>NC_062267.1:20271336-20896336 GCF_916048215.2 Malus sylvestris
AGTCAAAATTTGAGATGAAAGATCTTGGAAAAACTCGATACTATCACGGTCTTGGGATAAAGCACTGTTCGGATGGAATCCTAGTATATCAATCGAACAACACCCAGAAGGTGTTATGCCTTTTTAGCAAAGATAAAGTGAAGCCTTTGAATACTCATATGGTTGTTCGATCGCTAGATGCAAGACAAGATCCCTTCTGTTTGAATAAGTATGAAGAATAGATTTTGAAACACAAAGTTCCTTATCTAAGTGTAATAAGCACTTTATTGTACTTAGATCAATGCACTAGACTTGACATCTCCTCCGTAATTAATCTTTTGGCAAGATACAATAGTACACAGACATGCAAACACTGGACTGGTGTTAAAGACATATTCCTCTACCTTAAGGGTACAACGAATTTGGGCTTATTCTATCCTAATGGATCCTCGAGTGATGTCGCAACCTTTATTGATTCTTGAGTTTAGTTTTGCCTGGTTGGTTATGCTGACACTGGTTACTTATCTAACATGTACAATGTGCGCTTTCAAACAAATTAAGTCTTTACCGTTTGAGACACCGTAATATCTTGGAGGTCAACCAAACAGACCTTAGTTGCCACTTCATCTAAGCATGTTGAAATACTCGCCTTACATAAAACTATTTGGGAATGCTTATAGCTAAGAGTAGTTGTGGGCCACATCCAAAACTCTTGCGATCTTTAACCCGTCGTTTAAATCCTTACGACGATCTATGAAGATAACACAGCTTACATTGAATAGCTGAAGAAGGGTTACATTAAGTGAGACAACACCAAGCACATTACGACGAAGTTCTTCTTCTCATATCAACAGCAAGAGCATCAAAAGATTGAAGTTGCGCAAATCCATTCATAAGACAACCTGGTGGACCTCTTCATCAAGTCACTACATTAATATGCGTAAACTGTCTGAGTTGTAACATAGTTCCAAAGGGAATTGTGTCAAACTCAGGAGGAGTATCCTAAAGTATATTTGCTTGATCTTAATTTATTATTTTTCCCTACGATTAGGAGCATTTTTCCCTTTGGGTTTTTGCAACCTAACGAAGTTTTGACGAGGCACCCACCTTGGGTTGATCATATCCCTAATGACGTATTTTTTCTTAGACGTGTCCCTACGCGGGTTTTACCATAGCCAGTGGGTTTTTTTTGTGAGACTTAGTTCCATAGGCAAGTTCCTTCTAATTGAGACTAAGGTGTTCCTAGAATCAGTGTCGACGAGTCAACTTCCTCAACTCTACCTGATGAAGAATCTACTTGAGAGTATTTACACACTCAAGGGGGAGTGTTATAGATATTATGTTAAGTGTGATATGTAAATCCTAGATTAGATTTGATACTAGTTATTCTTCCTTATTAGGATTGTATTTCTTAGAAGGGAAGGATTCTTCCCTCCCTTATTACTATAAATAAATGAACTGTGCAAGGGGAATAATACAAACTCTACAAACACATCTCAGTCTCTACTCTCTCTACCGCGCCTCCTATCTCTCCCTTGTCAAATTAAATAAGCCACAACAAATAGAAATGTTTCTTACATAAGCATTTCAAACACTACAAGAAAAATGACCATTACACACAAAAAGTTATATGTGCCCTATAAGGCCTAAGGACACCAGCATATGTGCCCATAGGGCAATAGCAACAGTGTAGCAACTAAAACATCATGTGTGCCCTCTATAGGTGTGCCTTTTGGTCATTGGGCACAATAAGGTGTTTTGTGTTGAAACAGGTAAGCACCAATCATGGGTTTTTGTGCCTCTGTTCTGACACCTTTGTCAGATGACTTTTCCAAGCCATGTTTGCCCAATAGGTTAAATATAAAAAATAAAACATAAAACATAAATTCAAGATTACAAAATCAAACCAAATAGTGATACCATCAGTAATAAATTATTCTACCGGATTTACATGCACATCCAAGATACCAATTAAATAAGGGCATATCTAAAACATGCTTCTAAAATTTAGTTCTAAAATCGATTCATACAGATATATGCACCATGTAAGCAACCAAATCCTTTTAGTATCTCGCCTAACAAGAAAATAAATGATTCACCCACTGTGAAAGATTCATGAATATTTACTTAAATATGGATAAAGAAAATAGCCCGTGTTGAGGCCAAATTTGTTCTCAATAGTTACAAATCAAGTGATATAATATTTTTACAGCCAGAATTTGATCCCAAGTGCAAACCAATCCACAACTATAATGCCAGTACAGAAAAAGACCAGCTTTTGCCTTCTCGATGACTAGAGACTTCTTGGATGGCAGTAAAATGTGTGGGAGCAAATATATATAGACCACAATTGATCAAATCACTCACTTGCATTTAGAAAATAGATAACCCTTACATAATATGGCCTGGAACAAAGCACATAAAACAAAGAATTGAGATCATCAAGCACTAGCTAAATGAACAATTTTGGGACAGTAATTACATCATGTACATACAAAAGTCTTTAGCTTCTCAGTATAATGCAATAGTTCTTTGGTGGCAGGATCAACAACCAACTGCCAAAACTGGTTCGAAGATTCAGTAGAAACTTACAAATGAACCCAAAAATGAAGTATGGCATGACGAAAAAACAAGAAGAAAGGGCATTAGGAATATGGGGGAGAGTTGCAACATTATTCAATAGTTCAAGCTGTCTGTCAACAAACTAACCTTTTATTACTAACATTGTACCCATCACCTTATATCCTTTATGAGCATCTGCAATGACGAACAACAAGAAGCAATAAAAGGGAAATCTTATCTATATTTCCAAGCAATAAGCTTCCAGTTAACATACAAGAATACGAAACACAAAACTCACCAAGCATGCCTGAAGTGGAAGATTGCAGCAAACATCACCATTCAGCAAAAAGATATGCAACTGTTCTAGAGGCATAACTACAACATCAGAGGTGCGGCTGACTTCGAATTCAAAGGCTTCGATGACGGCAAAGAAATATTGATGAGAACCACGACTCCTCACTCCCTCTCAGACTCGCATTTGCCGTTCCCTTACCAACACCTTCAAACCTGATGCACCTCCCTCTAATGATCCTTCCCTATTGGACTCAGATCCCAACGTGATTTTCGATTTAGGCTCTACATCCACTGATCTTCCCAAACCCGACCCACCCCCTCCCGTGATCCCTCCCTACTAGAACCGATCTTCCCAAACCTTCCTTCATCATGTGCAGGGGGTTTCTGCTAGGGGATTCTGGCGATATTGGAGCTTAAAAGCCCCCACAATTTGTCTAGAGAAGGTAGAGAGAGAAAGAGGGGTAGGGGAGAGAGAGAGAGAGAGAGAGGTGAGAGAAAGAATATGAGGGAGGCAGAGTGGAAAAGGAAAGTAAAGGGAAAGAAAGATAAAAGAGAGTAAGGCTGGGTAGTGTGTGGGTGAGGCTGCTTCTAATACTGAGTGGGATTATAGGGTGTTAATCAATAAAATTTATATTAATACATAATTGTGTCCAGACTTATGAAGGAATACACGAACTGTTAAAACCAAATGATTTAAACATACTAAACTAAATGGCACAAAACTGTTTTCGTGCGTTCGGAAATTAATAAAAAATTATACTTACTAATATCCATAAAAAGTAACACAAATTTTAGTATTCAAATTTCAATAGGCACAATACACCTTTTTGTAGACACAATTTAATGTGTCTTTTTGTTCAAAATGCACATTTGAGATAATTTTGTGCTCAATGAAACTTAAATGGCACAAATACATATATGTGCTCAATGAAATTGAAAAGGGCACTAATCAATTGTGTTCTTAGACCAATTTTTTTGTAGTGAAAATAATTGTAAAAATCCAGCGAAAGCCAATTGACCAGTGGATCCAAACCCAATCAAGTTGGTTTATCTGTCTTAACTTCAATCATTGGTCTAGGTATCACCCAAGTTCTGTGACTATGTATAGGGCTAGTAAGTTCTTCCGATTCCAAGGTCTTCCATCATCTACTAGAGACCATTGGGCTTATTTGTTTCATATGCTGATATGGCACGCGGTTGATGGAAGATAATTAACAAGGATGAAGCCCCATATGCATGTTTCATGTCGCCCACGAAATTGTAATTTACAAAGTTGTAACTAGAATTATTAGAAATAAATGTTTGACAAAAAACAAGATGGTTATCTATAGTTGGAAATCAAGAAAACATTTAACCCGCTTATAAAAATGTTAGACAAAAACGTCGGAAACACTTCGCACTTGGAAGTGTTTTTTGGAGAAGTATATGCATGTCCAAAGCTAGTGCTTTCCAAAGCACTTGGATTTACTAAAAGTTTCGATGTGTTCTTAATAAATATACTCCTATCCTATCACAAGTCAATATTTATTCAAAGATACCAAATAGTTTATTGTTTATACAAATGGACAAAACCCAATATTTTACATGAAATATAAAATTAGAAAATTGAAAGTATGTACCTTAAGAAACGTTTGATAACCATTTAATTTTTAGTTTTCAATTTTTATTTTTCGAAAAACTAAAAATTGTTGTAAGGCCTATTACTGGAGAGTTTTAGAGAGATTGAGAGAGAGGGTGTGACAAGCATAAAGAGATTTGGGTGAATTTTGAGGTGTGATTTCTCACCCCATTGTGTCTTTATTTATAGTTGTAGAGAAGGTAAATTCCTTACCCAGTAGGTATTACAACTTAAACAGAATACTTTCTAAACGATGTGGTAGAATCCCATAAGAATTTCCTAGGATTTACACAATCACATTTCCCCTTGAGTGTGTAAATACTCAAGTACATGGCGCATCAAGGCTTCAGCGACGGAGTAAGTTCAATTAATAAAGTCGTCGGCATAATGAGCAAATGCGAGACTCAAATTAACGGAAGAATGCATAAAAGCATAAAACACAAAACCTCCCTATGGAAAACCCCAAGGTGGGATAAAAACCCATAGTCTAAGGACGAACATGAGACATTTGCGTTAAGTTAAAACTATACGTCTTCTAAACGAAAGTAGAAAAGACCACAAGGGTATGACTAGCCTAGAATGGGTGCCTCATTAAAACCTAGTTAGGTAACAAAAACCCAGTGGATACTCCCCCTGGGTTTGACAAAAATTTCAAATGAAAACTACAAGCATTGCAGATGAGATATTTACGCATACCAACTCCTCAGACAAATTCTTGGAAGGTAGACTTCGGCAATGACGTAATTAAGAGGTCGGTAAGGTTATTTGGGATCATATTACTTGACTTCAATCTCCTGATGCTTTGTTGATGTGATGTTGATGCAATATGTCTTGGCGTTGACTTCATTGATGTATCATCTCTTGGTCTAGTTGCTACATGCAGCAGGTGATGCGATGTAAGTTAAGCACTCAAATTAAACCCTCTTGTTGTCAAAATGTAGTATAAATGCAAGTAGGGATCGTTCTAAACCGAGGATTAGGAGGGCTTACTAAAACCTCTAAACTAACTCAAAGACATAAAAACAAAGTTAAAAACGTTTGAATAGACCCAAATGACTCAAAACAGATTCTAAAGACGCAAAACAACTTAAAAAAACACTCAAAATTGCCTAAAAACACCTACTGGGCAGATTTGACTCTAACATAACTTTGGACGAAATTTGGGTTTTGACTTGAATCAAAACACTAAAAAACACTAACGAAATATAAATTTAACACTTTGAAACAACAAAGTAAAAGGGGGATTTTGGTTTTGACGAATTCGAAACGAACAAACAACTTATAAAATTAGAAAGATTGTAAAGCGAATTTAAGAAATGAGATGATGGATGGATTAGTTAGAGGTCTATTTTCCACACATGACACACTTGCATACAAATCAATCTCCAATTGCTTTTCAATAAACTATGATGCTCAACACCCCAGATTAACCGTGATGCACAAATTAACCCTCAGATTTTCCTTTACTCATTGAATTGGATGAATGCATGCGACAACCCAAATCATTCTCTAAAAGTCCCCTATATGAATGGATAATAGAGATATAATTAAAGATCATTACGTTCCATGAAAATCATAAGCGTTGACGAGGCAATTGTAACTATGAATGCATGATACGTTTGCTAAGAATTCAATTAACGCGATTGTGACAAGCAACCTTTACTACTCATGAATATAAATTTGTAACAATTAGGTGAAACTTATTTATATCCTAGCATCAAATTCATGCATGAAAACTAAGTATGCATCTTTAATAAACATACACAAATCCATTATGAATAAAATAGATAATTGAATTGCAATCACAACTTATCAAATCACAATTGGAAGAAATCAATTCATATTGCAAATATATTCATGGTTTCGAATTCTCCTCTAGCCAAAAGAGGTTTAGTTTCTCATACTTGCAATTAAACAGAAACAATTGAAATTAAACATTGAAAACCAAAGTAGAATACACCTAGAATGCTCCAGCAATCCAAATTGAATGACTAGCACAACTCCAAGCAATCCTCATTCCTTGCAAATATGCGGCACCAAGGTGTGAGTGGTGAATGGATGGTCTCTTGTGGTGGTGGATGGATATAGGTGAGTTATGGTGAAGGGTGGAGAGTTGTGTAGATGATGTGGTGTCTTTGGATGATCGCCTCCAAATTATGGTGAAGGGTTGATGTATTTATAGGCTAGGGAGAGGAGTGTATGGAGTTGTAATGAGTGGATGTAATGGGTGTAGTGGGTGAGTGTTGTGGTAATGAGTGGATGTAATGGGTGTAGTGGGTGGATGTTTGGTAATGAGTGGATGTAATGGGTGTAGTGGATGAATGTTTGGTAATGAGTAGATGTAATGGGTGTAGTGAATTGTGGTAATGAGTGGATGTAATGGGTGTAGTGGATGAGTGTTTGGTAATGAGTGGATGTAATGGGTGTAGTGGGTGGATGTAATGGGTGTAGTGGATGAGTGTTTGGTAATGAGTGGATGTAATGGATGTAGTGGTAGGTGAATGTGTTGGGTGAAATGAGTGGATGTAGTGGTAGGTGAATGGATGTGTTGGGTGAAATGAGTGTGCTAAAATGGTTATTTATAGGGAGAGGATGATGCACATACTTCAAATTTCGTCCATTCCATGCCCAAAAATGCTCCAAAATGCTCCAAAATGCACTTCTTTGCCACATTAACCCCTTGGACCTACAAACACACAAAAAGAGCTTAAAATACTAAAATAACTACAAACTAACAACATAAATGCCAAGAAACAAGCTAACTAAGTCGCATAAATATGCTCCTATCAGCAGGTACTTTGAATATACTCAACAAGTGCTCTCAATCATGTCTCACATGTGTTGTAGTGAGGGTGAGTCTTGGAACAATTCGAAGATTTCGCAACTAAGGTCATATCGTGGACCTTCAAGGTAATGCGATATCACTAACGGTAAAGACATAACCATTTGGAAACGTGCCTTGTGCAGGTTGGATAAGTAACATACATCAACATAACAAATAAGCCAACCTTCATTTCGAAGATCAGGGGGGTCAAATCCGCTCGGGATACATAGGGATAAGCCTAAATTCGTATTACCTTTAGTGTAACAGAAAAACGTTTTTAACACCAATTCAGTGGCCGCATATAGACATAGCGCTGCATCTTTACGAATAGATTAACAACGAATGAGATGTCATGTCTAACATAATGAGTTAAGTACAATAAAGCTCAATGTCGAACTCAAATATGAAACTTCGGATTCCATAACCTCTTCAAGGTCTCATTTGCATATAATATATGGAAGATCATAGGTATACTAAAAGGTAACACCTTTAGGGTTTAGTTCGACTACTCGACCAAAATGCCTTTAGAACAATGCTTGAACTCAAGTCAAGGCATAAATAAGGTTTCCTAAGATCATTTATCCCAAATTTCATATTTAGGTGCGATGTAGTTTTCTCAAGCTTTTCAGAGTCTTAGTGAGGTTCATGTCACAAATATAAATTGCAACTCTAGCAATTTTGCATATGACTTCTTACTTTTATAAGCAAAGGCATAATTTCATATCTTTGACTGATCTAATAATCACTTAGATATGTATAACACATCCGCTCTGATTGCTTCAATCTGTAAAGTGAACGCCTAAAACGAGTTAAGAATGTGCTCTGTGGTCTAGAACTATTTGGACCTGTCTATGTAATTCTTCAAGAACTTACATATAAATCTCAGTATCAGTATCCCTATGGACAAGCACTAACCACATTCATAGTGCTACAATTAATCATAGGGCGTTTGAGAGAAACCTTGCACCTTAAGGCGTGCATTACATCACATTAATTCATTCATCTTATTATGCTTCTTTTCCTTCTAGTAACACAACATAGTTACCTTGGGTGGTGTAAGGATGACATATCCAAACACACTTTGGTAGGGAATTAAACCTCGATTGTAATTTCAATTGTCCAATCAATTCATGTTGTTACTAATCAACGGAAGGTTCGATATCGTAGCTTTTCATTTATTTCGATAGCTACTATATAAATGGAAACATCATTGATGATAATCTCATTCTAATTCCTTATCTCATCCAAACTAGTATACTGGACCAAGAACTTCAAGTCTCGTCGTGAAATGAAAATGATTTAGACATCCATCAAATATAGATTCGTTTTGTGCCTTATCCTTCTACTTCTAGGAAAGTGAATCCTATGAACTAAGTGATATGTCGCTCTTTAGGCCAAAGACAGATTGATTGGCTAGTAGCCGATGTATCAGACCATCCAATAGAGGCGGCCAACCCGTCCTTTAAGGGCGGCATACCCTTGGGTAATGTTAACTCGACGTCCATTAAGTACATATATTTGTGCAGGCATGTTTGCAGCTGGTACATGATCTCATCACTTTAGCTAGATTAGAGGAATGTGTCTGGAGCAACATTCTAAAAGTTAGAATTCATCGCACTTGTTTATATCCCTTTTGCAGTATGGGGATTGAGATGAGACATAGTTGGCAACATCCATGCAAATTCGCACCCTTCTTCAGAAATGTTGACATTCTTATATCCCCCTAACGATGGGAAAACTGTCTGATTGAAGTGACAATCTGCAAAATGAGCGATAAAGAAATCGTATGCAAGGGCTCTAAAAAGATCGTGAGAGGAGAATCATAATAGACAAAGATTCAATGCTTTCTTTCAGGACCCATATTGGTGCTTTGTGGCGGTGCAACTTGGCACACAAAATGGACGCCTAGAGCGTGTAGGTAAGAAGTGCCAGGTTTGCACCAGTAACAAAAATGGGTGGCAATGGGCCTTAAGGCGAACCAATCATAGCTGCATACAAGATTGCATAGCCTTAGGCAGAAACGGAAAACTTGGTGTGTTTACCAAAGTTAGGGCGATCAATATAATTGGGCTTTATGATCACTCTGCGATGCTGTTTTGGGGTGAACTTAGAAAATTTGATGTTCAATTACAAACTTAAAAGACATACAATACTTATCGAAGCATGTTTGATATAAACTCTTAGGCATCATCTATTCTTCCAGACTTTGTGGGATAATTAAAGTGGTGAACCTTAGGTTAAAATCGGCCATGAGGTTATCAACAATGTGCGTGGACAACATATGACCAGTTTGTCGATTCATTAATCAAAACCATAAATATTTACAAGGTCTGTATTTTGGTTGGATTATTCCATAATTATTCTCTTGAACACACTGTGAAAAGAAGGTCATTTTGTATCTTTACAAATATTGATATAAAAATTCAAGTTCCCTAACGAGCAGGCTTGGTAAAGTGTGCTTGTAAGCACAAGATTCTTATTCCAGGTAAGGAGATGCGTCATTTAATACATGGCAACATTGTTCGACCAAAGTGTCCCAAATGGTCGTCCCAAATCAAGTACACTACTCGAATCACTTGGCTCCTTGCCGGCCATATATGGAACGTCCCAGTTGAGAGGCAAGCCCATTGGCCTTAAAATATAGCTTTAGGCTTCGTATTTTGGAGGTGGTGCAAAGATATTCCACCTTATTTCCTTGAGTGGTTTATTCATGATCATTTTCATATCGAATATCTTTTAAATGTGTCAAGTAGAGTAAAATAAGTCTCACAGATTGACTACAGGAATGATACTCATCAACAACATTGGTAAGGGCACAAAAAAAAAATGTCCATCACCATTGATCTCTTCGATCAAAACGGAAGTAGATTATACAGAGTTGATGTTCATGAATAGTGTCTGTTATTATTAAAGTTTTAGGTCTTAGGTGCCAAGGATCACGCTTTTGGCCATGATGTCACCCCTTGACAACCCTAATTCTACTATATTTTGTAAAAACAAACCCTATAGTGGTGAGAGAGAGACGGACTTGGGTTCGAAAGGTTTCTACCAAACCATGTGAGTTTGTTCAGTAAGTTCCTGCCGAAGAAGAGCATATGGCATTTGGTAGGCTCTGACTGAAACTGGATTAGGCCATTTGGTAAACTCAAGCCGAACTAGGTCTATACCATTCGGTACCTCCCAGTCGAATCACTGTAGTACCTTTCTCTCATATTTGTGGTAATATTTAGATTCAAGAATTTAGTAAACTTCTGTTTTCTACTGCTTTAGGAGCAAGTTAAAAGATATTGAAGGATGAGGAAATATTCTTAATTCAAAATTTGATCGGATTTTATAAACTTCAGAATCGTACTTATTCATGGACGTAAAGGTTTCAATTGCTTTAGGCAAGATCATCTTTCATGATTAAACGGTATGTAGAGCGAGCCAAAGATCCATGAAATCCTCTTCAGTGAGGTACTTCCATTTGTAATTCTTCAGGTATAAGTCTTCGAATGAAGATCATGGTGAAGCCTTATTCAGCTTTTCCATGCCATTGTTGTCTTCAATGGTTTCTCAACTTCTTGACAGTCAAATGGCACTTCATGTCATGTACCACATAAAGTAGTTTCTACTTGAAATGTCCAAATTAGTGAAATCAAACTCCTGATGGTTTGGCAATCCACTGAATGGGGGAAACAAGATTGTGATTTGTGCTATGGGAAATAAAACCTCCATAAGCATCAAAGTTAGAACATTTCGATTCCAAGACATGGTTTACATGAAAAACTTCGGGTATTCTATGGATGTAGTGTTTTACGAAAACTTTGGGTTACAAAGGTACTAAATTCGAAATTACAAGTTCGAGTTTAGTATGAACTTCTGGTTCATAAAAGGAGGTACCTGTAAGAACATATAATATAACATACCACTCAAGCATAGTGGACTTGGGTTGCTTCAAGAACTCAAGTGTCAGTAGCTTCGGGACTACAAAACGATGTCAACAGTTCAAAGAAGAGAAACAAACAATTGAATTGTTAATTTCCAAAAAGTGGACTTCAGACCAATAATTTTGGATTTTTGTCGAATTAATGGATTGCTGATCACTTAAATTAATTCAATAGATTGAGACCATACGAGATGAAAGCAAAAATAATGACGTTCTGGTCATATTAGCTTTGGTTGGCTTTGAGCCAAGCAAGTACTAAAATATAGCCTAATAGGAGCAGACACCCCGAATATTTGGGTGTGGCTTAGGAAGCAACTGAGTGCCAAAACGTGGTGTTCTCTTTTCTTTCAACTTTCGGCTATTGCTCTCTTTATCTTGTAGTGTTTGGTTAATTAAGTTGCATTATAAAATTTAATTTGCTTTATCACTGAACAATTGAATATTACACGTCTAATAAGGGGGGGGGGGGGACAATCATGCAATTCCATACAAAAACAGCTTACGATATAGTTTTATGATAGTGATTGGCATTCTATTAGAGGATTGCGAACAATTGCAAAGTAGTACCTTATGCTTTTGTCAACAAATAAAGGCTGCTAAAACTTATGCTTAAGTAATCTTCTTTTGTAATTAATAAGACCAAACTACTTCCAGATTTATAATTATTGGTTGTATCTAAATGTTCGTATTAGAGGATTTCATCACCTCATGCAATTTGATTGCCATAAGTCGAGTTGACCCTTTCCATCCAATGTCTTTGGAGCAGTTTGAAAGTTGTGTTGTGTACATTTAATTTTTATAATTATATATATATATATATATATATATATGTGGTAGTCCTATTCACACATCCATTTTAACTTTCCACACTCTTGTTAATTTGTTTTTCATTGATCATTTTCGGTTTTTTAGCCAAAATGGTCCTTGAGAATTTGCATAACACATCACTTTGGTCTCTGAAATTGAAAATCAATAGAAATGGTCCCTGAGATTGTCCACCATCCATTATTTTGGTTATTCCATTAAAAACTCATTTAAGTGTCCCAGAGCTCTTGGCCGAAAGTTTGGGCAATTTTCAAAACTTCATAACTCAATCCTTTCTTAACCAAATTCGACCCATAATATATCCAAATAAAGATAGGAAAGTGTAGAATAAGATTATACCTATTTGGAAGCCCAATGGTTGTTGAAGATGGCTGGAAAATAGCTTGAAAAGTGACTGGTACGCGGGAAAACTGGAAAACTCGCCGGAAATTGGGTAAACTTTAAACATTCATAACTTCTTCAATACTCAACGAAATTGAGTGATTC
This sequence comes from Malus sylvestris, assembly GCF_916048215.2. NCBI lineage: Eukaryota > Viridiplantae > Streptophyta > Magnoliopsida > Rosales > Rosaceae > Malus > Malus sylvestris. The sequence continues at coordinate 20,283,853 of NC_062267.1, forward strand.
AAAAACGAAAACCATACTTCTCAATGAGACAAATAGAATGGTACCCCTTTTTTTTATGGCTAATTTGCAGTGGTTTGGCCAGAAAACGGCTCGAAATTGGCCAACTCGAGACTAAGACAGCCACTTTTGCCACTTTTGAGCCGTTTTCCGGCCAAACCACGGTGATTTAGCCATCTAGAAAGGTACCATTCTCTTTGTCTCATTGAGAAGTATGATTTTTATTTTTGAATCATTCGATTTCGTTGAGTATTGAAGAAGTTATGAACATTTAAAGTTTACCCAGTTTCCGGCAAGTTTTTCAGTTTTCCCAAGCATCAGTCACCTTTCAGGCTATTTTCCGGCCTTCTCCAGCAACTATTGGGCTTCCAAATAGGTATAATCTTGTTCTACACTTTCCTATCTTCATTTTGATGTAGTATGGGTGGAATTTGGTTAAGAAACAATTGAGTTACAAAGCTTTGAAAATTGCCCAAACTTTCGACCAAGAGCTCTGGGACACTTAACGGAGTTTTTAACGGAATGATCAAAATAATGGATGGTGGACAATCTCATTGATCATTTCTATTGATTTTCAATCTCAGGGACCAAAGTGATGTGTTATGCAAATCTTAGGGACCATTTTAGCTAAATAGCCATCATTTTCAATTTATTTGTTCCAACGAAATAAATTGAAAATTAAAAAGATATGTGAGAAGTAAAATGAGTGTATAAGTAGAACCACCGTTTAATTATTATTATTATTATTATTATTATTATTATTGTTATTGTTTCTAGTTATTAAGAAGTACATGAGTTTATTTCTATATTTTTTTCAGGCCCTACAAAAGTCTGTTTGAGAGATCAATCTATGCTTTTATAATGTAATACAGTTAAACTTGAATCTTAATAATTAGAAGAATTGTTATCGTGTCTGCAAGAACTAGGGATTGTTTAGTGATGATAATTATCAGGTGGGAAACATGCCGAGAAGAGGTATAAAAGAGTATTCTCTACTTGATTCCATCATCAACAATTTCTTTTCTTTTGGCTTTGGTCAAAGGCATGCAATAGTTCAAGGAGGGGCCATGTCGGGTGGATGCGGAAACTAGGTTTACACGACCTTTCACCATAGCAAAGAGGGACACAGGTTAACCAAAGATGCTTCAATATTTCTTGGCTTTGGATCACCCTAAAACGTGAGGACGCACGACTCTTAGATTTGTGATACACGACTATACTAAGGTTTTTTTTTTTTTTTTTTTTTTTTTCCCAATCCAAAAGCAGTAATGCTATTCATACTATGTTTTTGTACCATATTTGCATACCATCTTAAGTGGCATCTGCTATGGACAGTCACATCATTTAAATTAATCACATTTTTAAATTTAGTTAGACATTATTTAATAAACCCATAATTAAGAAAATATGGTTAATTAAATGATGATTACGGTTTAGGAGGAGTCTTTCTCCTTTCTTCCCCTCTCACTGCTGGGTATACTGAATGGCTGCTTCTTTTAAATCTGCAGCTGGGTTTTCCCAACTAAAGAAACCACAAAAACCAAGTGCTTCTTCGCTCTCCCAATCAAGTATCCACCCTTTCGACCAAGAAATTTGCTCCATTGGCGGCTTTCACCGCCACCAAAAGCCGCCAGCCTCTCACAGACTTTCATGAATTTGAAGGAGCAGGGAAAGGAAGCAAATTGTCAGCATCTAGGTTCTTCTTCAACGCCTAGGAAAATCTAGTAAGAAAATTGATTTGGAGTGTAGTGGATATGAATGGTGTCAAAAAATTGCATGAAAGAAAAAGTGGAAGGAAGAATTAGAATTGAAAGGGAGGAATGGAGAAAGACTTCTTATATGCCACAATCATTATCTAATTAATCAGTTTTTTCTAATTATTGGTTTATTAAGAATGTTTAATTAAACTAAAGATCTGATTAATTTAAATAATATGGTTATCCATATCAGATGTCACCTAAAGTGGTATGCAAATATGGTATAAAAACATGGTCTGAATAGCATTACTCATCCAAAAGTGGACTTTTTTAATGAATTGCGTCAAAAAAGGCATGTCGGTCGCAATACAATCCATCAATGGTTATCTGCTCATTTGCACTAAATCCAAGTTCGAATCCAATTGTTGTAAACCCTAAGGAAGTTAAAAAATGTCAAAACAATAGAGGTAGATATATAACATACCAAAAGTTTTGATTTATATATAATGGCATTGACATATTTTCCACTAGTAGAAAAAAACTACTTGCTCGACAAAACTTTAGGCGACGAAACACTTCGTCGCTTAAGCGGCCTTTGTGCAACAAAGTACCCTTGTCGTCACAGGAAATCGTCGTGGCTACAAAAAAAAAAAAAAAAAAACTTTGGACGACGAAAGAAGACTTCGCACAATGAAGGGAAGAATTCATCGTTCAGTCTTTGGCAAAAAAAAAGCGGAAAAAATAAGATTTAACGCCAATATATCGTGCAACGAACATTTTCTTGCGCAAGGGAGCACTTTGTCGGTTCAAACTTGCGTGACAAGGTCTTTCGTTGCATAAAGTGCTTTGAGATGGTAGGTGAGACATTTAAGGTGGACAAATTACTACAAACTTTGTGCTACAAGTGCTTCGTTGCTCAAAGGGTTCAAGGGTTCTATAAATCTCATATCAGCTCTCCCTTTTCCTCATCCTTTTCACCAAACCACTCACCCCCACTTTTTCTTCTTCCCCAAACCTCTCATATCCTAATTCCAAGGTAAGTCTTTATATATCCAAATAAAGAACAATTTTGTTTCAATAATTATTTTTAATTTATAAATTGTGACTCATAAGTTGTGGGTTTTTTAATATATGAAAATTATAATGTTGTAGGTGTCCAATTCAGCTGCTGCTCAAACTAAATAGGGATATGAAGGAGAAGGATCTCGGATAGGTAATACCAAATTTTCTATGAATTTTATGGTGTGTTTTGTTGTTGAAATTTTTTATTGGATTATTATAATAAAACTTGATGAATTACTTAGTTTGATTTGAAAATTTTGTTTTTGCCTCAGAAAAATACAAAAAAAAAGAATGTCTCGCCAGACCAGAAAACAAATAATTGATGGAGGTAGGCAACGCATCAAGTTTGAAAAGCAGGCTTAAGGAAGTCGAGACGGAGACACGCAATATGCTTGCCACAACCACTGTTCTAAAAATCCTCGCCTAGCGCCGCCTAGGCCCTAGCCCACCGCCCCAATTAATGCCTAGGCCCCAGCCCACCGCCTAGACCACCTAGGCACCCGCCTAACCCGTCTAGCCCGCCTAGGCACCCGCCTAGACCTGCCTAGGTTGCAACTCATTTAGACAGAAAATACATAACTTTCATTTTGCATTTTGTTTTTGTCCAATAAATTGTAAGAGACTTGTTGCATACTTGAATGAACAAACATTATATCCTTATTTCACATGTTTTCATTATGTTCCAATACTTCATGATATATATGCATTCTATTTTGTAGTTTATGATGAAATTATATATATTTCAAGTAGAAGCAGACACTTATTTACCTAAAATATGATAGATTTACTTAAATCCGCCTAGTTCACCTAGGCCCCGCCTAGCAGCCTAGGCGCTAGGCCCCAACCCGCCGTCCGACTAGCGCTTAGCGACTTTTAGAACCTTGACCACAACATAGGGGCATTATTGCGGAACCACTACCCTACGAAGTGGTCGTTCTAAAATAAAGTGCCGAACGAAATAAAGAAGCCTTTGCTGAATGAGATATCGGTAAGTGTCAATTAGTAATTTAATATTCATGATTTAAATTATAATATATTTATTAATAATCCAATGTTTTGTGCATAACAAATTGATTTTATTACTTATGAAAATGACCCTGAGCTGATGAATTACCTGGATGACATACCTAAGAGGCGTTATCGGGAGTTGAAGCATAACGCCGAGTGAGAGGCATAAGCACCACCAACGCAATAGATGTTTTATTTAGATGTTTTGGAGGAATAAATTTTAGCATGTAATCGGTTTATATTAAAATTTGTGGACGGTGCTTTAAATATTTTCTTCATTTGTATTTGGATTAAATATTTACTTTAAGTATTTATTTGCTTAATTTGATTTACCTAGACGATTTAAATATTTTATTTAATTTAATAAAAAATAGTAGTCAATATAATTAAATTAAGAATATATATATATAACTCGTGCGACGAAGGTTCTTTATCGCGCATAGAGTATTTGAGCGGCGAAAGCCATGTTGGTCACGCAAAAGTTCTTGGCGCGACGAATATGACCTTTGTTGCCCAAAGGTTCTTTGCGCGCAGCCTATCTGTCACCTAAATTCAATTAGGAATAAGTTGTAATAATCAACGATATTTACCTTGTGCAACAAAAGCTTTGTCGCGCAAAGATTGCTCATTTATAAGAATACTCAGTCATAAGAGAGGTAGAACTGCAAGATCATTGCAGCAGCTGCCTTTCCCTTCCTCCATCCCTTCAAATTCCACTCCATCCATATCTCTCCATCTTCTTCTCTATTCCACCTCTCTCTCCATCTCCACTTCATCTCCATTCCATCTCCATCTCCATCTACATCTCCTGTTCCTTCCTTGATGAACATTTTCAGCCTTCTCTTACCAGAGGATGGGGAATGCACTATATCATGACATTGATGCCTTCTCTTCCAAACAGAGCATGAGACAGGTTGCCATGTCAACGCATGAAGTTACAGACCTGAAGCAGCAGCTTGCGGCCCAGGATGCCCAACTTGCGGCCTAGGACGATAAGATGAGTCAGATCTTACACACCCTCCAATTGTCCGACTTTCAACTCCTGATGCCAACAGTTGCTCCTCAGCTACCTTTGAGCTCCCAACTGCTCCACCTAGCAACCTTAACGATCTTCTTCTCTATTTTTTTTTTTTTTTTATATATATTCACAAAAAATTTCGGCTTGTACATATATATATATATTATAAACAATTAATTCTTTTGTTCAATAATTATTGTTTTAAATTTAATTAAAACATTAAAAAAGTAAAGAAAAAAAATTGAAAAACACATTTGAGCAATGAATGACCTTCGTCTCATAAGATTAAACATAAGGAAGTCTTTTGTCTCATAACATCTTGAACGATGAAAATATCATAATTCAAAAATATTACTCGAAAATCAAATATGATAGAACAAATTTCCTTGCATCAAGGTTTACACGACAAAATCCTTAGTCACACAAAGTCCTACCTAACGAAATTTAGTCGTCGCCAGTACGTTGACGCGATGACAAGCTCTAGTGGTTTAAAACTTTAAGCACCTACAACCGTCGTTTCCTTACATTTCTAGCGATAAAGACTTCTTTCGTCACTGGAATGTGCTTGCCCGATGAAATTTTTTTTTTTCATCGAGCAAATGTTCTCTTCTCGAACGTTGAGCGACAAGTGCAGGGTGATGAAGGTTTCGTCATGCCATTTTTCACGCTACGAAATTTTACTTTACGCGATGGACTTTTATTCATCTTGAAAGTTGTTAAATATGGTAGTGTTCTCAACGTGATAGCAAATAGAGTACAATTGACTTTATTTTAATATGTACATATTACGACCTCCTCTGCACATATTCCCTTCAAAACAACAGCAATGAATTTGTGGTATCATAGTTCATCTTCTCCAAATTCGGTTGCACGGCAAACTTAATCATCGGAGGGGGCCCGCATGCTAGTGCAAGAGCACCGTCCGATCCATCGGGAATGTGCTCTCTCAGCACACTCTCCGTGATGAATCCCACACTGTATTCCCACCCTTCCTTGCCATTCTCCACCACATACCAAACCTTGAACCTCTCATGTTGTTTAGCCCAACCATCAAGCTCTTCCCTCAGCAAAATATCATCTTCCGTCCGATTTGCATACACCACATACATTTCAGTCTCATCTTCTGGGTCCTTCAAAATGGCCTGAGCCACTTGGTAAATTGGGGTGATCCCGGTCCCACCAGCCAGCATGGCAAGCTTCTTTGCAAACTTTGGCTTGCCATTGACCAAAAAATTACCACGACCAGTGTACTCTATGTGCCCTAAGGGACCCTTTATGTCTAGTGCGGCACCTATTGGCAGTGAGTCCAAATACTGTGACATGATTCCCCCATTTGGGAACTTAGGGTGCACATTTTTGAAGTAAACCTTGACCACCAAATCAAAGTACCCAACTTCATCAACTGAGCTGCTTGGAGTGTAAGCCCTCATGCAAAGCTTGTCCTCAATTGTAGCACACACGAAAATGTGCTTTCCCACTGGCGATCCCAAAATTTGGTCTTCTGAAGGCAATCTGAACCTGAAGAGCCTCACGTCGTGAGAGATCGAGATCTTGGCTATGAGCTTACATGAGATTTTCTCACGCGGAATAAGCGCGACACTTAATGAATGTGTTACTTCTTTGATTGGGGCTAATTGTGCCATGTTAGAGGAAATAAGGTCCAACACTGATGTTGTTCTTGGTGGCCCGTGCACGGAGTTATTAGGAGAACTAGATGAGGAGTCCGAAGCATAATTCGTGGACACCAACTCTCCAATTCTATAATCCTCAATCATTTTCTTGGCCTTTTCCGAGTGGATGGCGTCAAACTCTTCAGTGCAGTCAGTGCCAGCGTTGATGAGAATGCTATCAACGCCACCAGGGTGGTCGTTGAGGAAGCTAGTGCAGTCGTAGACATGGCCATGGACAACGATCCAGGCAGATTGAGAAGAGTTGTGCTTCTTAACATCTGACATTGAGTACATCTTGGATGCACTAGTGTTCATGAAGGGTGTTGAAACACTCTTCTTTAAGGTTGTGTTGGATTCAGAGTCCAAGCGTTTTTCTTTGGCCATCCATCCGCCTGATTGGTTTCCAGGTTGAGTTGGATGCTCAAACACTAGTCCTATCTCTCCCCTGTGTGGTTTGCACACATTGGTTTTCACCCGAAACCAGCAGTTGTTCATCATTCCCTGAAAAATAACACCCACAAATCAGAAATCAATTAGTGAAAAAGAATTAAAGATTAAAATGTCACATAACTACTTGTGATATATTTTTTTGTTAAATGTGTTTAAGTTACATCTTTGTAAGTGGTATTCTGATCAGGTGATGTACATGTAACTTTACTTATTTAAAATGCAATCTTCATCTATCAACATGTCATATTTGTTACTTTTCTTCATTAATAAAGAAATATCAATGCTCAGAATTTTAATTTATCTGCCCAATGGTAGAAAAGTTCGAGCTCCAATTTTTATATTTTGATATACTATATTCAGTTTCTAAATTAGCCTCTCTCGAGAAATTTTTCATTGAAATACGGGTGGTAACTCATGTGTCATAATATAAGTGGAATGAAGTTTTATTATTTAAGTAGTTAATTTTTTAACACAAGTATCTCACCACTTATATAATGATACGTGGTATACCACTATGTATTCTGAGTACACTGAAAATACTTTCTCCCAATGAGACAGTGATAGAAAAAGATATCAAATATGTAGAGATGTGTGCGTGTAGAAATAAAATATACAAATAGGTGCATCTAGATTTAAAAAGAATAATGTCATGTAGGCAAATTTTTAAATCAAATTTATAAAACATTTGATGTCATTAATAAAAAATAAACACATTAATTTATAATTTAATTATTAATAATCACGTCATATTACCTACAAAATAATTTAAATAAATAATCCTAGCATTATACCAAAAAAAAACCCACTGACCCACCACACTTCGTGGAGTAGATTCTTGTGTAGGTTGGAGCAGCCCTATTAAACAAGTATTTCTTCATTTTTTTTTCCCAGACCCAAGGATGCATGGTATGAAGTCACCAATGAAATGCAACACATTTTCAATTGCCAGGTCCACGGTTTCAATTTGGGGAAAGAGATAGGTGACAGTCTGATTTTTGACCCCACTAAAAGCCAGCCACGTATTGCCAAGTTTGCCCTACCAAATTATTAACCTTGGAAAAAGACTCGACGATTATACTGGCCTCGAGGCCCACAAATAAAAAAGAAGAATAAATAGTTGGTTCCAGCAAATGGTTTGTACTTGTAACCCTAATCCTAAATTCTAGTATTTTTATTCATTTGTTAATCACAGTTTAACACGATTATAAACAGTTTATTTATAAATTAAATTAATTCATAAGAAGGCTGAAAGTGTTCAGTATCGAGTACTTATCCATATATGTTTAGGGTTTAATTGTCCCTTAATATCGACAGTATTTAAAATGTAGAAGAAAAAAAAAGTGTGGTACTTATATCTTTACCATGACGTTCCAAATGAGTTTCTCGGGTTGAGTATTGAGTGTCTCGTCCCAAGCTCGCACTGCAATCTCTTTGGCAGCGAGTAGGTCGAGCACCTCCACTTCTAGTGACCAGAAACACCAGCACCAGTATTTCCCGTACTTGTTTGGCTTCTCCTGGTGGTCTAACGTGCACACATGCCACGTTTCACCACCATCCATTGTTATCTCCACTCGTGTGACTTTCTTCCCGCCGCCTGTAAAAACGGAAGAGCTGAATCACTAACTACAACGTATGTAAAAGTAAAACCCTAGCTTTTACCTGTTTCGTTTTCAACTTTTTTTCTTCATTTTTTCTTCATTTTCTAAATAAGAATTATGACGTATAGTCATAGGACAATAATTGTGACCCGTAATAAAATCCAAAAAACTTGACAAATTTTGATGATTTTTGTAACGTGCTTTCCGATTCACCAAGCTATATTTTATCAACATGCATCGGTGTTTCATTAATCTTCATTCTTTATTTTTCAACCGAAAAGATAGGATCGATGAGACTATTAATATAACTCGTTAAAAAAGTCAGAGTGTACGAAATATACAAATTTTCTTTTATATTTTTATAAATATCGAATGAAAAATAATAATTTTGGAGTATAACGGACAAAAAAGTCTTGAGAGACCTGTACCTACTCTTTTCCCAACTTTTATCTCAAACTCTTTTATAACTTAGACGCAACTTGTTTTGTGTTTGAAAAATAGTTGTATAAGTATAGTGTAAGTTGTATAACTCACCTGAGTATGCGTAGCCTTTCATCATATACGGCCTCTGAGTTGTATACGAGTTGATTGGCAATATCTCCTCGTGACACGGCGTCGTTATAACGGAGTTTATATTCAGCTCGTTAATGATATACTCCGGCTTGTACCACCACGCTGCAACATAAGTTCACAACCCAACCCAACGCAGTAACGTATTAGCTTCAGATGTAAACAGTAAAACAGTAAACGAAGGTAACACTTTCACCTTACAACTGACAACTATCAATATTAGGTTTAGTCACGTCACAACTGACAATTATCACTATCACTTTCACCTCACCTCGGCGCTAACTTTTACACCATGGACCAACAGAAACGCTCAAATTTCAAGTGCGGATAAGGTGTTCGATAAAGTCGTAATAAATACCTTCAGCGTTAGCTAGCTCCGCATCGACGTGCGACGGGAGCACTCGATTATCCTTGAAGTGGTAGTAGTTGTCGGATTCCGACGTCGTTACGACGATGCGCTTCAACCACTTCACCATCCGACCCCCGATAAACCCGGGTATTATGACCCGTACCGGAAACCCGTGATCCGGCTCCAAAAACTCCCCGTTTTGCATGTATGCTAGGATAATATCCCTCGAGGGGTCCATCGCCACCTCCTTTCTCAAGCTCGTGCCGTACTTGGTTCCACCGCCACCGGGCAGGTCCTCGGCGCCCTCAAAGCACACGTTGAGGGCGTCGTTCTTGCGGCTGTGGATCCCGCACCGCTTGAGCACGTCGCAGAGTGGGACGCCGCGCCACACGGAGTTGGAGATGCCAGCGGCACCCCAGTTGAAGCCGATTGTCTGCTTGACGAGATTCTGTTCCTTCCTCCGGTTTCCCGCGCAGACAAGGGTAACTGGGAGCTCTCGTGGCTTGAATTCACGTACGAGCTGGTCCATGGTGAACCGGGTCGGTCGGCGGACAAGGCCGGTGATCTCCACCGTCCAGTCCTGCCAAGTAGCCTTGGGGACGACGCCGTGGTTGCGGACGTAGTGGAGTGGGACCGGGGTGATGAATCCGTGGTGCATGAGGCGGGTGAGTGGCGGTTCGCAGTTGAAGGGATGTTTTCCAGTGAGGCGGACCATTGAAGAGTTACGACGCACCCAGCTGTCTGACGTGGCTTCATCTCTGGGGTCCAAGATCGACGGCTCTAATTCGTTGTTGCCTCTCCGGATTAAATCCGTGTATTCCTGGACAACGCTATCGTCATTTTCGTCGTCGGACGACGAGTCGTTGCTGTCGACGAAGGGAGTGTTTTTCGGGGGTGTGGGATCAGAGAAGTTGAAGGAGCGGACGACTCTGTTTATCGGCGGGTTGAGCTGGGGGAACTGGCGGTTCTCAACGGAGGCCGTCATATCTCAGCCGTATGTCGGGCACTTTTTGTGTGTGTGGAGTGCGAAAAAAGGCTCTTTTTTCTTTTGGGATATCTGTGTTTGTGGGATTTTGTTTTCCGAGGAAAAAGAGACGGTGGTGGAGAGTTTATATAGCGGCTCCACGGATAGATTGTTGACACGTGGTATGCGAAACGAGCGGGGTTCGGAGAAAGGAAGTGTTGACGCGAGTGGTGAAGCCTTGGCTGCTATATGGCTGGAGGGTTAATGGCCTACAGCCATGTCGAGAGCCACACAAAAACAACTTATGTCTGCCGCCAATCAAATTAATTCATATTTTTTTCTTTCTAAATATCTGTCGGTCTTTAAAAAAAAAAGAGAGTATTAAAATATATTAGTATTTTTAAAGGGTAGTCATTTTGGTTCTGGTTCCTAATCAACCTAATTGTTAAACTGAAATCTTATTTGTTTAAATATTTTGATCGAGATCCTTAGCCTTATTTAAGAGATTTAACTCATGTATTTATGCATTTAATGTCCCACAAATTATGAAATTTTAAAAAATTCAAATAATATTTTTATATATAATAAATACTTAAAAATTAATTTTAGAGTAATATTGTTCTTCACACAAATTATAGCAAAAAAAAAAGGGAACTTTAACGAAAAACTCCTGGTACTGTTCACTTTAACGAAAAACTACATTTTTACACTAAAAAGTCAATTTTGGTATCACTTTATCATTTATTTTGTCCTTATCATTAAAACTAAAAGTTTTCAAGCCCTTTTTCATTAGTTTTACTAAAAAAAAAATGTACCCACATAATTATTAACATATTTTAAAAAATAACTATTGATATATTTTAAAACATAAATTAAATACATATAATTAGCATTGGTACATTTAGCAAAATTAAAAACGGGTACAAATACAAATAAGAGTTTAAAAAAGATGGGCACAAAAAGAAATTAATATATGGGTACAAATTAAAACTGAAAAGAAAATTAGTACAAATTAAAAAAATAAAGGTTGCAAATTAAAAAAGGGTACAAACTAAAAGTAAAAATATATGATAAAAAATTTAGCCATGAATATAAATATAACAAATGTAACGTTTCTAACATTAACTGAATATACTTAGAAATAAAAATATTTTATTATTAAAATAATTAATGACGTTTATTAAAACTAATAACCTTAATCAAAAATTGAAAAGGAATAAGATTTTACTCAATGAAGAAGGAAAAATAGGGATGGGAACCTAATTTTTTCTTTTTATTATGATTTACCTCTAGTCTTCCCTAGAACAATTAATTCACCTTATCGTTTGTCAAAAATAAATATTTTTATTTATTTAAATTGCTTGGTGTACAAATATAATGTATTTTCGAATGGTGAGAAATGGGTGGAAATTTTCTAGATCATTTTTTAAATGATATTATCCAACTTAGCTAAATTAGGAAAATGGGAATGGCACCAATATTCTACGACTGGTATTATCATTGTGAGATGTAACTTAATGAGGATGCATGGATTTGTAGTTTTGTACGTTCATCGTTGCATGGAAGCTTCATTTGGTGACCGACTCGGCCGAGATAGGGTCCCCTCTGTTAAGATTTTAAATTATACACAATGGAGGGTAAACACTGCCCAGATATTAACTTCCCTTGTCGACACGGTTTCATCCCTAAATGGAATGAAGTCTTTTGTTTGGGATTGGTTCGTAATTAGATCGGGACAAGTGTGGTTCCTTGGTGTGGAGAAATATTTCATTGTGATCGGAACACGGATTGTACACCACGTATTTTTATATAAGTGGTGGAAAATTTTATTTTTTAAGTAATTAACTTTTTAAACACATATATCACACCATTTGTATAGTGACACGTGGTGTACCAGTTACACTGAAAAATCTCTCCTTGGTGTGGAACCGGCTCATCTGTTTTGTTTTACTAATTATGTATGAAAACCAAAATCAATGGTAATAACTTTTATATAGACCCGGCAGTTTCTGACACGTTACGAAAATAACGGGTTTCGGGTCAACACGATTACTAATTGGGTCATTATCGAGTGACCCGTTAAGAACCTGTTAATAATGGGTTCTTAATAGGTATACACACGAGTAACACGTGGGTAACCCATTTCGACCCGTTAAGAAAAAAAATTATTTAGATAATTTTAAAGTTTAATTACCAAAAGATTTATTATAAAATACAATATGCATATTAATATATACAATATATTCTATATTAAATATATAGTTTTGTATTATTATTCTTTATAAGTTATAAAAAAAAAGTTTTAGTCATTATTTATTTTTATTATGAGAATTCCTTATTATCATTACTAGGATAAATTTTACTTAACATGTTGTTGTCCAAAATTAAAATAAACTAGTATAGTATTTGTATAGGCAAGAACTAAGAAGACATACATACAAGTATGAACAATGTGAAAGAATATATAAACACTCGTGATTATAATTATTCCTCCACCAATAGATAATGGTTACACTTATACTATCATTTAGATTTTTAAAATCCTCCAAACCCTCATGAATAATGTTTTTTATTTGAGGGCAAAATTAATAAAATTAATAATAATTATTGTAGAAGTGTAAAAAATGTAAAAAAAAAAATATATATATATATATATATATATACACACACAATCACTCATAGTGACAAACTTTACAACTTTCATGAAGGGGTCAGCTTCGAAATCCAACATTATAATCCATAAACCTTAAATTTATATTTAACTGTCGATTGTCATTTACGCTTTATTCTTCTTACTGAATTTCATTTTTAAAATTTTCTTTTTTGAAAACATGATCATCTGGCGAATGTAAGAAGATGAACGGATCATATCTTTGATATCACGTTTTGATATTTACGGTTAATTGAAATATGAGTCGATGTCGTATAGTTTGTAGAAACTTTATAAACATCAAGTAATATTTTCACCAACTGTAAAACTCTGAATATAATATCAACGATCCAAACCATTCATCTTCCTGCATGCTTTAATAGATCATGTTTTCAAAAAACAAAATCTGAAAAAACAAAATTTGATGAGCACAATGAAGTGTAAATGTAAACAACAATTAACAATTAAATTTTGATCTATGATTTATATGATTATAGTGGCGAATTTCAAAGTTAAGTTCTTCATGAACGTTGTAAAGGTTGTCATTACGAGCGTTTATATATTTTTCTATATTTTTTTCACTTCTACATTAATTAAAAAACTATTAAAGACTTAACTTAATTAATTAAGGTATTAATTAATTTATACCTTTTTTTTTAAGCAATGAATGCTAGAGATTTAGATTCAATAAACCTTAGTGATGAGGAGTCTGTGGAGATTATAATGGGAACATAACGAGATATCGGAAGCGAAAGTATAGACAATACAAACACGAGTCTTGCAAAGAAAAAGGCTAGAGCAATCAATTTAGGTAAGCGAAAATATACTTGAAAGAAAAATGCGTTTTTATGTTTTGGATATGACAATATGGTATGTATATACTTATTTAGTAGGAGTAGGATTATTTCCCCTTCCCTCCCCTCGTATTTAAACAGTCACGGTTAAGCCACGTCAACATCTTATATTAATTTTTTATAACAAGAGAAAGACAAAATAAGAAAATGTGAGAGGAGGGGATGGAAGGGGATGTAAAGAGGAGGGAAGAGAATCCTAGCTAGTCCTATTTAGTATTATGTTTTTCATTTGATTATTTATTGGTTTAAAATATATTTTCCTTAACGGGTAACGGATTGGGTCATATTACTTGTTAATATTATCATGTCGATTTCGGGTCAGGTCATTTTATCCGTTTATTTTGACGGGTGTTACATGACACGACCCCTTAAGATATCAGATATGACACAAAAACGACACAAATACGGAAAACACTACGCAAATGCCATGTCTACTTTTATTCATGTCAAATTTTGCGTATACTAACGTTTAGGATATTCATTAATTTTGTGGTTCCAAACAATTTTGGGTGTGTTACCCACTGGCGGATCCATTAAAGGGCAAGGAGGGTCAACTAACTTTTTGAATTTCGATGAATCTTCATAGATAACTTTGGTGCTTTCCCACTGAAGGTTAGAGTTGTCCTTCATACATGCCCTCCAACCTTGATAAAATGCCTCAAAGAGGAGTTGTTCTTTTTTTTTTTTGGTAAAAGACTGTTTACTACCCTCATTTTTCGTGGTTTTCAACATTTAGTACATCAAGTTTTTTGTCTCAGAGTCATACCTAAAGTGTAAATTTTGGGACAGTCTCATACAACTGTTAGTCAAACTGTTAAGTCTCCTGTTAATTGTGACGTGGCGCCCATGTGGACAATGACTGGGTGCCACGTGTCATCCATATGGAAATTAAAAATAAATTATTTATAAATTAAAAAATAAATAATATATATTAAAAATTAAAAAATTAAAAATTAAAAAACCTTCATCTTCCCCAGATTCGGAGGAAGAAGAAGAAGAAGAAGAAGAAGGAGAAGGAAGAAGAAGGAAGAAGGAGGAGGAGGAAGTAGAAGAAAAAAAAAAGTTGCAGTCGGAGGAAGAAGAAGAAGAAGGGGAAGGAAGAAGGAGGAAGGAAAAAGGAGAAGAATGAGAAGAAGGAGGAAGAAGAGAAAAAAATTTCCAGTCGGAGGAAGAAGAAGGAAGAAGGAGGAAGAAGAAGAAGAAAAAAAACCGAAAGAAGAAGAAGAAGAAGAAGAAGAAGAAGAAGAGGAAGAGGAAGGAAGGAGGATGGAGGAAGAAAAAAAAAAACTTCATCTTCCCCAGATTCGGAAGAAGAAGAAGAAGAAGAAGAAGAAGAAGGAGAAGAAGGGGAAGGAAGAAGGAGGAAGGAAGAAGGAGAAGAAGGAGGAAGAAAAAAAAAGTTGCAGTCGGAGGAAGAAGAAGAAGAAGAAGAAGGAGAAGAAAGGAAAGGAAGAAGGGGGAAGGAAGAAGGGGAAGAAGGAGGAAGAAAAAAAAAAGTTGCAGTCGGAGGAATAAGAAGAAGAAAAAGGAGGAAAAAGAAGAAAAAGGAAAAAAGAAAAAAGAAAAAAAAAAGAACCGAAAGAAGAAAAAGAAGAAGAAGAAGAAGAAGAAGAAGAAGAACAGGAAGGAAGGAGGAAGAAGAAGAAAAAAAAAACCTCCATCTTCCCCAGATTCGGAGGAAGAAGAAGAAGAAAAAGGAAGAAGGAGGAGGAAGAAGAAGAAAGAAGAAAAAAGAAAAAGAAAACGTTTGGATGACACGTGGCGCCCAGTCATTGTCCATATGGGCGCCACGTCACAATTAACGGCATATTTAACAGTTTGATTAACGGATGTATGAGACTGTCCCAAAATTTACACTTTAGGTATGACTCTGAGACGAAAAAAAAACTTGATGTACTAAATGTTGAAAACCACGAAACATGAGGGTAGTAAACAGTCTTTTACCCTTTTTTTATTAAAAAAATATCAACTTGGGCATTATATTCTTGATATGTGTTGAAGTAGTGAATTTTCTCAATTGGAAAGAATTTGTAGTCTTGCAAAAAAAAAAAAAAAATGGTGGAGACGGGGAGGAATAGAGTATACAATCATGTGTATTTACTAATTATATTGGCATCGATTCTATATGTTGCTACTGCTTCAGCGGAAATAGCCTGTTTCGCTTATGAATATTGTGACGAGTCTATTGCGTAACCAAATGGGAAATCATGGTTGAGTGATAGCATGGTGGTTTATATTGAGAGCAATGTTTTTTCTTCCATTGATAATGAAGATATAATGTAGCGTTTTCAAAATATGACAACGCATAGTGGACAATTATGATTTGTATTTTTATTTATTTTGTAAATTGTGAATAATGGAACTGTGGTTTAAGTTTTAAGGTTATTATATCTAAGAAATGTTTGTGAACATCTGCCACCAGTGGTACCTGAAAATGAATGTATCCTATATATATTTTATTTTTTGAACAAACGATATTATTTATGCTAAGGGGGAAGGGATGGGCTTAGCCTCACAATGGGTTAGCAATAATGTGGTTCAAATTCGCCTTTGGCAAGAATCGAACTTCAAATTTCTCACTTACAAGTGAAGAGGAATGCAACTAGATCGTAGTACTAAGTAACATACAAAAATGCTACTCAATCATTCACATCCTTGTTCCTTCTAATTATGTATTCCTTCTAACAAAAATGATACTCTTACCATCAATTTATATCATCATTTGTATCATCCCTCTAATGGAGATAGGACCCACATGTGTTGGTGGGCCCTACTTCTATTAAAAAGATAGTACAAATAAATGGTGAAGTGTAGCATTAATCCCTCGTTCCTTTATACCCCTATACTAGGTAAGTAAACATGTCATTAGAGTTTATTAGGCAAAGCTGGAAAAAAAAACTATATAGTATGTAAAAGAGACAACAAGCGCCACTTAATACTACGGTCTAGTGGTATTCTTCTTCACTTGTAAGTGAGAGGCCTTAGGTTCAATTTTTGCCAAAGACGACTTTGAAACACGTTATTGCTAGCTTATTGTGAGGCTTAGCCCACTCTCCCACCAATTTAGTGTAAATAATTTTTATTTTTTTTTGTCAAACGATAGATTTTGTTAGATTAGCCACCGATAGGATTCAAACCCACGCCGTTATGTAAGGGCTCAACACCTTTCCAAAACTGTGGTAAAGGGCCACTTGCACTTAGTGTAAATAATATCGTTTGTTCAAAAAAAAAAAAAATAGAGACAACAAACTGATATAGCTAGCCAGGGATATGTTTGTACGCCTGTGTTGTATCCATACAACTTTTGGAAATGAGAGTCAGTTTACATTTTCATAAATTATAAAGTAAATTGGAGCGTTGATATTGAAAATTATGTAAATTAAAAATTCATTAAATTGTCACTTAGTACTACGGTTAAGTGATATTCCTCTTCACTTGTAAGTAAGATGTCTTAAGTTTGATTCTCACAAAATGTGAATTTGAACCACATTATTCCTAGCCTATTGTGAGGCTAAGCCTACCTCCCTCTCCTTAGTGTAGATTGAATTGATATCTTAATGTGACAAAATGTGGAGTATTAGTTCTTGAGCTAAATATGTAATAATTTTCGTCAAAATTAAGTACATGACACACATGTACTTTAAAGGTACATTTGTGGTGAGGAATTTTTAAAAATTTTAAGGGATTTAGAAATGAATCTAGATAAGCATTACAAAGTCATGTAAAAAAAAAAGAATTGTATTGATACATTCCAAGTAGTCATTTTCAAATCTTTCTCATATGCATTTGTTATGCTCATGTAGATACATTTTTAATCCCTTCTATCTAACTTTTCTCCATTTCTTCATTACTTTGTGGGCCCTTGAAATTTAAAAGTTCATAGCCTTGCCCAAACATATAAAGATAGAGGCCTTTAATTAAGGTAAGGGATCTCCATTTAATTTTTTCAAAAAATGGGGATTAGTTATGGGACCCACTCCACATCGAACTTCACCAATCCGAACCATCTATTTTGTAAGTCTCGATTCATGGATCATCCTTACAAAAATTCAATTCAATCCAAAGTCATTTGCCTATTTAATTATCACGATGAAATTTCAATGTTTTTTAGTGAACAAAGTGTTCATCATTTCTTTGAAATTTTAGTGTTTCTTAGATGGCTTAAATATTTCCGATTTGGCTAATATTTTGCAAGGATGATTTATGAGGTGCAACTTGAAAAATAGACGGTTCGGATCATTAAAGTTTGATATGATGTGGGTCCAACAATTAATCTCCATTTTAAAAAACAAATAGGATCCCTTCCCTTAAAGGCTTCCGACAAAGATATATGTACAATATCACAGTTTACTCGTTAAAAAGGCTCACATGCATGCTTATTTAACAAAATTTCTCCCACGTTTGGCGCCAAGGACAATTTTCATATACCAATTCCCCAATTTTCTCCCAATTATAAGGAATTAGTTCATTTGGAAGTACTTTTGAAATGATTGAAAGCGGTTTTAATAAAAGTATTTTTGAAACTAATCCTTAGTTAAAATATAAGTAAATTCTGAAGAAAAAAAAACACTTAAAAAGCTTTTTACAAGAATCACCAATTAAGTACTTATTATAAGAAGCACTATCAAAAACACTTTCATTCATTGTAAATACACTTTCAAAATAGACATATGGTAGACATTGTAGTTGTATCTCAGTCTTCTTGTTGGTAAATTGTCATAACAAAATGGGAATGGTTTTAAGATTTTCCCACAAGAACCTTTAACTCATGGTGGAAGTTTTTGTATTGATATTATTTGTATTAAAATCCCATAATCTCAGTATAACAGTATGAACCATAGCTTTATTTTTCTGCAAAATGCTTTTGCTTTTCTTTCATAATTTTTTTTCCAGCCTTCCTGTTTCATATATAAATACGGTGGAGAAGAATTTCCAATGCATTAATATATATTACACATATTTAACATTTAATTACTTCTTTTATCCTGTTTTTCCATATATACCTTTTTCTGCTTTGGTCAGATGCATATGATATGAAAGCTGCCAATATAGATCGCGGTCCTAGACGTACACGACCGTCCTTCAAGATGAGGAATCTATCGAGGTCCTAGACTCGAGTATAATGTGTAGTCAACATCCGTATATTTTATTGGTTATCACAAAAGAAAAAATACTTATGTATTCATTTAGAAGATTTTACAAGAGTATAAGATAGAAGATTTTAATTAAGAAGTATGTTCAAACCTGTATATGCATGCAGAAGCAGAACTAGATATATGGATGGGCAGTATATACAAGGGGGAGGTATATATAAGGTCATCTCTAATGGAGATGGCTAAAGGTTCAAAAGCCAAAAAATAGCATGACTTGTTCAAAAACTCATTTCCAACTCACGACTGCGCTATAATTTTATGGAATCCACCAAATTGTTATTTGGCCAAATGGGCACCATACCATTATTTAGCTATTTTTTGAGGTCCAGCTTATCATATGCAATAATTGATTTAAATTAATTAACAGCAGGCTAGATTTGAAAACATCCAACAATAGTTTAAAGTATAAACTTTTCTTAATAGTATGGCCTGACATTATTTATTTAAAAATAATATTTGCAAGACTATAATTCCGAACGGGACTATATTTAGCCCTTTTAGTTAGAGATGGCCTAACCCAGTTATCACTTAGCAGTATTCCATTTATCAGTTTTGAATCTCAACCACTTTTTGTCCCTGGAGGTCTCTATATGCAGAGTGAGAGGCAATCCTCTTACCCATACGAGCAGCTAAAGATGATATATAAATTATATTTCGAGTTCAATGTATAGTTTTTCAGTACTTTTCTGTTACCAAGTACACAAGTTAATTAAAATCATGATGGATAAGTCCATCTAATTTTGTGTGTTGTTAATTAGATAGGAATATGTAGGTGCAACATATATATTTCGGTTCAGTTAACAAATTAATGGAGCGTAAAATTTCGATCCAACCCTAATAGCCTTGAATTATTTTTTTCTTGGAATTTTTTGAACTATTTCATTGATTGGCGTACGTAGGGTTTTGTAAATTACACTGTGCAAGGATACAATTTAAGTTTGATAGAGTTAATTCTTTTGCTTGGGAGAAACTTTTGAATTGAAGACTTGAGTTTAAAATAAAATAAAAAATTATTTCATTCATCTCACACCACTTGAGTTAAAATTAGATAACTGAGAATATTTCTTTGCTAATATTCCGTTTTTTTATTACTCTACATGGAAAGAGACGTGCCTTTTTTGGATAAATATGTGTGCTGTAATGTGGGAAATCATCAAGTACATGGAATTATTGTTAAAATTAATGGAATTCTACAGTACGTATTAAAATGGGCAATGTACCTTTGTTTTAATAAAACTATTAGTGAATATGGAATTATACCTATAATCATTATCTATTTTTGGGCTAGTTACTAACGTTTACGTTCAACGTTCAAATTACGAAAAAGGTAAGATTACATTATAATCGTTAAAGTTTATAGTCCAAGGTTATATAATAATGATAAATTTATAGTTGATAATACATAATGACATTATTATTACTATAACAAAGTTGGTTTTACGTTGTGAATGTCATATTACACTATCAAGATAAGTTGTTATGAGTGGACATAATTGCATTGTAAATCCATCGTTCAAATTAAAACATATTGTATACTAAACCTATATGAAGTATACGATTAATTAATCAGTTAGGGAAATCGTGTTGCATTCGATTCCTATTTATGGAAAGGGCAACAAACTATTCAAACACTGTTTGTGGTGAAAAGTTGTATGAAACAGGTACCTTAATTAACTTTTTTAATACAGGTTTAGATCGCATATAAAAGTATACACAAGATACTAATTAGTAGCTCCATTTAGAATATGATTGATCCGATCCTGTACCATTAAAATAAGTACAAATTGACAGACTGATATAATGGTAAAAGTTAAAGGGAAGAACAAGTCGACTCAAAGCCAAGCAAGTAATAAAGGTAAGATGTGAAGTGGCGCATGGAGTTCCCAATAGCCAATTGACAAAAAAATGGGGCATGAGTATATGGCTTTCTTTTCATGCAGAAACCACGCACATGAGAGAGAGAGAGAGAGATGGGTCAAGGCTAAAAGGTGTAGTAACTAAAACGCAAGTGGTCACGACCCACAGCATCACAACTGGATGGGTCAAGGCTCAAAGGGTGCAGTAACTAAAACGGAAAGGGTCACGACCCACAGCATCACAACTGGGGGCGGCTCATAGATAACTGAGGGGGTTAAGCATGAAATTGATCTCTGCCCTTTGGTGAAGCATGGAGCCACCTTGGTATTTGGTGGCTCATAATCTCTCTTAAATTCTCTCTCCCTCTTCCACCACTATCAGACAAAATCATTGTTAAAATTGAATACCGTCCATAGGCTGGTACTTAGGTGGGTCATTTTAAACCCTTTCTTTTTGGTTAAAAGTTCATCGAAAAAGATTATTCTTGTGCGAGTGAATGATTGATCCATACATTTCAGTACAATTGACGGTCGCAAAATACACATCAACATAACATAAGACAAATCTTGCTAGTTGTTATGGGACTCTAATTTTTTGGCTTTTGGGTGCATATATGCTTTGAATTTCAAACAGATAATGCCACAGTATCACATTTTGCTCATGTGGCATGAGATTTTTTGTGAGTACCTTAATCAACCTTTAATTGATAAGAAAAGTTAATCATCCTCGTTGATCAGCGGGAGAGCTGTCTAGAAGCTGTCTATAACCCATTGGCCTGAAAGAATGGATGTATAGTTGGTAAAGAGAAACAAATTTTTATTCTTTTCTTTATTTGACAACATAAATCTCTTTAATTAACCATGGATGTTCATAAAGCTACTTTCATGTAGAAAATCGTAAACCAATATATTAGAATTGGAGTAGTACTAAAGATATATTGCAGATCATTCAAAGATTTATGAGATACAACAAATATCCAAAGAAGATAGAACCAAAGAGCTTGAATAGCATCAAGATGATGAGTAGGCAGTGATGAATTTACGTTGGCAACTAGTAACAGATTCATGGATGTGAGTTGGGGAAATATCTTAATTAAATGCATTCTTTTATAGTGATCTTAAAGCATTACGCTACCTTCCATCACCAGTTATGCTGTTACTGACAAAAATAAGAAAACTATTACGTTGCCTTTCATCACCACCATGCTAACCCCCAATAGCTTAATCTCAGCTTAAAAGCCTAATTGATTATGTTTTCCATATATAGTAAGACAAATTCTTCACGGGAATGATTTAGTAATGCTGCAGTTATCAAATTTGTTCACAAAATAATGTTGTAGTAAACTGACTCCAAAGATTCATAACAAGATATTGACACACTTAATGGCGTATTGCCATCTAGTGAACTAAATTGGCGAATAGATTTAGTAAGTAGAAAGCAACTCTTTTTCTCTCTAGAAGTCTCAAGAGGGTGGAGGATGGGCTCCCCGTGAATCTGTTAGCTCACCCTCCACCCTCTCGAGACTCCTAGCCCTCCTCTCTCTCTCCCCCCATCTTTCCCTGTGATTGCTTCCCCCTTTTCCTTCCAACCCCTCCCTTCATTTGTTTCTTTGCATTCCCTATTTCCCTCCCACTCCTTCCTCCCTTTTCCCTATGTTATTTGGCTTTTGCATATCCTTTTCTTTTGGCCTTTAATCTCTAGTTTTCTTAATATTTGTGTCAACCTCCCTAAGCTTGTCTCAAATTTGGGCTTTTATGTCTATTTTTTTCTCTAATGTTACTCCTCGTCGTTAGTCCTCCACCGAGACCTCTGCTACCCAAGCCATCACGTGTCTATCCTTGGCGGCACACTTTGGTGTTGGATTGTTGTTAAAGTGCTTTTAGCACTCCTTAGTAGGATTATGGGAGCAATTTTTGGGCAAGTGGCTCTCTCACCCTCATTTTCCGTTCATCTAGTTTGTTCATGGGTTCTTCCTCTTGGTGGTGGTGGTAGATCGACAATAGTAGCATAGCTGATGTGGTGGAGTCTGCATTCTTCCAGATCTAGGGTTTTTTGTTTTTATGGGCTTTTCTATTGTATTTACTTTTGAACTATACTTACATTTAGATTGCCTTTGGGCTTTCTATATATTGTATTAGGTTGAAATTTGATGAGAGATTTTAAAATATGTTGTCTCGTTTGGAGGTGATAGGAGCATATTTATGCGCCTTAGTTAGTTAGTTCTTATGCATTTATGTTGTGTTTTCTTAGTTAAGTTAGTCTTTTAAGCTATTTTCATGTGTTTTCAGGTTTTAAGGACAAAGTAAGCAAAAGGATGCAAATTGGAGCATTTTGAAGCAAAACTGGGCTAGAATGAAGTTCATGCATGTGAAGCACAAAAGATGGACGAATTTGAGGGATTGAAGAAGCTAGGAATGTCTTTTTGAAGTTGAAGAATTGAAGATACAAAGTTTCCTAGTTGAAGTAGGAAAGGGCTTAAATGTAGGATTCCTAAATGAAGAAGGATTCCTAATCAATGTAGGAGTCCTAATTGAAGATGGATTCCTAGACGTATGAAGTTTCCTACTCAAGCAAGTATTCCTACGTGAAGAAGAAGAGTTAAAGCCAAAGAATCAGCTCAAGTGAAGGAACCTTATCCGGAATCTTATCCAAAACCTCATCCATAACCTTATCTTAGCTTATCTTATCCAAACAAACTTTATCCTATCCTATCTTATCCTAATCCTAAACTACCTATATTTCAGCTGCAAGGGAGGGTTTCTAACTAGATTAGGAGGCTTAAAATCAGATTTCTAGAAGACCTAATCTTGTCCTACAAAGATGGCGCCTAGAACCTTTCTAGAAGCCTAAAAATCTGCCTTGTATTTCTTTCTAGAAACAACCCTTTGTGCCGCACCCTATGTCCTATTTCCCTTTGGATTTCAGATTTCTAGAAGCCTTATCATCTCCTAGCTTTGTGCCGCACCTTATCTCCCATTCCTTTTTGGATTTCTGACTTGTTTTCCTTATAGGATTGTATGTTATTGTCCTATGCAGATTAGACCTTTAAAACCTTGTCCTTTGCTACCTAGGAGTTGGGATTTTCAGCCTATAAATACCACTTTATGCCGCACCATTCATTCACCACTCTCTACCATATTTTCACTACACCATTCACCCAAAAACCCCTCTTGTGCCGTGAGTTTTGCAAGGATAAGAAGGAAGAAATCTGGAGCCGTGCATGCCATTCAAGGAGCTTGGATTGTTGGAGCGTTTCTAGGTGTTTTCTATCTTTATGTCAATGTTTAGATTTATTTATCTTTGTTTATTTGCGAACATGAGGAACTAATTTCTTTATAGTTAGAGGGGAATTCAAAGCCATGATCATATGTTTTATATGACTTGACTTCCTCCAGTTATGATTTCATGAATCGTGAATGTGGTTTACTTATCTATTTGATTGATAACATGTTTATGTATGTTAATTAAGGATGCATACTTAGTTCGCATGCATGAATTTGACGCTAGAGTATAAGGGAATTTCACCTAATCGTTATTAACTTATATTCATAAGTAGTAAAAGTCGCTAGTCACGATTGTGTTAAGTAAATCCTTGGCAAGAGTAACATGCGTATTCCATAGTTATGAATGCCTCGTCAATGTTTATGATTTCCATTGAACTTAATGATCTTTGATATGTGTCTCTATCATGCGTATTCCATAGTTAGGGTCCTTGATAAGAATAATTTGGTTGTAATGCGTATTCCATTCAATTCAATGAATCTAGGGAAATATGAGAATTAATTGGTGCAATCTAGTTAATTTGGGACATTGTCATTCATGGTTTGTTGAAAGAGTAACTGGAAATCGAGTCGTATGCATATGTTTCATGTGTGGAGAAGAAACCCTCTAACTAGCCTTCCACCATTCTATTTCATCAAAATCGTTTTTGTTAAAGTCTGTTTTCAAAGTTTATGTTTTAAATTTCAATTTTCGTCAAAACCAAACCCCTTACTTTTAAGTCTTGTTTTTAGAGTCAAAACTTGTTTCTTTTAAGTCTTTTGAGTCTTTGAAGTTCTATTTTCGTCCAAGTCACTTGTTAGGTCTAGAATTGAGTCTTTTTGGTTGTTATTTGCTGTTTTGAGTGTTTTGAGTTAGTTTTGAGTCTATAGAGTCTAGTTTAGTGTTTTTGAGTCTTATTTGTGTTGATTAGCATCCCTAGTTAATCCCCGGTCTAGAACGATCCCTACTTGCATCATTACTACAATTGTCATCAATAGGGTTTAATTTGTGTGTCAACATAATTTTCACATCAGGAGGGCCGGGATGTTAATGCCCGATTTCTATGAGATGGACCTAAACTTCTTGCTACAAATGGGCTTGAGCTATCCTCATCCACTTGGGCCAAAATATTTGATTCTAGCTTAATTCTGTTTCCACTCCAAAGTCACAAGGGCAGCTGAAAGCTTAAAGCCCAAGTAAATAGTACAAAACAAAGAAAATGGTAATCATAGATTTTTTTTATTAGGAAAACTAACCAAAATGACTTCAAAATTTTTGAGTTTTAACCAAAAACCATGTTGTAAATTTATTTAATGGTTGGTCCAAAGCCCACTTTTAAATGAGCCCAACCTAAATAACAAGTTGATTCGTCAATTTTGCCCCTAACAGTTTTAGTTTAACTTACGTTAACTAATCTGTTAGTTTATTTATTTTGAAATTAGCACAACCAACTGGAACGACTTTGCTTTTGCGTTGCAGAGTTCTTCAATCTGTAGATTTTGAGAGTCGATTTTTGTGAACTGGGCAAAGGTTTTGAGAGTTGACTTTTTTGAAATCCTGATTTTTGTGTTGTTCGTTTAGGTCTTTCGAAGTAAGAATTATTCTTCAATTGAAGGTTCGTTGAAGGTTCTTAGATTTTTTTCCCGAAATTGAAGGTTCTGAGATTATTTTTTTTGGATTCGTGGTCTTTGTTGTTGATCATTGTTTCACTGGAGTTCTGTAATTGATCACCGTTCTTCATAGTTTCGTTGTTTGGAGGTAATTGGCACTACATTACATGTTCTGAGAATCTAGTTTCGTAGTTTTTCAAGTTTTTGCATTGATTGATATATTTTGTCTTAATTTGTGTTCAAATTACAATATATCAGGTAGTTGATTCCCTTGTTTTTTTTTTGGTTTTTTTTTATTAGTTTTGATCTTACTGTTTTGAAGAATTTGCAGGTAAGTCTTGATTTGTTCATCACGTTGTATGTGTTTAATTTTTCATAAATAGTGCATGTAGTTCTATAATAGTTTATGAAACATTTGTTATTTTGTTTGTGATGTTTAGAAATATTGTTAGTTTTTTGTTCATTTTATATGAATATGATTTTCTGAAACAATTATTGTTTTGTTTAACAAGTATTGGGTTTAGTTTTGCAATAGATTATTAAATAGTTTTTGTTGTGTTTTATATTTTGTCGTTGTTTTTTTGTTATCTACTTATAATATTTTGTGTACTGACTTGTAATTATTTTTTTTTTTGTTCATTAGTTATGAAGAATTGTAAACTAGCTCAGTTTACATATGGTGGTTTATCCGTTGTTAGTTCTATTTCATCAACTTCTACATTCGATCAGATTTGTATTGATATTTGTTCTAGGTTTAAGGGTTTGAGACTTGATTGGTTTGAGTTGCAATATGCTCTGAATGAAGATCCTACTTGTCTCCTAGATTGTAATGCCGATGTTAAGAATATGTTGAAGGTTCTTGATGTTGGAAAATCCATCATAGAAATATTGGTTATTGATAAAGATTGTTGTTAGTGAAAATGATTATTTAGGGAAGTATGGTTCTCATCATATCCATAATTATATGTCATGTGAATGGGATAGTTATATAGAATCTGAGGGGCAAGTTTTTAAGGGAGGTTGTGTTGATTTTTGAGATAAGTTGAAGAATTTTTCGGTTGAATGTGATTTTGAAATGAAGTATTTGAAGAATGATAAGAATAGCATTAGTGCTAAGTGTTCTAGGAATGAATCTTATGATTGTATTTGGCGTGTGTATGCATCCAAGTGTGATATTAATGACTTTTTCGTTATTCGGAAGTTGCATAATGTACATACATGCAAGGGTATAATTCGAAAAAAGAAAAACAAAGTTGTTGGATGGCATTTCAAACTTAAAACATTTTTATGGATTAGATATTGATTATGCCACTACATACTTTGGCAAAGAGATGGCAGTTTTTGAACTAAATGGTGATGATGTCGATGCTTATAAGTTCTTGCCTTAGTAGGTTGAATATGTTCGTTCAAGCAATCTTGGTTCTATGTTTAAGCTTGAAGTTGTACCAGAGACCAATAAATTTCTTCGTTTGTTTATTGCTTATGATGCATGGATAAAAGGTTTCATGTTTTGTAGCTCAATGGTATTCATTGATGGTATTTTTATCAAGAGCAAATAAAAAAGCACACTTCTATCTTGCTGTGCAAAAAATGAGAACGACGGTGAGTTAATACTTTCTAACTTTACATTCAATATTATCCTTTTTTTTTTTTGCTATGCAAAAACTTTTCATAAATAGTCGAAGCACAGTTTTACGAAATCCATGATATTTAAACTAGTAGTTGTATCACAATTTGATTGGTGGTTGACAATTGACTTTATTTAGTTCTTTTTATTGTGCATATATATTTGATTTTATTATTAAATAATGGAAAAAAAGTTGCAGATATACTTCAAACAAAGTTTAAGAAATAATTTAATTGGAGTTTCAGAAGTAGTTTATATTTTGACAGTACATTTTCCTTTTTGTTGTGTAGAGATTTTTGAGGTTGCTTATGCTATTGTTGATTAAAAAATGATAGCAAATTGGAGATGGTTCTTGTCAATATTATCTGATTTATTGAGGCCTAAAGATCATGTTTATGTCAGATAGACATAAAGGTATTTTGAAAAGCGTTGCAGAATTCTTTATGGAGTCTCCACATTGATTTTGTATTGTTCATTTGAAACAAAATGTCAGTACTTTACTTCCAAATGTGGCTAGTGAGGGACTAAAGAAGAAAATGATGAATCTTTTAGCAAATTGTGTATATGCATGTACTCCATCTGATTTTGATGATTGCATGGCAGAATTCAAGGATAATAGGCAAGGGCATGAGAAGAATTTTTTGTCTAATTTGCCAAAATAGAACTATGCTATTGCCCATTTCTTGGTAAAAGATGGGGATCAATGAGCAATGCACTTTCATAATCTTTTAACGCCATGGTGTCGAATAATCATTGTATGCCACTTATGGATCTTGAAGATATTAGAGTTCAGCTGATGATTAGAATGGCTGAGAAGAGGATATTTGGTCAGACTATTCATACAATTTTGTGTCCAAAGAAAGAAAATGAGATGAAGTTGTTGTTGTTGAATGAAGGCATGAGGATTAGTCATTCTGATGCAGATGTTTTTTAAGTTAGGATGGAATGTAATCGGTTTGTTGTTTGTTTGGACGATAAGACATGTTCTTGTGTGCAATGGCAACATAATTGTTTTCCATGTTCTCATGCATTGCAAGTGTTGCAACATGATAGTCGTGATGTATTTGAGTATGTTAATGATTACTGGAAGGCAAGTTTTTATCGGAAAACATATCAATTTGTGATGCGAGTAAAGTACGAAGATATTTTGGAAACTGTTTATGAAAATGTCCAACATAAGGGACTTTTATATGAAAGTGAAAAAACGTAAATTTTTTTTTTGTACATCAACAGAAATCTTTTTATTTTTGTTGAAGTGAGTAAAGTACGAAGATGAAATCACAGTAGTAAGTGAAATTTAGGACGATATAAGTTTATACATTACTATCTAAGTTCGTAAAAAGTGGTAATTCTTGTGGATCTGTGATGAAATGATGTTGAGTGAAGAGAAATAGTTGATTTTTATGGAAATGATGTTTAAGTTCTTTACATGTTAGTGTTCGTGATTGATTCGAGTTGATCTAATTTATGCAAGTAGTGAACTAAGAAGTATAAAATTGTTAAATTTGTGGAAGAATATAATAATTGTTACCTTGGGTTTTTTTTTTTAATTTTAATTTTTTTATTTGCGTAGATTTGTGCAAAGAAGTTGTTGATGGAGTTCAACAACTTTTGCTCAGTTTTATCTGTGAAAAGCTTTGGATGATGGAGACTCGATGATATGGATAATTGAGGACTTTTTGGTAGGTTTTTTGTTCTGTGTTTTCTGGAAATGGAAAATTGGCTGCAAGCATTAATGGAAGTTTGTTTTTACACGAGGATGGTGTGGATAGGTAGTATTGTTGGGGACCTATATTGGGCTTTATTTTTATACTATATTGTTTGGGCTTTTTTTTTTTTTTTTTTTATTATATATTTTGAATTTTTAAAATACAAATAATAAATATATTTTGGTTTTAGTTTCACAAATAGTGTAAACTTAATCATAAATAGTGTAAACTTAATAATATTTTTTATTTTAATGAGTATTTGTTTGTTTTACTTTTGCTTTTCTAATTAACCAATAGGTGGAAAAAATTTATTTTTGGTGTTGATTAATAATATTTAGTACGATTTTTATATCAATAGGATATAACAATGTAAAAATATGGCAGCTTAAATCACCTTCCTTGATTTCTACCATCATAATCTCACATGCCTATATTAGTTTAAGAAATAATACAAACTTATATAATTTGAAATTCATAATATAACTCTCCTAATGGGGACATTCCAATACCATAGCATGAACCAAAAAGCAAACTCTTCCTCTCGAAAATGAGCTAGCATAGACCACTTGCTTCAAAGTTAGAACTGTTAAAAATTGCACCATTGTTTTATATCCAATCATATAATCCAATATGAAAGTACATTCATTAATTAATTCATAGTCTAATAATGTCTTATTCATTATGACCATCTAGTATTGTAGCTTTTGTCCTTGATTTTCTTCTTTCTTCAAGCATCCCTTGCAGTCCATTTGAATAGCTGTTTGCATGATTCACCAATGTAGTTATAATTTCTGCCTTTTTCTCAAATACTTCTTCCTTGTCAAACATGGGTTCTATCAATTTGCCCTCTTGTACTTGTTATGCATAGTGAATTACAAATATCCCACAATCCAACCTACAGTTTTTAGTTTAACTATAAGTATGATAGATGAATACATCACTTGATAGTATTAGATGACAGATAATGATGTCATTTATATTTGAAGTTAGAGTAACTCTAGATATTATAAAGTTTGTACTTACGAGTCTTCTCGTTGTTGTGCACAAGTCTTGTAGCTTTCAATATCTATTGTTAAGGTGTTGTCACTCTTGAAGTCCTTGTATATTGTTTGGATCTTATCTCGTTCCAAAAAAGAAAGAAATAGAATGTTTTGTATGAAACAATTTGTTGTCATTTGAAATTTAGTACATAAAATGGATTATTTAAGGTTTTGTTCTTACCACTTGCAAAGCATGGTCAAAATATTGGTCTCTGCTTCATTCAATCCTTGGTAGTTTTGAATTGTAATGAGTCATTGTTCGTTTTTTGAATGTCCCAAACTATTAAGGTGAAGAGGAAGTAGTGCTTCATCAGGATGAATACTTTGGCAACCTTGTCCACATTTTCTTCCAATGTTGTCTTCAAACGTTGGTCAAGGTATTCGTCATCACTCTTTGGTCTTTGTATCTCCATGTCATTCTGTTTGAATACAAAGAAATATTATATTAAACAAATGGACAATAGTTGTCTAGACACTATTTATGAAAACAAAAACCAAAATATGTACACTATTTATAAAAGTGGTCAAGTAACTGGGGCACTGTTTATGAAATTGGACTAAAAACTAGGGCACTATTTATGAAAGTTGACTAAGAACTTGAATTGTTTATGAAACTGGACAAACAACTAGGCATTATTTATTAAAATGCACTAAGAACTAGTCACTAATTAGAAACTTAAAAACAAGAAAAATACATTATTTATGAAAATGAACTAATTGTTATACTACATATATGAAATCATAGAACCACATATTTGTAGAAAAAGTATTTTTGGTACTTACAAAGATGTAGGAAGAAAGATAGAGATTTTGTTCCTTGCCCTCTTTCATTTCATTTTCTAACATGATGTAGACAAAAAAACATCAATTAATTTCACGTCAATTGGTCCATCAACAATGACATCAAATCCCTTGTCAGCATAACAAGCTCAGTGACCATGCTCCCTGTCTTCGACATCAACCAAAAGTAGTCCATGTGTAAGAAATAAAACCAAAAAACATTATACATATACATATTTATGCAGTACATAATTTTAAATGTTATATACAAATTTTTTTTGTCAATAATGTAAACTTACAGTTGACATTGTCAGTAGTACTCGTTGATTTTTTTTCTTTTATCTCTTGGTCAAGAAGCTTGTATGCCCTTGTATTTGAAGGGCGTTTACTTTTTGTCTCTCCTTTTGTTATCTACTTAGTTGCCTTCTTTTTAGATTTCTTCTCTGGTTCGTTAATGATAGCCTTCAAATCGGATTTCACACAAGCCTTGATAGGCAATTCACCTTTTGTTTCTTCAACTTTTGATGCTTGAACTTGTGTTGCTTCAACTTTTGTCTTCAAAGGTGATTCACCTTTAGGGTTCTCCTCCTCCTCTTTTTCATTGATGGGGTAAAATTTGTTCTTGTGATTGCAAGACCGATGGACTCTCACTGTCACTCATTGTAAACTTATATTTTATCTTTTTTTTTTTAGGGCGACCATATTCAAATCTTGGATCAAGATTCTGTTTGCGATCATTCTTGGCACATACATTCCAGACCAATGTTCTCGTCTTTTCCTTTCTCTCAGTGACAGATTGTTTTCCTTCATTGACATCAATCTGAACATGCTCCACTATTGGTAAAATTAGTCCTGCTATCAGTGTTTTTTCAACTTCCATTTCAACCACATTTGACATTGGTTCCACTGTTGGTGTCTTCGTATGAACTTGTATTTCAGCCGCATGTGGTACTGGTGATGGTTTTTTCTTATCTTTCAAGGTGTCTAGAAGTCCTTGTGGAGAAGCACTCAAATATGGAATTTGTGAAGGTTCCATTTCAGCCGCCTTTGATTGAGCTTCTTGTAACTTCCTTTCCAAGCTCCTAATCTGTTTTAGATGGTCATTGATCTTCAGAGTATTTGCAATGGTCTTTGTCTGCATCCTTAACATTTCGGCGTCAAGTGCATTGCTATTCTTCTGATTAATCTCTACTTTTTTAAGAAGCTTTTCAACTTCACTGTTCAACATGTTGATCGTTTGGTCGAGTATCAAGAATTCTCTTTTTGATGCATCCATTGCATGCGCCGTCATTTCCCTGAATGTTATGTACCTTTTCTCATCAATGCTTCTAGCTTTCTTGAACTCATCGAACAACTCTTCACTTATAATTGTATCTATTCTAATGATGTATTTTTGGACAATAGTGTTGAGCTTGATCATTTCCTCACTAAAGAGTTTGTCAAATTCTGTTTGGGCTTCATTGATGCTGATATTCTCTAGTTCATCAGTTTGCTCCTTATGCTTGTTCACATTCTAATCATTTCCTTCATCGTTGTTGATGACATTCTAATCAAGCTCAATTATGTTCTCCATGTTTTGTCCTTCTTCATTTTCAAAATGAACCTCATCAATTTTAGCATTAGTTGTCTTGCATTTCTTTGCTCTCATTTTATGTCTTTTTGCCTTTGAAGATTGTCCTTGTGGTTGAGCAGAATAAATTTCAAAACCAGCTTGCACACAATAACATTATATATTTTGTTAATTTTCACAAAATGTCCAACATTTTTTTTCTGGAAATTGAGCACATTGTTTATGAAATACGCATTATTTATGAAATGTACATACTATTTATGAAATATAGACACTATTTATGAAATTAACCATCATTGTTTATGAAATATGCACACTATTTATGAAATTAACTAATACCGTTTATGAAGTAGACACTCTATTTATGGTACTACAACATAATTACTCAAACTATTTATGAACAAACATAATAAGCCACATTTATTTATGGAATAGTATAAAAGACACATTGAATGAACCATTTTTTTGTAGAATCAGTTAATTGTTTATAGATGTTATTTGGTCATATATGATAGTTTTTTGTTTGGAGATTGTTTTGTTCCTTGTAAACACTGAAATTCCTGCGATGAATGAGACAAGAACAAGTGTACAAAATAATATTTTTTGTATTGATTTCGGGGTTACAATCTCTTTTACAATTTAGTCTTCTGATTCTATCTTCGTAAGACGTAAGTTTGCAGATTGTGTTGTTGATCCAAGCGCCGTCAGGGCTTGTTCCTAGATGAACGATTGATGAATGATGAACACTTTCTTCAAGGACCGTTAGGGATTGATCTTGAATTATTGGAAGTTCTTCAAGGGTTGTTGGGGCTTGATCTTGAATGAGGATTTCACGAAGAACGAAGAGGGTTTTCTTGATCCTTTGGGATTTGCTTGAGAGTAGAGAAAATGTATGTCCATTTCCTCCCTTGATCCTTTGATGGAGATGTTTATTTATAGGCTTTCAAAATGAATTACCACTATCCTTTTGCTTTGGTGGATGTTGTAGCTGGATTGGGTGGATTGTTGTAGGTGAATTAAGTGTATGATGTAGGTGAAATGAGTGGATGTTGTAATTTTATCGAAATTTCAATGTCTACAAATGTAATTTTAATGTCTACAAATGCCCCAACTTCAAGGCGCGTTGTATACATGTGCTTGTCACGTGTAAAAGATGCGTTTTGAAGTCCCTTAATGTAGATGTCGATCCAAGGGCTGTTGAGGTTTAATCCTGAATTGGGCTGGGAGTTTCTTCAAGTGTTGTTGAGGCTTGTTCTTGAATTTTGTTTGAAATTTCTTCAAGGGCCGTTGAGGCTTGATCACGGATGAAATTTGGACCACAAGGAGCTTCATGTGGTAGATGATCTTTGGCTTTGGTAATGGATGAATCGACACGTATTTTGTTACGCTTGTTGACTTTCCACAGCATTGATCTTGAACAAGGTTGGAGGGTTTTCTGGTTTCCTTCAATCGTTGATTTTTCATAAGCTTAATCTTGAACTGGGATGGAGGGTGTTCTAGGTTCCTCCAGAGGTTCGAACTTACTTCTTTTATCTGGAGTTGATTTTGATTCAGTGGTGGTGGACACTTGATTTTGAATCGGACTTGTGATTTCTTCAAGGGCCGTTGGGCTTGATCTTGAATTTAAATAAAACTACGAGTGGTTTCAGGGTTCGGACACATGGCTGGCAGGCGCGAGGCAGAGGTGATGACCTGTTTCTTTGTTCAATCTTTCCAATTCATATTGAAGAGGGTTAGGGGATGAATCAGCACTTGTAGTTGTCGTGTTTGCTGATAATCCATAAGATTGACGTTTCATTGTCACTCGTCTTATCTATTCTCCAGGCAGATGCGACATCTTCTCTGAAAGTGTATTGACCATTAAAGACGACTACTCGAGATCAATGCTAGGTAAGCAATCAGGGAAGAGGTTCCAAGCAGTTGGTTCCAGATCGGAAGGCTGACTCCAAGTGCCAACTGATTGCTCTCATTCTTATTGTCCTGCGAGTAAGAACAAGGACAAAGAAAAGGACACGAAGAAAGCATGATATGAGATACTCTTGCTTTCGACCTTGATGATATGAGATACTTTTCTTTTGAAGAAGTCCTAGCGATTTGAAGGCATCGTACGGCGATGCTTTACTCTTCGGTGATGGTGCCAGCGAAAAGCTGTTGAAGCTTCTCGAGCTCTTTATTTAGAGCAACGGCACCGGGCTCAGATTTGACTTAAACTCCTCCACTGGGATTATGCGGTTCTGCAGGGAAGGACGTCGTGCTACAATGATTTGCTCCAGCTCATCGTGCTGCATTATTCTCTGCTTGTTTCTTTTGCATAGCAAAAGCGGTGCACAACCTTTTGCCTTTAAATGGTCTTTTAGAGCATCACTTCTCCGCGACTTATCCATGCTTGGCAGCTTCAGTGTAGAGAGCCAACATCATATCAACTGTCCTGAAGTATTTGCTGAGGAAGTTTGAGACTCGTCAACAGTCGGAGATGAGCACTCGAGAGCAATGCTAAGAAACCAACTAGATAAAGGTTTCGAGCAATCGATTCCCGATCAGAAGTTTAATTTTAGGTTTTGACTAATTGCTTTCTTTCTCCTTGTTCTGCAGGCAAGAGCAAGGGCAAAGGAAAGGATAGGGGAAAAGCATGATATGAGATACCTTTGCTTTCGACCGTGATGATATGAGATACTTTTGCTTTTGAAAAAGTAGCGGATGATCAGCGCATGTATTTGTTGCGCTTGTCTTCACATGCTTCGATTCATCATTTTCACTTGCCTCATCTATTCTTCAGGCAGATGTGGTTTCTTCCTTGGAAGTACATCAATAGTTGGAGATAAGTACTTGAGAGTAACGCTAGGTAAGCAATCAAGGAAGGGGTTTCCAGGCAATCGGTTCCAACTCGAAATGTTGATTCCAAGTGCTGGCTGATTACTCTCTTTCTCATTGTCCTGCAGGGAAGAAGGAGGACAAAGAAAAAGATAAGGAGAAAGCATGTTATGAGATACTCTTGCTTTCGACCCTAATGATATGAGATACTTCTGCTCTGTTGTGACCTAGTTGAAGATGTGTTTTCAGGGAGGAAGAAAACTAAGTATGTTGAAAGGTTTGGTTGCAGATGCATTTAGCAAAGAAGAAGAGTCAGGCGTTTTGGATGTGTGCCTTGCCATAGAGGATGGAGGTCGAACTATATAGTGATTTCCCAATAGCAAGTGGTAGTGCAGATGTAGCCTTATCACCCACGCTTGTCGGCCAAAAGTGTGGTAGTTGGAATAATGACCTTCACGCGTTTTCAACTTTGTCAGATATCTTTGACAAAGTTGCACGTGATAGCCGAAAAGCTGAGATTGCGTCTGAAAAGTGTTGACGGACTTTACGCAGGAAAATCTGGCTTTTGAAATTCGAAGAGTGGTGTCTCTTCGATTTTTTGAACAAGTGGTTGTGTTGCCTCTCCTTTTAAAGAGGTGTCAATCATATTCAACATGCACACTTTGAAGATTGCCCACTCGTGAAAATCGTCTCCGGTGTATTTTTGAGCTTTTACTCTATCTAACCCTTTTCTTTTAACATTTTTGAAAATGGCTTACCCGTCTAA
The DNA here is from genome assembly GCF_916048215.2 of Malus sylvestris. NCBI lineage: Eukaryota > Viridiplantae > Streptophyta > Magnoliopsida > Rosales > Rosaceae > Malus > Malus sylvestris. The sequence continues at coordinate 20,319,924 of NC_062267.1, forward strand.
CATTTGCTTAGATTTGAGTCTCAACAGTAACATAGATGTGCTGCGTCAGGGTAATATATGGCGTCCATCCTTCTTATCTTTTGATGGCCCTCTTACAGTTGAAGACTCTGTGATGAGGGATGCGAAAACGGCTATGGTTGTAGCTAGGAACCTCTTTACTCCTAGAGATAATAGGTTGCTTTCAAGGCGGTCCGATAAGTTGGCTGTCCAAGACTCTTTAGCTCATAGTGTTCAGTGTGCGGGCTCTGTGTCCAACATGGGCCAGCGCCTACTTGCTCGAACTCGCCAAGTTGAATCATTGACAGCTGAAGTGGAAAGCCTTGGACGAGAGATCAAACGTCTCAAGCGTGAGAATCGAGAGTTGCACATGCTTGCAAATGATTATTCGACGAGCATGAAGAGAAAGCTTGATCACTTGCAGGAATCTGAATGTCAAATTCAATGAGACCATCAGAAGTTTGTGGCTTTCTTCCATAGGCACCTTTTGCCTTCGCTTTCTAGCGTTCGACCAAGTATTGAGGCGCCAAATGATCAATCTTTAGTGCCTTCTTCTTCTAGGGTTCTGTCGAGTGTTGAGGCTTCATGTAAGCAACCTTTGTGAAGTCTCCCCTTTTTTTTCTACTTGTAATTTCTCGGAGATATCAATAGACATGCTTTATTTTATTTAGTAAGTTGTGCTAAATACAAATAAAACGTATATCTGACTAAGATGTGTTACTTTTTTTTTCTTTTTTTCTTATTATCCTTTTAAATGGTGCCTGATGCACCCATTTCCTTTTAGATGGTGACTAGTGCACCCATTTCCTTTTAGATGGTGACTGGAAGCATCATTCTGTCGCCACCACCCATTTCATTTTCCCTTCTTGGCTTGCTAACAGTACCATGCATTTTCTTTTTGTGTGTGTCTGTGTATGTTTCAATGATGAGTATGGTAAACTGGCATTGCTGGGTTCCTCGATGGGACACCTCACTGCACCACACTCTTCTCCACATGTGGACCATTTTTTTCATTTGCTTATTTGGGGACCATTATTTGCACAGTCACCGCACCCATAGTTTTTTTTTCTTTTTTTATATATGTGTGTGTTGCGTGGGATGAAAGGCAACCACCTGTAGTGGTAGAGGGCATGGCAACTTGGGCAAGGAGGAGTGCCATGATAGCTTGAGGCAGTGCAGAGCAACAAAGGCAAGTAGATGTAAGTTGACACACTTTGGTTTTGTTAATCACATTCACATACAGGCAACAGAGGCAAGCAAATGTGAGTTGACAAACTTTGGTTTTGTTAATCATATTCCAAGGCAGCGGCCATGACGGAGGTATAGAGGCAGTTAAAGCTTGAGGCGAAGTGTAAGGCGTCAAGCTTCACAACAGGCTAGTCGTTTGACGGCGATTACTAAAGTTCTTCGCCAGGGAGCGGGTACTGTGACTGTGCTCAATGGCAAAGATGATGTCTGCGACGAGATGCAGGTGAAGACGACAATGATGAATCCGAGAAGTACTTAGCCAACGATGAGGATGAGGCCACCATGTCTTAGAGAGAGATAAGGCTGGAAGATACAGGCAACAGTCCGAGACCAGCTCATCATTTAGCTATGAGGCTGTTGCTGCAAATCCTAGTGTTTCTGGGTGGAGGTTCAGTTTGAAACAATTGCGATAGTGCCAATTATGACATTGAGGAAAAGGAAGACGATTTGCTTACTGTCTTCCCAAGTCTTAAGGTCGTTGACTTGAGCTTCAATCGTCTCAGCGGCCGCTTCCCACAACCCTCTTCAGAGCCGAGCATTTGTCAAGCATCACGTTCATGGATGCCACTGCCATCGGGAATAGCTTCATTCCCTTGCCTTCAAATGTTTGTAACCATCTGTTTGCATAACACCTAATAAACTTCCAAAAGTTACAATGAATCTGAGACACACGTATGGGTTTCAGCTGGGAGTAGTGATGTTGTTCTGCCAAAGCTAATGTCGTTGCCATCTTGTTTATAACGATATCCTGGCAAAGACTTACCTTACACATCGACCTGAGTTTGTCTAAGCCATAATGATCCATTGCTGCAAGCAGATGCTAAGCCATCCAAGTAGAAGCCCTATTGGAGTTGATTCCAGTACGCCTTGAAGACTATCATGGGTATGATCATTCATCATCAGCGTCCAAATGGGTCAACTGTCGTTTTGTATCGAGGCCACTAACGAGCTTATCTTGTTGGCGCAGGACAACAACCGGAACGAGGAGATCATCGTTAACGAATGCGGGGTCTTGCCGCTGTTGGAACTGTTGAAAGATTACCGAGCTGCAACATAAACGGATGCGGGAATAAGAGCTTGGAGAGAGATCTTGATGGTGAGAAAGAAAGGGTTTGATTGAAGATGAAGCCCAGTTTGATCATGGCGGATACCTCCCTTGATTTCAGCGTGTCCTCGGCTGCCATTGGAGATCTGAGAGCTCGACATCAGATTCAATTATCTTATTTTTTTTACATGAACCTGAGCGGCTTCATTGTCCGTCATGTCGTCGTCGCTCTCCTCTACGACATAGCTCTTTGATTTGGAAATGCCTTGCTTCTGAGCAAAGGCAGGGAGAGGTCGCCAAGGGTCGAATACCGTATTGGAGGAGATGAGATTGAGCTTGCGAATGCTGCTGGTGAATCTGTAGCTGCTAATGTTCGATGAATCTCCGCGCTGGAAAAGCTTGTCAACGTCAGCGGCAAAGACGAAGGGGATGAAGTTGTTAGAGTAAAGGATCAGCGAGCTGGGGAGCGAGGGAGAGTCGACGTTGAGATGCAGGTCACAGAATGAAGTGGAAGGATGAGGGATTTAGGACTTGGTGTGCAACAGGTGTGCCTGGCTATTGGGCTCTGTTCCTTAGCTGAGGCTTGTGTACGGATGGGCTTCATGTGGTGGACATGGCGTCTCTATTTTGGAGCCCTTGGTGACAGAGATGGGTTTGAGGTGAAGAGGTGAGTTGAGAACAAAGAGAGAGACAGCTGGAGACGAGGAAGCTTTGGGAGATGATTTGGACCAGCTTGGAGGAGCCGAGTAAGGATGGGCCACGGGAGATGGGCTCATTGTTGGTGAACTCGTTGATGGTTTGAACCGTGCTGGGCCGAAGCAATTGCAGATTTATATATATATAACTTGTATTTTTTTTATTTATTATTATTATTATTTTTTAAAGATGTAATTTAATTTCTGTATAAAGAAAACTGGTATTTTTTTTGTAATGAAATTGACTTTCATTAGTCGAGCCTTTAATAAAACCTTTTTTTTTTTTTGATGTGACTGAACTCAAAGTTGAATGTTCGAGCTGCCTACGTACCCTTCCAAAGAAGAGATCAAGTCATAACGTAGTTCAAATACATATTTTTTTTTTTTTGGTATGGTGTAACTGTACCTGAAGTTTTGATGTTTCAAGTTGCCTACGTACCCTCAGTTGAGGAAGGATCAAATCATAATGTAGTTCAAATGAGCGATCAATTTTTTTTTTTTTATGGTGATTTTGATGATGATTTTACCGTACACAGTGTATGCTCTTGTGGGCCAGGAGCTTTGGTTTGTGCAATTTAGGCTTGTGCGAACAAGGAGCATCATGCCGCCTCCTCAGGCGTTGTATTGTTTTGAGTTACGAAACTCTATGCAAGAGTGGAGCTCCCTTTATTTTTTTAGGGCAACATTTAAGTTCCATCCTGAGTCCATGACCTCTTGAATTAAATCAGCTTTGATCATGTTGACAATCTCAGCTTCATCTAGGCTTGAAAGTGTATTAACAATGGTTTCTTGTCCCCTTTCCGACCGATGAATTTGTGGCTGCAACGTAGGCTTCGTGTGTAATTTCTTTAGAGCGACATGAGTCCATCCTTCAACTTCGCTTGACTTGGAGCATGCCCCCGGCGGTCGAGGTGAAGACTTTGAGTCGAAAGAGCCAGAAGTGACGTATTCCTTAAGGATTTCATATTTTTCGTCTTCTTGGATCATGACAGGGAAGATGTCTTGGACTTCCCCTTCAGTGCCGTCCTCTTGGGCTTGTTGGCATGAAGATTGTCCAGTGTGGATGATGGTGAGCCTTCTCACTTTCAGTGGTCCATTTGTGTTAACCTCTAAGATTGCTTGGCGCTTCATCCTTGAAGGAATTGAGCTTCGAATATCGCCTTTTTCTGCTAGCCCGTCGACCTTTTCTTCCTTTGACGTTGTCTCCCTATTTCTAGAAAGTTTCTTGTTGTCTTCAAGTCTTTCCAAAGCTGACTGACAAGGAGGAGAGCTAGTCATGTTGTTTTGCTTCTTAGGTTTTGACAACGTTTTAAAAATAGAGCTTCGGGATGTTGGCATGTTAAGCCTATTGAAGATGGAGGTACGGTTCTGACCACCAATGCGATTAAATGTTGATGTTCTAGGTCTTGAACAATTCATCCTATCGAAAACTAACGTCCAAGGGGCAGATTTAGGCTCCTCTTGATCTTATTCAATGCTCATGCTTATGTGTTGAGTGCTAGCATTTTTTGCTTTTCTTGAAATCTTCATGGGTGCATTTGGTGTGAAGCTAAGTCCAGCTTTGTTGTTGTCAACTCTGTAACCATGCTTCTTCAACTTCTTTTGAGTCTCAATGAGGTCACGTTCTTATTGTTGACGGTGTTTGAAACCTTCTTTCCAGGATTCGAAGAAGAAGCGAAGTCGTACCCAGCTTTCAACATGAGTTTGTAAGCGTTTGGATCAAAACCTTCTTCGGTCCTCTTGGTTGGGAGAAAGCTTGGTTCCACCCCCTTTGGTAGAGCCTTTATGAAGCCTTGTGGTAGTCTTGCAACCTTAGCATCACCTAGCTGTGTTAGAGGCAAAACTACATTCGTCTTGAGCAACTTTACATTATCCCTATGTTGTTGTGCATCGGCTTTGCTTGCTCCAATTTGGAACGGAGATTGACCATTCTTTCTTCTCGACATCGGGATGTATCGGAAGACATGTGTGTTTCATCCATTTGAGGGCGTCCTACTCCCTTTGGTTGTTGCAGGTTTAGCAAGCTCATCATCGTTCTTGCTTGAAAACAGCATAGCTTCTCCTTCTTACTTTTTGGGCATGGCTTACCACTCCTGCTTTTTAGGTGTTGCTTTGCCCGTGGATTTGATCTTTTTTGGAAGAGCTTCGGGAACCATGTCTTCATCGATGTAGAACTTGGCATCTGCGAAATGTGATTCGGCTTCGGTGAATGGTTTGGTGTCATTATAGATCACCTTCACTCCTTCTCGATAGAATTTTAAGCATTGGTAAAGGGAGGACGGTACTACTCCATTCTTATGGATCCAAGGCCTTCCTAAGAGCAAGCCGTAAGAAGTTCTTGCATCAATCACATGGAATATCGTGCTTGACTTGAGTTCACCAATAGTCATCTCCACTCTGATCATGCCCATCGCTCTTTGTCCTATTTGATTAAAACCTTGGATTAGTAGACGACTTAGGGACAGTTCATCAGCCTTGATGCTGATTATAGTCATTGTTGACTTTGGCATGATATTTATGGCTGATCCATCATCCACAAGCAAGCGGTTAACTTTGTGCTCCCTTAAGTACCCAAAGATGAAGAGATGACGATTGTAAGGCTTGGATCCTAGCAGCAAGTCTTCGTCGGTGAAGTGGATTGTGTCTTGGGCAGCACAACAAGTGGCATACTCATGTGGTCGAAATTTCAAGCCTTCGTCCTTGCTTTCTTGCGCTTCGTGGTCATTGGGACTCACCAAGACCGCTGCTAATGCTCTTCTCATCTTCTTTGGCAATCGTAGCGCTTCCTCGATGCTAAAATGTATTGGCAGGCCTTCTTTGGGTGTGAGGGCAATTTCTCCCTCGATGGCGATGGCTTTGCCTTTTGAAAGTTCTTCCATTTCTACTTCGACCATGTGACATGCAGCGATATTGCACTATTGGAAGAAGTCCTTAGGGAAGTCTTCGTACAATGAGACAGAAATGCGTGGCTCTTTCTCCATAGGTTCCCCAGCATACGTTGGCTTAGCAGCTTTTACGTTTCTTTTGGGTTTCCTACTATTGCGGCGACGGTGCTTTCTCCTTTGTTCCACCTTTGGCTTTATGGCTTGTGGCTTTGGTTTACTTGTTTTTTTGTAGGTCACCAATGTCCATCCTTCTTTATCATCGGTATGTGCATCTTGGTCGCTTACCCCCGGTGATGGTTATGCAGAAGGTGCCATGCAGCTTGAGCATTAACGAAAATGGTCAAGTGTCACTTGGAGAGGCATGGGATCGAAAGATCCAAATCCAATTATAGTAGTATGTGTTGCGGCCGTGTCTTCAAGGTCGAGCTCGATTTGCCCTTGTTGCACTAACTTCATGATGAGTTCTTTGAGGATGAAGCACTTGCCAACAGGATGACTCATGATACGATGGTACTTGCAGTACCTAGGATCGTTTACGCGATTCATCTCTTCAGGGCGCTTGCATTCTGGTAACTCGATCACCTTCTTTTTCAGCAAGTCGTCTAACATTGCATCCATGTTTGAGTTAGGATGGTACACCTTCTGCTCTAATTCCCTCAAGGTGTTTTTGTACCTGTCGTGGGTGCGAGGAGGCTCACCTCTCTTTATCTCCTTTGCTTTGGCCTTAGAGGAGGTCTTGATAAGCACGAAGGAGGTCTTGATGAGCGCAGAAAAGGTCTTAATGGGCGTAGTGTTGACAGTGAACGCTTCCTTGGGAAGCTTCTTCCCAGTCTTGTTTACATTTGGGGAAAACACCTTATCCTTCTTGAAGTCGGTGATCGGCTCCCTCTTCTCGTGGTTGGTGATACTCAACTCCATGTCGTGGGAACGAGTTGCTAGCTCTTCAAATGTTTTCAGTTTTATGCCTTGAATGATGTAATGTAACCCCCAGTGCATGCCTTGAACTCACATCTCAATGGCGGAGGTTTCGGAAAATCGATTTTTGCAATCCAGACTTAACGAACGCCATTTATTGATGTAGTCGACAACAGGTTCATCCTTCAACTGTTTCATATTGGTCAACTCCAGCATGCTTACGGTGCGACGCATGCTGTAGAAGCGGTTAAGGAATTCCCTTTCTAGCTGATCCCAATTGTTGATAGACTAAGGCTCGAGGTCAGTGTACCAGTCAAATGCATTACCTTCAGCGAGCGCACGAACTGCTTGACAAGGTAGTCTCCCTCTGTCTGGCATTGTTGCAGGTTTTAATGAAATGGGCAACATGTTGTTTTGGGTTTCCCTTTCCATCGAACTGTATGAATTTTGGTGGTTGATAACCCCTCAGCATCTTCAAAACGTCAATCTTCTTGGAGTAAGGCTTTGAGTATAGTACAGAGTCATGAGAGCTTCATTTGTACTGTGCCTTGATGGTGCTGGCAATCATCTCTTGCAGCTGCTGGATAGAAAGAGATCCCATGAGTGTGGCTGCTTGGTCTGGCTCCGGCTTCACATCGACTTTCTCCACCGGAGGCTTATCTTCTTCACCGTTTTCCTTCTTTATTGGATTATCCCCTAGCTTGACTTTCACATCGGGCTTCGCATCTAGTTGGTTGACGAGTACGGCGATTTGCAAGTCTTTCTCCTCCACAGTCCGTGTGAGTTTTACGATCGTTTCATTCATTTGAGCCAGTTGTTCCTCGATTAAAGTTGCTCCGGTAGTCATGACTTGCATGGCTATGTTGCTGCTGCTTGAGTTGGCATCGAAAAGTAAGGGCTTTGACTACTTCCTCAGGCTTTCCTCTCTCGGTGCCCTTAGGGGTGGTTTGGGAGTGAAGTGCTTAAAAAAAAAACACCCATGAAAAAAAGCTGTGAGGGTTTTAGGTGTTTGGTAAACTGAAAAAAAAAGGCTTATTTTGGAAGCTGCTGTGAGAATAAGCTGAAATCAAAGGAAAAAGCTGAAGCTGCTACTATTTGCAGCTTTGGAAAATTGGTTTTTTTTCAAAGCACACGGAGCTACAGTGCTCCTTTAATGAAAAGACCCACTATCAGACTGCTTTTTTTTTTTTTTCCAAAAGTACTTTTACAAAAAAGTTTACCAAACACTCTGCTGATTTATTTCACAGCCGTTTATTCTCACAGCACGTCCGCTTATTCTCACAGCAGCTTTTTTTCAAAGCACAGCAATACCAAACCAGCCCTTAGCGAGGCCAAGGTGATCACGGGCTCGTGCCTCTGGTGCTCTTATTCCTTCGACGGAGTTGATGCAAGGGTGAAAGAGGCGGCAAAAAGAGCTATTGCCTTGCTTCGAGTTGTGACGCTCGAAGTGACACCACTTGCGGTGATGACGCTCTTGTTCTTTGCATTGGTTGTGAGAACATCTTGAACCTTCTTTGATGCCATTTGTGCTTTTTACGGATTTGAAGATAGAGATGAGAGGTAGAGATAGTCCCACCGAGCGTGCCAAATTTGTAAACACTGAAATTCTTGCGATGAATGAGACAAGAACAAGTGTACAAAATAATATTTTTTATATTGATTTCTGGGTTACAATCTCTTTTACAATTTAGTCCTCTGATTCTATCTTCATAAAACGTAGATTTGCAGATTGTGTTGTTGATCCAAATGCCGTCAGGGCTTGATCCTGGATGAACGATTGATGAATGATGAACACTTTCTTCAAGGGCCGTCGGGGCTTGATCTTGAATTGGTGGAAGTTTTTCAAGGGCCGTTGGGGCTTGATGTTGAAAGAGGATTTCATGAAGAATAAATAGAGCTTTCTTGATCCTTTGGGATTTGCTTGAGAGTAGAGAAAATGTATGTCCATTTCGTCCCTTGATCCTTTGATGGAGAGGCCTATTTATAGGCTTTGAGAATGAATTACCACAATCCTTTTGCTTTGGTGGATGTTGTAGGTGGATTGGGTGGATTGTTGTAGGTGAATTAAGTGTATGGTATAGGTGAAATGAGTGGATGTTGTAATTTTGATACAATGGTCAACATTTATTTTACCGAAATTTCAATGTCTATAAATGTAATTTTAATGCAATGGCTAACATTTATTTCACTGAAATTTCGATGTCTACATTCCCGTTGTGGTATGTCATCTCTGTTTGATTCATCTTCGTTGTTTGATTCATCTTCTTGATTATCAAGTTGCTTTCTTTTATTCATTTTCCTTTTTTTGTCGTCGTTTCTCTATAGATTCTTCACGTGGCTATTGAGAAGAAATGGCATCCTTAATATGCAAACAGTCACATTAGATAGGTGTCATTTTATATGATAAGTAATTATTTTTGTGTTGAAAAATACTATTTTCAAAGTGAAATATATTGATTATTGGTGATTACCTTGATTTTTTTTTTTTTTACTGAGATATCCTTGATTGCTTTATGGATCATGTTTGTGTCCCATTTTGTGATCGCCGAAATCATGTTTTCTCGTCCTTCTATTGTCTCCACTAGATTTGTGTGAAGACATATCCAGTACTATATAAATTAAGTAACTGATGTTAGTTTGTGCAAAACTTTGTAAGAAAAAATTCATGTTATTTTTATTAACTATGTTGGTTACTTACCAAAACAAGGATGGTGCATCCACTAGTGGTTGGTTCTTCTCCTTCCTTTTTTTTTTATTTGCTTTTCCAAGCATTTTGAACAGATAGTCTCTTACTCCTTTGGCCCAATTGTACTTGTTTATCTGCTACAAGTTCGTACAGATTTTCAGGAAACTCTAGGTGATGTAGGTTCCAAAGTTTGTAAACAGCAATGATTGAACAAGGTGTGCACATATGAGTGAAGCAATATCTTGTATGCCCTTAGGTGTTTTGTCTAGAAGTGCTTTCTCATATGCCTCTGCAAGATGCTTCTTCTTGACTACCTTGACATCTGCGAAGTACTTTTTGATGAGGTGATCATCATCACCAAATTTGGTTGATTTGTCTGTATTCGGCATATCGATTCCTTCGTTGTTCAATCCGAAGATTTGGACAACATCATTGCTGGAAATCCCATGTGCTTTATGACGCCCAAATTTGAACTTTTGGGTTGTTGGGTTGTAGCAGTTAATGATTTTGATCAAGTCCATGTCGGACTTCCTCTTCCTTTCTGACGTAATCAAAGCCTCATCCATGTACGTTTTCAATAGACTCCAAAATGGCGTCTTTGCTAGTTCATTACAGACATCTTAACGCCATTGTAATATAGGGTTGTAGATTTTCATTGCTTCTGCAAACCCGGTCATATTGTATCTGTACTAGAGGTATTCCTTCTTCTGTTTAGCTTCTTTTTTCTTCGTTTTACCCTTCTTTGCAGGTTTTTTTGTTGTTTTCAACTTCAACAATGAAAATTGTTAGGATACTATTTATTGAACTATAACAAAAAAAAAATGCATGTTATTTATGAAACTATAGTAAATAGACTCACTCTATTTTATGTAATATAGCAAACCTCATTGGAAAAAACTACACACAAATGGCAAAAAGTAACCAAAAAAATGATAGAACTCACAGTATTATGAAATATGTCAAACTATTTATGAAATATCCCACACTATTTATGGATATAGAACAATATAACCCACACTGTTTATGAATTATGCCACACTATTTATAAGGAAAGGGAGAAAAACAAAACAAAATCAACCTACATTGTTTATGAAAGGGATCAAAACAAAACCAAATCAATCGACATTATTTATGAAATGGAGCAAAATGAATATTAGTCCAAAATAGCCACCAATATTTATGAGAAATAACAATTAAGAACTGTTTATGGATATACCCACACTGTTTATGTGGAAATGGATCAAAACCGAAAATTATTTATGGAATTTAAGCGTAATAACCTAACTATTTTGTAAAATAGATGAAAAATAACCCTCAATTTTTATGAGATCTAACAAAATATACACTATTTATTGATCTAAAACAATATAACCCAAACTAACTGTGGATTTGATGCAAAAATAACACACAATATTGCTTGAACTATCCTAAACTTAAACATGAAATTGAAAAATAGTAGTGAACACAGAATTTCAGTTTCGAATATAATTGATTAGTTATCAAAATGCAATTTCTAATTTAAAATTGATAGATAATATGGAATCAAGAACATGCAAACAAGGATTTCAGTTTAGTACCTTTTGTTTGGAGGCAACTTGTTGCTCCTCGGGAGCTTGTTGTTCAATCTGAAGTTGTTAATCATTGGGAACTTGTTGTTCGGCCGGAATTTGTTGTTCTTCTGCCATTGTTGCTTGTCAGAATTTGTTGTTCTCGCTAGGTTCTTGTAGATTTTGGTTTGAAATTTGAAGTTGGAATTGGGTTTTACGAAAAGGAATCTGAATTGTAGGGGTGGTTGGTGCAATTAATGGCGGTGGAGTGGTGGATTGAATGTAGTAACCATTATTTTTGTAATAAGCTTGGGTTATTTCCGTCATGGTCATTTTTGGGATAATAAATGTTATGCGGGTTGGGCTTTTAGTTGAGCCCGCATTTGTTTTTTGTTTTTTAAGAGCTTGAGTTATGTCCTTATGATTAAAACGTAAACCCTTTTTATTAAATAATAGTTTAGGATAGTTTTTCATTAAATAAAAGTTAGCCCAAGCCCTTTCCGTTAATACTCTGTTTTTTATTTCCTCCCATGCATTTTCATTTTTAATCTTATACATTGTTTTCGATTTATTTAATTCAATTCAATGAACATAAATAAAGAGAATAAAAGATGTGTGTTGAAGAAGAAAAAAGACGTGTGACTATTATTTCCCAACAATAACTGCGCAGTAAATAGAAAATATGTAGTAGCCATTTTTGTATTGTTAAATTTGGTAAGTCGACTTGTACTTTGAACACATAAATTCCCTAAAAATAGGAAGGCCAATCCACATTACACTTTTACATTTGGGAGAAAATTATTGTGTTTTCTTTTGACATCACCGGTAGATGAGTTTAAATTTCGAGATCTGTATAGTAGATAGACACAAATCTTAAAATTTAAACTCATTCAACGGTAATAAATAGAGTGATAAGCATTATCACCACTTGAGAATGGGTAGCAAAAACGCACCCTTTATTTTTATCAATAGCATCTTTGCATCTTTGTCAGTTTGTTGTGAAACGAATTCATTAGTTATCCTTTTTTCTTTAAATAAGTAGAATTAGGATTAGAGTTCATTACAGATTTAGAATATCGTTTGGTGATTAAGTAACGTAATTCTTTGGCTTCCAAAAAGAAAAAAAGTAACGTAATTCTTTTGAGTATATTTTTAATGGGAATAAGAAAAAAAGGTAGGTAAATTATGAGGGAGGAATAAAAAAATATTACTGTTAATTATTAGTTTTATATTTGTTTTTATTGCTTTCAGTGTAACACTTGTCCCTTTTATTTTTATGATTAGAAATTAATATTTACAAAAGCAATTAATAAACAAAAACAAAAGTTAATTAACATGACCAAAGGGAATGGATTCAATTCAATCACAAGCAAAATCACATCCAGAAGCCATGGCAAAACAAGAGTTGGAGAAAGAGGAGAAGAACAATGGCACAAGAGAGAGACCTAACAAGAAGGAAGTGATCATCACTGTCTATGTGGAATCTCCGGCATCGTCTGATTCTCATCAGAAACCTGGTGCTGTCAAGAAGATTAACCCCAAGCCGAGCTCCGAAAAGCCTCATCAGACTGCGAAAACACGAATCTATGATCGCCGGGCTCAACTCCTTGCTTATTCTCAAGAGCTAAGAACAACTGGTGATGCTCAGAAAGTGCAGTGGACTAACAACGGTTCAAAGCCTAAGCCTAGGGTAAGGTTTCATGCATATATAGATTATTTGGTAATGTTGATACACTGTTGATTTCTCGCCAATAGTCGATTTCTGGTACATTGTTGATCTCTATCGATAGTTCGTTGAAATTTGATATCGACAATATAACAGGTACCATACACTTCTCATATTAGAATTCATATGATGAACTTAGAAATTACCAAACCTAAATATGTTTCTTTTGCAATGCTATATTGATCATTTAGTTGATATTTGGTATCGACAATGTAGCAGATACTGTAGTGTCCGCCAATCACTCTCTGTAGTAGAAATACACACGAGTATATAAATTATCAAACTGAAAATACATGTGTCCTTAGCAGGTGGGAAACAAAAGGCTCATAACTCCAATAAGACACAGAAGAACAAAGAGCAGAGGGAGATATCAACGCTTAGTACCAGAAGTGGACGTATATTGCAATCCCAAATCCATCATAGGCAGGAACAAAAAGGCCATCGGATCAGAAACAAGTTCTAACTTTCTGGTAAATCGCGTACATTTTAATCAAATTGTTTCTGCTTTCCTTTCAGCAATTGAGATTTGAAAAATGATCGTTTCGACACTATCATTTATATTTCTTTTTGGTAAAAGAATTATCATTGTATATATATGTTTTTATTTGGTGTGTTTGAGCAGAGGAAGCTAAGGTGTGTGCTGAGAGGAATTTCTGGTTTGCTCTGCAACAAAGGGTCCAAAGTTGCAGAGAGAAATTATCATGCTATTTGATTTAGAATTTTTAATGTTAGTTTGCTTGAATGGGTCTTATGTCTTTTTACCCACTTATCCAGTTCTGTTTGTTACAGAAGTACATTTAAGATCCATCTTTTACTCCATGTGTAGACTTTTTAAACATCTTGCCAAGTAAAAAATACTCAAAACAAGGGTAGTTACTGCACAAAAATTTGTAGTAAGCGTGTAAACAGAACAATGTTTAGCTCCTTAAATAATATGAGTCGGGTATACTAAGTGTAATAATACAATTAGCTGAAAATATTTATTTTTTCTAACCAATGTATTATAACATATTGTGTAATGAGCCGTGTGATAGGATTTCGACTCATCACCGTGTTCTCAACATACTGAAAAATTTATCCTTAGAGACACATTGAAAGTATCATATCAATTCCATTTATTCATAGCCCCGCAGAATAATAAATCACAATTTGACAATTTTGAATAAACTTTTTTCTTTAATTTTAACAAGCTACTTTTGCACTGTGATTTGCGGGTAATTGGGAAATCAAATTGCATTGGGGGGGGGTAGAGGGTCCAAAATAAAGGAGGGGTCCTTAAAAAACCACATGGTGATTCACATCAGGAAATACATTATTCCTCCAGAAGCTGTACACCAGCTATAATTAAAATTGGCAAAAGAATCAACACAGCAAGTCACTGAATTCAGAATTTAACAGAAGATAGTACACAAGCACAATTTTTACCCCTGTTGAATGACAAAGAATGACCAATCAATACAACCTACGAGGAAAATTGAGCACGAAACTGCACTAAAATATCCAGGGTTTATGCCCTGCCATCTGCTTTTCCTACGACCTGTTAATCACAATAACCCGTCACTAATCACAGTGTGCAATTCGATCACGCAGAAGCAATGATACGAAACCACAGAGGCGGGGTTCAACTGCCTAAGATTCCAATGAAAATGTCAATAGTTCTAACGCGTACCATAACAAGGTGCATCAATGAGGCGAATGCATTCAAACAAACAATCGCAAAAGTAGAATGCAGTCTTCCCCAACTTTAGGCCAATTTTGATCATAAGAATCGTCCAGGTTCTCTAATTCTACGCTGCACACCCCCACCTCTAAGCCCGCCAAGCCTTCGTACCACTCCCCTGCCTCGAACAGAACCACGTCGAGGTGCAAAGGCAGAATTAGAAGGCGGAGCACGCGAAAAATCATTGTTCCTTCGAATCGTGCGTCGTGAGAAGAGACCACCAATATCAAATGAACCAAATCCAAAATCATCTGAGTCGCTGTCATCATCTAGCTCCGAATCAGAATCACTGTAAATGCCATCAGGGTTTGGCTCCAGCACATAATCCCCCATGATCACTGCCCCCGGAGTAGATGACACTATTGTGCTGATAACATCACTTCGCTCTCTCTCAGACTCAAGCTTCCTCCATTTTTCTTGAAGTAAGGGATCCACTTCTCGGGGTCGTGCCAATGGGTGCTTTGCCTTAACATGTTTTCTGAGCTGTTTATAAGTTCCAGCAAATGAGCAATTTTCCTGCAAGCATGTTCTCTTCTTGGCATCAAAATATTGTCGTGCTGGTTCCACCACTGTCCAACCCTTCACTTGCCCCCGACATAGCGGGCATAAAAGCTCTGGTACATCTGTCTTCTCCTCGGGCTCCCCTTCAGTTGAACTGAAACCTAAATTATCCATTGGTCCATTCCATGGTCGAGAATTTTCAATTGAACACACTTTTGTGTACGCTTTCTTGTATTGTTCAAGACAGTTTGAAAAGCGATGGCCAGTGGCACACATATATGGGCGACATCCCTTATTATAAGAGGAACAAAGGAGGAGAACAGCATTGTGAGGGAACTCCATGCAGACTGAACAAGTCACATCTTCCCAATCTTTCTTCTCCACTGCTTTGTGAGGTTTCTTTTTTGAATGTACATCTTTAAGAACCTTTAATGGATGCTGGATCTTCTTTACAGCTCGGGAGTCATGTTTACATTGCAACTTGTTAACTTTCGCCATTTACAAACACAACCTGAAATTCATCAAGAGAAAGAGAGAGAGGGAAAGAACATTATTCTTACAAATCTTCGACATTCTAAGAATAACAGATGAGTAAACAAACTAGGTTGCTTGGCATACATCTCATGCAAAACAAAACGCATGTGCAAATTGACGCTAAGATTTGCCTACTGACCTTTAGGTATCAAACACATCCAACAATTATGTCCCTAAAAAGGAATGATGAAAGTCTAATTAGGTTCTCTGAATATTCAAGATTGGAAGTCCAAGTCCAAAATGCTATTTGTGTGGTGTCATTCTTGAAACACGAGTCCATTTAACGTAGCAAATCAAATTTTTTGATTTAAAAACAAAATGAATTTTCTGTATAATTGACAAGTGAGCACAATTCAACCGTTGACAACTTGCAATTTTGATATACAATTTATTTACGTTACCATTTACAAACCACAGTTCATCATTTTAGTTAGCAGGTAATATTGAGACATTCAGCAATAACCAGATTACAGAAGAAGTGAAAGTAAAATGAACAACAACATGGGATTGTGAGATCAAACGAGCACAATTTTTTCCGTGCAGCAGCAAAACCCCCATGAATAAAAGGGAGGGGGTTATTTAAAAGAAATCAAGTTTTGCAGTGTATCTAAGATAAAATTATAAAAATTTCCATGTAGATCTTTGAAAAGACCTGGCTGGCCTAGCTTCATGAACTTAGGAAAACAAAAAAATGTCAACAAATTCATGGAGATCCGACAAAATGTCCAATGACTGCCATGATCAAATTTAGTAGCTATCATATTGTTAAAGAGAACTCACTCTGTCAGTCTCTGCATAGGAAATATAAGTGCATACCAACAGCTTGTGCTTATCTTACTAGAATATAATAACGTAGGGAATAGTCAATAATACGAGCACAATCTCACTTCTTTTTATCGGTACAAGTTAAAATGATCATCTGAAGCATACGTACCAGGGCCGACAAAATACTGAAGTAATAGTAAAAAAAATTAGGATTCAGGATTAGAAATAATCTAAATACATGGATTAGTATAAAGTTGCAAGTGACAATAATTTGACCATTAAGAAACCCTTTCAGAGATTAGGCACTACAAAAATTAAAAACATCTCCTATGTTTTCACTTCTGCAATTTATAGCCTTTTCTGGGTTAAAATTGATTATATACCGGCATCAAAACTAAAATGACTGCCCAGGAGTACATCACAGAGAACTACATTTTTGCAGTACCCAACCTGAAAAGATTACATCTTTTTTTTACTAAATTGTTCTAAACTAAGCACTAATTCGAATAATAAACACTTCCAAAAATGTGGGAAAAGGGCGAATTCAAGCATTCATCTCCTTTCAGGATCAAAATGTCACATAGATAAATCAACAGTTTAATTACTTACTGAACGAAAGCAAAAAAAAACCCTAATTTGGCCGGCCAAAGGCCTCATCTCTACAGTTTATGCAATCTGAGATCGACTGTACGGGTCCTTCAGAAACAGATTGTACGGACGAAACCATGAACGAACAGTGAAAATTTGAAAATGCAAATCTACATGTAACACTACGTACGCGTTCACATATAAGAAAATGGGTTCGTCGCAACGATCGAGACAAAGCAAACGGGAAGAGTAAACCCCTAGAAAATGAAATCGAAGATAGGCGCCAAATTTGAGATCGGCGGAGAAATGGGGTTCAGTTCAGTCAGTACCTGGGAAGCGGCGGAGAGGAAAACACGCGGCGGAGATTACGGCGAGAGAGGGGGGGAGGTGGGGGGTAGAGAGGGGGGAGAGTTTTGGATTGGTGGGAATGGGGAAGCGGAGAGAATGAGGTGGTGTGAGAGAAAGGTCCGATCTTGGAGGGTCACGCGGGAGGAGAGAGAGAGTTGGGTGGCGTGCGGAAACTGTAAAAAGTGCAGCTTTTATGGCTCGCGGCTTTTAATATTATCCGATCGATGGCGTTGGTGGTGCACCATAATGTTGTCATCTGCATCACAGATGATGTTGCCGACGACGATGAAGATGGAGGCTTTTTGTTGGGCTCAAATGAAAATAATTTGGGCTTACAACGCTTGCAGTTTTGAGTGAGTACATTTTCAGTCTGTACTGGGCCCAGTTTAGACCCAAACACGTGTTTGTTTTATGGGTGATACTTATCAAGGGTGTGATATTCACACAACTTTTTTTACTTCTCACACTTTTTGTTAATTTTTGTCATTTTATTTTCTTCAATACATCAGATCCGATAGTCAAAAATTAAAAGCGTGTGTGAGAAGTAAAAATGGTGTGTGGATATCACACATCTGCGACTTATAATGGTCTAACCAATTGTTAGGCTTAGCCTACTCCTCCACCCACCCCTTTAAAACACTTCCACCCGTCTCAAATCCCCTAGGAGATAGTGGATTAAATCTCTTCCCTCCCCCCAAAACTCCTCCATTTGAATCCACTAGGCTATGGGGGAGCCTAGTTGCTCACCTAGGCTAAAACCGACTAGCCTAGCCCCTAGGCCTTGTGACTCAAGGCTGACATCAACTACAACTAAAAAATTATAAAAAATTGGTTGACATCAGCTACAACTAAAAATTATTAAAAAAATGGATAAATCGCCAAAATGGTCCCTGAGATTTGCATAACTCATCACTTTGGTCCCTGAGATTACAAATTGATAAAAGTGGTCCCGGAGGTTGTCCACCATCCATCATCTTGGTCATTCCGTTAAAAACTCCATTAAGTGTCTCAGAGCTCTTGGCCGGAAGTTTAGGCAATTTTCAAAGCTTCGTAACTCAATCATTTCTCAAAATGAAGATAGGAAAGTGTAGAATAAGATTTTACCTATTGCAAAGCCCAATGGTTACCAAAGATGGCTGGAAAATAGCTTCAAAGTTGACTGGTCCGAGTGAAAACTTGAAAACTCGCCGAAAACTGGGTAAATTTTAAACTCTCATAACTTCTTCAATACACAACAAAATCAAGTGATTCAAAAACAAAAATCATACTTCTCGACGAGAAAAAGAGAATGCTACCTTTTTTTATGACTAACTCGCCATAGTTTGGTCGGAAAATGGCTCGAAAGTGGCTAACTCGAGACCAAGATAGCCATTTTCGAGCAGTTTTCCGACCAAACCACGACGAGTTAGCCTAAAAAAAGGTACCATTCTCTTTGTCTCATCGAGAAGTATGATTTTTATTTTTGAATCACTTGATTTCGTTGAGTATTGAAGAAGTTATGAACGTTTAAAGTTTACTCAGTTTCCGGCGAGTTTTCAAGTTTTCACTCGGACCAGTCAACTTTGAGGCTATTTTTCGGAAATCTCCGGCAACCATTGGGATTCGAAATAGGTATAATCTTATTCTACACTTTCCTATCTTCATTTTGATATATTATAGGTCGAATTTGGTTAAGAAACGATTGAGTTACGAAGATTTGAAAATTGCTTAAACTTCCGACCAAGAGCTCCGGGACACTTAATGGAGTTTTTAACGGAATGACCAAAATGATGGATGGTGAACAATCTCAGGGACCACTTTTATCGATTTGGAATCTCAGGGACCAAAGTGATGAGTTTTGCAAATCTTAGGGACCATTTTGGAGATTTACCCTTAAAAAATTAGGTAAATTACAGTTTACCCCCTCAGGTTTACTTCCAATTTCAATCTCATACAACATCTTTAAAACATTTCAATCATATACATTACTTATCATTTCTTTTCAATATCATACATTCCATTAGAAAATCTGTTAAATTAATCGTTAAGTGATGACGTGGCAAAATTAAGTCTAGATTTGTGTTAGCGTGTTTGCCAACTTTAAAAAATGATAATAATAAAAATGAATTAATAAAAAAATAATTTTTTTCTATAATTAAAAACTTAAAATAAAATAAACAAAAGTTGGAGTTCATCTCTTTCCTCTCCCCGTCCGATGCCTGTAGTTCTTCCTCTCCCCCGTACCACCATCACCACATTCATCCCTTTCTTCAGCCACCACAAGCAATCTAATATCGACTCTCTTGCTCTGAAATTCGCACATCTCCTCCAGTCTTCCTCCGCAAGAACCCAGCTTCTACAACAACCTACAAGAACCCATCTGGCTTTTCTGTCTCTCCAACTGACTTCAAGGACAGACAAAGAATGTTACCCTTCCCCATTTTTTCATTTTCTAAAAAAAAGCCCAACACCCCCAAAATGATTGGCAAAAGAGCAAACCTAGGAGCCTATAATCACCAACCCTCTGCAACTGCAGGTGTTTCCCTCCCTTCCCTTTATGTGTCCTTCATTTTTCTTAAAACCCAAATTGTTAAAATCTCAAATTTTGCCTTATTTAAATGTCATTCGTGTTTTTTTTTATGTTATGGGATCTGGGTTTTCTGTGCATTGCTTTAATTTTGCATCTTTTTTTTTGGGATTTCAATTAACAAATGAATAAATTTGGGGGTTTCTGCTCGGCGATCGTGATCAGCTTCGGTCTTAACGAGCCGAGCATCCCAGCGCCGCCATTGCTGCTAATGACGTCGTACAATCCAGTGGACCACAGTGGCCTCGCTCGATCAAATTTCAAGTTGGCTCAACTCGGTTATGCTCCTAATTTTACCGTCCTGTGACTATAACTCAAAGGAGAGACCAAGCGAGATCGCAAAATCGGTGAGTGTCCACTTCATTGGGGTGGCGATGGGGGAGTGGGTTATGTTTTGTGGTGAAGGGAGGGGGGATGGACATAAGGGCGAAGCAGGGTAAGGATGGTAGATTGGTGGGGCCCACTATGTTTTGTTATTATTAATCCTTTTTTATTTGTTTTTATCCACCTGGTGCAAAGTTGGCAACTACATCAGCATAAATGTTGATTAGATATGTCACGTCATCACTTAACGTTAAGTTAACAGATTTTTTAACGGATGTATGGTACAACAACAACGAAGCCTTTTCCCACTAAGTGGGATCGGCTATATGAATCCTAGAATGTCATTGTGCTCGATTATGTGTCATGTCCTCCGTTAGATCCAAGTACTCTAAGTATTTTCTTGAGTCTTTTCCAAAGTTTTCTTAGGTCTTCCTCTACCCCTTCGGCCTTGGACCTCTGTCCCGTAGTCGTATCTTCTAACCGGAGCGTCAGTAGGTCTTCTTTGCACATGTCCAAACCACCATAATCGATTTTCTCTCATCTTTTCTTCAATTTCGGCTACTCCTACTTTACCTCGAATATCCTCATTCCTAATCTTATCCTTTCTTGTGCGCCCACACATCCAACGAATCATCCTCATCTCCGCTACACCCATTATATATACGTGTTGATGTTTCACCGCCCAACATTCCGGGCCATACAATATCACCGGCCTTATTGTCGTCCTATAAAATTTTCCCTTGAGCTTCAGTGGCATATGACGGTCACACAATACGCTGGATGCACTCTTCCACTTCATCCATCCAGCTTGTATTCTATGGTTGAGGTCTCCATCTAAGGGGGGTGTAGTCAAACTATGATTCTATAGGATTTTAATAGACTTTAAAATCAAGATGTAGTCAATTACGATTTTAAAGGAGGATTTTATAAGACTTTGAAATCATGGTGTAGTCAAAATAGGATTTTAAAAATACTTCCAAATCCTTGGGTAGTCAAAATAGGATTTTAAAGGATTTTAAAAATGTTCACACATGTTACGTGTAGTGAGAATACTAAGGATTTGCTAGTATTTTAGTAAGTGAGGGATTTTAATGGATTTAAGGGCGGATGGTATAAATACCACATGCCATCAAGAATCGAACCCTCCACCCTATGATTTCAAAATCTAATCGCGAAGGCTAGAGTCGAATTGAAGAGGCATTCAAAACCTCCATGGAGCTGTTGTGACAAAAACAGTATTTGTACATGAACCTCAAAGCCATCATTAAGAACCATGCTTCTCAAGTTCACTGGAGTTTGTAGGAATTGAAAGCTCGATATCAAAACTCTCATTTCTTTGCCCACAAGCAGTGAAATATTTTTCATGGCATCTTGGGCTTCTTTTCTCAATCCAATGCAGCCCTCATTCATTCATCTCTCTCAATCTGAATGCATATGGTGTTCCAAACCCATATCTGAAGTTCTTGCCCGAGCCAGTTGACATACGAGCTTCTTCGAATAGATTCTTTTGCTGCCAGGGTCGTGATGGCTATAAGGCTTTTACTATATTTGTAATCCTATTACAAGGAAGTGGACAATACTTCCCAAGCCAAATGCAGATCACGGATTCTTGTATTTAACCTGAAGATGGAGTGCGCACAACCTGGCAGAGGATTTGGGACCCTAGGTCTGATGGATGGAAAGCTATGGATCCATACTTACTATAAACATGTAAAAAGTTTAATAAAAGTTAAAAACAAACATCTAAAAAATCCTAGGAAATCAAATAAAGAATCCATACAAATCCATATAAATCTATAATACAAATCCATAGAAATCTATCAAAATCCGTATGCAATTGTAGAGCCTATTAAAATCCTTTGAAATCTATCACCTAAAAAAGTACATTAAAATCCTTTGAAATCCAAATTGACTACGCCCTATAATTCTCCGTTCTTTTGCAAGATAGATCCTAGGTAGCGAAAGCGGTTGTTCTTTGGTACTTCCTGATCTCCGATCCTCACCCCTAACTCATTTGGCCTTCATTTACACTAAACTTGCACTCCATATATTCTGTCTTTGATCAACTTAGGTGAAGATCTTTAGATTTCAACACTTTTTAACGGATGTATTGTAATGAAATAAAATGATAGTTGTTTGTACAATACTTAGGGCCTCCGTATTTAGACCTCGTATAAATACTCAGGGGACTCAAATGTAATTATGTAATAAATGGAGGGGCAAATATGTAATAAGTAAGGAGCCATTATTCTATAAAAGGGCCTTCTCACCCTCACAAAGGAAAAGGCCTTCATCCTCACATACAAGGGTCACAAGCTCTCTCTCCCTCATAACCCTCTCACAAATAGAGAAATACAATATCAGTGTGGACGTAGCCTAAACATTGGGGTGAACCATGATACATCTTGTGTTCTTTACTTTCTTGCAGGTTCATGGTCGGATTTACGTTGTTCCAAGACCCCTCCGGTTTTGTGCATCAACAGTTGGTGCCGTCTGTGGAAAAAGATACGAAAAGGTGTGTCGGTTCTTTTTCATTTTTTCACCTCCACCGTGAATCTGAAGAACCCAGAACATCCCTCATTGGGCTTTTCCAGAAAACTCCCAGCTCTCTCTCTTCAGAGCCATCCACACATACAGTGGTGATTTGGTGTGGGAGAGTGGACCGCAAAAACCATGCAAACCATACACACCATAGCCGTCAGATCACTTTTGGGTCTAACCATAATTCTGAAAGGAAGAACCATGGCGGACATAGTGAAGCAAATCTTGGTGAAACCGATCCAGCTCGCTGACCAGGTCACGAAGGCCGCCGACGAGGCCAGTTCGTCGAAGCAGAAATGCTTGGAGCTCAAATCCAAGACTGAAAAGCTGGCGGGGTTGCTCCGGCAGGCAGCAAGAGCTAACAAAGTATATTAGGTGTTTGAGCGATTAGGTGTTTTCTTTCTTTTGTTTCTAATGTTTAAATTCATTTCCTTTCGTTTTGTTGTAAATATGAGTGGCTAAACCCCTCTTGGCTAGGGGTGATTTCAAAGCCATGATTATGTGTGCAATATAATTTGATAAATTCCAATTATGAACTCTTGAATTGTGAATGCAATTGGCTTAACTATTTGATTGATAACTTATTTGTATTTGTTAATTAAGGGTCGACACTTAATTGGCATGCATAAATCCGTTGCTAGAATATAAGGAACTTTCACATAATCGTTACAAACTTATATTCACATGTAGTGAAGGTCGCTTATAAACGATCGCGTTAAGTTCAATTCCTAGCATGAGTGACATGATGTCATAGTTGCAAGTGCTTTGTCAATGCTTATGATTTTCATTAAACGTAATGATCTTTGATTATATCTCTATTATGATGTCATGTAGGGAACTTTAGAAGAATGTTTTGGGTTGTCGAATGATGTCATCCAATCCAATAAAACAAGGAAAATATGAGAGTTAAGTAGTGATGTCATGGTCAATTTGGAGCATTGTCGTTCATAATTCAATGAAGTAGTAACTGGAAATCAAGTTGTTTGGATACATATCATGTGTGGAGAAAAAGCCTCTAGCTATCCCGTCCATCATCTTATTTCTCAAATTTGTTTTACAATCTGTCTAGTTTTTCATACTTGTTTGTTTGTTTCAACTTCATCCAAAACTCAATCCCCTTTTACTTTAGTGTGTCTAATTAGTTAGAATCTGTTTTAATTTGTGTTTTTAAATGTTTTGATTCAAGTAAAAGTCAATTTTCATCCAAAGTCATTCCTAGTGTCTAGTTTAAGTTTATTTAGTTGTTTTAAGCTGTTTTGAGTATTTTAAGTTTGCTTTGAGTCTTGTGAGTCTTGTTAAGTGTTTTTAAGTTTAGTTTTATGTTTTTGAGTTAGTTTAAAGGTTATTAGCAAACCCTCATAATCCCCGGTTCAGAACGATCCCTACTTATACTTGTACTACAATTGTCAAAAAAAGGTTAAATTTGTGTGTTAAGATAATTTTCGCATCAAGCACCCATTATTCATGTACTGAGGAGCGAGCCCTTATCTTATAAAAGGGACTCCCTCACTTTCATTAGAGAGCACCCATTATTCATGTACTGAGGAGCGAGCCTTTATCTTCTAAAATAGACTCTTTCACCTTCATTAGAGAGTATCGCCGCCAGCTGAGCAACCACATCGCCGCGAGCATCACTCCTAACCCATCACTTATGTATTGAGGAGCGAGCCCTTATTCTATAAAAAGGACTCCCTCACCTTCAACGCCACAATCCGAGCCAACCAAGGCAACATAAGTCACAAACTGAGTAGCCTCGCAACATGTGCTACATCTAGTTGAGCCTCATTTCACATTGAGCATCGCCTCATATCGAGTATTCAGTTCTAGACGACATCTAGTTACTTCGGCCCACACATGGACTGAATATCAAGTCTCCAACCAAAAGACTTTCTTAACTGAAGACTTAGGGGACTACTATTTGTACCATACTTAGGGCCTCCGTATTTAGACCTCGTATAAATATTCAGGGGACTCAAATGTAATTATGTAATAAATGGAGGGGCAAATATGTAATAAGTGAGGAGCCCTTAATCTATAAAAGGGCCTCCTAACCCTCACAAAGGAAAAGGCCCTCATCCTCACATATAAGGGTCACAAGCTCTCTCTCCCTCACAACCCTCTCACAAACAGTGAAATACAATATCAGTGTGGACGTAGCCCAAACATTGGGGTGAACCACGATACATCTTATGTTCATTACTTTCTTCCAGATTCAAGGTCAGATTTACGTTGTTCCAAGACCCCTTCGGTTTTGTGCATCAATAATAGTAAATGTATAAGATTAAAATCTTTTATAAATGGTGTATGAAGTTGCAATTGCATTCAAACTTGAAGAGGTAAAATATAATTTACCCTAAAAATTTAATTAAGAATTTCAAAAAATCAAAAAATTAATTAAAATACAAAAAATATAAAAATAATAATTTTTTTTTTATAAATACCTAACTATGTTTGTTACATCCCACATCGCCCAAGGGAGTGGATCATGTAAGCCTTATATGTATATTCTCATCTCTACCTAGCACGAGGCCTTTTGGGAGCTCATTAGCTTCGGGTTCCATTGGAACTCCAAAGTTAAGCGAGTTCACGCGAGAGCAATCCTATGATGGGTGACCCATTGGGAAGTTCTCTTGTGAGTTCTCAGAAATAAAACCGTGAGGGCATGGTCGGGGCCCATATCGTGCTACAGCGGAGTCGAGTCGGGGATGTGGTGGGAGCCTGGGTCGGGATGTGACAATTTGGTATCAGAGCCTATCCCTGGCCGGATGTGTGCCGATGAGGACGTCAGGCCCCTAAGAGGGGTGGATTGTTACATCCTACATAGCCCAGGGGAGTAAATCCTGTAAGCCTTATATGTATATTCCATCTCTACCTAGCACGAGGCCTTTTGGAAGCTCACTGGCTTCGAGTTCCATCGGAACTTCGAAGTTAAGCGAGTTCGTGCAAGAGCAATCCTATGATGGGTGACCTACTGGGAAGTTCTCGTGTGAGTTCCCAGAAACAAAACTGTGAAGGCGTGGTCGGGCCCAAAGCGGACAATATCGTGCTACGGCGGAGTCGAGTTCGGGATGTGGTGGGGGCCCAGGCCGGGATATGACAATTTGGTATCATAGCCTATCCCTGGCCAAATGTGTGTCGATAAGAACGTCGGGCCCCTAAGGGGGGTGGATTGTTACATCCCACATCGCCCAAAGGAGTGGATTATGTAAGCCTTATATGTATATTCTCATCTTTACCTAGCACGAGGCATTTTGAGAGCTTACTGGCTTTGGGTTCCATTGGAACTCCGAAGTTAAGCGAGTCCGCGCGAAAGCAATCCTATGATGGGTGACCCACTGGGAAGTTCTCGTGTGAGTTCCCATAAACAAAACCGTGAAGGCGTGGTCAGGGCCCTAAGCGTACAATATCCTGCTACGGCGGAGTCGAGCCCGGGATATGGTAGGGCCCAGGTCGAGATGTGAAAATGTTCTTCCACCTTACACCACATTCCACATTTCAATACTTTCAATCAATATTTTATTATCATTCAAAATAAAAAATAATAATAATAATTTAATATGAATTGTCAAGGCCATTCAGTCTAGGGGTAGAAATGCATTTAAGCAGTTACTATTCACTAAAAGGAGTTACCGTTCACATGGGGGATTGAATTGTCTTTTGCACATGGGGCTTTTTAAGGGTGGAAATGCTTTTAGTGTAAAACCATCGTTTGTTAAAAAAAAAAAAAAAATATATATATATATATATATATATATATATTTATCAAATCAAATTACACAGATGAAAAGAAATTGTCATTAGCACAATTCCCTTCTTGTTTTTTGGTCACTTGAGTAAAAAAAAAAAACAATCTTGTGAAGAAAGTGCAAGACGATCAAGTGCAGACATTGTCCATATGTAGATTGTGAAAGGCTAGTTGGATTGCGCATACACCTCTGCTATGCTTTGCACTGGCTTTTCACAATCCACAATTCAAACATTCGCCACCCCTTGCTCTTGCTCGAGGTAGGTGGCAACCCGCTACTCTTTCTTCCCTTCTTCTTCCCTCATCCTTCCTTCCTTCCCTTTTTTGCCTTTTTTCCATCTTTTTCCTCCTGTCTCACTTCCTCTACCTCACCCCCTTCCCTGCATCCACCGCTTCTTCATCTCCCCTTTCCAGTCTCCTCTTTTCGTTTTATTCTTGGTTCTCCATGAGTTTATCTTAGTTTTCCTTGAGTTTGTCTCATATATGGGCTTCATGCCCATTATTCAGCGTCTTTTGCCTACTTTTATTGATTTCTATCTTTTAATTTTCCTTTCTCCCTCCTCCTTAGCTATGATACTCCATCCCCATCATGTACTTGAATAGGCAGGCTCCAATCAGAAATTGGATTACCAAATCTACTACCCTCCTTTACTTCCCCCCAACCAGCATGTCGAATCCCCATCAAGCCAAGTGTTAGGTATTTTACGTACTCCTTAGCCTCACTCTTTACCCATATGATACTTTTGTTTGTATATATTTGCACGGGTTCGTGAAGGAGACTTGGATCTGGTGTCTACTTTCTCAGTTCAGAGTTTGACTTCCTTCGAGGATGTGACGACAGCAGTGGTTTGATTTATGTAGCTTGAGATTAGGGTTTTTTTGTTGAATGTTATTGCAACCTTCAAGCATAAGTTTGTGAGGGTCTCCCGTTGTATCTTGGGTTGCAACTCTCATTTTACTTGGACCTTTTACCTTATATGTTGTTTGTTTATCGGGTGTTTTTTTAGCTTTGTACAAGTTTTTTAATGTAATGAAAGTTCTATTGACAAAACAAAAAATTAAAAAAATTAAAAATCCGCCACCAAATTGACAGCTACAGACGTTTCTTGTTGATGTCGACATTTGACTGATGGTTTAGGTTGAAAATGCTTTAAAAAGAATAAAACCAGGGAAAGCTTTGTAAATTTACTCTTTTATAAATGGTTTTCCAAGTTACACAAAATTAAAATAAAAAGTCAAAATTCATGGCTAATTCCCAAATGGTTGGCTATTCCTTTTCCACGAATATAAAGGCTTTGCACAAGCTCGGTTGCTCGGAAATTGCCCTACTAAATTATTTGCCAAGTAAAATATCATACAAAGAGATTACAGGTTGTTTTACGTATGCCTGCGGACTGCCACCACGACGACGACGACGATAACAAATTATATACAAATCGTGATTCCTTTCCAATGCTTACAAATCTTCACCCACTAAATAACTTACTGTGGAACTAGAAGGGGAAAACAAGTGAGACTTCAAGCTAATCATATTCTACAACAGATGAATACACTCGAATAACTTCATACCAGAATGCTCCACGGTGCAAGATTTTCTGAGTAAGGAGGTGTGGACCGAGGGGGGTTGATTGTTCTTCTAAAGTCATGGACCCCGTTAGCAGATCCTTCCAAGACCTTGAAAATGGATGAACTCACACGCACTCTACTAGTGTAAGCCAATAATTGTTGGCTGAACACTGGATACCGGAGCAAGTTACAGAACGTGGATAAAAAGTCTTGCATCTGTAGTGTTGGACAGAGATGTTACTAAAAAAGGTCGTACCCAGTGCACAAGGCTCCCGCTTTACCCAGGGTTAAGTCTTTTGAGTTTAAATTCATGGGAAGAGCAAGCAACGAATATGAAACAGTGGAAAACAAAGCCAATTTTTTACCTTATATCTCAACAGCTTATAGGTGAACAAATGTTTTCAGCTGGGCCCCCGGTGATGATATGGAGATGCTGATCCAGAAGACGTGGGAAGGGGTCTCTTAAGAAATGGATGAGTTAAGAGCTGAGCAGCAGAGGGGCGTTTGTTTGGATCAACTTGTAGGCACCGATCAATGAAATCTTGTGCATCTTTTGAAAGAGAATCGGGAACCTGAGGGGGCTCTCCCTTTCCAATCTTAAATAATGCCTGCATCTGTTGAGACACAAGAAGAGATTATGTCACAAACAAAGGTCAAAAGAGATGCATCATCCAACACATTGTCGTCATCACTAGAGTATAGACCATAAAGAGTAAAACTCATAATGAAATTGGCACAAACCCATTCAAGATTAGAGTATGGAACCCGCCCAGTTAACATCTCCAACACAGTGCATCCAAGGCTCCATATATCAGCTGGAAGCCCATAACCTTGGCTCTTTCGGTTAACAACCTGCACAAGAATAAGTTGACTAAGAAATACTCAAATAAAATTTGGACACAGCCTATAACATGCATGTATCAACATATTTGCCTCCCAAGCAAAATTGGCAAAATATAGGACATGCAGCGACTTTATAATATTTTCAGAGGCTAGACATTGTAAAAACAGAACTACATCCATTCCGCCTACATACTCGAGAAAGATACTCCAAGTGATGTGATATATAGAAAAAACAGAAGCTGGCAAACGTTCAAGTTGCACATGTGAAAATTCCATCTTCTTGTTTCAAAATATTCACTTAAATGGTTCCTGTTGCTTTATTTATTTAGCAATGTTTCACATAAATGTTATACTAGTTAATGCTGCAACCTGTCTAAAACACATTAACATTTGATCAGAGTTCAGGAAGCAAGTACAATTTGGGAAAATCATCCTGCAATAACCACTAAATTTAGCAATCCATGATTGTAAAACAAGTCTTCATCAGTATCAAACTGAAGTACTTTATGTCCTCGATTGAAAGAAAAAGAGAGCTCATAAGCATTCAAAATAGTCTAATTTTATTTTTGATAACTGAAATTAAAATGGAAGTGTAAAGGCAAACCTCTGGGGCCATCCAGAATGCAGTCCCCTGGCAAGATTTAATGTCATTCATATTTTGGATAGTCTGGAAAAAGGACGCAAAAAAAATATTAGGAGAAAAGTAGTTCACAATCACTTGTAAGTTGTAAATATTGTAAACACTAAAACAGAAAAGATTTCAAGGAATGAAAGACAAACCTTTGCCAATCCAAAATCTGCAAGCTTCACAGATCCATTTGCATGCACCAGAATGTTTGCACATTTGATGTCCCTTAATACAAGAAACATATAGATGAGAATGGATGCAGACAAAGAATGTTTGCACATTTGATGTCCCTTAATACAAGAAACATATAGATGAGAATGGATGCAGACAAAATACAGAAGGAAAGCATGGCATGAACAGTCTGATGGCACGGCCACTTCAATTTTATCTTCATTCTTTTATGGAATGACCCTGACATGAGATGGCTCATAGGTGGAAATAATCCACATAACATCTTTCAAATAAATATAAATCTGGTGATATGAATTACCTGTGAACCACTTTTCGGTCATGAAGATACTTCAGTCCATGCAGGATCTGTCTTGTGTATTCAGATACATGAGAATCTGTAAGATGATACGTCTGATAGAGTTTCTGAAGGGAACCTTTAGCTACAAGCTCCAGAAAGATATAAAGGTTTGATTCATCCTACAACGACCATTGAACAAATTATACATCAGATACTGGTGCTCATAACCAGAGTAGATTGATAAATACAAGAGCTATAAAGATCTAATGCTTAACTGGTAAATGTATGCTATGGGAAAATTAGAGTAAATCATAACCAGACAATGTAATATACTATCAATATAAAACAGGTCAGAAATAACCTAAGCTTAAAATCAATTTATCTACAATTGATACTACAAATCCTTAATACTTTTGGAGTCAAACAAGACCATCAAGTTGTTTGGCCAAAGTGGCTGAAAGGATAACCAGTAACCATCCATACATGACACCTTGGCCAGTATAATTTTTTATAAGGAAAACTAATGAAAAGGGCTTGAAAACTTTGAGTTTTAATGATAAGGACAAAATAAAGGGTAAAGTGAATAGTACCAGGATTGACTTTTTAGTGTAAAAATGTGGTTTTTCGTTAAAGTGAACAGTACCGGGTGCTTTTCGTTAAAATTCCCTTTTTTATATCTAAAATCATTTTGTATGTGAATAAAAATAAGAAAACTAAATAAAAGATAGTAATAGCAATAGCATATAACAAATACCATGTCATGAAATGCAAAATATAGAATGTATGAGAATATTTTGTGTACATTAAGGAGGACATTTTTGTAGCTGTGCACACCAACAACATCTATGATTCTCATTGTCATGACACTAAGTGTCAATTTAAATAAAAAGGAAGTTATAATGGCATGAATTGTAGAATTTTATATACTGAACAGATGATCTTGACATGCATAAATACTCATCATGGGAGATATAGGCATAGCATGACCAAAAAAACATGGGGCATACATTCAAGTCAAGAACAAGGAAATAAAAAGGAATACCTTTTGGGTGCCGTAATATTGAACTATGTTATGATGTTCAAACTGACTCAAAAGAGCAATCTCCTGAAAGGAAAAAAAAAAAAGGAAAACAACAAATGAGGAGAAAAGTATGTCAGCAAGAAACAATAATCAACCTAGGCTCTACTCACATATAATAACTGAATCAATTACTTAATAACAGGGAATTGGGGAAGCAAAACCAGGACACAGAACCAGACACAAGAAAAGCCTCCGTCACCTGTTCAAGTTGATAAACTCTTTGCTTCCCCTGACTTCCTTTATCAAGCAATGAAACTTCCTTCACAGCAATGAAGCTTCCACCACTGAAGGAAAGAATAACCATAATCAATAAGATGATAGAATATCTCTGAAGCTAAAGATGAAGCATGGCCGCTCTTTTAAAATGAGCAGTTGTATTATTTAAGTTCATTAGGGGAGATCCGCATAAAAACAAACTAATTCATTTTCATGTAGAGTTTATCAAACTTTCGTATAGAAATAAAGGTTCTATGAATAACAGTAAGCTACTGTAGAAGTGGGAAAGATAAAATAACTATAGAATTGCATCCATTCCCCTATCGTTAAGCTCAGAAAAAAAAAATCCAGACAGCCAGCCAAAAGTATGTCTCAGCTGTGCTTATTTGCAGCCTAGGTGTCTGCTATCTCTAAAAACATAGCAACCATAACCTTCTTTTATCTGTAAAAATAATATATTTCTTCAGTTGTTTATTAACCTTCCATTGTTCTGCCTCAAAGGGTCCAACTATAGCATATTTTCAAGGAACCATTGCAAGTTTGGAATAAGAATTTGGAAAACCATAAATAAATAGTGAAATGAATAAAAGAGAACCTCTGCTTTGAAATCTAGTAGCACCCTCGAATATAAATCACCTTCCTCCTATATTTAAGAACTCGAGTTCCTCTTCTATTCAACACCTAGAACCAGATCTTTGCAAAAAGGGTTCCTGGCATAACTCAATTGTCCATACATTTGCATACCACAAGGATGGCATGATATACTGGCTGATAGTTCTCAAAAACACCTTAAACCCCATGAAGTAGGAAAATCAGACATGCTTTAAGACTCAAATAACATAAAAAGGCAAAGAAGCCTACAATCTCTTCATCTACAACCCATTGAATTCCAATATATGTCTAAAAAATGCTTTTGCTATTGCAAATTTAGCACTTGATTGGAGTAAGGTCTCAGATTTGAACAACTATCATCTTAAGATTTTCAGGGTATTGGCGATTCTTCCAATCAAAGCTAAATAATGCCTTTCAAACATCCTGTCTAGAACACTCCATCAAGCTAGGCTAGTCTTTCCGTCACTAGTATCACTAAGTTAAATGAGGTCATCTATTTTCTCTTTCAACACGTAAACTTTGAAACCAAGTGGAACCCTTTCTTTAACCATCACCACTAAACACTTAAATGTTATATCACTTAAAATTTAACCTACAGCTAGCCCAAGTCCTAAGAACAACAAACTATCTTTCAATGCTGATCTTTCTTCCCTAAGCTTGCTTATTATGTCATTATTTATCCCTCTAAGCTATTTGAAGTTTCGATCTCAAGAATAAGCATCCAGAAACTGTAAAGCGTATTGAACACTTACTCAGAAATGGCTTCATACACCGACCCAAAAGACCCACTACCAAGAAGGTCACCCTTCTCCCAGTGATTGATAATAAGCTTTAGCCTCCCATTCGGCGAAATTCTCTCATTCGGAGAAACAGTGGTGGTGCTAGAAGAATCATCATCATTCGACGTCGTAAATGAACATCCTTCAGAGACCGGCACAGTCTCTCTAATCTCACCTTCCACAGCGCCCTCCTCTCCAACCTCTCCTTCTTCTTCTTCTTCTTCATCAGAACAAGAGGAAGCTGCAGAAGAAGAACCAAGTCTCTTTCCCACCGCATTTCCTGCGCCTTCTGGCGCAAAATCCCTCAGAATGTCCCAAGTCGAGCATCCGTCGTCAATCACCGGAACCCTCATCGACGGCGGCGGCCTGAGCACGGGCGGCCGCACACCCTTAATCCCAATAGAAACCCCAGCTGAAACAGAAGTAGCAGCAGCAGCAGCCGCATCAGCATTATAACCCCCGCTTGGAACCGGCGAGTCAGTTCGAGTCAACTCAGTTGCAGCAACAGTAATAGCCCTTACTCTATCGGACAACTCAGCCACTTCTTCCCTCAATTCGTCGGGTTTCGGACTATCCAGACTATCCAACCCGTACAATCTGGATATGGGGAGAAGATCCGAAGTCGAGCGGATCTTCCGGGCCACCCAGTCCTCCTCCGATATCGAGAAGTCGTCGGGTCCGAGGCCTAAGGTCTTGTATATCCGCTCCATATCGCCCTCGTTCCCCTCGACCCGGAAGCTCGTCCGGTCCAAGTCGAACGAGCGCGTGTGGAGCGAGGCCGACGACGAGGAGTCATCGAGTGAGGATGACATCGAGGCGGCGTCGTAGTCAATGTGCTTCGCCGCATTACGGCGCTCGAGCCGCGGCTTCCGGCGGTTCTTCGGATCCATGGCTTTCGTCCCCTTGCTATGAGAGAAAAATCGAGGTATGTGATGCATAGGGAGCTAAATCCATCTAAATTTTCCCCACCTCCACGAAACTCGATCGGAGAAGCAAGCGGTGAAGTTGTGGCGAGTTGTGTCTGATTTTCTGTTTGTTTCCCGAGAAAATTGAGCGAGAAAATGGAGAGAGGGGTTTGGGGGCGTTTTCGGGAAAGGACGCTGACCAAAAGGGGAGAGGGTGCGAATTTTGGAGACTGGTAAACGCCGTCGAAGGGGGAGAGAGAAGGGAAGACGCGGTGCCACGTGGCAGTGTTTTTGGGGGTGGAGCAGCGGGGGCCGCTTGACAAGGATCTCTCCTGGGCTTTTTGCGGTTTGTCTGAGGAGGCGCGCAGATTCTTAAACGTACGCCCTACGTCCGTACAAATATAGTGTTCATCAGATATTTTAACCTTCTAAGGGCTGGTTTGGTATTGATGTACTTTGAAAAAAAACTGCTGTGAGAATAAGCGGCTGTGCTGTGAGAATAAGCGGCTGTGAAATAAATCAGCTGAGTGTTTGGTAAACTTTTTTGTAAAAGTGCTTTTGGAAAAAAAAGCAATATGATAGTGGGTCTTTTCATTAAAGAAGCACTGTAGCTCCGTGTGCTTTGAAAAAAAGCCAGTTTTCCAAAGCTACAAATAGCAGCTTCAGCTTTTTCCTTTGATTTCAGCTTATTCTCACAGCAGCTTCTAAAATAAGCCCTTTTTTTCAGTTTACCAAACACCTAAAACCCTCACAGCTTTTTTTCATGGGTGCTTTTTTTTTAAGCACCTCACTCCCAAACTAGGTCTAAGATATAACGCAGGCCACTCATGTTCATTAAAATTTTGATTAAACATTTGTTAGGGTTTTTACTAAAACAATAATATTATGTTGTTGGAAAGTACTCAGAATGTCACGATTAAGGGAGTGCAATTCGTGTTTAGTGATCGGTTTAGATCCATTCAAACACGACACGATTATCATATAAGTTATTTTTCTTCAAATTTGAATATAAAAGAATTATTAAGAGTGTTACATGATAATGATGTGATTAATACGTTAAATATTTACAAGTATATTAAGAGACTTGAAGCTCATTGAATTGAAAACATTCTCTCTTGAACAGATGTCTTAATGATCCTATGTCGACAATGTCTTAATGATGCTATTTTTTTCCATGTCACACAGTGGGGGTTCTCTTTTTTTGGGAATACCCAAAGAATTTGTTATAGAGTACCATTTTTTTCAATTTTGATTCACTAATAATATTATTCACAATTTTGTCAAAAATTTCTTCGTATTTTCTACTCTTTTATCCTAGTTACGGAAAAAGTATTTTTCTACAAGAATTTTTCAATATGAGAATTTCTCCTTAACCATTAGATCAACCTCCTTAATAATGGTATAGATTGATTACAAATTATTTAATTATGTTCATATTCATGTGAACTAAAAGTAGGTTTCTTCTTAATTAATGTGCTAATGTCTACAATTAGACCAATAGCTAGACAAAGAGGTGGCAAAACAACCTGTTACAACTTGTTGGGTTGTTAATGACTACTCGTTAAGACCTGTTTGTTTGATATCACCATAATATGGAGGTGAGATTGGCAATGGTTATGATCGTGTAATGGTAATGGTGATAATCACAACAAGTGGCCTAATGGTAAGGGCGTAGACTGCCTCACCAATAAACAAAAAAATGGGAGATTTCAGGTTTGATGCTCTGAACTAGTGAACCTGCTTGACTGTGGTCACCAGCATGGTGAATTGCCACCATAGCTAGGCAGTTGTCGACGGTCGAGAGACTAGGTGTGACCAAGGAACAATTTGCACCAAACTAATTTGCACGTATGAGAACAAACATAGTTGTGTAGTTACACTAATGTGAATCCCTAACCCCAATGTGATGAGTAGTAGTTAGGGGTGGGTTCAAAAAACCGAAAACCGAACTTAACCGAAACCGAAAAAACCGAACCGAACGAAAAAAGCGAACCGAATTGAAAAAACTGAACCGTACCGAACTCTTTTGGTTCGGTTCGGTTTTGGTGGTCTAAAAACCGAACCGAACCAAAATAATTAAATTAATATTTTTTTAATTTTATTTATTTAATTATTTGATTTTATTATGTTAGAATATGATACTTTGGACTGCTGCTTTGATAGGACTTGTTTGCTTTCCAATTCAAATTGTCTTCTCAGCTTCTCCATCTACAACAAAAATTAGAACTTATACCATTACATGCAATATTTCTAGTTTATATCATTAAGTGCAACACATATGTAAGAACACATATCTCAACTGCACTGTAGTTGATTAGGGAAAGCAAATAGCGTATAAAAGTTTCATAAGTTTATTAAACACTACGAGATCAAAAACAAAATTCAAACTTTCTCACCTATGGCCAAGTATAGTAGCTTCCGTGGCCTAACAATTTTGAAAAGTATATCAATATTTTCAAAAATATTGATGAACACCTCTTCAAAATTTGCTGGTGGTAGAAGCTGAACACAAAATATAGAAATTATATTATGTAACCACATATATGGATAAAAAAAATTCGGACCATAAAGATAAAGAAAATATCAAAAATTGTTACCTAGACAATAATCAAAATAAATAGTATATTATAGAATGTTTATCTTATTGCTAGTGAAGAATACATGTATATAGAGAGAGAGATTGAGAGAAAGAGAGGAATGAATAAGGTCGTACTCCATCATCATCGTCTAAAAAGAAATCTATTTACAGTTAAACTTTAAACCCAAAATATTTAAAAAAAAAAAACCTTTATGTTATAATTCTAGTTAAACTTTAAATGTTTATTTTCATTATCTTTAAGTCTAGTCGGAATATTTATGTTATGATTGTGTTGAATATGTTAAAATTTAAGATTTCAAATTTTTTTCCATTTTTTGAAAAAAAACCGAAACCAAACCGAAACCGAACCGGAAAAAAACCAAACCGAAAAAAAATTGAACCGAACCGAAATTTCGGTTCGATTTCGATTTTGGCAAAAAATCGAACCGATTTGAACCGAACCCACCCCTAGTAGTAGTAGGACTTAACTGCAACTGGATTAAGTTGTAGCAATTGGTTGGATATGAAACCTTTGTATGTGAAATTATGAATCCTTTGATGTTGCTTGTTGTCGTGGAAACAAAATAGAGGTCAACGAAAATGCATCACTCTTGCTATATGCATCTCGGCTGTGCGTTTTGTTATTTGGGTAACATTTATTACAGTGCCTAAAAACAAAAATTAAAAGGAAAACTAATGAAAATAATATGAAAACTTTGAGTTTTAACGATAAAGACAAAATAAATGGTAAAGTAAATAGTATCATGATTGATTTTTTAATGTAAAAATATGATTTGTCATTAAAGTGAACAGTACCGAAAGTTCGTTAAAGTTCTCAAAATTAAAACCATCTTATTGTGTAGGTGGGCCATAGTTTCAAAATCAGATATTAGGTGGGCCATCCCACGCTAGCAGTGCCGTCTCAGTAGAGAATGATGCTGATGCCCGGTAACATTTCCATCATGCTAGCTATTTTAGCTCTTATTGGTTACTTCGGCTAAAACTTTTCCAAAATAAATATTGGCTAGTTATCCCCATACAAGTTATTTTGCACTAATTTACACTGAGGGCATGTTTGTTAACTAAAAATTAGAGCAAGTAAGAATTAGAATAAGCATGAATCAGAGTAAACAAGGATCATGATAAGCATGAATCGGAATAAGCAGGAATCGAAATCAGGCATTTCTATTAAAATATTTACTAACTATTAGGAATTAGAATGAAAATAAACATCACACCCAGACCGGAGTCGAGGTATGCTGGTCGACACTCAAGGGTGGCGTAACCAAAAGGAATGTGATGTATAAAATATAGATAAATTTAAACCAAAACTAGCATTTATTTAAACTAATACAGAGAGTGTGCAATAGTGGAAATGACCCATCAAACACAAGTGTTTAGAGCATAGATGATATGACATAAATAGAGCAATCGAATCTAGTTAAGGTACTTATTACACAACCGGAAATAAGCTCCTACATTTATTTAGGGATATGTCAGAACCGCCAGAGATTCCTCGTACGCCACAGAAAAATTTAGCTAACTAAGTCATGGAGGGGCGAAAAACAGAAGGTGTGAGTGGGTAAAAACAAAGGTTTATAAAACACATTTATTTTCTGAACATACTAATCCCTTGCTATAAAACATGTATAGTTTCTAGAAAATCATAATACGTATAAGTATGAAATCAAATGTAAATCAACAATAATTCCATAAATACACGAATCATAATATCTCAACCATGGCATTAGAAAATCAGGTGCTCATCAGTCTATGCTAACACATGAGTTCATGCAGAGGGATTCTGACATGAACAGGACTGGCTATAATCATAATATTAGGGGTGGATTTTTTTGCCAAATTGCCGTGCCAACCGAATTGCCAACCATGCCATACCGATTTTGTGCCAAATTTTTTGTACCAATCGGTAATGGTAGGGTATTGTACCGTACCGAAATTTCATGGTACGGTATTGGTAATGGATACCATTACCACGGTATTACCATACCATACCGAAAATACAATATAATTTATAATTTATAATTTATATAATACATAATTATATAACACATATTTATAATATTCCAATAATTTGAAAATAAAACCCTACTTATATTAGCATTGTTGTTGGTGACTTTGATCTCTTAAAATTGTGGAAATCAAACACAAAAGAGTTCCTAATTCTTTCACAAATAGCCAAAAATTCTTTGTAACCCCCACCTCTACTGTTGCTAGTGAAAATGCATTTAGTCTAGGGAGGAGGGTTGTGAACCCTTTTAGGGTATTCTTGACTCCTAAAATAATTGAGGCACTAGCGTGTACTAGTGGTTGGCTTAGGGCAGGTGAAGTAAACTTCTACAAGGACCAACGGAAGATATGCTTCAATTTTACAAGGAAATAGAAGAAGAGAAAACAAGAAAGATATGCTTTAATTTTTTTAGTAAATTTGTTATTAAATGGTTTTCAACTTTAATTCTTCTTGCTACTAATTAATATGTTTTCTTTGTTTGTAATGTAAGCTTGATACAAACTCAATCTTCTACAAGTTCAATGCCTCCTCCAAAAGCTTCGACATCTCAAGCTTGAATAACTGATCAATGGATTCTCCTTCTTGAAGTTTACTTCCAATTTTCATTTGGTTTGAAACTTTAATTTCTATTTGGATTGTTAACTTCTATTTGTTTTGGTTTGTAACTTCTATTTGGATTGTAAGCTTAATTTTCATGATGAATCTTGATGCTTCATTTGAATTATTATGTGTGTGAATTGTGAATGATGAATAATAGATGAATTTAATCTATAATGTATGAGATAAAGGTACAAAAAAAAAAATTTGCCCTTGAATTGGGTTAAAAAAACAAAAACATATTTTGTCCCAAAACAAAATGGCAATTACCATTGCCATACCATGCCAACCAAATTTTAGGCAATACCGAACTTCGGTATACCGAAAGTTTGGTACGGTAATGGTAATAGATTTTACCAAACCGAAAGTTTGGTACGGTAATTGGTACAAGGGTTTTGGTACGGTAACCGTACCGAACCCACCCCTACATAATATACGCTCTAGTACTACAATCATGTGAAGACTAGCGCTAGGTACATCACATACGAGTCCTAGTTGCCTATTGCAACCTAAGATAGGACTGGCACCTACAATGGATCCAAGATGAGTGTGTGGTGCAAAGTGAACATACACGTGAAGCCTGGCCCTAACCCGGGGTGAGTACTATATGGTGCAAGCATGCATGATGAACAAGTAAATGAATATGAACATGCCATGATAACTTATAAATCTCAACAATATAATAGCACTTTCCAAATAAAATAAAACATGGCATGATAAGCATAATATTAATCCAAAAGCATATGTGGAAACTATAAAACTTTATATATAATATATATAAAAACAAATGTCCATTCACTGATACGTAGTCTGATCGTAGCCTCCTAGTCTTGCTTGTCCTCGTACCTCATCGGGATAATTCTCTCCTATATGTGAAACAATTATAGTAATTAATTAATTAGGACATACACTTAAAGGCTAGGAAAATCCCCCATAGTTTGCTCAAATAGAGGGTTTAAATATACGAAAACATTCTACACGATGTCACGGACCCATACACGTCGACCACATACCACCATTAGGTCTCACGCGCCCTCACACACTGCCAGGTCGCGGCCACATGTGCTCCCACGCGCAGGCCACATACCTGCACACGCTGACAGATTCCCAAGGAATATTCCATCATATTTGACGAAATATTTCGTTAAATCTAACAGCATCAGTTACATACCTTAATGGCATCAAAATATTCTGTTAGTCTAAAGGAATATTCCTCCTTCTTCTCTGGTAGACCTCCGCCACTGTTGTCGCCGGTGCTTGGTTCGCCGGATTCTGGAAAATTTGGCCGAATTTTTGTAAAAACTTTAAAACTTCATAACTTTCTCATTTTTCAACCATTTTCAACGTACTTTATATGGAAATGAAGCTTAGGAAGATAAGAACAAGGTTGTACCTTTCAAAAGTCCAAAAAGTGGACAGAAATGGACTGATTAAGTCTCAGACCTATTTTCGTCGTCACAAAATCGCATGTTTACACGTTGGCTCGACTTCAAACTTAAGCTAGGGACTCCAGGGGGTTGTGTAGTTGCATTTAGACCATCCAAAACCTTGTAACTCGAATGGAAAGTCGTCGGAAAACCTACATCTGAGTTGGAGCGCCGAGTTACTCTTAGTTGAAAGCTCAAAACTTGATCATTTTAGAATCAGTTCGTACAGATGGACGTGATGATGAGAGGAGTACAATGGTGGTGATTTAAGGTCCGATCTGTGAGGTTTAATGATGGTTTTTGTGTTGCAAAAAGAAGAGAGAGGCTTGGCATGAAGGAGAGAAGAAGAAGAGATAGAGTCAATTTCTGATTTGACAGAAAGAAGACAGAATTCTGATTGGGTGAAAAAGTGAGGGAAGTGAAGTGATTGGTGAGTGAGTAGGGTCATGAGACAGATTTTAAAGAGAGAATGTGATAAGATTTGGTACAATTTAAAATTACACAATTTGGCTCACCTTATCAAAAACAGTATTCCCAACTCTAAATTGTTAGCACACACGTGTACAATTCTACCCGTTGTTAACGTACTTTAACTAAGCAAAACTTTTTCGTTACGAATCTAATTCGGGTCTAACTCACGCTCATGCATTCGTAACAACGAGTATTATTTAATTACGATAATAGGAAAAATAAATCAAAAGCTAAATAACTACGTCGACGTCAGGTTCCATTTTGCCACCAAGGGCAAAATCATCATTTTACATACTCGGGAAGAAAATTACATGGAAAATTAGGGACGGGTCGTCACAACCCACCCCCTTAAAAAAATTTCATCCCCAAAATTTCAACACTACTGAATATCATAGTTAAAGAACAAACATGGATAAAGGTTTGCATACGCTTCTCTATCTCCTAGGTAGCTTTCTCCATATAGTGGTTTCTCCATAAGACTTTCACCATACGAATGGTTTTGTTTCTGAGAACTTTGTCTTTCCAGTCAATAATCGTCATTGGAACCTCATCATAAGTCAAATCTAGGTTAATCTCTAATGGTTGAGGAGGAACCACATGTAATGGATCAGAGACATATCTCCGTAACATGGACACGTGGAACACATTATGCACTATTGACAACTCTGGAGGAAGATCAAGTCGGTATGCAACTTCACCAACTCGCTCAATGATCTGATATGGCCCAATGAAACGAGGATTTAGCTTCATTTTCTTCCCGAAACGTACAACGCCTTTCCATGGTGACAACTTTAAGAATACCCAGTCTCCAACTGCATATATTCTATATGTCGCATGTTTGTCTGTTATACTCTTTTGTTGATCATGTGCTGCTTTCAGGTTATCCTTTATCACTTGAATATTTTGTGTTGTCTCATCCACAATTTCAGGACTCACCAAAACTCTTTCGCCGACCTCAGACCAACACAACGATGTACGATAAGGTTTCCCATACAGCGCCTCAAATGGTGACATACCAGTGCTAGAGTGAAAGCTATTGTTGTAGGCGAATTTTATCGAAGGTAAGCATTTGTGCCATTTGTCTCTGAATTGCAGGACTGAAGATCTCAGCATGTCTTCCAGTGTCTGAATAGTTCTCTTTGATTGTCCATCGCTTTGAGGATGATAGGCAGTGCTGTAGAGTAATTTCGAAACCAGAGTTTCTTGAAAAGCTACCCAAAATTTTGAAGTAAATATGGGGTCCCGATCAGAAATAATACTAACTAGAACACCATGATACTTGACAATTTCTAAAATAAAAAGCTCGGCTAACTGACTTATCGAGTAGTTTTCACGAACAAATAGGAAATATGCTGACTAGGTAAGTCGATCTACAATCACCCAGATACCGTCACAGCCATTACGTGTACGAGGCAGTTTGTACACGAAATCAATTGTGATATCTTTCCATTTCCACTGAGGTATAGGAAGTGATTGTAGCAACCCGAATGGTTTCTTTCTTTCCGTTTTGACCTGCTGACAGATCGAACACCGACTTACGTACTCCGTAACTTCTCTTTTCATTCCTGGCCAGTAGTAGAAAGGTCGGATAGTATGATACATTTTAGTACTCCCGAGATGCATCGCATAAGCTAAGATATGCACCTCATCAAGTATTTCTTTCTTCAGTTCTTCCACAATCGGTACACACATTCGATCGCCTTGCATGAGCACACCATCAGACATTTGAATCCTGAAATCTCCCATATTGCCTTTCAACACCACTTGCTTTAACTCCTGGGATTCTGAGTCATTTATTTGAGCCTTCGAGAACATGATCCAATAAAACTGGTTTGTCTTGAAAGTTGGCAAGTAAAGCTCCATGGTGATCCATTCCCAAAACTGCTCTAGTAAATTTTAGGTCGGTTAGAAGAGGAACATGATAAGCATAAAGAGCATTGAGTCGACTGTGAGATTTCTTGCTGAGAGCATCTACTACAGTATTTGCACGGCCAGGGTGATATTTAATAGTATAGTCATAATCGTTGATCAATTCCATCCACCTACGTTGCTAAAGATTAAGTTCTTTTTAAGTAAAGATATACTTGAGGCTTTTGTGGTCAGTGAAGATTCGACATGTTTCCCCATAAAGATAGTGCCACCAAATTTTTAGAGTGAAAACAATAGCTGCCAATTCAAGATCATGAGTAGGGTAGTTCATTTCATGGGGTTTTAGTTGTCGCGAAGCATACGCAATCATCTTTCCATACTACATCAGCACACAGCCCAGACCATTCAGAGAAATGTCACTGTAGATCTTGAAATTCCCAATATCATCGGGAAGTGCCAGAACAGGTGCATGAGCGAGATAGTACTTCAACTATTGAAAACTTTGTTCACAATCATCACTCCATTCAAATTTAACTCATTTCCGGGTCAACCTTGTTAGAAGCAGGGCTATGGCTGATAAGTCTTTCACAAAGCATCGATAGTAATCAGCAAGACCAAGAAAATTTCGTACTGCAGTGACAGTTTGAGGTTGCTCCTAATTTTCCATTGCTGCTACTTCGTAAGGATCCATGAGAATACCTTGAGCTGATATCACATGTCCCAAGAATGACACCTGATCCAACCAGAACTGGCATTTATTGAATTTAGCATACAGTTGATTCTCCTTTAGCTTCTTTAAAACCAGACGTAAATGTTTAGCATGGTTAGCCTTGTTATTAAAATGCACCAGAATGTCATCAATGAAGACAATTACGAACTTGTCAAGGTAAGGACGGAATACCTGATTCATCAGGTCCATAAAAACTGCTAGAGCATTAGTTAACCCAAATGACATCACAAGAAACTCATAATGATCATATCAAGTTCGGAAGGCTGTTTTCGGAACATTATCACTTTTGATCTTCAACTGGTATTAACTGGACCTTAGATCGATTTTTGAGAAAACACAAGCA
The DNA here is from genome assembly GCF_916048215.2 of Malus sylvestris. Classification (NCBI taxonomy): domain Eukaryota; kingdom Viridiplantae; phylum Streptophyta; class Magnoliopsida; order Rosales; family Rosaceae; genus Malus; species Malus sylvestris. Next base: position 20,363,443 of record NC_062267.1, read on the forward strand.
CCGCAAAGCCAATAAAAAAGATCATCGATACAAGGCAACGGATAACAGTTTTTAATCGTTACTCAATTCAGCTGTCTATAATCAATACATAGCCTTAATGTTCCGTCTTTCTTCCTCACAAACAAGACTGGAGCTCCCCAAGGGGAAATGCTCGACTGAATAAACCCCTTATCAACAAGTTCTTGCAACTAGGTTTTTAATTCTCTCAACTCTATAGAAGCCATACGATAAGGTGCTAGAAAGATAGGGTCAGTACCTGGGATCAGGTCGATGGTGAACTCTACTTCATGATCCGATGGTAGGCCAAGTAAATCATCAGGAAAATGTTTGACTACTCGAACGTCTTCCACATGCGCATGAGTGTCCTCAGTCATCACTACATGAGCTAAGTAGCCTTGACAACCATTTCTCAACATTCACTTCGCCCTCATAGCAAAGATAACTTTATGTTTTAGACCACTACGTTCGTCGACAAAAGTTACAATAGGCATGCCCGGTCAATGGAAAGTAACAATTTTCTGGCGACAGTTCAACATGGCATAATTGTAATCTAACCAATTTATGCCCAAGATAACATCGAAGTCAACGATATCCAAGGGAACAAGATTAGCTGGCATTACAACGTCCTCGATAAAAATAGGGACATTCTCGATACACCCAACTAACATAACAAATTTCACTCATAGGCATCGAATGTAAATCAACAATAATTCCAGAAATACACAAATCATAATATCTCAACCATGGCATGAGAAAATAAGGTGCTCATCAATCTATGCTAACACATGAGTTCATAAGAAAATTCAAACGGCGCTCCTCTGTTAAGTCCATCCAGTTCAAACCCTACTCATCCGTTGAGTCTGTGCACTTCAACGTCGCTCCTCCGTCCAATTCACTGCATTCCTCCGGTAACATACACAGAGACAAAGGAATACACGAATCTAGTCCCAAAATCCAGGTAAGGTTCATAGGTTTAGGCTTAGGTTTAGGGTGGGTAGGTGCAGCCGTGTGCCGTGTAGGGTAGTGGTGGGTGCACGAATTAGGATTAGGCTAAAATAAATTGATAATCAGATTTCTATATTAGGATGGGGAAATAGGACATGCACGAATAATAGGGGGATAGGCTATGAAATTGGACATTTGACAAATAGAAATAGAGGAGATCGACAATATGGTTGATATTGTTTATGTCTATGAAATTGTAGTGCTTAATAGAAGTAGGGAAGATCGACAATCCCAAAGTGACCCGAAATCCCGAAACAATTTCGGGTATCCCAAATTTTTGGGAATTGTAACTTTTCGATTCAGTTTCATGATACAAAATCCCATACCAAAATGTTTTGGTTTGGGATTCGGGTTAAGGGTTTCGGTACGAGATCCTAACCCGAACCAGCCCTAGGTATTTGGATTTTAGGAGAGTAAGGGAATTAGAAATGTACTTTTTTTTTCTACCAATTATGACCCTCTCATTATTTCTAAAGTTTCAAGTCTACCATTCAACCCAACAAGCCCACCGCTCCCGGCACACCCTGCCTTCATGCGTCTGCACCTTACTTTCCAATTTTCACCTCCCCGTGCGACCGTGCTTCACTTCCCAACCCACTAGCTCAAGAAATCCAGCCACATCTCCCCTAAACAGGATTCAAAAATCAACCACCCAAACTTAGAAAATAAACAATTCAAAGCCAAATCCAAACCCACAAATCTGTGGAAGCAGTCACTTAGAAATCATGAAATACTTCACATGTAGAAGAGGTGGCGGCTATGGGGTAGGGTGCGTGGGGAAGATGGAGGTGAGGGCCAGGAGAGAAAAGGTATGCAGACTTGCAGAGAGGGGATGAGTGTTCTATTCAACTAGGTTTGTTGTTAAAGTGTTTAATATTTTAATATTGGTAATACAATAAATCCCTAAATTTGTATGCAAGTTTAATTGTTTGGAATAAGAGCATGAAACAAAACCAATTAAAATAACTAATTAAAATGTTATTAAAAATAAATATACGGATGAAATAAAACAAAAAGGAACAAGGGCATTTTAGTAATCATATTGCTTTTTATTTCGATTCAGGTGAATTAGTAAACAACTTATATGAACTCAATTTCATTAGTACTCCAATTCCAGAACATTTAAGTAAACAATTTCAACAAGAATCTGATTCTGACTCCTCCTCATTCCAACTCTTCATCAATTCAATTCCTCATCAATCCAATTCCTCCTACTTTGATTACAGTTTCGTAAACGTGTCATCAATTCCTTGAATATCAAGAATGTAATTCCTAATTTCGGGTGAGACCTATAAAAAATTTCATTCTCCTTGGGTAAGTAAACAAAGGGTTCATTATGAATGGGAATGACTCCCATTCTCCACATTCCTATTCTTCAAATGTAACCCTAAGTGGAGGAGGAGGAAGAGGAGGAGGAGAGAAAGCCTACCCACTAAGGCAAACCACCACTTGCAATATCTCACAAATTAAAATAACATAATGAGTTTAGCCAAGTAAAAAGAGAATATAACAGAAAGCTGAAATTAAAATATATAAAAACTTTGGTTTTTATCACAGACGGTTCCTGAAATTGACACAAAATTAATGTCCTTGAAATTGAAAAATGATCAATGTAGTTCCTGAAAATAGGTGTTACAAATCAGTGTGGTTATTCCGTCACAATTCTGTCAAACAAATTGGGCCATGGTAATGGAAGTTTCAATTTTTTTATTTTATTATTATTATTTTTTTAATTTGGGACAACCCATTTAGAATCCACCTAAATCTCTAACCTAAGTTGGCAAACACTTCGCTCATTACCAAATACTCAGCTGTTTTATTTTATTGTTGTTTATTCTCAGAGTACGGTATAAGCATTTTTTTTTAAATGTACAGAAATACCAAACTAGTCCTAAATGTGGGATAGATAATTATAAACTATCTTTGCCACCATTTTGCTCTAGTTTTGTTTTGAAGACAACTTGAAAGATTTGTGCTATGAATTAAACTAAAAAACTTAGGGATATTAGCAACAACCAAATTGCTAATTGGAAATTTAAATTAGATGAGCACGTGAAGAATTTGCTTATAAGAAGTGTGCAGTTTGGGCTGGTTCACATTCTCAACAATGATAGATCGTCCTGTTCTCTGGTACTTGTAGCATCATCTTTTTGTAGTGCACATGTTGTTAGTTTGTTGTTCCTAGGTCCATTGTTAGCCTTAGTTTGAGCTTTCTATTATACTAGCCTTCACGTACATACTTTGTCACAGCCAGTCTCGAGATTTTTATCGGAATATGTGAAAAAACGAGTTTGCCCTCGGACGTTAAAGGATGTGTGTGAATTATTATTGGGTTAAATTGTTTTAGATTGGTGACCCAATTAGAACAAAGTTTTTCCTTCGTTTTGATTGGTGACTTTTGGACCACACACATACCCATCTTTTATCTCTCTCCTCCCATACTTCTCTCTCTCAGACTCTCTCTCTCTCTTCTACGTACGGACGTCAACCAAAACCTTTGCAAACGTGACGGATCGAAGTGGAAAATGACACCATTGTGTTCGTGAAGCTCAGACGAACACATCCATACCATTTACAGGTAAGAACTACTTCGAAATCCCGTGAAAACCTTAACCTCGAATGAGGTACTGTTCATGCAAAAATTTATGGATTGTTTTTATGGAATTTGAAGCTTATAGGAAGCTTTATGAGGTCCGTAGGAGGCTAGGGATAGTTCGTTTGAGGATTTTGGACGTCAGAAAGTGGAGATTGACAAGTTTTAAATTTGGCCGAAAATTCGAGGTAATTTCAGACGTGTTCTCGTGAATTTCAAGGACCTAAATTGTTATATCGTGATTCTACTTGCCTTTAGCTTCATTTTGGTTTAAATTTCATAAGATTTGGTGAAGAAATGAGCGAGATTGAGCTATTAGAGTTTCCCGGTTTTCCGGTGACCAAAGACTCATCGGAGTCCAGAGGTTGAAGAAGACGGAATATTCCGTCAAATCTGACGGAATATTCTGACGCTGTCAGTTAGTTTTAACAGTTATCGTTGGGTTTAAAGGAATATTCCTGACGCCGTTTGTAGAATCCGTCAGGATTCCCTGCGTGTGGCTGCGCGTATTGCCGTGCCTTAGCCGGCGCGTGGCGGCGTGTGCGGGGTCAGAAAATTATTTTAAAAATCTCTGGGTGATTGTGACGTTGTGTAGGTCATTGTGGTATATTCATATACCCAATTTGAGCTATGTATGAGAAGTTATTTCATAGTTTGGTATATGTGCATTAAAGTGACGTTTATATAGTTGTTTCTCCAATAGGCGAGACCTATCTAGAGGACAAGGGTAGCCAGGCTAGGCACGGAGGTTACGACCCAGCTACATATCAGTGAGTGGGCAGTTATTTTCAGTATATATATATACTTAATATTTTCCCAGAAAAATGTGTTTAAATGATGATATGCCATAAATGCCATGCATATGCATTTATATTTCGGGTATGATTTGATATGTGGTGCTGTGGAGGCTCAGGTAAGCTCAGGTAAGTTATGTTTGGTTATGTGAATCATCGATGATGTGATATGTGATTGAATAATGTTGAGCTCATAAAACTGCACCTAGGGTGATTGTGATTTCGCCAGAGATATGAAGTACATGCCTGTTTATTATGTCACCTCATGCACCATATGCTCATATTGGATCCAATTTAGGTGCACAGTCTTGTCGTACATACATTATTTATGGTTCCGACTCGTAGGTGACTAGCGATTTATCGCCCGATATTATGAGAGAGTAAAATTGAGCATAACTATATTACACCCAATCTTGTCGTACAGACCTTTTTAGTGGTTCCGACTTATGTGCAATATATTCCGTACAGGTCATTGTAGTGACTCCGGCTAGATTGACTTTAAGCTATGAATTCAGCCGTACAGACTACCACAGAGGTTCCGGCTAACATGTTATATTTTTATGAAATTGTTCTTACCTGAATTGCTTACCCTGTTATATATTGGCATGGCATATATTTGAATATGATTATGTGAAGCATGAATTGAATTGATATGATTTCATATATATATATATATATATGTATGTATATATATTATGTATATGCTTATATTATGATTCTGAGAAAAATTATACATGTTTTACAGCGAGGGGTTAGTATATTCAAAGGAAAATAAGGTTTTCATGTAAATATGTTTTACTGATTCACTCAACTTTGTTTTTTCGCCCCTCCAGGTTTTAGGTAGCAGAGTTTGGTGGCCACGAGGAATCCAACAGTGTTCTAACAGAATTCAAAAAAGTAGGATTCACTTTCGGGTGTTGTATTTTAGTAATTGTCCTACTTGACTGCAACTAGATGTTCTTATTGCTCTAAAAGTGTATTTGTACACTTAGACCCTCACTAGCATCCTTTCTTAACAAGAATTGCTAGTTGCTTGGTTTTAAATTGTTCGTTTTTCTTTATTCTTTATCGCTTCCCCTTTGCGCACAAGGCTACGTCACGCTCACGTGACGGCCAACACGTCTCGACTTCGGTCGGGGTGTGTCATGCTCACGCGTGTGTAGAAGACATTTTTTGAATCACGGCGTGGTACACGCAACTTACACGTTTTAAATGTATTTATATGCGTAAATTGACAAAAAGGAAAGTTAAATATTTGAAGTAAATCAATAATTTTAGATCATGCTAAAAGAAACCCCTCATAAACCAATTAAAGCAGTTAAATTGACATAATAAAATCGGTTTATATAGAATTTACATTAAGAATAGAAAAAAAATAATATTTAATAAACAATTGATTGAATCACATTATTTCTAGCCAATAGTGTGGCTAAGCTCACCCTCTCCCTCTTAGTGTAGATAATATCATTTGTTAAAAAAAAAACCATTTGACAATTAATTTAATACTCCTCATAAACCAATTAAAGCAGCTAAATTCACATAATAAAATCAGCCTCTATATAATTTACATCAAGAATAGAGAAAATAATATTAATAAACAATTGATTGAATCACATTATTGCTAGCTTATTGTGAGGCTAAGCCCACCCCGTCCCCCTTAGTGTAGATAACATCGTTTGTTATAAAAAAAAATCATTTGACAACTAATTTAATCACATTATTATCCGCTTACGAAATACTTTTTTTATAATTGACATTACACATCTCTTAAGATGTTTTGAACGCGTTTAAAAATAGAGAAAATAATATTGAATGAACAATTGATTGGATGACATTATTGATAGTCCATTGTGAGGCTAAGCCTACCCCTTCCCCCTTAGTGTAGATAATATCGTTTGTTAAAAAAAAAATTATTTGGCAACTAATTTAATGTAATTTAATCACATTATTATCAGCATGTGAAATATTTTTTTTATAACCGGCATTACACGCCCCTTAAGATGTTTTGAACGGCTTGGTGACACCAAAATCACTATTCATAACATCTGATTGAATCATATTATTGCTAGCCTGTTGTAAGGTACTAATTTTTAAAATTAAAAAAAATATTTACTAATTTATCACTAGCATTATACGTCTCTTAAAATGTTTTAAACACAATATTCATGATTTTTCTTATTTTTTATTATATTTTTCTTTCCCCTTCACATGGGCACCATTAACTTTCACTTATCCTTCATTTTTTTATTATTTTCTCTCTTCCCACTTATATTTATATTATATTTTATGATGACCAAATTACCCCTACATTATTTGATATATTATATTGGACTACTTTTGGATTTTTTTGGTTGAAGGACAATTTTATCCTAATTTTTTTGTCGAATGGGGTGACCCCAAAATTTTGTCGCCATGTGTGAGGCTCTCGCTTAATATATAATAGATGTTTCTTGGTAATGAAAATTCTTGTTTTTCCCAAAAAAATTTGAGAAATTGCAAAAATGAAATTATATATTATACGGTGTAGAGAATATATTTTAATAGCTCATTATTTGTCACTTGAAGAATTTGATTAATCTACCTGCTCCATGAATCTAATAATTATATTTGGGTATCCAATGATATATAGATTACAATGTGGTGGTGATATTCACCGCATCAACGAATCAAATTTCAGTGCAACCTAAATCATGTGGTTCTAGGTCCAAATTTTATATATAAAATTTTGATATAAAAAAAATTGATTGAAAACGAAACTAGATGAGTTCTTAACAGAATCATTTTGCTATTTTGTATGAAGAAATCCGATTCTCTCTTTTTACATGATTTTATGATTCAGAGCTATGTTTTATCGTTTTAGGCAGTTGGCCACAGCGATTGCTCTTTGAGTTTTAACAAATAAAATAAAATAACAAAAAAATATTCAATAACACAATAAAAAGTTAATGATGATAAGAAAAGTAATTTAAATTCTAGAAGGTTAGTTAGATGGACGAGCATTCCAAATAAAGTTATAGTTTCTTTACATTTTTTTGCGATTAAATAAAAGTTCTAGTTTTTTTTTTTGGAGAACAATAAAAGTTCTAGTTTGGCTTGGGAAATAAAAGCAAATCAAGGAAGCAAAAATGTTCCAGTTCATTGCTACTAGCCTACTCCTCAACGTTGTTATTGTTAAACAATAAGATAAAAATAAAATTAATTAGCACAAGGAAAAGGAAAGGAAAAAGTCTATATAAAAGTCTTGATAGACTCTGTTAAATATAGTGCTGATGGACATTGGGAGTTGGTGCATGCAATTGGAGTTTGTAACGAGGGAATCAAAGAGTAGGGGCCATTCATATCTATTTTTACTTTTTATTCATGTTTTTCAATTTTCGATCATTGAATAGAATGAATTGAAGCAGATAAAATGTCAAAATCAACAAAGATGTTTGAGATGTGAAAATAAGTGTGTGAATAGCATTATCCGAACCAAATTGTTATAAAAGCTGTAATTTTACTTACACTAACAACTTGATCAACAATGTAATTAATAATTATGATACAAAATTTGTTTGGGGAGTGTTTTTAATTTATTTTATTTTTTTATAAATATTATTACTAAGGAGTGAGAAAATATTTGAAACTATTACAATAATTTAAAGAGGACGCATGAGTAGAAAGTAGAAATCAAACACTCTGTCCATTACAATATTGGATCACATGTTATTTGGAGAGTGCTAGCAACATTTGTTGTTAGACTTTTTCAGAAGAGGATCATCTCCGGAGCCGGTTCCACTGGAGCCTCCTGATCCTCCTCTTTCCTCTTCTTTCTCTGCAGGTTTTCGGCCCCCAAAGTTGGCGTTGTGCTCCCCCGGAATAGGCGTCTGCTGGAGTCGGCATCATGGCCTCCCCGGAGCTAGTTATCAGAAAATTTCAAAACTACACAGTCGGCGACGACTACAACAACGTTGCCTATAACTAGCTCTGGGGAGCCCACGAGGCCGACTCCGGCCGACGGCCACTTTGGGGGATCACGACGCCGACTCCAGGGGCCGAAAACCTGCAGAGAAAGAAGATGAAGGAGGAGGATCCGGTGGAACTGGCTCCGGAGAGGATCCTTTCCTGACTTTTTCACTTCTTCAAATGACACATGCCATTTTATTACACAGACAACAAGATTTTAACTATAATGAATATGCAAATATGGGAACGTGTTCAGAGCATACAACTAATCAAGAATACTGTAAAAGAAATATTATGAGCAGGTATGAACAAAGGAATGGGCCCAACACCGAGAGGACTCGAAGATACCAATACGGGAGTGCCCTGACACCGGAATTGTACGCCTCGATTCTAAGTCCTGAAGGGGGCGCAAAACAAAGCATGAGTGGACCAAGTTTATATATAAGTAATACTAAAACAATTATTCTTCAACATATTAACCCCCAGTTTAGAAAACTCATATAGCCTAAGTAGTAATAGGTTTTCCGAAAACCCTAGCATGCCATAAAACCTCCATAAAACATATATCGTATATATTGTGCTTAGTAGTGGTATCACAATCGCCCGAAGGCCCTGCATCGCCCGCCCGACGCCCGAAGGCCCTTCATCAACCGCCCGAAGGCATATATAAATCTTCCGTCCACAAGCCCTACATCACCTGCCCGAAGGCATATCTTCATTCATCAGAAGGCTCTTCATCACCTGCCCGTAGGCCCTAGATCACTTGCCCAAAGGCATATACAAGTATCATTCGCCTGAAGGCCCTACATCACACACCCGAAGGCAGATATAAGTATCATTCACCCGAAAGCCTTACATCATCCGCTCGAAGGCATATATAAGTATCATTATCCACTAAGTAAGCACAAAAAATCATGAACATAATCTTTCCAAAATATATCTTATTGGAGCTCAATAACTCAAACATCATATCATAAATCCATGTTCATAAATATCTCACTAAACATAAATTCGATAAAGCATGATATTTCACTAAACATAAATTCGATTAAGCGTAAATCCGATTTACTCATAAACGTTTCATAAAACATAGTCATCAAATCATGTTTTTCATGTATGCATTTCTAGTAATTAAATCATCGATTTTGGAAGGGGTCCACTCACAGATACTCCGTCGTCGAATAACCATGCAAACTAGAGAGGACGGGGTCGTCACAATAAACGCACCTAAGCACATAAAGGGACCAATTAATAAAATTGTACTAAAATGATTGAATTTGGGAAAACGAACGTCCTAAACAGATTCAGGACGTTGAAAAACCTAAAGGGGGACCTTGGGTTCACCCATGCGCTGCCGCATATGCCACCACAAGAGGCCATGCGCTACCACGTGTGTGCTCTACGTGATGGCCATGATAGCCTTCCATGCGCACCCACGCACGGCCACGCGCCGACTTTTGAAAATTGGGTATCGGGCCTAAATCAAGTCGGATCTGGGTTTTAGGTTGCTGGGTTGGGCCTGGTTGCTGGGTTTTGGATTCGGTTTTGGGTTGCAGGTCAACCTGGTTTCAGGCCTTGGATTTGCCGGAATCTAGGCAGAGGTTCTAGAGCTCAATTCGAGCTCATTTCTTCATATTTTTCAACGTTCTAGCTATGGAAATGAAGCTTAAAATGAGAAGAAGAGTTTCATACCAATTTGGTGATGTATCGTGGTCGAAGTTGGCCTAAAAATGACTTACAAGTCACTGCATCCCTTGCTGAAAACTGGGTTTAGGATCCTCGCGTTACTTCTGCATGTAACAAGTGAAAACGACTTAAAACCTACCTTAATCTAACCCCTAAAATACACTTGAAAGGGTTCTACGAACTTACCAACGTCGGGAGTGGCAAGACATCGCCGTGGGTTTATTGGGGATAAAGGTGAACAATGGTTTCTACCACTGTCGATTGCTACGACCTTGGTCTGGGTTCGAGATCGTGACGTTAAGGTGGTGGTGACGGTGGTTCGCCGGTGTTGTTTGTTTGTTCGTGAGGATCAATGCCTCGGGGAGGAGAGAACCGTGCAGAAGTGAGAGGGAGCGAAAAGAAGAGATGGTTAACAGAGGGATATATGAGAGAAACTTGAGAGAATAGAGTCATGGGGATAAAGAAGAAAGAGAGAGGGCCAAGAGACCAAAATAAATTTATGGGCCCTACAGGCACACCATACAAGATCCACCAAAGACAAAATTCAAAATAAATATCTCAACCAAAGTTACAAAATTGCCCTAAACGTTCCGTGTTTTCGTAAAATCTGGGACGGGTCATTACAGGAGAACACCTAAATGTTTTTGTAATCCTATTTGGCATATTTGACATCTTCTTTGGAGATGGTCTATGCATTTTTGTCAACATTCCATCTATGTTATCTACAACTTTCATCTTATTACCTTGTACCATGTTTGTAGGATACTCTGAGAATTTATCTCGCAGTTTATGGTGTCTAGTCACATATACATATAAAACAATATTTTGTTGACCAATGGTGGATTCATGATTTTAAACATCTAGTGGTCCCAATATAAATGTGAACATGGAAATTCCTGAAAGAAACAAGACAAGAACACGTGTACAAAATAATATTTTGTATTAATGATTTTAGGGTTACAATCTCTCTCAAATTTGATCATCTGATTCGATCTCCGTAAGGTGTTGATTTGTGGATGTACGATTGATCCAAGGGTCGTCGATGCTTGATCTTGGATGAACGATTGAAAGTTTCTTTAAGGGTCGTTGGGGCTTGATCTTGAAGGTTGAGGGAAGTTTCTTCAAGGGCCTTTGGGCTTGCTCTTGAAGGTTGATGGATGAACGGATATTCAAGGCTTTTGGGCTTGATCTTGAAGAACTGTTGATGAACGGATCTTCAAGGGCTTTTGGGCTTGATCTTGAAGAATGGGTTGGAGGATTTGTTGATGTTGTTGATCCAAAGGGCGGTTGGGCCTTGATCTTAGGATGAACGGATGATAAACGATGAACACTTTCTTCAAGGGGCGTTAAGGCTTGATCTTAAATTGGTGGAAGTTCTTCAAGGGCCGTCGAGGCTTGGTCTTGAAGGATAATTTGAAGAACGAAGAGGGCTTTCTTGATCCTTCGGGGTTTCTTGGGAATTTAGGAGGTTGGATGCTTGAAAGCTTTAGAACTTCAAAGCTTCAAGGATTTAGGGAATTCTCTTCCAATTTGGGAGTAGAGAAATGTATATGTGAATTGGAGATGAATTCCTCTCCCCAAATGAATGAAATGGCCTTGTATTTATAGAATTTTTCAAGGCCTAATTTTGAATATAATATTCAGATGAATAAATCATTTCTGCCAGGTGTTGACATGTGTCTTTATTTGATGACTTTTTCCAATTTATTTTGATTTTTCGTTTAGTCACACGCTACGTGTAAAATTTATGTGACACGTGAGTGTTGAAATTGTAATTATTGGTCAACATTTATTTCATCGAAATTTCGATGTCTACAATAAAAGTTACAAAAAAAATTAGATGAATATAACATTGAAAAATTAAATAATTATAATATCGTTTCATACTTCTAATTTCTACAAATATCAATTAATCAAAATAAAAAAAACCATAACAATTCATGAAGCTAAAAAAAAAAATATATGAACTAACCAACACATGATCCAATCAATATAAAAAAAATCATAACAAATTAACAATAACTATAATATATTATGAATTTAACATTCTACATGGTTAATTTAGACTAAAATAGAAAACTTATTTAAATTTAGAAATTAGGGGATTAAGTAATGGTGGAGAAAAGTGAACCAGGTGGTGGTCGTCAAGAGGAGACAGGTGGTGGTTATGAAGATGACATTGGTGGCAGCCTGGGGATCGCTTGGAATAGCCAATTAGCCCATTAGGGGATTAAGTGGTCATGGAGAAAAGTGAACCAAGTGGTGGTCGTAGAGAGGAGACAGGTGGTGGTTGTGGAGAAGAGACTGATGGTGGCTTGGGGATCGCTTGGATGAGAATGGCCAATTAGCCAATTAGGGGACCTTGAGAGAAGTGAACCAGGTCGTGAAGAGGAAACATGTGGTGGCTGTGGAGTGGAGACTGGTGGTGGCCTAGGGATCACTTGGATGGGAATAGCTAGTTAGCCAGGACAGTGAATGAAATGGGATTGGGTGAAGTGAAGTCTAGAGGTCTAGGGTAGATGAGTGAATGAAACGGGATTGGGTGAAGTGAAATGAAGTCTGGGATTGGGTGAAGTGAAATCTAGAGATCCGGGCATCTTACGTGCTTAATAAGAAGGTTGGGATTTTACTTTATTTTTAAACGGTTTGGCTTAAAACAACATTGATTTGGCCAAGTTACGTGCTTAATAAGAAGGTTAGGTTTTTATTTTATTTTTTAAACAGCTTGGCTTAAAACAACATTGTTTTGCCATAGTCATTAAAAAAAATAAAGTAGTCTTCTTCTCCTTCTGGTTTGCAAAATCTGCAATGCAGCTATCGTTGCTTTCTCCTCCATTACATGCCTAGACTTGGGTGGTTCCTCACAACTACTTATCCAGGCTTCCGAATAATCTCGAGACCACCTAAGTTTCTTACTATCCCCTCATTATGGACACTCTAATAAAGTTATTATGCACTTTTGTGTATAAAATCATATAAGAAAGAAATTACAAATGAAGTAGTGCAAACTAATTTTTTCCGAAGCACCAACATAATTTGCGAATAAATAATGTAATAAGTGTATTGAAATCTTTATTTGGTTTTTCAACATGGACTTTCCTTTTCTTCTCTTTTTATCATGCTACATATAAATATCACACTTATCTTTAATTTCTTTAATGCTACGTTTACGAAAAAATAAATTTAGTTGCAAAAGTATGGAGTAAAGTGATATTTACGTGCCAAGGGCGTTTTGATAAATAAGCTTATATAATAACAAAAAACAAGACATGCGTTTTTTCATTAATTAATACTTGAAAAAAAAAATTATGATAGATATATATATATATACACATACACACACACGAAATTATATAAATAAAATTATGGTAAATATATATATACAAAAACATGAAAAAAAATATAATTTTTTCTATTTTACCTAAAGAAGAAGAGGCTGTTCTTCGTACGTTTCATTCCCCAGTGTCGCTGAAAGCTCTATATCTCTCTGTCTCTCTCTCTCCCCTCCCCTCCCCTCCCTCTCCTCTCGCGCAAACAAAACCAACAAAACCCTATTATTTCAGGCTCTCACAGCACTCTAACCCCATTCTTCGTTTTCGTCCCCCAATCCCCTCCTCCCTCTCCTACCCTGCTGCGCTTCCCCCCTCCGCCGCTCGCCCTCTCTCTCCACCGCAACTCTGAAACTCTCTCTCTGTTGACTCTGAAACGCATTGTTTTCAAGAGAGAGAATATATTGGGGGCGGTTGTTAAAACGGTTACGTTTTGGTTTAATCGCCAATCACTGCGCGGGTCTAGGGTTAGTTCTCTCTCCCCTCTCTCTGAATTTTTCGTATCGCTTTGGTGGAATAATTTGGGGCCTCTGCAAATCCTAGGTCTTTTGGGAGTTCCATAGAAACAGAGAAGATGTATAACTATGACATATAATATGTGCTAGGGTTTCTATTTCAGCGCATTTACTCGGCGTTCGGTCCCAAATTTTAGGGTTTTTATTTTTATCGTCTGTGAGGTTGAAGAGTTGTATGGGTGTGAATTTTCTTGTGAGAATCGTGGGTTGTTGTTATTCATTGTTGCCATAGTGAACAAATCCATACCCAATTGCTTCTATCTTTATTGGGCTTGAAGATGAGGGTCTGCTGAGATTGCAATTCCTTTCTGCAAATCCATCTTTCAATTGGAGATGGAGGCGTAGACAGTTTTTTCCCCTTTATCTTCTTTGCGTTCAGTTGTGTTCGATTCCATCGTGTTGCAATTCGGGACATGCACCTTGTTCTTGGCATTGCCCTTGTTTTTGTGCTCTGGGTACAAGCCTTGGTTAGAATCTTTTTCTTTTCCTAAGTCCCACAGTGTTGGTAGATTGTCGAATATAACGCATTCAGTCCGTAGGATCGTAGCAATATCAGAGACTTTTTACTTGATTAACTGGCAGTGGCTGGAAAGCAGGATTGCTTATTTAGGGGAAAGGAAACTTGGACCTTGGCTCTTTCTTCTATATTGAAGAGTACCTTCTGGGTACCCAACTTGTGGATATTTTCATCTTTCATAAGTTTGACCGAGGCAATTTTAGTTGTGATAGATAGGGATAAAGCAATTGGCGCTTATTGTTGTGAGGAGTACAATTTGAGTTGTGGTATTCACTTGCTTATCGTGGTTGATTGTGAAGCAAGATTGGCTGTTGAAGTGGAAGAGAGAAATAGTTTTGTTCAAACTCGGTATATCTTTGTCAAAATATAATAAGTTTGGGGTAAGGGCAAGAGGTGGTGGAGAAGGTGAGAAGTGTTTCTGTTGTTATAGCTGATCATGTTCACTGCTCCTTATGGAAAGAAGTGAACCCACCTTAGTTCCAGAATGGTTGAGAGGTACAGGAAGTGCTACTGGGGGTGGCAGTTCAGCCCACCATTTTGCATCATCTTCTTCTCACTCAGGTACTTTTTCACTATCCAAGTTGTATGGTCTCAATGTCTTTGTTTTGATTTTTTATACACATGCATGCACACACATACATATTGCAGAGGCTTCTATTACAGTGGAACTTTCGGGTACATCGTTTGACTTAGATTATGTTTGTAACTCTTATATAGAGGTTTCTTCTTTGGCTAATCATCTGAGAAATAGAACCTCAAAGAGCATAAGTGATTTTGATACACCGCGCTCTGCTTCCCTGGACCGTTCTTCCTCTTCCAATTCCCGGAGGAGTTCTAGTAATGGTTCTGCAAAGCATGCTTACAGTAGTTTTAACAGAAGCCACCGTGATAAGGACCGTGAGAAGGAAAAAGACAGATTAAATTTTGGAGACCATTGGGACCGTGACTCTTCTGACCCTCTGGGAAACATTTTCACCAGTAGGGTTGAGAAGGATACTTTGCGACGTTCTCAGTCTATGGTGTCCAGGAAGCAGAGTGAGCCTTCGCCCCGAAGAGCTGATATTGACTCAAAAAGTTCTAGTAACAGCAATCATCAAAATGGCAATGGTTTGCTTTCTGGGGTTGGAGTTGGTAGTCAGAAGGTTGTGTTTGATAAGGATTTCCCCTCACTTGGAACTGAAGAAAGGCCAGCTGCAACTGATATTGGAAGAGTTCCATCCCCTGGATTTAGCACAGTTGTTCAAAGCTTGCCTGTTGGTAGTTCAGCTTTAATTGGTGGGGAGGGGTGGACCTCAGCTCTGGCAGAGGTCCCTTCGACTATCATTGCGAGCAGTAACTCAGGGTCCTTTCCTGTTCAACCAACTGTTGCTGCTACTTCAAGTTCTGGGGCATCAACTGCAATGTCTTGTCTTAACATGGCTGAAGCATTAGCACAAGCTCCAGCAAAAGCTCGCACTGCTCCTCAGGTAGCTGCAGTTTGATTTGTCTCGTGCTATTTTAATAATATGTGTCAGTGGCTGATCTAACGAGACATTTTCTTTTGTAGTTGTCTATCAAGACACAGAGGCTTGAGGAATTGGCAATCAAGCAATCAAGGCAATTAATTCCAGTGACACCTTCAATGCCCAAAGCTTCTGTAAGTAAATTCCCTGATGTTCGCTTCAGCTTGTTTTGATGGATATTAAGCTTTGGAATTCTAATTTGGCAGACAGTTCTTAGAATAATATTTTGTAGGTCATTTGTATTGTTCAAGATGGTATTCTTGTTTTAGTACTTATATTGTTTACCTTGATGCTTCTCTCTCTCTCTCTCTCTCTCTCTCTCTCTCTCTCTATATATATATATATATATATATATTTACACTTTTTACCTTACCATCGAGCATCAAGGAATTCCGTTGAAAACTCAAATTGTGATGTGAGATTGAAAGCTTACCTGGTGACTTTTTCCCCATGTACCTTTTCTTTGATGCTTAGCTTTAGTTCTCCAATCTGAGTGGGCCAACGAACCATATCTCAGTGTGCGTTAGTATTCAATTTCTTGAATGTTTAATTCTTTTAGCCTTTTCATCTCCCTTATATCAATATGTTAGGTTAATGGTTGGGACTAAAATTACCTTGTTGACATTGAACTTCACGATCTCACTTGTAGCGCAGACTGTAGAGGCATATGGAAGAGGTTAAAACTGAGTTTTGTAGGATTGATGCTCTATTTTAGATACATAATTATTATTAGATGGACCTTTCAAGTTGCAACTTATAAATGTTTAGAGGTGTATGTCTGATAGCAATTCTGAATACATGTTTACTTGAGTTTCTATTCTTAGTCTGAACTGAAGTGATGGGGCTGTAATTTTAGGGTCATTGACAGTTGCTAGTTTAGTAGTTTAAGTTGACTCTAAAACTATGCAAGTAAGTTGATGTTGTGCTTTGTTTGGTTTGGCTCCATTTCCAGAGACGTGAACAATTTATTTTATATAACTTAGATACAGTCGGTTTGGAGTACTTCAATTCTTTCTTCTGATGCTCATGTGCCCTCTGTTACTCCCTGGGACTTTTGTTTTTCCTCTCTACCTCTCTTGTCATTGGTCCATGCATGATGGGGATTTTAGGAGTAGGTGGGCATGATAGTTTGTTGCGAAACTAGTTTGCAGGCTGTCTTTTGACTACTACTCTTGGAGGTTTCCTCCTTTTTTTTCATGTTATTTTAAGTACTGAATAAAATATGAGATACTTTTGTGATTTACCTTGTAAGAGACATTAATTATGTGTCAAAACAATGCAACCTTAAATTTCTGTGGTACTGTGCGCACACAATAAATGTATTTTTAAACATGTCCATATAAATTTACCAGTTTTTAGAAGCCTTTACTCTTTTGAGTTCGGGTAACAACTATCTTTTTTCTTTTCAGGTTCTCAATTCTTCTGACAAATCAAAGCCCAAAACAGCAGCCAGAACTGGGGAAACAAATGCGCCAGTAAAAGTTGGACAACAGCAGCCCTCTCAATTGCACAATCAATCTCTTCGTGGTGGTTCTGTCAAGTCTGATGCTCCAAAGACTTCTAAGTTCCTTGTTCTCACCAAAGGATGGGAAAATGGAGTCTCCTCTTCACCAAAGGATGTCACTAGCCCAACAAGTAATGCCAGCAGCAGAGCAGCAAATAGCCCACTTGCTGTTGCTCCCCCAGTTGCATCCACTCCCTTAAGGAGCCCCAACAACCAGAAGCTTTTATCTGTGGAGCGCAAGGTAGCTGCCTTGGATCTGAAATCTGGATCTACGTTGGAAAAGAGACCTTCTTTGTCTCAAGTCCAGAGCCGGAATGATTTTTTCAAACGCTTGAAGAACAAAACCTTGATGAACAGTTCAATTACTCTCCCAGATCCAGGCCCAAACATTTCATCTCCCACTATGGAGAAATCTGGTGAAATACACAGGGAAGTATTCAGTGATCCTGCGAGCCCTCATACCATTGAAAATGGTGCTCTGGTGACTGGCAATGGTGATAGCTCTGAAGATGTTCAGAAGTTTTCCGATACTGCCCTCAGTGTGGCTGTATATCCGGATGAGGAAGAGGCTCGCTTTCTTCGATCTCTTGGCTGGGAGGAAAACTCTGGGGATGATGGTGGCCTTACAGAAGAAGAGATAAATGCATTTTATGACCAGGTAAAGAACTCTTTTTTGTCTCCAATAAGGGTTAGATTGCTCCAAAGATGGGACCTCACGAGCTGAGCTGAATTGACATATTTGAGTTTATATATTTTGTTGTTTAGTAAACTAAATAGGTGCAGTTTGTGGTATTTTGTTATTCTTTGATGTCTTAACAATTTGTTAATGCAATTCATTAACAATTTGCTCGTGCTCGTTCTTATGTAGTACATGAAATCACGACCGTCTCTGAAATGCCGAGGCATGCAGCCAAAGCTTGCTGTGGCGTCTGAATCTCCTGCGACTAATTTGGGTGGGGCTCGGTCTGAATTGAGCTCAACTGACTCTGGGTCTGAAGCGTGATTTACATTTTCCCTTACACATAGATCCAAGAATTTTCAATTTTTTGATGGCAGATGGTTAGTCTCTTTGCTCTTTTGTTTTGCAAAAAAAAGAAAGAAAAGAAAGAAAACTGATGAGTTTGGGTATGAAAGAAAGAGAATGGGTTTGGGTACGAACTCTGGATTCTGCAAATAGTGCAATAAGTGTTACAGGTGCCCCAATCCTGTCTGCCTAAAATGTTTCTTTTTCGTTCGTTTAGGTTTTAAGTTTCACGGGGGGAGATAGGTTAGGGTCTATTTTCTCTGCAGTGGAAGGAGAATGAGGAATTGATATTTTGGTGTATTTTGGTCCTTTTCTTCATTTTCTTCCTTCCAGGAGGGTTTTCATTCTACAAGAAAAAGCTTACGATGTTTTTTGGTCAAATTTTACGGAAAAGGAGAAATTAAAAAGGGGTTTATTTTTAGTTCTAGTTTTTCTTGCTATGAATGTTTTTTTTTTTTTTGCAGTCGTTGGTTAATATTTTCTTGTTTAAGTTCTTGTAATTGTTCGATGGCGTTATTTATTTTGTTAAGTTCTAGTTATTGTTCGATGGATCTAACAACGCTGATGACGATGAATAAATAAAACCAGAAAATATCAAGTTGTAACATTCAGGAGTCTGTCATGATCTCCAAAGCAGCGTTTGGGTGTGTTACTGTTTGCAGATGCTGAAGTAGATAAAAGGTACTCTCAGCGCTTTTTGGAGAATTGCTTTCAACAAAAGTAGAAGAATAGATAGTGTCCATGGTTGGTAATAAGTTAATAACAACGTATACAACTGAATTTGCCAAACATGGAAAAAATTCTTATGTGTATTGTATTCTTTCCCAAATTGGCAAATTCTCAATTCCCAAACCCACTGCAACGTATCACTTTTGCCTCAAAATCGTTGTATACAACGAACTATTTTCTTTCACGGTAGTTTAAGTGAGCGTAATGTTTATATATAAGAATTATCCAACGTTTATATATAAGAATTATCCAACGTGAGTTTAATTTTTATGAAACTATTTGTTACAACAGTGTAAGTTTTATATATTAAATATGGGATTCGTCTTTTTCTTTCCCTTTCTCTATTTTATGATTGGTTACCCCGTTTCTTTCTTGCTATTTATTGTATAGGTTTCTCACCCAGTGAGGTTAATATATTGAACTCAAGAATAAGAATCACTCTCAGATTTTTTGGCTCCCTTTAGAAGTTTGATTTGTATATTATTGATACGACACTCAATTTTTCGGCATACTGTGGGGGCCTATGAGGTAGAACAAATTGATATTGAATTTGTCATTCACGAGATTTGAACCTAAAACTTCTTATTAAGTGACCCTGATAAATGTTGTATCAAAAAAAGAAAACTTATGTCACTTAACTAGTTATGATAGCTAACGATTTGTCCTTGGATGTTGGTTATAAACATTACCTCACGCATGACGTATTAGTAAAGATGTACAAAGGTGTAGTCTCTTTTAAGATTAACCATGTACAATTTGTACCGTTGCATTTATGGTATGTAATAGTTTATAAAGCTATGAATTGTTACAATGGCCCTCCCGTAGTTAACCACTCTTTTACATGGAACTTTGATGGACGCACTTCTTGCCTACATGAATGACATATTCATGTCATATAGGTCATTACTTAATCCTATCTTATATCTTGAAGGTATGTTTTTACTTCTTATTTGTCGTGGATATAACACATGTTAATTTATTTGTTATCAATATTGACTTCATGAAAGCAAAACTTGTGACGACTGAGAGTGTTATGTCAAAATAGTAAAAGTTAACTTGATGGTTAGAGTGATGGATACGAAGTGTAAATAGCCCTTAAAGTATATTGTGTAGTGTTGGAACCAAATTAGCATATTGTGGTGAAGAGTGGAGATGCACAAATCCGTTTAGCTGCAAAACAGTAAATAATCATAAGTAGCCAAAGATTAAGAGGGTACAAGTTAGTGAGCAATATTATGAAACTCAAGCAGTAGGTAAGAGAATAAGTGTACGATAGTTACCAGAGATGAACCCTAAAATTGTGTATTTATACCAGTCAAGGTAGAGACCTTTTAGGGTAGAGAATTCGTATTAAACTAGGAGAATCTCATAGGATATCTAGGAAGTAGATATTGCATCCTCTTATGTGTGTGATTACTTGCAGTGCACACCAATCTTTAGATTGTAGGAACTCCAAGATTATAGGAAACTTGCTGATTCCTTGCTGGATTAGGTTTTCGTATCTTACGAGATAAGCATAACCAATCTCAGCGCAGTCGTCGGACTTTGCCCACTACTTTGAAATAGGATGATGGTGGCATCATTGCTCCATTTATTCAGCTGTGAAGTTGTTGAGTTCATGATCGGATTTCTTAGGTATTCACATTCAAATCTGCCTTATTTCAGCCTTGGCAAATTAGGGTCCCATAATTGCCCCTAACTATTTATCAGAAAATTAATAGTTCCCCTTGAGGATAAGTAGTTATCCAAAGACCATGCCTTTATGAGTAATTCGAAATATGTACAGTTTTAATTCTTCTTACACGTGCGATCTTGGCTTCGTAATCACGAACTTTTGACGTTTCGAATTCAGACATGCGACCTTGGAAATCATGCACATTTAATGAGGGACAATTATTTGCATCATTGAGTGGCTTCGACTTTTGGACACATGAATCTTTAGGTGAGACTTCTTGAATTCGACTGTGAGATTTCCCAACAACTCCTCTTTAAATACTTCAAACTTAGCTTTATTTTTCCAAGTCCTTCCTTTTGAGTTTCAAGCTTCAACATGGATTCTCCCTATTTCTTTTATGTCTTAGCCTTTAAACCCAATCTCCACTTTAAGCCTTCGATGATTAGGGTATGTAACCAAAAAGTTTGCCACATCCTTGTTCACTCTTGTCCACAAAGATAAAGTGAAATAAGGACGAGCCATAACCTTTCAATAGTTAACCTTGCTTCCCTTAACAGGTTTCATTGCCTCCATACTTTGCTCCATAAAAATAAAATAAAAAACGACATCTTCTTCGCATATACATTCAACTTGAGGAGAGCATGAAGATTCCTAATAGGGTTCTTCTTCATTGGAGTCCTTTCAATATTCTCTCGAAGCAGCGTTCTTCTTAATCGGCCTGATGACCTTCATCAAAGTTGATGACCTTGGCCAAGTTAGCCTTTTCAATATCCTTAGGAAATTTTTTGCTCTAGAGTAAGGGCATATCTCCCCCAAAGAATTGTACTTATTTTGCCTTATTCATAGGACTTCGTTAATAAACATGTGCTAACATGTTTACGAGAATTTAACTTTATTCAAGTCGTTTGTCATGTTAGATAAAGTGTTTGAAACTTTTCATCTTTTGATTCCTAATCAAAGAATAATACTTTAATCCGATAAATCTTTTACAAGTAATCTAACTTTGGAGCAATGAGTAACAAAGTGAAACATGAACAAGTTTGTAGGTTTGGGACAGAGCTGGAAACTTCTAGGTAATGTTGATTCGGAAAACATCATCTCCCAATCTTGGTGTTTGTATAGATTCTCACAGTGAGAATAAGAATACCACCTTACTCCGACATCGGGTCTAAGCACATGAGAAATCTTTTACTTTGCACTTGCCATAATGCGTTGGTCGAATTAAAGATGACAAGGTGAAAGAGTTTGTCCAGAATGTCCTCTAGCACTTCGACTTTGATATATCCCCTTCTGTTCAAGTATAATGTTGCTCATTTGTTCATTCACCTTACCCCATTTCGAGTATGAAGATTAAAATGGTCGCAGCATGTCACCAAGAAGGGGTTTTCTTCCTAGTTCAAATTGCATGTTCATCCCTAGTGAATCTTAGATGAACATTCGTTAAGGGCTTGGTTGCTTGCATATGGTTCAGAAACACCATGAGAAAACGAATTTAAACTTAGTGGTCCATAATTATTCAATATAACCCTCACCAGGGGCATTTTAGTCATTTTACACTTTTCGAGAATAAAGTACATTTATTTAAGGTACAGGTCATAGCATTTTCATAACATAAAGAGCCGCCTTATAAACCTTATTTTTCACTTTATATCTAAATTATGAAGCTCTGCATAAACGGTGTGGACCCCATATTAATGTCTATAATAAAACTTGGAAAAACTCAAGTCCGGCCATGACACGAGCTCCTTGGAATGTAACTATGTGGCATGGATTTCCTTTAATGGAATCGAAATAAGATACTGACCTCAACTTCAACAATTTTTTATGCTATCTTGACAAACCGGGTTTTACTAGTGGACCTTGGAGTTAACATAGGTAATCTCTTATGTGAATCATTTTTGGAAATCTTAGGGTTCCTCCCCTTATATTTCCCCTTTAAGGATTAGTTCAACAACTTTGATAAAAAAATCTCATGACTGCACGGGCCGGGCCGGGCCCAATTTTGAAGGGATTGGATCAGACCCGAATTTAAAAGAAACGGGCCAAGCGTGTATAACAAATTTTAATACAGGAACTAGACTTAACCCAGCCCGTTTGAAATGGGCCGGGTCCACAGGTCCTCTTGTTTTTTTTTTTCTCTTCTTCTTTAACTCTCTCGATCGTTCCAGACTTTTAGTTCTCTGTCTCTCTCTGTCTCTTACAATTGCGCTTTTTGAGTTTTGTTCTTTCTGCAAATTGGATACATTTAACAATAGATACAGTTGGTATGTGTGAGTACTACTGCTGATGATTCGAACCTCAACACACAAGCAAACAATAATCTCTTCAACCTAAAACTCTCCATGTGATTCAGATCGGATTCTCTCCCTTTCTCTCTCTCTCTAAAGTAAGTGCTCTCTCTCTCTCTCTCTCTCTCTTTCTATATATATATATATCCGATGCTCTTTATTCAGGCAGACCTCTTAGTCATTCTTCCTCTTTAAAAGAAAATTGTTGGAACTTTGTTTTATTTTATGAGGAAAGACATTCATGCATTTGGGAATGAAATTAGGTCAGTGGGTTTTTTTCTTCTTTTAATTAGAAATACACTGATTTATGTTGCATGCAAATCTAATTTCGATTTTCTATGGTGAGGTAATGTTGTGAAATTTTGTTCCTTTTTGGAGAATGATGTATGTAGACATCGAAATTTCGGTGAAATAAATGTTGATCAATAATTAAAATTTCAACGTTCACGTGTCACATAAATTTTACACATAGCATGTGACTCAACAAAAAATCGAGAATCATCAGAAAAGTCATCAAACATGACACGTGTTAACACTTGGCAGAAATGATTTATTTCATATGATTATTTAAATCCAAAAAGTTTTAGAATTCTATAAATAGGAAGCCAAGGCATTCATTTTGGGACACCAATTGATAACCAATTCACATCACACCAAAACCTTGAAATTTTGAAACTCTGAAGCTCCCAAGCAAATCCCAAAGGATCAAGAAAGCTTTTTTCGTTCTTCATCAAATCCTCATTCAAGGTCAAGCCCCAACGACCCTTGAAGAACTTCCACCAATTCAAGATCCAGTCCCGACGACCTTTTGGATCAACAACATTAATAAATTCATCCACTGTTCTTCAAGATCAAGCCCAAAAGCCCCTGAAGATCCATACACCACTGTTCATCCTAAAGATCAAGCCCCACGACCCTTTGGATCAGTAGCCCATCCACAAATCAACACCTTACGGAGATCGAATCAGAGGATTAAATCTGAGAGAGATTGTAACCCCAAAATCATTAATACAAAATATTATTTTGTACACGTGTTCTTGTCTCATTCATCGCAAGAATTTCCATGTTTACAAATTTGGCATGCCCAGTGGGACAATCTCTACCTCTCATCTCTTTCTCCGTTCAAGGAAATCAAAGCACACCTTCAAAAAGCAAATGGCATCAAGGAAGGTTCCAGCAGTTATTGCAACCAACGTGAAAAATATGAGCGTCTTCGCCGCAAGTGATGTCACTTCGGGCATCATAACTCGAAGTAAGGCAAGAGCTCTTTCTGCCGCTTCTTCCACCTCTGCGTCAACTCTGCCAAGGGAACAAGAGCACCCGAGGTACGAGCCTGTGATCACCTTGGCTTCGCTAAGGGCGCCAATGGAGGAAAGCCCAAGGAAGTACTTTGATTCCATGCTTTCCGATGCCGACTCAAGCGGCAGCTCAGCCATGCAAGTCATGACCATTGGAGCGACTTCAATCGATGAGCAGCTGGCTCATATGAATGAAGTGATCGCAAGGCTAACACGGATTGTGGAAGAAAAAGACTCATAAATTGCTGCACTCGTTAACCAACTGGAGGCGCAGCACGACGAGAAACCCGACCTAAAGGGTAATCCACTAAAGAGAGGAGCTGGCGAAGATGATGAGCCTCTGGTGGAGAAAGTTGATGTGAAGCCGAAGCCAGACCAAGCAGCGGCACTTATAGGATCTCTTTCTATCCAGCAGCTGTAAGAGATGATCGCCAGCACCATCAAGGCACAATACGAAGGAAGCTCACATGACTTCATACTATACTCAAAGCCTTACTCCAAGAAGATTGACTTTTTGAAGATGCTGAGGGATTATCAGCCGCCAAAATTCATGCAGTTCGATGGAAAGGGAAGCCCAAAACAACATGTCGCCCATTTCATTGAAACCTGCAACAATGTTGGGATGGAGGGAGACTACCTCGTCAAGCAGTTCGTGCGCTCGCTGAAAGGTAACGCATTTGACTGGTACACTGACCTTGAGCCCGAGTCTATCAACAGTTGGGATCAGCTAGAAAGGGAATTCCTCAATCGCTTCTATAGCACGCGTCGCACCGTCAGCATCCTAGAGCTGACCAGTACGTAATAGTGGAAGGATGAACCTGTCGTCGAATACATCAATAGATGGTGTTCGTTAAGTCTAAATTGCAAAGATCGACTTTCTGAAACCTCCGCCATTGAGATGTGCGTTCAAGGCATGCCCTGGGGGTTACATTACATCCTTCAAGGCATAAAACCAAGAACGTTTGAGGAATTGGCAACTCGTTCCCACGACATGGAGCTAAGTATTGCCAATCACAAGAAGAAAGAGCCGATCACTGACTTCAAGAAGGATAAGGTATTCTCCTCAAATGTAGACAAGACTGGGAAGAAGCCCTTCAAGAAAGCGTTCACCGTCAACACTGCGCCCATCAAGACCTCATATGCGCCTATCAAGATCTCTTCCAAGACTAAAGCAAATGAGATAAAGAGAGGTGAGTCTCCTCGCACCCAAGACCGATACAAAAACACCTTGAGGGAATTGGAGCAGAAGGTGTACCCTTTTCCCGACTCAGACATAGATGCAATGTTAGACGACTTGCTGAAAAAGAAGGTGATCGAGTTACCAGAATGTAAGCGCCCTGAATATGAATCGCATAAACAATCCTAGGTACTGCAAGTACCATCATATCGTGAGCCATCCTGTTGGCAAGTGCTTCGTCCTCAAAGAACTCATCATGAAGCTAGTGCAACAAGGGCAAATCGAGCTCAACCTTGAAAATACGACCGCAACATATACTACTACAATTGCATTTGGATCCTTCAATCCCGTGCCTCTCCAAGTGACATCTGACCATTTCCATCAATGCTCAAGCTGCACGGCACCTTCTACACAACCATGACCGGGGGCAAGCGACCAAGATGCACATACCGATGATGAAGAATGATGGACATTAGTGACCTACAAAAAAACAAGGAAACCAAAGCCACAAGCCACAAGGCCAAAGGTGGAACAAATGAGAAAGCATCGCCGCCGCAACAGTAAGAAGCCCAAAAGAAACGTAAAAGCTGCTAAGCTAACGTATGCTGGGGAACCTATGGAGCAAGAGCCAAGCATTCCTGTCTCCTTGCACGAGTACTTCCCGAAGGATTTCTTCCAACAGTGCAATATCGCTGCATGTCACCTGGTCGAAATAGAAATGGAAGAACCTTCAAAAGGTAAAGCCATCGCCATCGAGGGAGAAATTACCCTCACACCCAAAGAAAGCCTACCGATACACTTTAGCA
The DNA here is from genome assembly GCF_916048215.2 of Malus sylvestris. Classification (NCBI taxonomy): domain Eukaryota; kingdom Viridiplantae; phylum Streptophyta; class Magnoliopsida; order Rosales; family Rosaceae; genus Malus; species Malus sylvestris. Next base: position 20,389,830 of record NC_062267.1, read on the forward strand.
TCGAGGAAGCGCTACGATTGGCAAAGAATATGTGAAGAGCACTAGCAGCGATCTTGGCGAGTCCCAATGACCACGAAGCGTAAGAAAGCAAGGACGAAGGCTTGAAACTTCGACCACATGAGTATGCCATTTGTTATACTGCACATGACACAATCCACTTTACCGATAAAGACTTGTTGTTAGGATCCAAGCCCCACAACCATCATCTCTTCGTCTCTGGGTACGTAAGGGAGCATAAAGTCAACCGCATGCTTGTGGATGGTGGATCAACCATAAACATCATGCCAAAGTTAACAATGACCACAATCGACATCAAGGTGGATGAACTATCCCTAAGTCGTTTGCTAATCCAGAGTTTTAACCAAGGAGGACAAAGAGCGATGGGCATGATCTGAGTGGAGATGACTATTGGTGAACTCAAATCAAGCACGATATTCCACGTAATTGATGCAAGAACTTCCTATAGCTTGCTCTTAGGAAGGCCTTGGATCCAAGGTAATACCAAGCCATTCACCAAAGCCGAATCAGACTTCACAGACCCCAAGTTCTACATGGATGAAGACATGGTGCCTGAAGCTTTTCTAGAAGAGATCAAATCCACTGGCAAAGCAGCACCTAAAAAGCAGCAATGGCAAGCCATGCCCAAGAAGCAAGAAGGGCAAGTTGTGCCATCTTCAAGCAAAAACGATGACGAGCTTGCTAAACCTGCAACAACCAAAGTGAGTAGGATGCTTTCAAAAGGATCGAACACACCCATCTTCCGATATATCCCGATGTCAAGAAGAAAGAACAGTAAATCCCCAATCGAAACTAGAGCAAGCAAAGCCGACACATAGTGGCACAAGGATAATGTGAAATTGCTCAAAACAAATGCAGTTTTACCTCTGACACAGCTAGGCGACACTAAGGTTGCAAGACTACCACAAGGCTTCATAAAAGCTCTGCCAAATGAAGAGGAACCAAGCTTTCTTCCAACCAAGATGACCGAATAAGGTTTTGATCCAAACGCCTACAAACTCATGTCGAAGGCTATGTACGACTTTGCTTCTTCTTCGAATCCTGGAAAGAAGGTTTCAAACACCGTTACAAAGAAAGTGACCTCACCGAGACTCAAAAAAAGTTGAAAAAGCATGGTTACGGAGTTGACAACAACAAAGCTGGACTTGGCTTCACACCAAATGCACCTGTGAAGATTTCAAGTAAAACGAAAAACGCTAGCACTCAACACATCAACGTGAGCATTGAACAAGATCAAGAGGAACCTAAATCCATACCTAGGACGTCAGTCTTCGATATGATGAATCGTTCAAGGCCTAGAATTTCAGCATTTAATCGCATTGGTGGTTAAGATCAAACCTCTATGTGCAAGAGGCTTAACGCGCTAACATCCTAAAGCTTTATTTTTGAAAGATTGTCAAAACCTAAGAAACAAAGCAACATGGCTAGCTTTCATCCGCGACGGTCAGCTTTGGAAATACTTGAAGACAATAAGAAGCTTTCGAGAAAGAGGAAGACAACACTGAAGGAAGAAAAGCTCGACGGGCTAGCAGAAAAAGACGACGTTCGAAGCTCGATTCCTTCAAGAATGAAGTGCCAAGCAATCTTGGAGGTTAACACAAATTGACCACTGAAAGTAAGAAGGCGCACCATCATCCACACTGGACAATCTTCATGTTAACAAGCTCAAGATGACAAATCTGAAGAGGATGTCCAAGATGTCTTCCCTATCACGATCCAATAAGGCAAAGAAGACGAAATCCCCGAGAAAGATGTCACTGTTGCGCCACCACAACTTGAGGATAGGGGGCAAGCCACGGTTAATGATCTCAATGAGCTCAACTTAGGCATAAAAGATGAGCCGAAGCCTATCTTCATAAGTGCGCTGCTAAGTGCAGACGAGATAGAGGAGTATTACCCACTGCTATCAGAGTACAAAGATGTTTTTGCTTGGACCTACAAGGAAATGTCCGGCCTTGACCCTATCATCGCTATGCATCATCTTGCAGTTAAGCCTGGAATGCGACCGATAAAGCAAACTCAAAGGTGTTATCGATCCGAGCTCATCCCACAAATTGAGGTCGAAATTGACAAACTAATTAAGCAGGCTTCATTCGAGAGGTGCAATACCCCAAGTGGATTTCAAACATCGTCATTATCCTTAAGAATTCTGGACAAATACGTGTTTGCGTACACTTCAGGGACCTCAATGACGATTGCCCGAATGACGACTTCCCTTTGCTAATCATCAAAATTATGGTGGACACAACCACTGGCCACAAGGCACTGTTATTCATGGATGGCTCTTCTGGATACAATCAAATTCACATGGCTCTCGAAGACGAATAACTAACAGCCTTCCACACTCCAAAAGGTATCTACTGTTACAAGGTGATGCCCTTTGGTCAGAAGAACGTTGGAGCTACATATCAACGCGTAATGCAAAAAATCTTCAATAATATGCTACACAAAAACGTAGAATGTTATGTGGACGATGTGGTGGTCAAGGCAAAGAAAAGATCAGGCCACTTGAAGGATTTACGAATAGTGTTCGAAAGGCTGCGAAAATACAACCTTAAGATAAACCTGTTAAAGTACACATTTGGCGTCACCTTTGGAAAGTTCCTCGACTTTATTGTCAAGCACCGTGGCATTGAAGTGGATCAATCAAAGATCAAGGCCATTCAAAGCATGCCTGAGCCAAGAAACCTGCACAAGTTGAAGAGTCTACAAGGACAACTAGCCTTCATCAGACGCTTCATCTCCAACCTCATAGGGCATTGTCAACCGTTCAACCGACTCATGAAGAAGGATGTTCCATTCGTATGGGACGAAGCATCCCACAATGCTTTTGAAAGCATGAAAAAGTATTTGTCAAGTCCACATGTCTTGGGGGCGCCTGTGCCCGGAAAACCACTCATATTGTACATCGCCGCTCAAGAAAGTTCAATTAGAGCACTCTTAGCACAAGAGAATGAATCCCATAAAGAATGAGCGCTCTACTACCTCAGCCGAACTTTCACTGACGTCGAGTTGAACTAATCCCCAATAGAAAAGATATGCCTTGCCTTGGTGTTCGCCATCCAGAAGCTCAGGCATTACATGCATGCTTACACCATCCACTTGGTTGCTAAAGCTGACCCGGTCAAATACGTCATGTCCAAACCAGTCTTGACAGAGTGACTCACTAAATGGGCGTTGCTTCTTAATCAGTATGAGATCATATACGTCCCAGCTAAAGCCGTTAAGGGACAAGTGCTAGCAGACTTTCTTGATGATCACCCAATCCCAGCTGATTGGAAAATCTCAGACAACTTGCCTGACGATGAGGTGTTCTACATCGACATCTTCCTGACATGGACGATGTTCTTCAACGGATCTACACGAGCAGACGGAGAGGGGGCATGAGTAGTATTTATGTCGCCACAAAGGCAAATACTTCCTTATTCCTTCTAACTAAGCGAATTATGCTTCAACAACGTCGTTGAGTACCAAACACTGATCATCGTGCTCCAAATGGCGATCAACATGGGAATCACAGCCCTTGAGGTATTTGGCGACTCCAAGCTCATAATCAATCAACTCTTAACTAAATATGAGGTAAGGAAAGATGACCTCGTCCCATACTTCCAGCTGGCAACTTAACTACTACAAAAGTTCGAGACTGTAACACTAGAATATGTGCCAAGAAAAGAAAATCAAATGGCAGACGCTCTTGCCAACCCAGCCTCGAGTATGACACTAGGAGAAGACGAAACTGCAGACGTGCCAGTTTACCAAAGATAGGTGATCCCCCTCGTCACTGAAATGCTACTGGATGATACAAATGTCATCTTATTACTTCCAGTTGATGTTGAAAAGTGGAGACAACCGCTGGTCGACTACTTAGAGCATGGAAAACTTCCAGATGATCATAGACACCGCTCCGAAATATGTCGACGAGCACCTTGTTTGTTTTCTCTACTACAAAGAAACACTTTACCGATGCTCTTTCGAATGAGTGCTTCTGAGATACCTAGGTGAGGAAGAAGCCAATCAAGCCATGGAAGAAGCACACTCAGGCGTATGCAGGGCGCATCAATCTGGACGAAAGCTACATTTCCAGCTCAAAAGAATGGGCTACTACTAGCCAAGCATGGTGAAGGACTGCCTGAAACATACCAAAATATGTTAAGCCTGCCAATTCCACGCCAACTTCATATATCAACCACCTTAACCATTACACCCTACAGCTGCTTCATGGCCATTCGATGCATGGGGATTGGACGTCGTATGACCAATTATTCCAAAGTCATATGCCGGAGAAGCTTACATCCTAGTTGCAACAGATTATTTCTCCAAGTGGGCTGAAGCCATACCCCTAAGGGAAGTCAAGAAAGAAACTGTCGTCCGTTTCATCAAAGAGCATATCATCCGCTGATATGGTGTGCTTCACTACATTATCACTAACAATGGAAAACAGTTCTCCAACCGACTCATGGACGAGCTCTGCGAGAAATATAAGTTCAAGCAGCACAAGTCTTCCATGTATCATGCTTCGGCCAACGGTCTCGCAGAAGTATTCAACAAAACATTATGCAACCTCCTAAAGAAGGTGATCGACCGAACAAAGAGAGACTGACACGAAAGAATAAGCGAAGCACTTTGGGCATATAGGACGACACATAGGACTTCTACCCAAGCTATGCCTTATTCTCTCATATATGGCGTGAAAGTTGTTCTACCGCTAGAAAGTCAAATCGCCTCACTAAGGATGGCTATATAAGAAGGCTTGACTGATGAAGAAAATGCAAAGTTGCACCTTCAAGAGCTGGAAGCGCTAGATGAGAAAAGGCTCGAAGCTCAGCAGCACTTGGAGTGTTATTAAGCACAACTCTCCAAGGCTTTTAACAAGAAAGTGTGCCCTCGTTCTTTTCAAATGGGAGATCTCGTCCTTGCATTATGTAGGCCTATCATCACAACTCACAAAACGAAAAGCAAGTTCACATCAAAATGGGATGGACCTTACGTAATACAAGAAGTTTACACCAATGGCGCCTACTTAACGGCTTGAAGATTGGCCCTATCAATGGCAGGTTCTTGAAGCGCTACTACCCTTGAAACATATACACCACACTTCTGGCCCGTAAAAGTATAAACTGTGTACGGTACACACAAAAAAAAGCATTTGAACTACATTATGACTTGATCCTTCCTCAACCGAGGGTACGTAGGCAACTTGAAACATTAAAACTTCAAGTACAGTCGCACCATCTAAAAAAAATGCATTTGAACTACGTTATGACTTGATCCTTCCTCAACCGAGGGTCGTAGGCAACTTGAAACTTCAAAACTTCGATTATAGTCACATCACCAACAAAAAAACACAAACACTTTGAAGAATAAAAAGAAAATTCAAAATATGCATACTTTATTTCTTTAAAGGAATGATTTGGTTACAAAGCCATATTACAAAGGTAAGCATCACACCAACGTCACCACCGAGGAAAGTTGTGACCAAAAGACACTACACAGTATAAACTCACTGCAGTTTTTTGCACGACCTCACACGGTAAAAGTGACACACTGGAACAATCTCCAAGCAGCAATGGCAAAGAGCCCATGGCAAGCACCAAGGTCAATGTGCACGGCAACGTCACCACTGAGGAAAGTTGTGACCAAAAGGCACTACACAGCATAAACTTGCTGCAGTCTTTTGCACAACCTCACACGGTAAAAGTGACACACTTAAACAAGCTCCAAGTAGTAGCGGCAAAGAGCCCATGGTAAGCAGCAAGGTCACTATGCACGTCGATGTCACCACCAAGGAAAAACTGTGACCAAGATGCATTAAGTAGCGAGGCCCCACTGCAGTCTCTTGCACAGTACCACACGGTAGCGCACCACCGAGGGAAAACTATGATAAAAAAGCACTACACAGTGAAACCCCGCTGCAGTCTCTTGCACAGCACCACATGGTAGCGCACCACCGATGGAAAACTGTGATCAAAAGGCATTATACAGTGAAACCTCGTTGCAGTCTCTTGCACAACACCACACGATAGCGCACCACCGAGGGAAAACTGTGATCAAAAGGCACTACACAGCGAAACCTCGTTGCAGTCTCTTGTACAAGCATTAGGCAACAAGTACACCCACATCTTGCTCACTTTGCCACTAATGACCACATCTCTGAAAGCTTCGTGAGGGTCCTGGCATCTGACTCTGCTTCCTCAAAATTAAAGATTCCTTGCATGACAACAAATCCATCAGTGGGGTACACACATTATGTGTATAAATAGACACATTATGTATATATATATGTATATATTATATATGTACGGCGATGAGACAACCATATATGTGTGCGGTGATGTGTGTGTCTATGTATATATTATATATTATATATGTACGGTATTGAGACAACCACATATATATATATATATGTGGTTTAAAAAAAATCGAAGTCGTCCTTCGTTTAAAACAAATAAGCCTCACAGAGTTTAAGGGCTTCACGAAGGCAACTACCCTTTCTTCTTCCTCCACCGTGCCTTCAAAGAGTGGTGAACAACTCCCTCATCCTCTTAACGGCCTTCACCTTGTTCACCAAGATGCCTAGTAACGGCAGCAGCTCCTCTACCTTTGACAGGAATTACTTCGTCAGCCAAACGCACGGCCTTAAGCTCCAGCTTAATGTCTCTTTGCTGCAGCTGCTGCTCGCCCTTGTTTCGAGGCCTCAATAGGCTGCTTCACCCACTGCTCATTCGACGTTATTGATGGGTGGTGAAGTTGAAGGTCCAGAGCTTGAAGAAATCGAATGGCTGATCCAGTTGCCTTTAACGCAAGAGGTTATTGGGCTCGACAAACGTTGATGGGTTAACGAAGGAAGGGCATGCATAACAGGGAAAAAGGCTCAACGGTGATTGATGACCTCACAAGAGGAAAAAAAAAGACAAGGTCACTACGGCAAGGCGCCAAGCAACACAGTGGCTATGCAACGGTCAAGCAGTGACAGTTGGACCCCATATATCTATGTAGAAGAACCTAGAGAAGCAAAAGAAGTACGGTGACTGAGCAAATAGCAAGTCGCATACAGTGAAGGATGTAATAAGGTAGTTGTGCAAATAGCAATTCGCATGCAGTGAAGAATGATGCGGTGACTATGTAAACAATGATCCGCATGCAGAAAAGAATGCAGAGAAGAATGGTGCGGTGATTGTGCAAATAAAGATGCTCCCTATTTCACTTCTCTGTCGAATAATCATGCTCCTAGTTTCTCAGGAATAAAATATGTATATATATAAATATATATATATATATATAATAAAAATGATAAAAGATATTTGGTGCATCAGACAACATCCATCAAGATATATGTATGTGTGTGTGTGTGTGTGTATATATATATAAATGGTGAAATCTTGGTGCTTGGGCACCATCCTAAAAAGAAGAAGAAAAAGAAATAATGGGGAAATCTTGGTGCGTGGGCACCATTCTGAAAAGAAGGAAAAAAAGAAATAATGGTGGAATTGTGATGCATCGGCACCATGCTAAAAAGGAGAAGATGCGGGCTACTACTATTAGCAAGTCAAAGAAAGAAAAAAAAAAAGAAAAGGGGCGGTGGCGACATAATGATTAGTAGAGAATAGGGGAAAATGGTGCATCAGGCACCGTCTAAAAAAAAAAAAAGGGAAGTAACATATCTTAGTGAGATATGTGTTTTAGCATAATACGCGGAATAAAATAAAGCATGTCTATTGATATCTCCGAGAAATTACAAGTACAATAAAAAAAAAAAGGGAGACTTCACAAAGGTTGCTCACGTGAAGCCTTAGCACTCGACAGAACCCTAGAAGAAGAAGGCACTAAAGATTGATCATGTGGCGCCTCAATACTTGGTCGAACGCCAGATAGCGAACGCAAAATGTGCCTCTGGAAGAAAGCCACGAACGTTTGATGGTTGCTTTGAATCCGACCTTCAGATTCCTGCAGATGATCAAGCTTTCTCTTCATGCTTGTCAAATAATCATTTGCAAGCATGCGTAACTCTCGATTCTCGCGCTTGAGACGTTCGATCTCTCGTCCAAGGCATTCCACCTCGGTCGTCAATGATTCAACTTGGCTAGTTCGAGCCAGTAGGCGTTGGCCCATGTTGGACACAGAGCCCGCACACTGAACACTAAGAGCCCGGGAGTCTTGAACATCCAACTGATCGGACCTCCTTGAAAATAGCCTATTATCTCTAGTAGTGAGAAGGTTCCTAGCTACAACCGTAGCAGTTGTTGCATCCCTCATCACACAGTCTTCAACTGTAAGAGGGCCATTAGAAGAAAAGAAGGACGGGCGCCATATATTACCCTGACGTTGCGCACATGTGTCACTGCTGAGACTCAAATCTAAGCAAATGTTAGACGAGTAAGCCATTTTCAAAAATGTTAAAAGAAAAGGGTTGGATAGAGTAAAAGCTCATAAATATACTGGAGCTAACTTTCACGAGCGGGCAATCTTCAAAGTGTGCATGTTGAAAACGATTGACACCTTTTTAAAATGAGAGGCAACATAACCACTTGTTCAAAAATCGAAGAGACACCATTCTTCGAATTTCAAAAGTCGGATTTTCCTGTGTAAAGTCCGTCAACACTTTTCAGACGCAATCTCAGCTTTTTGGCTATCACGTGTAACTTTGTCAAAGATCACTGACAGAGTTGAAAACGCGGGAAGTTCATTATTCCAACTACCCCACTTTTGGCCGACAAGCGTGGGTGACAAAGCCACATCCGCACTACCACTTGTTATTGGGAAATCACTATATAGTTCGACCTCCATCCTCTATGGCAAGGCACACATCCAAAACGCCTAACTCTTCTTCCTTGCCAAATGCATCTGCAACCAAACCCTTCAACATACTCAGTTTTCTTCCTCCCTGGAAACACCTCTTCAACCAAGTCACACCAGAGCAAAAGTATCTCATATCACTAGGGTTGAAAGCAAGAGTATGTCATAGCATGCTTTCTCCTTATCATTTTCTTTGTCCTCGTTCTTCTCTGCAGGGCAAAAAGAAAGAGAGCAATCAGTCGACACTTAGAATCAGCCTTCTGATTTGGAACCGACTGCCTGGAATCCCTTCCCTGATTACTCACCTAGCACTACTCTCAAGTACTCATCTTCAACTGTTAATGCACTGCCAAAGAAGATACCAGATGCCTGGAGAACAGATGAGGCAAGTGAAAGTGATGCATCGAAGCAGGTGGAGACGAGCGCAACAAATACATGTGTTGATCATCCGCTACTTCTTCAAAAGCAAAAGTATCTCATATCATCAAAGTCGAAAGAAAATGTATCTCATATCATGCTTTTCCCCTGTCATTTCCTTTGCCCTTGCTCTTACCTACAAGACAATGAGAAAGAAAGCAATCAGTCGGAACCCGAAATCAAACTTTCGATCAGGAACTGATTGCCCAGAACCTTTGCCTGGTTGTTTACCTAACATTGCTCTCAAGTGCTCATCTTCAACTGTTGATAAATCTCGAATTTCCTCAGCAAATACTTCAAGACAATTGATATGATGTTGGCTCTTTACGCTGAAGCTGCCAAGCATGGATGAGTCGCTAAGAAGTGATGCTCTGAATGACCATTTAAAGGCAAAAGGTTGCACACCACTTCTGCTATGCGAAAGAAACAAGCAGAGAAGAATGCAGCACGATGAGCTGGAATAAATCACTATAGCACGACTCCCTTCCCTGCAGAACTGCATAATCTAGACGGATGAGTCTAGGTCAAATCCAAGCCCAACATCGTTGCTATAATCAAAGAGCTCGATAAGCTTTAACAGGCTGGCACTATCGCCGAAAAGCAAAGTCTCGACAACCCTTGAAGATCATACTGTTAACCAAACTGCTCAGGGTTTATATGAAAATGCCGCGAACTTTCTTGATCTTTCAAAGCAAATTTTTTACAACATCTGACCTTATCCCCTGACCTTATTTAATATGAATTGGAAAGATTGAACAAAGAAACAGACCATCACCTTTATCTCGTGCCTACCTGCCATGTGTCTAAATCCTGAAACCGCTCGTGGTCATGTTTAAGTTCAAGATCAAGCCCCAACGGCCCTTGAAGAATCACAAGTCTGATTCAAAATCAAGTCTCCTCCACCCTTGAATCAAATTCAGCTCCAGATAAAATGAGTAAGTTCAGACTTTTGAAGGAAACCAGAAAACCCTCCAGCCCAGTTTAAGATTAAGCTTGTGGAAAATCAACAATTGGAGGAAACCATAAATCTTCCAGCCAAATTAAAGATCAAGCCCCGACGGCCCTTGAAGAAATTACCAGCTAGTTCAAAATCAAGCCTCAACGGCCCTTGGATCGACATCTACATTAAAGGACTTCAAAACCCATCTTCTACACATGCCAAACACATGTATACAACGAGCCTTGAAGTGGGGGCATTTGTAGACATCGAAATTTCGGTGAAATAAATGTTGATCAATAATTAAAATTTCAACGTTCACGTGTTACATAAATTTTACACATAGCATGTGACTCAACAAAAAATCGAGAATCATCATAAAAGTCATCAAACATGACACATGTCAAAACTTGGCAGAAATGATTTATTTCATCTGACTATTTAAATCTAAAAATTAAGTTTTGGAATTCTATAAATAGGAAGCTAAGGCATTCATTTTAGGACACCAATTGATAACCAATTCACATCACACCAAAACCTTGAAGCTTTGAAACTCCGAAGCTCCCAAGCAAATCCTGAAGGATCAAGAAAGCTTTCTTCGTTCTTCGTCAAATCCTCCTTCAAGATCAAGCTCCAACGGCCCTTGAAGAACTTCCACCAATTCAAGATCCAGCCCCGACAGCCCTTGAAGAAAGTGTTCGTCGCTCATCACCGTTTATCCTAAAATCAAACCCCCGATGGCCCTTTGGATCAACAACTTTAATAAATTCATCCACTGTTCTTTAAGATCAAGCCCAAAAGACCTTGAAGATCCATACATCATTGTTGATTCTAAAGATCAAGCCTCGACGGCCCTTTGGATCAGCAGCTCATCCACAAATCAACACCTTACGGAGATCGAATCAGAGTATTAAATCTGAGAAAGATTGTAACCCCAAAATCATTAATACAAAATATTATTTTATACACGTGTTCTTATCTCATTCATCGCAGGAATTTCCGTGGTTACAATGTAATTTCATTTTTCATGCTTCATTGTGGTACTCTTTGATTTTATGGGAAAACTGGATTTTGGAGTTTTTCTTTTGTGAGAATTAACTCTCTCGATCATTCTAGGAACCGGACCACCATATTTTCCACGGAGGGTCTTCGACAAAAAGGTTGTCCCATTCGCTTTGGCCTTCAAGCTCAGATCCTCTGTGTTACCAACAAGATCGAGACCTGCTGGATTTGAAGAATGGGTTTATTCAATTTGTCTAATTTCTGAGATCTGATGGGAGAACTAGATCTATTTGGGTTTTATTTTCAATTTGGTTTTCTGGATTTGAAGAATAGGTGATAAAGATCGGTGTTTTTTTTTCTTTTTCTGCTTTTTTGTTGGGTCGTTTTCTGCTTTTTTTTTTCTTCTGCTTTTCTGGATTTAAAGTCTAGGATGTCATCGAGGACTCGAGAAAGGAAAGGAGATTCAAGAAGGAGAGATCGAGGGAGGACTAACAAGTTCGGCCCTAGACTGATATCATACATCTGTGTGTGTAAGATTTGAATGGCATAGATGTAATGATTGTAATCTCCACCAAAAGACACTAGGTATGGTTCGGGCCGTGGGCTCGTGGCTCCAGGAATTAGGAACTGCCCCGCCCAGCCCCGTTTTTTACTTGAACCCGGCCTGGCCTGCTGATGCGAAATTACTTAACACACAAATTAAACCCTTTTGTATCACTTGTAGTAAAGAATGTAAGTAGGAATCATTCTAGACCGGGGATTAGGAGGGCTTGCTAATAACCTCTAAACTGACTTAAAAACATATAAACAAAGTTAAAAATACTAAACTAGACTCAAAGAATTCAAAACAAACTCAAAGAACTCAAAACAAGCTAAAAACGCTCAAATCTGCCTAAAAACACAAACTGGGCAGATTTGGATTCTAACACACTTTTGGACGAATTTTGGTTTTAACTTGGTTTGAAATATTTAAAAACACAAACTAAATCAATTTCTAACTAATATGACTCAACAAGGTAAATGAGGTTTTGGTTTTGACGAATTTGAAAACAAAACAAGCAAATTAAAGAACTAATGAAATCTGCACGAATTTGAGTAAATTGAATGGATGGAAGGCTAGCTAGGAGGTTCTTCTCCATACATGACACACTTGCAAACAAAACGATTTCCAGTTGCTTTTCAATAAACTACGAATTCTCAACGCCCCAGATTAACTGTGAATTGCACTAATTAACCCTCAGATTTTCCTAATTTCATTGAATTGGATGATTGCATACAACAACCCAAAGCATTCCCCACAAGCTCCCTACATGAATTGCATAATAGAGATACAAGCAAGAGTCATTAAGTTCTATGAAAATCATAAGCATTGACGAAACACTTGTAACTATGAATTGCATGAAACTTATGCCAAGAATTTACTTAACACAGTTGTGACGAGCAACCTTCACTACTTGTGAATATAAGTTCATAATGATTAGGTAAAACTCCCTTATATCCTAGCCTCAGATTTATGCATGAAAATTAAGCGTGCACTCTCAACCAACACACATAAATCAATTTTAATTCAAATGGATAAGTAGATTGAATTCACAACTTATGAATCACAACTGAAAGTAATCAAATCATATTGCAAGCATGAACATGGTTTCGAATTCCCCCTAGCTAAGGGGGGTTTAGTTCCTCATACTCACAAAGCAAAGATAAACAATTTTAGACATTGAAAACAAAATAATGAAAACACCTAAAAACGCTCCAATAATCCAACTTGAATATCAAGCACGTCCAAGGGTCCTCCTTCTTCTCTTTGTTGCGGCACAAGGTGTGGTTTGATGGATGCATATGGATATATGGAAGGGAATGGCTGAATGTGTTTAGGTTGGATAGAGGTCACGGTACGGAAAGGGAAATGAAGGTGCATGGAATTGTGTTTTTGTTGTGGGAATGTGTAGAATGGTTAAGAAGAAAAGACTCTGCCTTGCGGCAGAATGTGTCTTCCTCCCTTCTCCCTAAACTGTCCGTGTGAATGTCTTTGGATGGATCTCCCATCCCCTTGTTATGGTGAAGGGTGGATGTATTTATAGGCTAGGGAGATGACCACCATCTAATTAAGGTGGTAGTGGTGTATGTTGTGGTAATGAGTGGATGTAATGGGTGTAGTGGGTGAGTGTTTGGTAATGAGTGGATGTAATGGGTGTAGTGGATGGATGTTTGGTAATGAGTGGATGTAATAGGTGTAGTGGGTGAGTGTTGTGGTAATGAGTGGATGTAATGGGTGTAGTGGGTGAGTGTTTGGTAATGAGTGGATGTAATGGGTGTAGTGGATGGATGTTTGGTAATGAGTGGATGTAATGAGTGTAGTGGATGGATGTTTGTAGTTGTAGGTCAACACACTTGCACACACACATGCTGATTTCTAGCCTTCAAATCTTCAAAAACATCCATCCTCATGTCTCCATGCTTGCACTATCCAACTTTGGCCCAAAAATACTCCAAAATGCTCCAAATAGCACTTTGTTGCTAACTTTGTTATTTGAACCTACAAACACATGAAAATAGCTTAAAGTACTAAAATAACTAGAATTAAACTAAGTAAATGCCAAGAAACAAGCTAACTAAGTTGCATAAATATGCTCCTATCACCCGCCCCATTGTGATATAAAAAAATATGGACCTGCTCCTATCTGCGGGTTTAGAACCTGTTTGCCCACCCCTAGTTGGAGATATGTCAACAATATGTGATAAAATTATAAATGCTAATAAATAATAAATACGAACAATTAATTAACAGTGTATGAACAATGAAATAACATTAAACATAAATATTGAAGATCAAGGCTTGCATACCGCAATGTCCTTGAAACATAAATTTCGTCCCTACTCAGTGCTTGTAGTTCTACGGACGTCTACTTCACAAGGATTCAACGATCAAGTCAGAATTCCAACACCAAAAAACTTGACTTCTGGCGAATTTCTGTGTGGTTCTCTCATAAAGGATATTTGTGATTGTAGAAGAAGAATGCTGATTTTCTATATTTGAAATGTCATGCATATAGATGTATATATAGTAGGTGTATGCATGTTCGCAACAGGTATGAGAATGAGATGTGTCTGTTGGGAGACATCTTCTCTAGAGGGGTGCTTTGCCCTTTGCGTTCTTTCATCACTCTTCACAGACTTCATCCGAAAGGATATGTATGTTGATAAAAAATAATTAATTAATTAAATTCAAAATTAATTAAAAACAATTAATTAAATCCAAAATTAATTAATTAAAGAATTTAATTATTAGAGCCCGAGCCCCAATGCCCAATGCCCATCTTTTGATAATTAATTATATATTAATTATAATTAATTATATATTAATTATAATTAATTATATATTAATTATATTAATTATATATTAATTATATTAATTATCAATTAATTAGCACACCCCAGAGCTTAACCCCAAGGGTGAGCCCAATTTTATTCTCCAAGGTCCATCACTCCAATCACTTTCTATAAGGGACAAAGCCTTATAAAGTGAGGAAACCTTTTGGTAGTGACCAATGTAGGACAATGAAATTTCTACTCAAAATTTCCAACAATATCCCATATTTGAGTTGAAATTTCATTCAAACACCACCAATTACTTATAACACCCCACATTTGAATGCAAATGTATGACTAGGCTACCTAAAACTGAGAGAGAATAGACATGATATGCATCGGGTGAAGTGTCTTTTGGACTTGAACTTACCCTAGTGAAAACATATTGGGTTTACTTGGTAACACAGTGGATGTGGAAGATCTTGAACTATTCACCGCAGTAGTAAACTGAGACAATATGCTACACATATATCATGTCTGCCACACGTTAATTCATAAGGTTGTGTTTATTTTGGCCCTGAACAAATCCCAAATTTCGTAGAAGTTTTAGAGAATTTAGCAATTTCAATTCTCATAAATGCGGCCCATTTACTCCTATATATGTGACATTAATTAAGAATAGTCTGTCATATTCCTCTTGATAACAAGATATTACTGTCATTAAATGTATAAAACATAACTCCTCGAACTCAACAGACAACACACATTTTATCATAAGAATAGGTAAGTTGTGTGTTCAACTTGAGAGTCAAACTCAACCAATTTGTCTATTAAACCTAGACCATGGGATCTCCAATAAGCTAGGTTAGGTTTCCGTCCAATCCGATTCATTGAATTGGCTTGAGACCCATTCCCCTTGATGTAAATAATATTTGCTCTCTTGGTAGGCCTTTTGTCAAAGGATCAACTATATTTTCCTTTGACTTCACATAATCAATGGATATTATTCCATTGGAGAGCAACTTCTTAAGAGTATTATGTCGACGCCTAATGTGTCGTGACTTTCCATTATATGCATGACTTTTGGCCCATGATTGCGCGACCATACTATTACAATATATACATATAACAGTTACAGGCTTTGGCCACACTAGAATATCCTTCAGAAAATGTTTGAGCCACTCGGCTTCTTCTCCAACCAAGTCTAAAGCTATAAACTCTGACTCCATGGTGGAACGAGCTATACATTTCTGTTTAGAGGATTTCCAAGATATTGTTGCATCTCCCAAGGTAAAAACATATCCACTTATCGACTTGGATTATATAGTGTCAGAAATCCAATTGGCATCACTGAAGCCTTCTACAACAGGTGGATACTTTGTGTAGTGTAATCCGTAGTCAAGTATATTTTTCAAATACCTTAACACTCTTACTAAAGCATCACAATGCTCTTATGCCTGATTACTTGTATATCTACTAAGCCTACTTACTGCATAAACTAAGTCGGGCCTAGTTGAATTTATCAAGTACATTAGACTTCCAATTACTTGAGAATATTCAAGTTGAGATATGGCATTGCCTTTATTTTTCTCCAACTTGCATCCAGCATCAAAAGGAGTTGTAGCCGATTTGCAGTCAAATTGACTAAACCTTTGTAATATTTTTTTGCATAATGAGATTGTGTAAGGACATACCCTTCACTATTTCTCTTAATTTGAATTCCTAAAATGACATCAGCTTGACCTAAGTCTTTCATGTCAAGATTTGAATTCAACATTTTCTTTGTTTTGTTTATTACATCTTTATCGGTTCCCATTATGAGCATATCATCCACATATAAGTAGACAATAACACAAGTTTTATCATTACTCTTAATGTAGACACATTTATCAAATTCGTTTATTTTGAACCCATGTGTCAACAATGTATGATCAAATTTCTCGTCTAATTGTTTTGGTGCTTGTTTAAGTCCATATAATGACTTAACTAATTTGCACACTTTGCTTTATTGTCCTTTAAGCACGAACCCTTCAAGTTGTTCCATGTGTATTTCTTCATCTAGTTCTCCATTTAAAAATGATGTTTTTACATCTATTTGATGTATATCAAACTTGTATTTAGCTGCAATCGCTATTAACGTCCTAATTGACGTTATGCGAGAAATTGGAGAATAGGTGTCGAAATAATCCAACCCTTCCTTTTGGCGATAACCTTTGGCTACTAAACGTGCCTTGAACTTATCAATGGTTCCATCCGCCTTAAGTTTATTCTTGAAAATCCATTTATGACCAATTGGTTTACCACCGGGAGATAAATCAACCAATTGCCATGTGTTATTTTCCATAATGGATTCCATTTCACTTTTAATTACTTCCTTCCATAAAGGAGCCTCGGAAGAAGACATTACTTCTTTAAAAGTTCTAGGTTCATTCTCAGACAAGAAAGCAATGAAATATGGTCCAAAGTTTTTAGAAACTTTGATTCTTTTTCCTCTTAACTTTGATTCTTTTTCCTCTTCTTAGTTCCACATCATCTTCTTGAACACTAGAAGAAGAGGCATCATCATGACTATGATGATGAATCCTCTTTGTATTAAAACTAGATTTCTTTTCTTTGTAAGGAAATATATCCTCAAAGAATTCTGTATATGCCGATTCTAATATAGTGTTAACATGAATATCAGAAATCGAAGATTTTACAACAAGGAACCTATAAGCAGCACTATTATTTGCATATCCAATAAATACACAATCAATAGTTTTAGGTCCTAGTTTCTTTCTTTTTGGTAACGGAACTTGCACTTTTACTAAGCAACCCCACACTTTGAGGGTTTTATAAGTGGATTTATATCCTTTCCATAGTTCATAAGGTGGCTCGTCCATCTTCTTTTGAAGAACCTTATTCAGTATGGTATTTACAGTAAGTAAAGCTTCACCCCACAAACTGTGTGGAAGCCCTGAACTATTTAACATGGAATTAATCATGTCCTTGAATGTTATATTTTTTCTCTCGGCAACACCTTTTTGTTGTGGTGTGTATGGAGCCGTTGTTTAATGTATAATTCCATGTTGTGCACAAAAATTTGAGAAGGTAGTAGACTCATACTCTTATCCTCTATCGGATCTAAGTGCTTTGATTTTTCTCTCAAGTTGATTTTCAACTTCGGCTTTATATGTCTTAAACATATTCAAAGCTTCGTCCTTGTTATGAATCAAAGAAACATAGCAATACTTACTGCAATCATCAATAAAAGTGACATAATAATTCTTTCCTCCACAAGTTGGTGTGGATTTAAAGTCACAAAGAACATTATGAATTAGTCCAAGTAATTCATTTGATCTTTCCATAATTGACTATCTAATTTGCCTAGCAAATTTGGATTTAGTACATGTCTCACACTTACGATTAAAATCAATTTCAAATTTAGGTAATAACTATAATCTAACCATTCTTTGCATGGAATGAAAATTAACATGCCATAATCTAGCATGCCAATTATTAGAAGACTCAACAATATAAGTAGAAGCATTTATTTTATTAGCATCATCAATGGTAATTACATTGAGTTTCACGAGGCCATCAGCCACATATCCCTTTCCAACAAACATCTCACCCTTGGTAAGTACAAATTTGTTGGATTCAAATACAAGTTTAAAGCCCTTAGCAATCAGAATAGGTCCAGAAACCAAGTTCCTCCTTATTTCAGGCACATTCAGCAAGGTCAAACTCTTTCGACATATGAATTTAAGTACCACTTTGCATTTGCCCTCCACTGCAGATGAAGTAGAATTGCCCGTATACAACTTTTCTCCAAGGGCAACAAGATGGTATTAAGTGAACAAATTTCTGTCAGCGCAGATGTGCTTAGTAGCACTAGTATCTATCAGCCATTCACTCACATTCGAGACCATGTTAACCTCGGACACAACAGCAGCAAACTCTTCATCGGTGATTGCCATGTTAGCATGGTTGTTGTTGTTGTTGTTTCCGTTAGCATGATTTCCATCCTTGCGATGATAACAATCTTGTGTCTTGTGACCAGATTTGCCACACACATAGTAGGCGCCCTTAATCTTCTTCAAATTCTTGCCTTTAGGAGCAAAGGCATATTGTACAAACTGCTTGGTTTTCAGAACCTTATTCTTTTTCGGCTTGGCCTTGGAGTTTCCTTCCTCAACTTAATTCGCATTAGCTTCAATGGCAGCAAACCCACTAGTACGGTCCACCTTTCTATGGTCTTCTTCCACTGGTAGCCTTAGAATCAAATCCTCCATATTCATTTCACGACGCTTGTGTTTAAGATAAATTTTGAAGTCATTCCAGGAAGTTGGCAATTTCTATATTATCGATCCAACTTGGAAATGCTCATTGATCTTGCATCCCTCGGAGTGCAGTTCATAGATCAATTTCTAGATTTCTTCGACCAGAGAGACAGCAGATTTCAAATCTACCATAGTATATTTGAGAAACTTACCGATAACAAATTTCTTTGAACCGACATCATTAATCTTATACTTTTTCTCCAGAGATTCCCACAACTCCTTTGTAGTCTTGCACAGAGAATAAATGTCGTAGAGATTGTCATCCAAACTATTCATAATATAATTCCTGCAATAAAACTCAGAGTGATTCCAAGCTTCAATTGCCATGACAGTCTTTTTCGTCATTGGATTCTCATTAGACTTCAAAGCTTCTTCTTTGACAACATGAGTGAGATTAATAGTTGTCAGGAAAAACATCTTCTGTTGCCATCTCTTGAAATACAGCCCCTTGAACTTCTTAGGCTTTTCAAAGTATTTTGGCACAGTGCCATTCACATTCACAGATTGTTGATCCATGAATTTTTTGTTTCAAGATTGTTGGAGATATGTCAACAATCTGTGGTAAATTTATATATGCTAAAAGTGTATGAACAATGAAATAATATTAAACATAAATATTAAAGATTGAGGCTTGTGTACCGCAATGTCCTTGAAACATAAATTTCGTCCCTACTCAGTGCTTGTAGTTCTACGGACGTCTGCTTCACCAAGATTCAACGATCAAGTCAGAATTCCAGCACCAAAAAACTTGACTTCTGGCGAATTTATGTGTGGTTCACTCATAAAGGATATTTGTGATTGTAAAAGAAAAATGTTGATTTTCTGTATTCGAAATGCCATGCATATGGATGTATATATAGTAGGTGTATGCCTGTTCACAACATGTATTGATGCGAAAATTAACTTAACACACAAATTAAACCCTCTTTTGACAATTGTAGTATATGTATAAGTAGGGATCGTTCTGGACCAGGGATTAGGAGGGCTTGCTAATAACCTCTAAACTGACTCAAAAACATAAAAACAAAGTTAAAAACGTTTGAATAGACTCAAGGGACTTAAAACAGGTTCAAAAGACGTAAAACAACTTAAAAACACTCAAAACTGCCTAAAAACACTTGTTGGGCAGTTTCTGACTCTAAACACAACTTTGAACGAAAATTGGGTTTTGGCTTCACCTAAAACAATAAAAAACACAAACAAAACAGATTTGAAACACTTTGAAACAAGAAACTAAAATGAGGATTTTGATTTGGATGAAGTTGAAACAAACAAACAAGTATGAAAAACTAGACAGATTGTAAAATGAATTTGAGAAATAAGATGATGGATGGGAAAGCTAGAGGCTTTTTCTCCACACATGACATGTATGCAAACAACTCGATTTCCAGTTACTACTTCATTGAATTATGAACGACAATGCCCTAAATTAACTGTGACATCACTAGTTAACCCTCAGATTTTCCTTATTTTATTGGATTGGATGACATCATTCGACAACCCAAAACATTCTTCAAAAGTTCCCTACATGACATCATAATAGAGATACAATCAAAGATCATTACGTTTAATGAAAATCATAAGCATTAACAAAGCACTTGCAACTATGATATCATGTCCCTAATGCTAAAATTAAACTTAACGTGATCGTTTATAAGCGACCTCCACTACTTATGAATATAAGTTTGTAACGATTATATGAAACTTTCTTATATTCTAGCATCGGATTTATGCATGCCAATTAAGTGTCAACCTTTAATCAACAAATACAAATAAGTTATCAATCAAATAGTTAAGCCAATTTCATTCACGATTCAAGAGTTCATAACTGGAATTTATCAAATCATATTACACACATAATCATGGCTTTGAAATCACCCTTAGCTAAGAAGGGTTTAGTCACTCATGTTCATAAAAAAACGAAAGAGAGTGAATTTAAATATTGGAAACAAAAGAAAGAAAACACATAAACGCTCCAACGATCCAAGTTGGACAGCAAGCACGTCCAAGCACTTTCCTTCCCTTCCTTTGCTACGGCACAAGGTGTTGGTGAGTGTTTGAAGGTTTGTTTGTATGGAGGAATGGATGTGTTGATGAATGAATGTGTTTGGATGAAGGTTGTATTGAAATGGGGATGAATGATCAAGCAAAAACTAACTCTATGGCTGCCACACACACTTCCTTTTATAGAGGAAGTGCACAACAATAGAGGGGAAATTGGTGGTGTGTGTAATGATTCAAAGGTGAAAATGAAGTAATGATGCAAAGCATGAGGGGTAAAATGAAGTGGTGTTGAAATGATTCAAAGGTGAAAGTGAAGTGATGATGCAAAGCATGAGGGGTAAAATGGAGTGGTGTTGCAGCTATGAATGCATGTAGGGAACATGAATGATTGTGCACATGGTAGAGAAAGGAAAGGGAGGTGGAATGGTGCAAAAATGAGTCAAAGGTGCAGCAAGAGTCATGATGCACGGCATGGGATTCCAAAGGTGGTGGATGGTGCATCAATGAGTGCATGTAGTGGAGGTAAAAGTTGTATGAAATCTAATGGGTGAAGGGGACAAGGAATGTGCAGCAATTGAGTGCAATGATTCAATGTATTGGTGTATGAAATCAGAAATAATGAAGGAGACAAGGGTGGTGCACAACATGGAGGGATAATGAGTGTAATGGTGCATGAAATGAGTGCAAGAAATCTGGTGCATGAAGGGGACAAGGATGATTATGCATGGCATGGGTGAAAAGGTGAGTAAGTGGTGAATCAATGAGTGCAAGGAGGTGAAAGGATATTGTGCACATGGTAGACAAAGGAAAGGAAATGGAATGGTGCAGCAAATAAGTGCAAGAAGGGAACATGGATGAATGTGCATGGCATGAGTGGAACTTGGAGTGATTTATGGCAGAAAATAGGAAAGGGATAACTCCCTTGCACGACAAGGAAGAGAAATGGTGAATGATGGTATGGCTTGGACTTTTAGGGCAGGTTTAGGACTTGTAGAATATGTAATGAAATGTCCCAAAGTATTTAGGAACCCTTTGTGTGACTGAATCTTTGGTCCGCAATTTATTTTCTTCCTCTCCTTGGCACATTCCTAACTTCTTTAGATCTTTAATTTCGTCCAACCACTTTGCTCCATGCATGTGATATCCATTTCATGCCCAAAACTGCTCCAAAAGGCATCAAAATGCACTTATTTGCCTCTTTAACCCTTTGTACTACAACCACACGAAAATGGCTTGAAATACTAAATCAACTAAGAAATAACAATATAAATGCACAAGAACAAGCTAACTAAGTCGCATAAATATGCTCCTATCATGTATGAGAATGGGATGTGTCTAGTGGGAGATATCTTCTCCAGAGGGGTGCTTTGCTCTCTGCACTATTTCATCACTCTTCACAGACTTCATTTGAAATGATGAGTCTGTTGATAAAAAATAATAAAAATTAATTAATTAAATCCAAAAATAATAAATTAAAGAATTTAATTATTAGAGCCCAAGGCCTAAGGCCCATTTTTTATAATTAATTATATATTAATTATCAGTTAATTAGCACACCCCAAAGCTCAACCCAAGGTGAGCCCAATTTTATTCTCCAAGGTCCATGACTCTAATCACTTTCTATAAGGGACAAAGCCTTATAAAGTGAGGAAACCTTTTGGTAGTGACCAATGTGGGACAATGAAATTTCTACTCAAAATTTCCAACAAGATGTTGAAGGTAGTGGTGTAAAGAGAATGTGGTGGTAGGAGACTAGAGAGAGAGGAGGAGGTGGTGGTAGTGCTGAGAAAAAAGGTGTGGGTAAGGTGATGGTGGCTTGACATGGATAGCCACCTATAAGGATGGGTGGGTAAGGGGTGATAATCAAATGAAATCTTCAAAGGAATGGGAGATTGCTTATAGATTTTGACATATATATTTTGTATGCTAGAATCCACTAAAATTCACCAAAATCCCCAACTTAATGAAATCCCATCAAATCTTTAACTTTCTGACTATACATGGATTTGTATGCACAAAAAAAAATCCATTAAAATATTAATTCACTACACATGGATTTGCATGAACTTTACAAATGTCTTTTGAAATCGTGATTGACTGCTCCAAGATTTTAAAGTCTTTTAAAATCCTTTCAAATCTTAATTTGACTACATCATCTTAAAATCTTTCAAAATCTCAGTTGAATACAAGCCCCTTTAAATAGTACGAATTTATGAATTTTACTTTCATGCCACTAGCAAAAGCAAATAATTGTTATAGATTTTTTGGTTTTCTTACTTAAGTTACTTTTTTGAAAAATGAAAGACATTAGAAAGAAGATCAAATTACCCATACAATTCAAATGATTTTCTTTTTGTCAATTTTTTTTTTCACCGTAAAATTCAAATGGTATAACTTAAACATCATGGCAAAAAGAAACTACAAAAGTAAATGCAAGATTGATAGTAGCTAAAGTATCTCCAACAATTTGTTAAAATTTTGCTAGTTTAACGGATGAACAATGTCGAAAAACTACTTTAGCTAATTTTTTTTAATTTTTCATCTCCTATTACACACTCTATTTTAATAATCTTTAAATATATTATTATTAACAACTACTTCAAAAAGAAAAATCACAACCTACTCATTTTCTAAAACCACATTCTTTCTCTTTGGCTTGCGAGCCCATCATTGAGTTTTATAAATTTTTTAACATATAACATATGAACAATGGCTCTATAAATTTAAAGAGCAATTGTTCACTTTTGTATTTTATAGTCTCTTAGAGATGAGTTTTTTTTTTGTTTTTTTTTTTTT
Source organism: Malus sylvestris (assembly GCF_916048215.2). Classification (NCBI taxonomy): domain Eukaryota; kingdom Viridiplantae; phylum Streptophyta; class Magnoliopsida; order Rosales; family Rosaceae; genus Malus; species Malus sylvestris. The sequence goes on from NC_062267.1 coordinate 20,413,431, forward strand.
TGTAGATTTGACTCATTAAAATAGAGTTTTTATAGTTGTACAATTTCTCTTGGAGATGCTCTTATGTGTTAAAAGTAGCAAAATATTGGTTGTCGCGTTAGCTTTTTCCTAAAACTTTGAGTAATAGTATAATTAGGAATATGCTTTAATGAATACTAGATGCCTTGACGAATGATGAAATTTGTCATACAGATAAGAAAAAAAATGAAATTTGTCACAGAATTTTGGATCTTTTTGTGTATGTATTAAGATTTTATTGTCCCCTCCAATAACAACATTGTCAAACATCTTCATAGTTACCCATTAAAAAGCCCTTAGTTGTAACTTCAACATGTAAAATATGTGAAGTACTTTAAAAAAAAAAACCCTTGTCAATATTGCACATATGAAAGAAGTACTCATTAAAGTATTAAAAAATGGTCATATTTTTACTTTCAGAAAACAAAAGAACCTAGAGGTAGATTCCTAACAAGCTACCCGAAAGCTCTCAAATATGATACATGAAAAACCATAAGGAAGAATAACACAACAACTCAATTCTCCCCCAACGAGTGCCTAGCCATTTCCCATCACCTCCGGATCTAAAAGCACCCAATATACAACACAATCACTTTATAATGGAAAGAGATACTCTCTGGATCTCTTCCACCAAGGCCACTGGATCCGAGCTTTAAAATTTCATCCAACGATAAAAAATTATTATAACTTTTAAGGGATCAAAACATATGGGCCGTTTGATGAAATTTCAAATGCCCAAATCACTTGATCTAGTGGCCTTGGTAGAAGAGATCCGGAAAAAAATCTCTTTCCCTTTATAATAAAAATATTCTATCCACGAAAACATAGGGGAGAGAGCTGGGTTATGCACACACAAGGCTTTTTTGGGAAAAAAAAAAAAAAAAACCTCGTGGAATCAGAGGATGTTGCAGGGAAGAAGATATATAGGTTTGATTTCAGAGATAGGAAGAAACGATAGAAGAAAAAAAAACAGTTTGCCATGACAAATTTCTTCAATTGTATAAGACATTTGATATTTTCTACACTAAATTTATTTTAAGATTCCTGAAATCTTTGTAGTTTATTTTTGGCTTTTTAGTCAAAATAGTCTTTGAGATTGACATAACTTCTTATATTGATCTCTGAGATTTGAAATCAATAGAAATGGTCCTTAAGGTTGTCCACCATTAATTATTTTAGTCATTCGGTGAAAAATTATGTTAAACAAGAATCAACTTTAATAAACAATATGTCAAAATGATTTGACAAAAATTGAGGATATTTTTGTTACATTATCCTTATTTTATGGAGAACTCCACCTATGTAAGTTTATCTTACATTGCCGGTTTCAAGCCTGGATAAAAGAGGTGGGGGAGGGCGTCTGACAGCCGGCACTCATATCATACGTTGAATCCTTATGATAATGAATTTTGAATGAAATTGCACTAAAGTTAAGTCGTCACTCGTAAGTGGCGCGCTATGTGGCCTAAGCACAGTGATAAGTGATCAAGGGTCGCTGTATCTCCATCAATGCCCAGAAGCAGTGTTAAATTAGCAATGGGGCCACAGAAACTTCTTTTTGAACGATTCCACTCAAAGTTGTTTGGAAACATCTGCTCTTATAAACTTTACACAGGACACGCAAAAGAAGTATTTTGACCTCATTAGACGGGGGAGGGTAAAGAAGCTAAGATAGAAGGGTAGAGTTCATGAGAGTATAATGCGTTTAGGAACGTGGAATATAGGAACCTTAACGGGAAAATCTATGGAAGTAGTGGAAGTTCTGGTGAGGAAAGGGATAAGCATTATGTGCCTACAAGAAACTAAGTAGGTTGGTTTTAAGGCAAATGATCTCGAAAACTCAGGTTTGAAACTTTGGTATTTGGGGCACAAATAGAACGAGAAATGGTGTTGGCATCATCGTGGACAAGGCCTTAACACAAAATGTTAGAGATGTCAAGAGGGTAGGAGATAGAATTATGACAATCAAGATTATAATATGACAAGAACTCATCAATGTGATTAGTGCGTACGCACCTCAAGTAGGGTCGGATACGAGTTTGAAGGAGAAATTTTGGGAAGACCTTGGAGACTTGGTGCAAGGAATCGCTCAAACAAAGAAGGTATTTATAGGATGAGATTTAAATGGACATGTGGGCAAGGAGACAGACTATTATAGAGGTTTTCATGGTGGCCATGGTTTTGGGGAGAGAAACACGGATAAGAAAGCCATCTTGGATTTTGCAATGGTATATGATCTCTTCTTAGCCAACACCTTCTTTAAGAAGAGAAAAGAACATGTGATCACCTACAAGAGTGGGTCGTTAAAAACACAAATAGATTTTCTTCTAATGAGGAAAGGGATCGTATAACTTGTAAGGATTTCAAAGTTATACCGGGAGAGAGCTTTGCTAATCAACATTACTTGTTGGTGATGGATGTAGATATCAAAAGAGAGAGAAAAAAGAGAATAAGACCTTGAAGTGCCCAAAGACTAGATGGTGGAATCTAAAAGGAGAAAAACATGCAATTTTTAAAGAGAAAGTAATCACCCAATTCATTTGGGATAAAGAGGGGGAAGCTAGCCAAATGTGGGATTCCATGGCTAGTTGTATCCGAAAGTAGCCAAAAGGGTTATTAGGAGAGTCCAAGGGCTTTGCTCCACACCAAAAGGAATCTTGGTGGTGGAAAGAGGAGGTACAGACAAAAGTTAAGGCTAAAAAGGAATGTTGTAAATTCTTATACAAGGATAGGACCGATGAAAACGGTGAAAGGTATAGAATAACGAAGAAAACGGCGAAGAAAATTGTGAGAGAAGCTAAGTTAGCGGCTTTTGACTATATGTATAAGCGACTAGATACCAAAGAGGGAGAATTTGATATCTATAAACTAGCTAGAGTAAGGGAAAATAAGATAAGGGACCTAAACCAAGTGAGGTGCATCAAGGATGAGAATGGAAAGGTTCTTGTTACAGAGAACGCGGTCAAAGATAAATGGAGAGGTTATTTTCATAATTTTTTCAATGAAAAACATGAAAGGAGTACTTATTTGGAGAAGTTGAGTAACTCAGAAAAGTGTAAAAACTACTTTTTTTTACTGCCGAATTAGGAAGGAATAAGTGGTTGTAGCATTGAAAAAGATAAAGCATAGAAAAACAGTGGACCCAGACGATATACCAATCGAAGTGTGGAAAGTTTTGGGAGAGACGGGTATAGCATGGCTCACAAACCTTTTCAATAGGATTTTGAAAACGAAAAAGATGCCAAATGAGTGGCGAAAGAAAACTTTGATGCCTATCTACAAGAATAAGGGCGACGTACAAAATTGCATGAACTATATGGGTATTAAGTTAATGAGTCATACAATGAAGCTTTGGGAGAGAGTAATTGAGCATAGACTGAGGCAAAAGACACAGATCTCGGACAACCAATTCGGGTTCATGCCAAGGCACTCAACCATGGAGGTAATCTATCTTTTATGAAGATTGATGGACAAATATAGAGATATGAAAAAGGATTTGCACATGGTCTTTATAGATTTAGAAAAGGCGTATGATAGGGTCCCAAAAGACATTATTTGGAGGATTTTAGAGAATAAATGAGTATGAGTAGCATATATCTAAGCTATAAAAGATATGTATGATAGAGCAAGGACTGCCGTAAGAACTCATAAAGGACAAACCGAAAGCTTCCCCATAACTGTAGGGTTACATCAAGGCTCATTTTTAAGTCCTTACCTTTTTGCATTAGTAATGGATGAGTTAACATGACATATTCAAGATGATATTCCTTGGTGTATGCTTTTTGCAGACGATATAGTGTTGTTAGATGAAACTCGGGAATGAGTAAATGCGAAGCTTAACCTTTGGAGAGAAATGTTTGAATCTAAAGGTTTTCGCCTAAGTTGGTCAAAGACATAGTATATGGAGTGCAAGTTCAGTGCAAACAGAGGCTCAAATAAGTTAGGGGTGAGGATTGGAGATCAGAAAGTGTCAAAGAGCGACCGCTTTCACTACCTAGGATCTATCTTGCAAAAGAACGGAGAGTGGGATAAAAACATAAACCATAGAAAACAAACTGGATGGATGAAATGGAAGAGTGCATCTGATGTGTTGTGTGATCGTCGTATTCCACTAAAGCTCAAGGAAAAATTTTATAGGACGACAATAAGGCCGGTAATGCTTTATGGCATGGAAAGTTAGGTGGTGAAGCATCAAACACATACATAAAATGGGTGTAGCGGAGATGAGAATGCTTCGTTGGATGTGTAGGCACACAAGAAATGATAAGATTAGGAATGAGGATATCTGAGGTAAAGTAGGAGTAGCCGAAATTGAAGGAAAGATGAGAGAAAATCGGTTACGGTGGTTTGGACGTGTGAAACAAAGGTCTACTAAAGCTCCGATTAAAAGATACGATTACGAGATAGAGGTTCCAGGTCGAAGGGGTAGAGGAAGACCTAGGAAGATTTTGGAATATACTATAAGAAAAAACTTAGAGTACTTCGATTTAACGGAAGAAGTGACACAGGACCGAGCGCAATGGTGTTCTAGGATTCATATAACCAACCCCACTTAGTGGGAAAATGCTTTGTTGTTATTATTGTCCTTATTTTATTGAGATTTTCCCCATAATGACCAAAATGATTGATTGTGGACAAATTTAGGGACCAATTCTATCGATTTCAAATCTCAGGGACCAAAGTGAGGTGTTGTGCAAATCTCAGAGACCATTTTGATTAAAAAGCTTTATTTTTAGTTAACAAAAAATTAAAACAAAGAGATGATATAGTTAAAAGGGAACAAAAAGGAGATTGAAGTGAATACTGATTTGGAATGTTTTCTGTTTAATATTGTGGTGAAGCACATTTGGGTTTGTGTCGTAGGGTAGCAACCTGGCTGCTCACACGATTGCCTCATTTACTGCCAGACATGGTGGTTTATTTGTTTGGGACGGAATAGGCTCTGAGTTTTTAATTTAATATTTTTGCTATGGATGTAAACATTTCGATTAAATTATAAATAAAATCTATTTTTGACAAAAAAAAAAGGAACCAAAATGTAAATGAATACAAAATAGGAAAGTTAAAAAGCTAAAAATGTGCCAAATTAGACAAATGACTGGGCGAAAATCATGACTCCATCGTATGAATGGACGCCATGAGTAAATCAGTGCCATTGTACGAGTTCAAATGTGTTGCATCAGTCCACGCTACAATGCCTCCACATATTAAAATAAGAACAAAACTTGGCTATTTAAATATGAGTGAGAACTCCTACTCAAAATTTCTTAAACTTGTTCGTTATCAATTTATATTACTTTGTGTTTATAATCAGATTTATTGATATCCCCGATAAGTTACAAATATGTACATATACTTGAGTCAAAATAAACAAACAAGAGGGAGCCTTCACAAAGGTTGCTTAGGAGAAGTCTCAGCAGTCGGTAGAGCCCCAGAAAGAGAAGGCACCGGAGGGGGATCATTTGGAGCCTCAGTACTGGACATAACCCTAGAAGGAGGAGGCATCAGAGGTTGATCATTTGGAGCTTCATTACGCGGTACAGCCCCAGAAGACGAAGGCAATAAATGCCGTTGGAACAAACCCACAAATCTCTGATGATCAAGTAAAACCTGACCATCAGATTCCTTCATCTGGTCAAGCTTCCTCTTCATGTTTGTAGCATAGTCATGTGCGAGACAGTGCAACTGTTTATTCTCATGTTTGAGCCCTCTAATCTCCTGTTTGAGACTCATCACTTCAGCCGCCAATGATTCAACTTGGCGGGTTCGAGCAAATAGGCGTTGGGCCATATTAGACACAGAACCTGCACACTGAACACTGAGAGCCAGAGAATCCTTAACAGCCAACTCATCAGACCGTTTGGAAAGCAGTCTGTTATCTTTGGGAGTGAGAAGGTTCCTGGCCACTACCGCAGCGGTCATATCATTCTTCATCACGGAATCCCCAACAGTAAGAGGACCAGTAGGGGAGATGAAGGATGGGCGCCATATGTTGTCTGGAGAAGGTGGGGATGCCTCTTCAATAAGGTTCAAGTCCAAACGACGGTCGGATGGGCCAGACATTTTCAAAGGTGTTGAAGAGAGAAGAGGTCGGACAAATCAAGATCTTAGAAGTGCAAGAATGGAGCTTCTACTGGTGGATATTCAAGTGTGCTTTGGAACTTAATGTCAGCCCCTATAAAAATCTGCACTCGACGAAGCTTCAGAAATCGAAGAGGTGCCTGCTCAGAAATCGAAGAGGCGTTTGCTTTCTCAAAAGCTGGGCTGCTCAGAGACCACGAGGGTCGATCTCAGAAATCGAAGAGGCATTTGCTTTTTCAAAAGCTGGGCTGCTCAAAGACCACAAAGGCCGATCTCAGAAATCGAAGAGGTTTGCTTTCTCAAAAGCTGGGCTGCTCAGAGACCACGAGGGCCGATCTTAGAAATCGAAGAGGTACCTACTTTTCCAGCCTTGTCAGCACATGTCACACGCACACTCAACTTTGGGGAAATTATGGGCATTCTGTCGAAGATTTCTGGCGAAGTAGAAAGCACATGAATCGTACTGTTCAATCACCCACTTCCCACACGCAACAGTAGCTCATGGGTACCACAGATAACTTTGCCAAAGTTCTCTGACAAAGTTGAGACACGTGAAGCTTGCAGCTCCCACTACATCGCTCTGACCAAGAAGGGTAAAAGAATAGCAAAGAAACAACACTAACAAAGTTTAGACACATAAATTTTGAAGGTCTAGCTACCATATTATTACCCACAAGGGTAAAGGGACAGTACCACTGCTGGATAATTGGAAAGTCCCGGTGTGTCAACCTCTGTGCTTCGTGGCAAGGTAGACTAGCAAACATGCCCAACCTTTACTCACATTCGAGAAAACACTCCCAACAAGATTGCTTGCTCCAAAATCGAAGAGGCACCGCCCTCCGAATCTCGAGAGCCAGACTCCCAACATGATTACTTTCTCAAAAATCGAAGAGAAGGTAAAGGAACAGTACCACTGCTGGATAATTGGAAAGTCCCTGTGTGTCAACCTATGTGCTTCGTGGCAAGGTAGACTAGCAAACATGCCCAACCTTTACTCACATTCGAGAAAACACTCCCAACAAGATTGCTTGCTCCAAAATCGAAGAGGCACCGCCCTTCGAATCTCGAGAGCCAGACTCCCAACATGATTACTTTCTCAAAAATCGAAGAGCGGGTAAAGGAACAGTACCACTGCTGGATAATTGGAAAGTCCCTGTGTGCCAACCTCTGTGCTTCGTGGTAAGGTAGACCAGCAGGATTGCTTTCTCAAAAATCGAAGAGGCATCGTTCTCCGAATCTCGAGAGCCAGATCCCCGACAAGATTGCTTGTTCGAAAACCGAAGAGGCACCACTTTCCCAACTTCAAGAGCTGGATCTCCTTGGATAAAGCTTGTCTGCAATCTTCACACGCAACATCAGCTTTCCAGATACCACATACCATTTTTTCAAAGTGCTCTGACAGAGTTAAAACATGTGAAGCTGGCAGCTCCCACTACCGTGCTATGACCAAGCAGGGTAAATGAATAGCATTATTACTTGATGTTAGGGAGACTCCTATATATGTCAACCTTCATCCCCAACGGACAGGCAGACCTGCAAAAATGCTCAACCCTTCCTCTTATCTGAGAGGGCACTCCCAACGAAGCCTTTCGAAATATTCAGCTTTCTTTCCCCCCGATAATACCTCTGTAAACAAGCTATACTAGAGCAAGAATATCTCATATCATCAGGGTTAAAAGCAAGAGTATCCCATATCATGCTTTTTCCCTGTCTTTTCCTTTGGCCTTATTCTTACCTGCAAGACAAGGAGAAAGAGAGCAATCAGTCAGCACTTGGAATCAAGCTTCCAGCCAGGAACTGACTGCCTGGAACCCCTTACCTGATTACTTACCTGGCATTGCTCTCGAGTACTCATCTTCAACATCTTATGCTCCCAGGGAAGATACCACATCTGCCTGAGGAACAGATAGGGCAAGTGAGAAGGATACAAGGAAGCATGTGGAGACAAGCGTAACAGCACACGTGCCGATACATCCACTACTCTGTCAAAAGCAAAAGTATCACATATCAGCAGGGTCGAACGTACTCTAGATTTGATGGACTTGTTTTGACCCTCAAATTCTTCAGTCGGCCTTATACTCTGGAGGAAACCAGAAAACCCTCCAGCCCAGTTCAAGAATAAGCTTGTGGAAAGTTACTTCTTCAAAAGCAAAAGTATCTCATATCATCTCTTCTCATTTTTCTTCTCTTTATCCTTCATGTTGCCTGCAAGATAGGGAGAATGTGAACAATCAGCCGGAGCTCTGATTGCTTACCTTGTCTGTCACCTCTTTCAGCAGATCCCCTAGCTCGGCGACTTGGGGGACTCCTACTACATGGTTTGTATCGCGCTTGACCAAGCCTGAAACTACAAGTAAGCTTCAAGTGAAATTGATACATTACCTTGTGTATCTCCACCAGTTACAGATACCACCCATGGATGGAGGAAGAGTACTACCAGAGAAGATGCCACATCTACCTATGAGACAGATAAGGCAAGTCAAGACGATATCACACTCCGATACTTAGAAGTTTCGTGGTTACGAGATCATTCTCCCACAATATTTCCTAATGTCATTTGTACTAAATCATTCACTTGTACTCACTAAAGGAGAGCTTGAACCTATGTACTTGTGTAAACCCTTCACAATTAATGAGAACTCCTCTATTCTGTGGACGTAGCCAATCTGAGTGAACCACGTACATCTTGTGTTTGCTTTCCTATTTCTATCCATTTATATACTTATCCACACTAATGACCGGAGCAATCTAGCGAAGATCACAAAAAGTGACCGTTTTCGCTACCTAGGATCTATCTTGCAAGAGAACGGAGAATTAGATGGAGATCTCAACCATAGAATACAAACTGGATGGATGAAGTGTAAGAGTGCATCCGGCGTGTTGTGTGACCGTCGTAGGCCACTGAAGCTCAAGGGAAAATTTTATAGGACGGCAATAAGGCCAGCGATGTTGTATGGCACAGAATGTTGGGCGGTGAAGCATCAATACGTACACAAATTGGGTGTAGCGGAGATGAGGATACTTCGTGGAATGTATGGGCACACGAGAAAGGATAAGATTGGGAATGAGGATATCCGAGGTAAAGTAGGAGTAGCCCAAATTGAAGGAAATATGAGAGAAAATCGGTTCTGGTGGTTTGGACATGTGCAAAGAAGGCCTACTGACGCTCCGGTTCGAAAATGTGACTACGGGACAGAGGTTCAGGGCCGAAGGGGTAGAGGAAGACCTAGGAAAACTTTGGAAGAGACCCTAAGAAAAGACTTGAGTACTTGGATCTAACGGAGGACATGACACAAAACCGAGCGCAATGGCGTTCTAGGATTCATATAGCCGACCCCACTTAGTGGGAAAATGCTTTGTTGTTGTTGTTGTTGTTGTTGTGTGTTTATAATCAGAACCATTCATATAAATCACCCTACAAAGATCTTCTCTGCAAAAAATAAATTGAAACTAAGGTTGTTTAGTCATCAAATTGTTTAAAAACAAATGAACGGTATTGGTAAAAACATTACAAACCGTCTATGTATTTGCTATAATAGATTGACAAAACGATCTTAGTTTTAATTTATTTTTTGCAGAGATGATCTTTACAGTGTAATTTATAATATAGACGATTCTGATCATAAACACAAAATTCCGTAATTAAAACACTAAGAGTTTTGAGTATGAGTTACTAATCATCTTTGAAGTTGCCAAGTACTCTTCTTAAAATAATACCTCCTAAAACGTACCGTCCACACTCACTCGCTGCAAAAAACGCGAATCTCTCTCTCTCCTCTCTCTTTCTCTCTCTAGAAAAATAAAACCATTTTTCGAAGAAAAAAACAAAAGAAAAAAGGAACCCACTGAAAGAGACGGATCCGGAAGAATACGACCAGAATATAACCGTAAACCCTAGCCCTAGCCCAGCCGCGACTCACCTTACCCACCGCCTCTCTCACTCTCTCTCCACCTCTCTCACTCTAAAGCGAGTTTTCCAATTAGGGTTAGGGTTTTTTCGTTAGCTGCATGTTAAGGGTTGGAGAATCATAGGTCGATTGGGATTTGGGATTTTTGAGAAATTAGGGTTGGATTGGGTTAGGTTTAGGGATAAGATTTCGGCGATGGAATTTGTGGTCGGTTGTGGGTCGGGGGGTTGTTGGCGATGACCGGAGTCCGATGTCACGAGAAGAAGAAGATGATGGGTAGGGGTGCGGTCGGAGGTTGCGGCACCGAGGAGAGGCCTTGCCCAATTCCTAGGGTTCGGCCCAAAATTCCGGCTACCCAACTGGAAATTCTAGAGAAGTCGTCGAGCTCTTTGAGAATTGATTTTTTCTCGCAGGCTAGGAAGGCTTTGTGTGAGCGCTCTCCTTTTGATGTTCCCGAGGACGGCTCATCTTCGAGTGTGCCCACCACCTTGCCTAGGGGTTTGGCTAGCTTCTTGTCGAGGCAGTCGGATAGTCGAAAGCGGCATAAGAAGTCGCATGCCGGCGCTGAGAAGAAGAGTTTTCGGCAGAGAGAGAGGTCCCGGGGTAATAACATTTGGGTGGAGACTGAGGACTACTTTAGACCATTGACACTGCCTGATATTGATGCGTTGTCTCAGGTATCCGAGCTTAGTAATTTAGCTTCTCACAAGTGTTTTTCGATTCCGGTTGTGGGAAATGTTCCGAGGCGGAATGCGAATGAGAACGTTAATGCAAACGGAGTTGTTGTCAGTGAGGAGGATGCAAATGGCGGTAAGTCAAATTGTGTTGTTGTCAAGGATGAAGGTATAAATGGGGGGAATGCAAATGATGCCATTGTCATGGATGAGAATGCAAACGATCAGAATGCTAATGATGGTGTCGTCAAGGCTGAGTGTGCATATGAATGGAATGCCAATTCGGTTGTAGTTGAAAAAGTGAATGAAAATGGTGGAAATGAAAATAGGGTTGTCGAAGACGAGGTTAAGACAGAGAAGGATGAACATTCCATGGAAATAGATAGTGTGGGAGCTTCTGGGTTGCCCCCTAGTGGTCTTGAGTGGCTTTTAGGGTACAGGAATAAGATTTCTTTAACATCAGAGCGCCCGTCAAAGAAGCGGAAGGTTCTAGGTTCTGATGCAGGATTGGAGAAAGTGTTAATAGCGGCTCCATGTGATGGGAATTCATCTTTATGCCATTTCTGCTGCATGGGTGACGCAGGGAACTTGTCAAACCCATTGATTGTCTGTAGTTCTTGTAAGGTTGGAGTTCATCAGAAGTGCTATGGAGTACTAGAGAATGTAGATGCTTCATGGTTATGCTCTTGGTGTAAGAAGAAGACTGATACTAGTGATTCAGTAAAGCCATGTGTGCTTTGCTCAAAGCAGGGTGGCGCTTTAAAGCCAATTATTAAGAGCGTTGAAAATGGTGGATCTATGGATTTTGTTCACTTGTTTTGCTGTCAATGGATGCCTGAGGTTTATATAGAGGACTTAGCAAAGATGGAGCCTATCATAAACGTTGGAGGAATAATTGAAACCCGCAGAAAGTTAATATGTAACATATGCAAGGTGAAGTGGGGCGCTTGTGTTCGATGCAGTCATGGTACTCTTTGTTGCTTTACTGTCTTATACAATTATCGTTTCTGTTTTGGCTGGCATGCCAATGGAATTTTTGGTAATTGGCATATATGCTTAGTTTTTGGTTTATTAGACTTGAGAGTTGTCTAACGCAAAAGATACAAGGGTGTTGCCTTGACGTGTTGCATCTGTGTTAGGGAAAAGGTTAGAAATAATTTTGCTTAGGTAGTTTGTAGGGGTCATAATCTTATTACTTATAATATGTACCCTCTCCTTCCCCAGACTTAACTTCAATTGGTATTGGAATTTAATAGTTTGTGAGATAAGAGTGCAATGTTTTGGCAGAATACCTACATGGGTGTTTTGCATCATCGTACTTTTATCTGAGCCAGATGGCCTGTTTAGGTTTTATCTTAATGACCATTTGCAGGCTTAAAAACATCTTAATAATTATGGTATATTGTGGAATCTGGACTGTCGCTGTAGCTTACAAGGTTAATGCACGTTGCATATGGCAGCTTTATTTTTTTATCAGCTTGGCCTGGTTGTGGTTCATATTATTGATGGCTGAGTGGTAAAATGGAGCTTCTATAAATTCCTAATTATTGCACATACTTACCTGTCAGATCTTTCAATTACTAAGTTATTAAATGTTTCGACTTTGGGATTTCGTTCACCATGCTAATTTTCTTTTGGCTTGGGGGTCAGGAACTTGCAGAACTTCGTTTCATCCATTATGTGCGAGGGAGGCAAGACAGAGAATGGAAATTTGGGGAAAATATGGGTGCGATAATGTAAGAGTTTTATGTATGTATTTGAAAATCGTAATATTTGTTCATCGCTGACTGCTGTCTAGTATTGATATGTCGCCAACTTATGATTGTGATCAACCTTTTTGAATAAAATTCCCAACTTTGATAAACATGTAGGTTGAGCTGAGGGCCTTTTGTTCAAAGCACTCAGAAGTACCAGGTAACAACAACAGTCAATTAGTATCTCCCTCTGTCTCTGCTGACAAGAACTCAAATGTCTCCAACCATCTTCCTATGGCATTGTCAGAAAACAAATTACCCAAGTTAAGGATAGGCCCTAGAAATGGTGATAAAACTGCAGTACCTATTGAGGCTCTAGATATTACTTCTGACAAATCGGGTGATAGTGAATCACAGGAGATAGTGTTTCCTATTCCAAGATTAAATCCTAGGCTGACATCGGAGTGTGGTAATGCACAGCCGATGATTAATGCAGGGGCATTTGAGAGAAGCAAAGAGGATGTTAATGCTTCTAATTCCCTTAAATTTTCTCTGATTTTAAAGAAGGTAAAGTATGCCTCTGGTCACTTATTCTCTATAAATTGGGAACTTCATGAGCTTGTTTTAATACTTATATCTTCTCCTGCAGCTGATTGATTGTGGAAAAGTTAATGTGAAGGATGTGGCATTGGACGTTGGTCTCTCACCTGATTCTTTATCTGCATCACTTGCTGTAATGCGAACTAAAAAATTACTTTTATGTTCCTGATTGGCTTCTAAAATAGTTTTAGCATGTCCGGTGCTTTCTTAAAATTTTCCCTTATGATGTAATGTCCTTCCTGCAGGATGGTACTATGGTGCCTGATGTGCAAGGAAGAATAGTTAAATGGCTAAAAGACCATTCTAACTTGGATTTAAAGCAGAAAAATGGAAAAATGAAATTAAGATCAGCAATGTCATCCATGGCTGAGTTTGGGGATTCTGATGGCTCTGAAGCTGCTTCATTATCGGAGTCTGATATGGCAGATGTAGCTGTTAAGTCAGTACCCCCATGGAGAAGAACCAAAAGCAGTATTAGGTTTCTGAAGGATGACAAAGTAATAAGCTCATCCAAGGGGATCTTTAATGACAATGGCACATTGGACAAGATTAAGGTTGATCAACCTGTCACTGATGAACAAGAAAATTTAAGTAGAGTGTCTGTCCCTGATCCTGTTGAGAAGGTAATGATTTACTAGAGATATGGTGATTATGCACGCCTTCTGACTAGTGCATTTGGATACACTAGTGTAATCTGATTGCTTGGTCGTTAGTACCTTATGATGGACGGGCATTATGTATAAATATCAATTCTGATTTGGTTGAGTGAGTTTCGTTTTAGTGTGTTATCTGTAATTCATGAGTTTTGCAATAAGCTTAAGAAAGCCATCCTCTGTGGCTTCCACAAGGTCAGGCTTTCTCTGTCATAATATGCATTGTTAAACCATTGGGGGTATATTGTTGGACCTTAGTTTACTTATAGGTTTAGTTGAAGTGATTATGCTTAAAGGTTTCATGGGGTTTGAGCTTTATGGATGTTATAATGTACTTGTTACAATAATAAAGTTAAGTCTTTATTTTGCTTTTAAATAGAATTTCTCAGTAGTAATGGAAATATGTTTACTTAACTGTGGCTTTGAATAAACACTTAATGGGGTGCCCCTCTCTCTCTCTCTCTCTCTCTCTCTCTCTCTCTCTCTCTCTCTCTCTCTCTCTACATCCCCCTCCCTCCCTCCCTGTGTGTAATTTCCTACCTCAAGCATTCATTGCTAAGATATTTCTTGTCTTTGCAGAATCCAACAGAGGCCGATGTGTTTCAACATTCTTTGCTGACACATTCACCTAGATCAGAAGGTACTCGTCTCCGTTTCTGCTGGTTAGATGTCAGAAGTATGATTGAAGATTGTGGTTGTTCATGTGCATGTTGATTGCCTAGGGAAAGACTTCTAATTTCTGGTTCTGGGGAGATCCATATTAGGTGAACATAGCCAATTTCCTAATTGTGTCGTACAAATCTTAATTTAATAGATTTGAATAATATCTGGAGGGTTTGGAGTATCCTTGAGTAGGAGTCAGGAAGTTGTCTTATCCCATTGCTGAAAATGGTTAGGAAGTACAGTTGCATGCCTACACAGGAATTTGGATAGGCTTTGTTAGTTTGATTGTAATTTTTCCTTTCATGTTTTTTGTTCTGTATATTCTGTTGTTCAAATAGTTCATGTATAAATTAACAAGTTCATTTTTCATAGGTGTGCTTGAAATGTTTACCTTTCTGCCACTCTTGCCTCATTTAAGCTCACAATCAAATTATTAGTCTTCCTCATATAAAAAAGAATTTAAATTAGGGAAGTGTTATTGGCACTCCAAAAATCTCATTCTACACTTCTCACAAGTGTATTTTCCTTTCTAAATATAGAAAGTTTGGAGTGTAGAATGAGGAATTTGGAGCGCCAATAACAATTCCCTTTAAATTATTGTCTTCTATTTTTAAATCAGCTTAATTTACTGATAAGAGCTTCTGATGTTAATTTTACATTTGGCTATTATCGCCGTGCATTTTTTACTATTCACCAGCCGTAAAGGCTAAGGAAAGGAATGGGACTTGTGTTGACCTCATGTGATGGTAGTCAATGTAGGAAGGACGACAGAGCTATCTTTATTGATAATTACGTTCTTTGTGTGAAATGCCTCTACTTTGCGTTGTCAAGTTAAAGTTCTTTGTTTTGGGTGACATTTACTCTATTTAAACAATTTTCTATACATGAAAAAGTGTTGTTCTTTTCAAGTTCGAAGTTAGCGTCATTTCAGAATATTCTATTGTACATTTAGAGGAATGCTAAACAGCATACTAGTGTTGATGACCTAAATATAAGATACTTGCGTTAGTGAGGGAAGTCAGATTTGTATATAGTGCAAAATAAGTTGGGAACCACTCCAGAACATAACCATTTTAATAGATGTAATTGGGGTCTACGGTGCGCATGATCAACCAAATCAATGTTCTTTTGTTTGCAATTGTATTTTGTAGATGTAATTTTATTCCCTTAATATTTGTTCTAATTTGTTATGCTCTATTTGCTCTGTTTTTCTGGCGATGGGGAGTTACTACATTGTTATTGTACTTTTGAATTTGGTCTGTTAGTACATTTTCTGTTTGGTTGCATAAGTTTGTTGTTGTCTCTGTACTCGTTGTAGTCTTCTCTGTTTCATGCATAAATGACCCTTGCAGCATTAGAATAGGTTCTGGTGTATTATGACTTAAAATATTGTATGATGGGCAGGTCTTTTAGCTAAACCCTTGAATTGCAGCCTTTTGCAAATGGGTCAAGAGCAGTTGGCTACTATTCCTTTGCAGGGTACCTCAGCAATTGCAAATGAAGGTCAATCGTTTTCAGTTGCAAAACCGGTTATTCCTGAATTCAAGTAAGCTTTCTT
The DNA here is from genome assembly GCF_916048215.2 of Malus sylvestris. Taxonomy (NCBI): domain Eukaryota; kingdom Viridiplantae; phylum Streptophyta; class Magnoliopsida; order Rosales; family Rosaceae; genus Malus; species Malus sylvestris. The sequence continues at coordinate 20,429,280 of NC_062267.1, forward strand.
TTTTATAATTATTTCTATTTTGCTACATGTCAAAAATTTTTTTGCCTGTTTTGTGATGTGATGATAGCTTTTCTGAATCTCGCAAATTCATGGTTTGCAGTAAATCTGACGCTGAAGATCCTGGTTTTTATGTCCATCCATATATTGAAAATAAGTTGTTGCAGATGCAGACTGGGGTGTCCTTAGAAAATTCAATATATGGTATTGATACAAATTTATTTATTTTTGTTTCCATTATGTTGTTATGGGTGAGTTTGACAGGTAGTTTATTTGTCAGGTTCAAGTGAGGGAGAAATTTCACGTCTGGAGGCATCCTCCCATGCAAGTGTTTGCTGTAATCACCAAAATAAGCATCCAAAATGCTGTGACATCATTTTTAAATCCGATGAGATGAAACTAGAACAGTTGGTTAAGGCTCGAAAAATGGGAGTTCTAGAAATCTGTCCAGGTGATGAAATGGAAGGAGAGCTTATTTATTACCAGCATAGGTTGCTCAACAATGCGATTGCAAGAAAGCATTTTACTGGTATATGCAATGCACTTGTCTTCCATTTAGTTTTATTTTCACTGTTCCTGCCTTTAGTAGAGGCATGCAATACTGTCATTTGATGTCGTGTAATATGAATATTAACTTCTGTTGTAAATACATTCTTTTGCAGATAATTTGGTATCTAATGTTGCTAAGAGTCTTCCATTGGAGATTGATGCAGCACGGAGGCAAAAATGGGATGCTGTACTCGTTAACCAGTATCTTTGGGAGCTTAGGGAGGCAAAGAAGCAGGGTAGGAAGGAGAGACGGCATAAAGAAGCACAGGCTGTGCTAGCAGCTGCAACTGCTGCTGCTGCTGCCTCTTCTAGGATTTCATCATTTAGGAAAGAGGTTCTTGACGAATCTTCCCATCAGGAGGTTAATGATTTTCTTATTTTCTCAATAACATGTCTCTTCGTGGTCATTTATTTACTTTCATACTTTGTCATTTTATTCTTGCAGAATGTGACGAAGTTGAATACTTCTAGTGGGAGGTCCAGCTTTTCCTCACAGATGATGCCGCGACCTAAAGAGACATTTCCGAGGGTGGCTGTTCCCCGGATTTCTGTGGAAAAACACTCTGGTTTTGTTCATTCAGTCACTGATTCTTCCAAAGAACATCCTAGATCTTGTGACATCTGCAGACGTTATGAAACGTTGTTAAACCCGATCTTAGTCTGTTGTAGTTGCAAGGTATTCATGCCTTTCTTATGGGTTTACTTTGATGAGACTTGCTACTCTGCTTGGTTTATGACTGATAACCAAGCGCTTTTAACAGGTTGCCATTCACTTGGATTGCTATCGTAGGACTAGAGAATCTACAGGTCCATGGTATTGTGAATTGTGTGAAGAAATGTCATCAACTTGTATTGCTGGTGCTCCTGTCAATTTTTGGGAGAAAGATCATTTTGTTGCAGAATGTGGTTTATGTGGTGGCAAAACAGGTGCATTTAGGAAGTCTTCTGATGGTAAATGGGTACATGCCTTTTGTGCCGAGGTATACTTTTCTGCTGCACACAAATGATGTCATTTACTTTTTTCAATTTTTTTAGTGCTTAAAGAAATTGATGTTATTTTCTGCTTCATTTGGTAGTGGATCTTTGAGTCAACATTCAGAAGGGGGCAAGTATCTCTCATTGAGGGAATGGTATGTGTATAGGTTATGCTGTGGCAGTTGTAATGTTGAACAATTTAGATTACTGTCATTGAATTTTTTTGCTTTTTGATAAGAATTGAACGTAATGTTCCAGCAATTATAACAATATGTCATTGAATGCCAGGAGACGATTTCTAAGGGGCTTGATTTTTGTTATATCTGCCGACGCAAATGTGGTGTCTGCATAAAAGTAAGAGTTTGACTTTTTCTTCTTCCCTCGTGATCTTATACTTAAGTGGAAATGTTTTTTGTCTTTATAATTAGGAAACTGATTGCCAGGCATCTGTATTGTTTGTCTGCAGTGTAACTTTGGCAATTGTCAGTCAACATTTCATCCTTCCTGTGCTAGAAGTTCTGGTTTTTACATGAATGTGAAAACTTTCGGTGGAAAGATCCAACACAAGGCATACTGTGAAAAGCATAGTGTTGAGCAGAGGACGAAGGTCTATATCTTTATCACCCCAAAGCCTCCATCTTTTAGGTGGTTGATGAGTTGTTTTGTTCATTTTCTTGGATTCTGAATTTATGCAGGCTGAAACACAAATACATGGAACTGAGGAGTTAGAGAACCTCAGGAAAATCAGAGTAAGTATCATTCTTGTGTTTAGTTTATTGTACAGTAATTATAGTTGCTCAAATACATTTCTAAGGCCAGAAGTAAAAAACAGAAGATTGAAGAGCAACAAATATGCCACACCGCCGTCAATTCTACCAAATATGCCAAGTCAACCCAACCTGTCACTCCTTTCATCACCCACCCATCCCTTTTAAACCACTCGCATCTCCTCTGCGACCCATTCAATTGATTGAGATGAGGCTTGGGATCTATCAGGAAGAGAGAGACAGGGAACTAGGTGGTGGTGGTGGTTAGGATGAAGCGTGGAAATTTGGAATCGAGCAGAAAGAGCAAGAAGGGGGGAGAGGAAGGAGGGAGAGAGACGTAGGAAGGGGATGTGTTTTTTTGTCCTTGTATTTGATGGGTTTCATGGGTTAAAAATGGGCATAATGGGTATGGACAATAAAAAACCCAAGTCCATCAGACCCCTTTTTTTTAGTCCTATTAGAATAAAATACCCATGAATGTATAATCCATCGGTATAAATGGCCATCCCTAGGCGTGTAGTAGTTTTGAAAGTATTTGTGCCTTGGTGGCATCTCTTTTTGCAACTTGTTTCTCATCTATATATATGTGCTTAGTGATATTGTTTTTGGTCCATCACTTTAACTTCTTTCAACTTGCGTTTATTTGCTTGATGAACCGAATTCTCTGATTGAATTATGACATGAATGATCTTTTGCAGGTTGAACTGGAGAGGGTACGACTACTTTGTGATAGAATCATCAAACGAGAAAAAGTAAAGGTGAGGCATTTCCATGGTTCTGTACATGGTTTAGATGCATGCTTTTATTGGCTCCCTGGTTATCAATTTAGTGTCTGTTATGTTTTCATATGTCTCCAATCTTAAGGTTCGGAAAGAGGTTTTCTGTCTTTTGCCCTTTAACTCTTTGTTGGATCCATGGAAACAGTGACTTCCTAGACCTACATATGGTCCGGTATGACCCACTTTCTCCATGGAATTATTATCTGGTGCATCTTTAGCTTTGCTGGAGATCAGTAAGAAATTGAGACATATGTATGTAATGTTGGCATCTGTAATGCCAATGGAGCTGGAGTAGCGTCACTAGCCACATGATTTGTACCTGACTGTTTATAGCCTTGGTTCAGTTCTTGTTTAATCCTGTTGCCTCTGATTATCTTAAGTTGCATATTTTCATTCCCTTGTATTTCTAAGGTACTTATCTTGTGGAGAATTTATGCTGAATAAGGTTTCTTTTGAATGCAGCGGGAACTGCTCATTTGTTCACATGACCTTCTTGCTGTCAGGAGAGATCATGTTGCTCGGACAGTGCTTGTTAATAGTCCTTTCCTGCCACCTGATGTTAGTTCTGAATCGGCTACAACATCTCTTAACGGACATACAGATGATTACAAATCATGCAGTGATGCAATTCAAAGATCAGATGATGTGACTGTAGATAGTACAATTTCTGTGAAGCGGCGGAGAGTTCCTATAAGTATTGACAATGACCCAAAAACAGATGATGACAGCTCCACATCCCAAAACCATTCTACCAAAAAGCTCTTGGAGAGGCCACAAGTTTCTGATAAACATATTCCTTGTGGAGCTTCTAGTGCTGCAACTTGTAAGCTTTCGGAAGATGGAGGATGGAGGTCAAAATCTAGGAAGGTATTTTACATTTTGCATAAAATATACACACGCGCGCACATACGTCTCTAGAATAAGCACAATAAGGTGTATGATAGAACTAACTGTAAACCTTCCAACTCACAGCATGCTGAGACTTTTGAGAAAGAACTGGTAATGACATCGGATCAAGCATCGATGAAAAATATGAAATTACCCAAAGGATATGCATATGTTCCTGCTGATTGCATTCCAAATGAAAAGCAGATCAACCAGGATGCTTGTTCTGGTGAACAACCGCAAGGAGACGGGTAGTGTCAGAAAACTTCCTCCTTGTGTTTAATCTGCCTTTGTGGAGCTCAAAAGTAATAGAGGACAAGCATTCTCTGCCCTCCATCCCATGGCATCACCTTGCCCTTCCTGGCCTGGAAACCACCACGTTTCTTGGTTTCAAAGGGAAATGGCCGAGTGGAAGCCGGAGGTTAGGTCATCGCCTTGTGCGTAAAGATTTCACGTCCTAATTTCGGATGTGTGTAAGTTTTGGCATCGTTGTATATTCTTGTGAGAGTTAACTGTACAGTGGGTGAGTTTCTTCCATTTACAAGTGTTGGAAGGCAGCGTGGGTTTTTCTTGTGTTTGTTAGGACTAAAGAGAAGCTCTGCTTGTAAACAGGTGTACAAGAAGCTCTGCCTGCTCTGTAAAGTTATTGTATATATCCTTACAATACCAATCCCCCGGATGCATCAGATTAATGGAATCGAGCGTTTAATATTTGAGCCGTGTCGTTTTTATTTTCTTAGTTGAAGTTTTGTCCAACTGACTCCAGTTTGTATGTTGGATGCCGGTAACGTAGAGGAATAAATACAATTCTTATGATTAATACGGTGGTGTATCATGCTGATTATATGAAGGTTTACTATATCTACAACATGCAGAACCTTTGCACACTAGCATTACAAATAACAAATTCAAGTGGTATAATCACTTTTTAACTTCAATTGATATTTAAATGTTATTGAGATTATCTATGAAATAGTTTAAGATATTGGGGAGAACTAAATATTTTTATAGAGTAATTTCGAGGCTAAGTAAAAGTTTTTAACATGATGTTTGAAAGATTGGCCTAAGAACACATTAATGCGTGACTATTACTGAGATAGGGAGAAGACTATATAAGCTGAACCATTTTCTTTTAAGGTCGCAATTTCGAACCACGTTCTCATACTTTCTCAGCGTTTCTTTTTTTTGCCAAACTAATGGTTGACTGCATGCGAAAATATAAGAGTTTGAATGAAAAATAAAGAATTTGAATCCCACATCAATTAGGTATTTTGGCGAATGCCGTTTTGGTAAATGACATTGTATAATTTTGCAATGTCTTCTTTTTGGATTTGACGTGGTGGTCTTTTCATTGTTATAATCATAGTACAGAGAGATAAGCTTGAAGAACAACAAATTGTATAATGATATTACAATAAGTAATTTGGTTTAAGTTTTAAAATAATATGAATTTGGTAAAAGAAACTCATCAATATAGGTTGGGTTCTACTCGACACAATTGGTTAAAAACCAATTCTTTTATTCTCTTACAAATAATAGAAATCAAGATTTAAACTTTGAACCTAATAGTGTACGGTTGTAAATTTGCATTTTTGAGATTTAATGATAATTGAATTTTTTAAGCGTCCAAAAACTACTAGCACAAGAATAAAAGCGAAATTATCACAATAAAAAGAGAGAGAGAGAGAGAAAAGAATGAACGCACTGGCATATCATGCTAATTAGATGAGGGTTTACCATACACAACTAGCAGCCATATTATTACTCTTTACCGATCAAATAATTTTCCCCCTTTGAGTCGAGTGGTATTAGGATGGAGTGGAGAAGTCAGGGTTACGTTAAAAAGAAAAGAAATTTAATCTTGGAATTATATGATATACAGCAGCCGGAAAGAGTTCCTCTCCTAATCTCTCCCTCCAAAATCCAAAGATTAAGTGATCTGAGCCTTTGAATTTGATCTAATGGCTAAAAACAGAGAAATTAGTAAAAAATTGTAAAAGCTATAATAATTTTTAACCGTTTGATTAAATTTCAAAGGCTCGGATCATTTGATCATTGGGTTTTGGAGGGAGATATCTGGAAATGATCTCTTTTCGCCTCAGCCCACCCACAGTATTCGGTAGGCCTGGCAATTCCTGACACGACCCGATAACCTGACACGACACGATACGAAATTAACAGGTATTCGGGTCGACACGATAACGAATATGGTCGTTATCGGGTAACCTGATAAGCACCTGTTAAGATAACGGGTTGGTTCGGGTATACACATGGGTAACACGATACACGATAAGCAAAATATTAATTTTATAATTTTATAACCCTAAAAAAATACTATAATAATTATATATATTAATTTAACAATTTTATACCCCTAAAAACTATAATAATTATATATATATATATATATATATATATATATATTAAATTAAATATTAAAAATTGGTGACCATTGGAAAGGCTTAAATGTACATATCATTCAATTTCTGAAGTGCTATATGTACAAAATAAATAAATTTAAATCTATTTAATAAATAAATATATATTAACGAAAAATCACGATTTAACGATTTTATACCATTGAACTTGATGGGATACGAATTCTACGAAACTAATTTCAACAATCCAGTCGTCAAACTTGTTTGTATATGCTTCGAGATCGCATCAGCAAAAAATCGCAAAAAACAAACATTCAGAGATCAAGTAACGAGACAAAACTTTTCGACGGTTATCAACGAAAAATCACGATTTGACGATTAGTTTAACTTCGATTTTGATGATTTTTTACAACTACACTCCTTGACCCTATATGAATACAATGAATGAACTCGATCTTCAATTTAAAATATTTACACTAGTGGATACCACAAAATCTTATGTTATACTTAATGAAAGTAAAAATAAACTTTAAGTGTTAGTGAATCTATCGTTTTTATGGGATACACATTCTACGAAACTAAATTCAATGATCCAACCGTCAAACTTATTTGTATATGCTTCAAGATCGCATACACTAAAAATCACAAAAAACAAACATTCAGAGATGAAGTAACGAGACAAAACTTTTCGACGGTTATCAACGAAAAATCATGATTTCACGGTTATTTTAACTTCGATTTTGATGATTTTTTACAGCTACATTCCTTGACCCTATATGAATACAATGAATGAACTCGATCTTCAATTTAAAATATTTACACTAGTAGATACCACAAAATCTTATGTTATACTTAATGAAAGTATGAATAAACTCTTAAGTGTTAATGAATCTATCATTTTGATAAGATACGCATTCTACGAAACTAATTTCAACGATCCAATCGTCAAACTTTTTTGTATATGCTTCAAGATAGCATACGCCAAAAATCGTAAAAAACAAACATTCAGAGAACCAGTAACAAGACAAAACTTTTCTACGGTTATCAACGAAAAATCACGATTTAACGGTTATTTTAACTCCGATTTTGATGAGTTTTTACAACTATACTCCTTGACCCTATATGAATACAATGAATGAACTTGATCTTCAATTTAAAATATTTACACTAGTGGATACCACAAAATCTTATGTTATACTTAATGAAGTATGAATAAACTCTTAAGTGTTAATGAATCTATCATTTTGATGGGATACGCATTCTATGAAACTAATTTCAACGATCCAACTGTCAAACGTGTTTGTATATGCTTCGAGATCGCATACGCCAAAAATCGTAAAAAACAAACATTCAGAGATTAAGTAGTGGGACAAAACTTTTCGACGGTTATCAACGAAAAATCACGATTTAATGGTTATTTTAACTCCGATTTTGATGATTTTTTACAGCTACACTCCTTGACCCTATATGAATATAATGAATGAACTCGATATTCAATTTAAAATATTTACACTAGTGGATACCACAAAATCTTATGTTATACTTATGAAAGTATGAATAAACTCTTAAGTGTTAGTGAATCTATCATTTTGATGGGATACACATTCTACGAAACTAATTTCAACAATCCAATCGTCAAACTTCATTGTATATGCTTCAAGATCGCATATACCAAAAATCGAAAAAAAAAAAACATTCAAAGATCAAGTAACGAGACAAAACTTTTCAACGGTTATCAACGAAAAATCACGATTTAACTGTTGTTTTAACTCCGATTTTGATGATTTTTTACAACTACACTCATTGACCCTATATGAATACAATGAATGAACTCGATCTTCAATTTAAAATATTTAAGTGTTAGTGAATCTATTGTTTTTATGGGATACACATTCTACGAAACTAGTTTCAACGATCCAACCATCAAACATGTTTGTATATATTTCGAGATCGCATACGCCAAAAATTGCAAAAAATAAACATTCAGATATCAAGTAACGGCACAAAACTTTTCTACGGTTATCAACGAAAAATCACGATTTAACAGTTATTTTAACTCCGATTTTGATGATTTCTTACTGCTACACTCCTTGACTCTATATGAATACAATGAATGAGCTCGATCTTCAATTTAAAATATTTACAGCAGTGGATACCACAAAATATTATGTTATACTTAATGAAGTATGAATAAACTCTAAAGTGTTAGTGAATCTATCATTTTGATGGGATACGCATTCTACGAAACTAATTTCAATGATCCAACCATCAAACTTGTTTATATATGCTTCGAGATCGCATACGCCAAAAATCGTAAAAAACAAACATTCAGAGATCAAGTAGTGAGACAAAAATTTTCGACGGTTATTAACGAAAAATCATAATTTAACGGTTATATTAACTCTGATTTTGATGTTTTTTTACAACTATACTCCTTGACCCTATATGAATACAATGAATGAACTCGATCTTCAATTTAAAATATTTACACTAGTGGATATCACAAAATCTTATGTTATACTTAATGAAAGTATGAATAAATTCTTAAGTGTTAGTGAATCTATTGTTTTGATGGGATACGCATTTTACGAAACTAGTTTCAATGATCCAACCGTCAAACATGTTTGTATATACTTCGAGATCACATATGCAAAAAATTGCAAAAAACAAACATTAAGAGATCAAGTAACGGGTTCGAAGGTTATAAACGAAAAATTACGATTTAACGGTTATTTTAACTCCGATTTTGATGATTTTTTTACAGCTACACTCCTTAATCCTATATGAATACAATGAATTAATTTGTTTGTCAATTTAAAATATTTACAGAAGTGGATACTACAAAATCTTATGTCATGATGATCGATGAAAATTGAGGATTTTGTAAAAGGAATAAAATGCAAGCTTTGAGTTCCATTGGTAAGGTTTAAACTTTTGAGAAAGGCTTCACAACCTTAAAAACAAAAACTCTTTCATTTTGCATATCCTTGCACATTTAATATTTTGTAATAGACTAGTAGTGTATGGATGTTTGTTTATTAGGCTCTTATTTTCAAGTGTAGATGTAGTACTTAAACGAAAAATATATTTTAATGTTTTGAAGTAATATTTATGTGGTAATGTGTGGTATGTGCAAATTTAAGAAAAAAAATTATATTTTTCTTAATGGGTCATAACGGGTCGGATCACTTTACCCGTTGGGTAAAGTGACACGACCCGACCCGTTAAGATAACAGGTGTTACACGAAAACGACATGAACACGACAGACACGATCCATTTGTCAGGCCTAGTATTAGGGTTGATTTGAGACTGTGGTGTTTTTTTTTTTTTAACAGCTTATTAAAAAATCTGAAACATCAAATGTATTTGATAAAAAAAAGTGATTTTTTTTTAAATTATTGTCAACGACAGTAAAAAAGCATATAATAGTAGAAACATGATGTACCACAACAAATAAAACAAACAAAAATGCAACCATAGCTGGGCATATGTATTTTTGTACGTGGATAAGGACGGTGTCCACTGGGATGAACGGAGTGTCAAACTGAAATACAAAGAGGCCTTTTTCATAAGAATTGCAGACCAATCTTTCATTTATTAATCATTCTATCACCTAAGTCTCCTCTAAGCACAAAAACTTAATTAATTATCAATTTGAGATTATAAGCAGAATAAGTTATTAAATAAAGGATGATGGTGCTTCTGTTCCCCACTGGGGAACTTAAATGTCCCCTTTGTATGATTAGAGTATTTTCATCGTACAAACATCACAATTCGAATCATTCATTATTTTTATTATCATTTAAAGATTATATTTGTAAAAAATCATTCAATTTAAAGATAGTTTAGACAACTATTTATTTGTTTAATGTATATAAATGACTGCAAGATAGCCAAAGTAACAAGTAGCATACTACTGAAATGACGAAGTGGACTGCCGAGGGCAAAATGACATGCAATCAATTTATCAATCATAATTTGAAGGGGCATTTGCCATAATTTAGCTTATCAAAGATTATGAAGAAAAGTGCAGATCGAGTTTAGTCATGTTGATTAGAGTAGAATATTGTTTGTATATAATGACACTACTAAGGGATGTGAAAAGAGAATTAAGCTACACAATGAGTCAGCCATAATATATTAATATGGACATGCCATCAACAATGTTCTAACCTAAAACCTCACACGTATAAGTGAACAATAATACTATTAGACTGTTCTACAACTACAAATAAATTTCTGTTTAATCTCGTATGTGAATGTTCCCCATATTCTATGTTATCCGGCCCAGAAACATACGGTCCTCTCACGGACCCGGCCCACGGCCTTTCAGAGTTAATCCCGCTTCTAATAATACCAAGTTACCAACAATTCCAGAGCCCCTTTCGGTCGACCGACTTAATGGTTTCGATAGGAACACCGGCGAGTGCAGAGAACGGCTCTGCCACCCCTAATCCGGTCACCGCCGCATGCGACGCTGATAGAATGCTTCAGGCAGGCGATGGATACCATCCTTCGGCCAACGAAATAAGCCCGGAGTCGGAATTTTTGAAGAAGCGAAAGTCGTCGATTCTTCCGTTGGAGGTCGGCACGCGCGTCATGTGCCGGTGGAGGGATAACAAGTACCACCCGGTCAAGGTCATTGAACGACGGAGAGTCCATTGCGGTGGGCCCAACGACTACGAGTATTACGTCCACTACACTGAGTGTAAGTTTAATCTCTTCGTTGCCTGCCCAATTTTGCAAATTAGGGTTAGGGTTTTCGGTTTAATTGATCTGTACTTTAAATTCTTTTCCTTTTGGTAGAGTGTATTTTTTGCTATTTATTTAGCTGGTTAAATTGATTGATACCTTAAATTTGGGAACTTGCTGAGTTTTCAGCTGGGACATTACTCAAATTTGGGATAGATCTCTTAAAAGTTGCTGGTAGTAGAGGTTTTGACAAAGTGATACGTTACAATGTAGAGTGACATATAAGACGATGAGCATAATAAGTTTGCTAAAAAAATTGAGGAGTAATATGAATGTACATTTTCTATGATGATGAAAAGGTGGTGGCTAGACGTATGTTCGTCCTGTTGAGGGATAGTTTTGTGATTAATGATGATGGAAGATTGTGAGGCCTTTTTTAGAAATAAAAATATATAGAAAAAAAAATTGGTGCGAGGGATTTCATGAATCAAACCTTACATGCCATAATACACAACACAAAACTTGTTTTATTAATGTCATTCCTATATGTGGATTTGTTGTTTGATTCTCGTAAAAAGTCTCAGTGTTCGATATCCTGGAAATTCTATCTTTTATACCATCATAATAGAACAGGGCAATTAGCTTACTGATTGCAGAACTGTTATAAAATTTACTTTTGGATAAGCTCCATCAGGTGATTATTTACTTAGTTTTCAACGTCTTATACTGGGGGTGATTTAATTAAATTATTCTGTTATGATCTCAATGAAATACTTCTTATGATGTTGTTCTTATGTTTGTTCCTTATGTCAGTCAATAGGAGGCTTGACGAGTGGGTGAAACTTGACCAACTTGATCTTGATTCAGTGGAGGCTGTAGTTGATGAGAAAGTGGAGGACAAGGTGATGCATCCTTCCTCATTGTCAACCCTACTTGAAATTCCAAGCATTTTCCTTGTGATAATGTTTAGGGTTGTACAAAGAAAATCCTGCTATTTATGATTATGGCCCTTATTTCCCCCTTCAGTTGCTTGTACTGTACTTTTTATTTTCAAGATATCCTATGCGAATATTTCACTATGCGGGTTTATTAGGTTACAAGCTTGAAAATGACTCGTCATCAGAAGCGGAAGATTGATGAGACACATGTAGAGGTATCCACTGATTAGAATCGTTATTTCTTCTTGTTTTTCCTGCTGTTTATCCCTATTTTTTGGATGAAAACATTATGTACCTATAGACATCACTTTTGGCTAACAACTGAATTTAATAGTCTAGATCATTAATGTTTCTCAATTGGATCAATTCTTATGCCTCTCTCTCTCTTGCTCTTACACACACACAAATTGGATCAATTCTCCAAAAGCTTGTGCCTTTATTGAATATGTTTCAGATTTTGTATATATATGGTCTGAAGGTGCTCTTGCAATATTATAGGGCCATGAGGAACTTGATGCTGCCAGCTTGCGTGAACACGAAGAGTTTACGAAAGTGAAAAATATAGCAACTATAGAACTTGGAAGATATGAAATTGAGACATGGTACTTCTCCCCCTTCCCACCCGAATATAATGACTCTTTGAAGCTGTACTTTTGTGAGTTTTGTCTCAATTTCATGAAGCGCAAAGAACAGCTTCAAAGGCATATGGTGAGCTGTATCTCAATATTTTTCCCTTTCTTACAGTATCTTTCATTCATGGTTAAGTTCACACACTGTAGTCGACTGTTTCTGTTATTAACATAATAATTTATACATTTTCCTGTCTGCATATGTAGAGAAAATGTGATCTCAAGCATCCCCCTGGTGATGAGATATACCGAAGTGGTACACTTTCTATGTTTGAGGTTAGTTGCATAGTTTCTGCACAATATCCCCGTGATGGTCAAAGGAAAACCTTGTGTTAATTTTCATAAGTTAATGTGGGAAGGTTTGAAGTGGTTTCAAAAGTTGCAATCTGTAATGGACTTTGCTGTGAAAATAAAAAGCTGTCTCATTGTATATCCTGTTTGGGTGGTGAGTTTCACACCCCCCCCCCCCCCAATTTTGTCTCTCACACACCCTTTTGCAAGATAGATCCAAGATAGCGAAATCGTTCACTCTTTGGCACTTTCCTAATCTCCAATCCTTTGTGTTTGAACTATTGAGGCGAGGACCTTTAGATTCCACACTTCCTGCCAAAGGTTAAGCTTCACATTTACACCCTCCTACATTCATCTATCAACACTATATCATCTGTGAATCTGTGAAAAGCATACACCAAGAAATATCATCTTGAATATTTTTGTTTATGCAAGTTTTCGGATCGTTTTGTCATGTTCAGATATTGAGTTTGTGGCTGATGTCTTTTTTATTTATTAAATCTATTGAATCAGGTTGATGGCAAAAAGAACAAGGTTTATGGGCAGAATCTTTGTTATTTGGCAAAATTGTTTCTTGATCACAAGACCCTGTATTATGATGTTGACCTCTTTCTGTTTTACATTTTATGTGAATGTGATGATCGGGGCTGCCATATGGTTGGATATTTTTCCAAGGTAATATTTTTGCTGTCATTATCTTTTACCATTGAAGAAGCAAGAGAAAATTGTATTAGAATTCATGAATTATATCATCTTTCTGTGTGGGTATATTTGTAGCCTGCTTGCTTCCCTTTTGCAACTTTGTCCCAATATTGGAACATCATTTTTATGATTTCTTCCTGCATTATCTGGAAGTTATATATCTTTTCCGAATTACCTTGAGTTGTATACGTCTTTTCTATACAACAACAACAACAAAGCCTTTTCCCACTAAGTGGGGTCGGCTATATGAATCTTAGAATGCCATTGTACTCAGTTCTGTTCACGTCTTCCGTTAGATCCAAGTACTCTTAAGTCTTTTCTTATATTCTCTTCCAAAGTCTTCCTAGGTCTTTCTTTATCCCTTTGGCCCTGAACCTCTGTCCGTAATCGCATCTTCTAACCGGAGAGTCAATAGGCCTTTGTTTCACATGTTCAAACCACCGTAACCGATTTTCTCTCATCTTTCCTTCAATTTCGGCTACTCCTACTTTACATCATCTTCATTCTTAATCTTATCATTTCTCGTGTGCCCACACATCCAACAAAGCATTCTCATCTCCGCTACACCTATTTTATGTACGTGTTGATGGTTCACCGCCCAACATTCTGTGCCATAAAGCATTGCTGGCCTTATTGCCGTCCTATAAAATTTTCCCTTGAGCTTCAATGGCATACGACGGTCACACAACACGCCAGATGCATTCTTTTCACTTCATCCATCCAGCTTGTATTCTATGGTTGAGGTCTCCATCCAACTCTTCGTTCTTTTGCAAGATAGATCCTAGGTAGAGAAAGTTGTCGCTCTTTGGTAATTCTTGATTTCCAATCCTCACCTCTAACTCATTTGAGCCTCCATTTGCACTGAACTTGCAATTCATATACTTTGTCTTAGACTGGCTTAGGCGAAGACCTTTAGATTCCAACATTTCTGTCCAAAGGTTAAGCTTCGCATTTACTGCTTCCTGAGTTTCATCTATAATAGTAAGAAATTTCTGCGTATCTGTTATTGTGTGTATATGTGGCTTGGTGTATGCGGATTTAACTGTGAAAACCAAGTGTTATTTTATTAGTAATGAACTTTGATTCTGAGGGTGCTAAAATAGCATTTGGATACAAGTTCTACTTGGTAGAGAATTTTGTTTGTTTGTATCTTGGAATTTGGAATTTTGTCTGTTCTCTCTTCTTGCAAATTTAGACATGTGAAAGGGTAGAAATGATTCTGAAGTCGCTGAAGAATTTTCTGCACTTTCCTGTTTTTAGTTAGATTATTTTACCCTGGTTTATCTTTGTTAACTTGAATTGTCAGTATTGCTAATTATGTAATTTCTTGTGATGCAGGAAAAGCATTCGGAGGAATCCTATAACTTGGCATGTATCCTCACCCTCCCTCCGTATCAAAGAAAAGGCTATGGAAAATTTTTGATTGCCTTCTGTAAGCTCTGGGACCTACTTTCTTATTTTGTTTCGGTTTATTTTGAATCTATTGTCTCTGTTCTGTCCCGATGATTGAGTTCTGACTTTAGTATTGGTAGTCCTTGGAATATCTTTGAATTGTGTAGGACCATTGTAAACAGACATCTATTAATGGGTTTGCGCCAACAAGTTTTTTGAAATATTCTTCTATATTCCTGCAATGAGTTGCAGTTGCAGATTGTGGAAGACCATATTAAGCCAAAACTCATTACAATATAGTATAATATAAAGTAAAGCTCTCTAACTAAATTGTTTCTGTAGCAAGGAATAGACCATTAGAACTGAAATTCTAGAATTTCCTTCATATCTGTATATTTGCAGGTTGCTTTTACATATAAATCTTCTCTTGCAAAGAAATTCAAAGGTCTCTAATTGTATTTGTGGACTCTATACCCTGCTATCCAGTTGTCCCCTATTTTTAATCTTCAAGCCTATCATCTATATGACAAGGATCACTTTGGTCATTTTCTAGGCATAAACATGGGTTTATTGCCACATGATGTGATCGACTCCATCACTTCATGCTCCTAAGAAATTTTTAGTCATAGAATTGAGCCTAGAGGGTGACACATTCTTGTATGATGGAATAATCTTATGAATGGACCTGTTGATAACTCTGGTTTGTAATAGGCCTCAGAAGACAGTTTTGCCTTCTGTCAATCATCAAAACCAATTTCTGGACTGATGTCAAATTTTGCTATTTGATTGTCTCATTTGTCCGTATTTGTATAATTTTTGCGAGTAATGAATGCTTATGTTTTATTAAATATGATGCAGCATATGAACTATCAAAGAAAGAAGGTAAAGTTGGCACGCCTGAAAGACCCCTCTCTGACCTAGGATTGCTGAGTTACAGAGGGTACTGGACCCGGGTGCTTCTAGATATCTTGAAAAAGCACAAGGGAAATATTTCGATCAAGGTGAGTGTCTCAAAGTTTTTAGTTAAACCAAAGACTCCACCATCGTATAGTTGTGGCTTAACTCTATGCTGAGAGTGTTTGAAGTGTTTTGCACATTGCATGGAGATTGTTACTAATGAGACCAAGCAAGTATCCATTCTCCAAACGGGATTTTACACGATATGAATTAAACCCAAATACTTAAGAATTGTATACTGGATTTGTCTTGGGACAGTTTAAACACCGTTTAACATGGGTTTGTATTTTCCTGTATTGCTCTCTCTCCTTATAAAGCCTAGGGTTATCGTATATATATCTGAATGCCATATGGTTTTTGCTGAGTTTCGTAGAACATACAGATATATATACTTGTATATGATGATGTTTCGCCATGCAGGAGCTTAGTGACATGACAGCCATCAAGGCAGAGGATATATTGAACACCCTTCAGAGTCTAGAATTAATTCAGTACAGGAAGGGGCAGCATGTCATTTGTGCAGACCCAAAGGTCCTGGATCGTCATCTAAAAGCCGCCGGACGTGGGGGTCTCGAGGTCGATGTTAGCAAACTGATTTGGACGCCGTATAAAGAGCAAGGGTGATCATAAGTAGTCCGCTTCATTCAAAACCTGTAAACTTGCGACTGCTTGTATAAATATAGACCTAGGCATCAAAACAAAATTTGAACTTGAATACTAGGCTTGTGTTGTTGACGTGAATAACTTGGTTAGGGCAATATTGTCATTTGCTATTGTCGCTTGAAACAATAACAACATTCACTAGTGCAGTAATGTGAGTTATGCTCTAATCAGGTCTTCATTTTGAGGGACCGATGAAGATCAGATGCATGCTAGCTACAAAGTTATATTAGTTTAGATTTAAAGCCTAAAATATTTGACAACTTAGTAAGAAGAAAATGAATTCACTAATAGTTCATAAATTTTAAGCAAGGGTGGTTACAGTTCGGTTTGGTACAATTTTGAGTGAACGTGAAATCGAAACAGAAACTTTTAGCGGTTTGGTTTGGTGTACTTTTGAAGCTAAAATCGAAATACAACTAAAATGTTCTGTTCGGTTCAGTTCAATGCGGTTTTAGTTCGGTTTCAAACCATTTACTAACAAAAAGAAAAAAAAAATCTATCTTCCTCTCTCTCTGCCCCTCCCTCTCAACAACATTAGTATTTTTTAAGAAAAAAAAAAATATACAGTTTAAAACCTTATTTCAAACCATTTTGCATATTCAAACCTTCAAGGGACTTTGGACCTCCAGCAAGCCTTCAACATTTACACCTATATACGCATAAGATAGTCTCATTTTCTACACAAAACATTAATTAATGAACTCATGGCAACAATCAGTGCATTGTGTGGATATTCTTCGAGATGTCCATAAACTGCAAACTTTGGCAGTCTCGGGCACGAGGAATGTTTCATTCTGATTTATTTTTTTATGAAACAGAGTTGAAACAATTGAGTGAGGTTTCCCGTGGAAGATGGGATGAAATTAGAAATTCTGGTATGGTTAGAAAGGAAAGGGATGCTCTCCGGATCACTTCCAACAAATTCACACAATCACCTAATTTGGGTCCTTGAAATTTGATCCAAGGATCCCTTCCAACAAATTCACACAATCACCTAATTCGGGTCCTTGAAATTTGATCCAACGGCTAAAGTTATCATAACTTTTAAAGGAGCTCCCTAATTGTAGCCGTTGGATCAAATTTCAAATGTCCGGATTGATTGATTGGGTGGATTTGGTGGAAGGGATCAGGAGAGGATCTCTTTCCGGTTAGAAAGCCACTTTTATGGATCATATGCGCTTTTAAATTCTTTTTATCTTGCATCAAAAGCTCATTCCATAAGCAATCTCAAACAAACTCTAATAGGAGAGATTTTTCATGTATTCGGAACACAAGTCGGTAACACCACATGTTATCATAATATAAATGGTGAGAAGATGTATTTTTCAGTATCTCTCTATTATGACACATAATGAACCGCTTTATATTCCAAATACACTAAAAAATCTCTCTTAACTGAGCAATCGTTCGTTGATTGCAGAGTGGGATTGTGTTGACTCGTTCCTATAATATTAGTTTTAGGGAGGGATTTTATTGGGATGAAGATAAATACTATGCTTTGTTCTTGTTGTTGCGCTTGAAAACTACGCATGTGGACCGCCCTTAACATAACGGCACTGCCAAGTCCCGAGTCCCGACCATTACTTACGAATGAAAAGTAAATTTCACCCTCAAACTTCTCGACACAACAACCTTACGAGGAACAGTTACTTGAAACATCGTTCAACTTGTGTGGATGAGTGGCTCTGGCTCTTCTCATCTCCAATTCTTTTTAACCTCGGCGATTCGGGAGTAATTCCTCAGTTAACAGCGTAACACCATCACATGACTCTGTTCTTCTAGCCACCACTTATAATTCTTCTCTATATAAGTTTCCTGCTTTACTACTTTGAACAGAAAGAAGAAAACAAAAGAAAAGGCAGAGAGATCTTCCTAAAAAAATATTAAGAATATCAGATGTTGGGGTTTGTCGCTAATTCAAATAAATAAAACATTAGATCAATGAGTATTAATTATTCATATAACCAAATATTAGCTCTACAAGTATCGTAATATTATGTCACTACTCATCGGAACACTGAATAATCAATCAAACAATATATCCGAAATTGGGATCCAAAAAAAAAATAAAAATGTAAAAGAATATTTTTTCGCAATCCCCTTTTGGTTTTTTTTTTTAACCCATCAAACAGTAATGGATTGGTTTAGATGCCTACGATGGTGAATCTGTTTAAGCTGCAAACGTTTCAATTCAACCCCACCAGATCTCCTCTTCCAAAGACTCTTCACCTCCTCTTCTTGTTCTTCAGCAGGCTTCTTGGGCACCCTCTTGATCACAGGCAGAGGAGGATCTAAATCCACAAGGTTAATATTTGCACCATTGTTATTAGTCCTGGGCCCACTTCCACCATTTTTACTATTCACAATCACTTGCCTTCTACTACATCTTGTGGTGGTGTTTCTAGTGGTTGTTGTGGTGGTGGCGGTGTTAGCAATCAGGAATATGACCCTGTTTTGTAGAAATGAAATCAAGAAGAAAAAGAATGATCTCTTCCTACACAGATGAATGCAGCTAGAACGTTCAAAGAGAAAACCCGAACTAACAAAGCTTTTCTTTCATTCATAATCTGCACACAAGTCATGTGCAAGGATATACCCGAAGAGAAGAGAATTCACAACTCAAATCACAACCCTTCATGTAATCTATCCTATAAGATAGATACAAGTGGCAATATGCAAAACTAAAGCTAAGATTACATCTCAGCTGTCCAATTGGTCTATAATCCAATGGCTCACATTTAAACTTAGAAACATTAAGAAAACACAGCACACACACACTTATATTCCAACACTCCCTTCTAAGTGTTGTGCTGAAATTACTCCAAGCTTCTGTCTCAGAAATTCAAACCGATCTCTAGACAAAGCCTTAGTGAAAATATCTGCAACTTGTTCCTCTGTCTTGCAGTACAGTAAGTCAATTTCTCCATCTTGCAGTGCATCACGAATGAAATGAAACCTCCTGTTTATATGTCTTGTCTTATGATGATGCACAGGATTTTTGGTTATGGCAATAGCAGATGTATTGTCACATAAGATTGTAGTTGGTTCAACCTGTTCTTCACCAAAATCCGAGAGAACAAATCTCAACCAAATTGCTTGTGCTGTGGCCTCTGCTGCACTAACATATTCAGCTTCTGCAGTAGATAATGCAACACTACTTTGCTTGACTGATGCCCATGAAAACACTCCTGAACCAAGATTAAATGCATATCCTGATGTGCTCCTCATGTCATCCTCACTACCTGACCAATCACTGTCACAGTAGCCGATAAGCATTGCTTCATTTCCTTTCTCATATGCTATACCATAGTCAAGTGTGCCTTGAATGTATCTCAGCACCCTCTTAGCTGTTCCCATATGTTTTCTAGTAGGACCATGCATGAATCTTGCCAACAAGCTTGCTGCAAACATGATATCTGGCCTTGTTGCAGTTAAGTATAATAGGCTTCCAACAATCTGCCTATATAGACCTTCATCAGCTTGTTCACTACCATCCATTTTAGACAGTTTATCATTCACAGCCAGAGGAGTAGCCACGGGTTTACAATCCTTGAAACCAAACTTGTCTAACAGTGTCTTTGCATATTTCTTCTGATGCAAGAAAATGCAATTATCAGTTTGTATCACACCAAGACCCAAGAAATGATGCAACAAACCAAGATCAGTCATTTCATATTGTCTCATCATTGCAGTCTTGAACTCCATCAACAATTCTTTAGAATTCCCAGTGTAGATTATATCATCTACATACAGTGAAACAATAAGTATTCCATCTTTAGCAATCTTCACATATAAAGTTGCCTCACTAGGACTTCTTTGAAAACCTGCCTTGGTGAAATAGGAATTGATTTCTTCATACCAAGCTCTTGGAGCTTGCTTAAGACCATAAAGTGCCTTCTTGAGTTTGTACACCCCATCTTCCTTGTTTTTAATCACAAACCCAGGGGGTTGATCAACATAAACCTCTTCCTGCAAGACTCCATTTAAAAATGCTGACTTCACATCTAACTGATAAAGGTTCCATCCTTTCTGTGCAGCCAAAGCAACCAAGGTCCTTATTGTATCAAGCCTAGCAACCGGTGCAAAAGTCTCATTGAAGTCTATACCAGGCTTTTGAGAGTATCCCTTTGCAACAAGTCTTGCTTTGTTTTTCTGAACCGAGCCATCAAGATTCAGCTTAAGTTTATAAACCCATTTGACACCAATTACTGGTTTATCAGATGGTCTATCAACAAGCTCCCAGGTATTATTCTTTTCTATCATTGCAATTTCACTCTCCATTGCTTTCTGCCATGCTTCATCCTTGACAGCTTCTTCAAATGTTTCAGGTTCAAGTATACACAGATTACATCTTTCATACACTTCTGCAATACTTTTATATTTCAGAGGTGTGTGATCAACATCCTGTGGACCTGAATCAGATCTAACATGTATTTCTTCACTCTCTTCTGGTATTTCAACATCATTTTCAGAGATCTCAGCTTGACTCAACCTTGTTCCTTCAGTTTCATGTCCTCTCTCAGTGAAAGAGTCCGTAATTGGCATTTTAAGACTACACTCCTTTTGTGTATTCCAGTCCCAACAAGCTTCCTCATTGAACACTACATCTCTGGAAATAATGACTTTTCCAGAGTCAATATTGTAAAGTTTGTAGCCTTTTTCACAACTTCCATATCCCAGAAACACACATTTTGTACTAGTTAAATCAAGCTTTTGTCTCTGCTGCTCTGGAATATGTGCATAGCACAGAGAACCAAACACTTTTAGATGTTTGATTCCTGGCTTTCTTCCACTATAAGCCTCAAATGGAGTTTTCTTATCTAATGCCTTAGTTGGACACCTATTTAGAACATACACTGCAGTGTTGACTGCCTCAGCCCAAAACTCCAGTGGTATACTCTTTTCAGCCATCATACATCTAGCCATCTCTACAACAGTCCTGTTCTTCCTTTCAGCTACTCCATTCTGCTGTGGTGAGTATGCCACAGTGAGTTGCCTTTCCATTCCCACTTCTTCACAGAATCTATTAAACTCAATAGATGTGTATTCACCCCCTCGATCACTTCTCAGCTTTTTCAACTTATATCCACTTTGCAATTCAACAGTGACCTTGAACTTCTTAAACACATTGAATACATCTGATTTATATCTCAAAAAATAGACCCAACACATCCGAGTACAATCATCTATGAAGGTAAGAAAATACCGATTTCCAGCTTTGGTAATGGTTTGCATTGGTCCACACACATCTGTGTGTACCAACTCCAATGGACCAGTAGCTCTACTTGTTGTCTCCCTTTGAAAAGAGTCTCTGCAATGTTTCCCAAGAGTACACCCCTCACACACATTATTAGTGGTCTTGATTTCTGGCAATCCGAGTACCATTTCTTTCTCCTGTAGTAGCTTCAGACTGTTAACATTTAGATGCCCCATTCTTCTATGCCAGATCAGTGTTGACTCATTTACACTTGCTTTTAATGCAAGATGCAAATCTGTTTGGAATTTCAAAGGAAAACTTCGGTTTCCTCTCATTGGCACCTTAGCCACCAAATTTGAAAGAGAGCAATCATCATAAATTTCTGCTTTGTTATCTCCAAAAATAAGGAAGTATCCGTGCTCCATCATCTGCCCTACACTTAGTAGATTCTCTTTGAGACCTGAGACAAGCATTACTTCATGTATATATCTCCTTCCCATCTTTGTATTCACTACCAAACTTCCTTTTCCTATAACATCAACCAACTGTCCAGTTCCCATTTCTACTTTGGCAGTTATGCTTCTGTCAATGTCAATCAGTATATCTTCTTTACCAGTCATGTGGTTACTACAACCACTATCCACATACCATACATCTTCAATAGTCTTCTTGTCAACCTCATTACTTACATAGAACATAGTAGTTGTAGAAGGAACCTGAGCTGCAAAGTTTAGTTGCTGAACACCTTGAGCATTTTTCTTAGTATTACAATCCCTTGCAATGTGACCAATTTTTCCACAACAATGACACTTAGGCTTGCCTTTAAGAAAACACTCTCCATAATGGTACTTATCACAGTGCTTGCAAGGATTTCTTCCCCCTTCTGCAGCTACAAATTGCTTTCCAGATTGGTAGACAGGCTTTTGATTCCAATTTTTGTATTTTGGCTTCCAATTCTTTTGATATCTATTTCCTTGATTTCCAGGAGAATTGACAGACTTAGAATTCACACTTAAACTTGCAAATGCTCTCTCAGTTTTGTTTTCACTATGTCTCTCCAACCTCTGTGCAAAACTTTTCAGTGAGGCTACTACCTCTTGAACCTCAATCACATCTATGTCCCTTGAGTGTTCAATCACAGAGCATATAGAATCATACGCAGAAGGTAAGCTAATTAACAATTTTTGCACAATCCTCTCTCTAGATAACTCTTCTCCATAACTTCTCATTTGATTAATCAGATCGAATAATTTTGTAAGATAAACAGAAATTGATTCATCATCTCTCATTCTGGTATACTCAAATTCTCTACGAAGACCTTGTAGTTTAACACTTCTAACCTGTTTGTCTCCATGAAATTCTTGCATCAGAATATCCCAGGCTCCCTTAGAAGTTTCTTCGTGTGAAATCCGAGGAAAAATTTCATCCGAGACTGCTCCCTGAATCAACCCAAGCGCCTTGGCATCTTTCATGAGCTTCTCCGTGAGCAATGAGGCGTCACTCGATCCCTCTGTCTCCTTCATCTTCAGATCTGAGGCAGCTCCCTTCGAATCTGAGCTCTCGATTCCTTTTTCCACAAATTCCCATAGTCCATAAGACTTAAAAATAGTTTTCATTCTTATACTCCAGAATTCATAATTCTCGCCGGTGAAGATCGGCGCCCTCAGATCACCTCCTCCAGATCCTGCCATGTTAGACACAGATCTCTTCACAGATTCAATCTCCCAGATTAAGCGATTGAACCTGGCTCTGAGGCCATGTTAGCAATCAGGAATATGACCCTGTTTTGTAGAAATGAAATCAAGAAGAAAAAGAATGATCTCTTCCTACACAGATGAATGCAGCTAGAACGTTCAAAGAGAAAACCCGAACTAACAAAGCTTTTCTTTCATTCATAATCTGCACACAAGTCATGTGCAAGGATATACCCGAAGAGAAGAGAATTCACAACTCAAATCACAACCCTTCATGTAATCTATCCTATAAGATAGATACAAGTGGCAATATGCAAAACTAAAGCTAAGATTACATCTCAGCTGTCCAATTGGTCTATAATCCAATGGCTCACATTTAAACTTAGAAACATTAAGAAAACACAGCACACACACACTTATATTCCAACAGGCGGCTGCTGCGGCATTAGGGTTGTTGAGGTTTTTGCCAGAGAAGCGTTTCTTGAGCTTGGAGTACTTGAGGTGGTTGTGGTGGTGGTTGTTGGGGCTGCTGATATTGTCCTTGGAATTAGGGTTTGAGGAGATGGTGAGTAGTCTATGAGTGGCGAGAGGGGTTGGAAAGCCAGTGACCTTGTTGCTTCTTTTCACTTGGCCCATGCAACTGATTATTGGGGACAAAGCGTCTTCTTTTACAGAAGCCGACTTTGGAAGCCTCACATCTTTGATGGATGGTCTCGAACATAACATGGGCAAGAATATGCTTCTCTGATGATTATGCATATGCAGGTTTTGATTGTGGCGGTGGTGACGGAAGCGGCTGTATTCGCTTGCCATTGGAATCTCGTCCCACCCTTTGAATATCTCGACTATTCAGCTTCTGAAATTGAGGAGAGGTATGTGGGGAGAGAGAGAGAGAGAGAGAGAGAGAGAGACAGACGGACGGACGGACGGACAGAGGATAATGAATAAGAAGTGGGGGAGAGGGGAAGGCAGTGTTATATATTATAAGATTTGAGGTCTTGTTGTGGTATTTGAAAAATTTCCTTACTTTCAAGTGAAGAGGAATACCATCAGATCATAGTATTGAGTGACACAATTAGTGCGTTAAATGAGGATATTCTTCAAGATGTCCATAAACTGTAAACTTTGGCAGTCTCAGGTTGGAGGAATGCTTCATTCTGATTTATTTTTTGGGATGGGATGAAATTAGAAATTCTATTGTGGTTAGAAAGCCACTTTTAGTTTACCAACTTAATTGTCAAATTAAAATTGATTGCTGATGTGACAATTTGAAGTTTTATGTCAAATTTTATAGTTTACCAACTGAATTGTCAAATGTTATTTTCTTACTTAAATAGAGCTTTAAATTGTTGTAATTATTACAAAAAAAAGATGGAACTGTTGTAGCCTATTTTATCTGACAAGGTTAAGGGGGGCCGGCGGCAAGGGTAAAGAGATTGAGAGAGATGTGTTTGTAGAATTGTAGGGGAATGTGTGTGTTATCCCTCACACATAGTGCCTTTATTTATAGTAGTAAAAGGAGAGAAGAAATTCTTTCATCCCCAAGGAATACAAGTTGTAATTGGAAAGGATAATTAGAATCAAATCTAATCTAGGATTCACACAATCACACTTAAACTAGAAAAGTTTACAACACTCCCCCTTGAGTGTGTAAATACTCAAGGTAGATTTAGCATCATGCAGAAATTGAGGAAGTTGTTTCGTCGGCACTGATTCTAAGGAACAACGCTTATTCTCAATAAGGTAGGAACTTGCATAAGTAGTAAGTCTCACTAAAATGGAAAAAACCCGAGTAGGGACAAAATCCATAGTCTAAGGAAAAATGTGTGAGAAGTGCAAAGTCAAAAGAACCGTCTACAAGACGTCATCAGGGATATGGCTAGGCCAAGGTGGGTGCCTCGTTAAAACCTAGTTAGGTAACAAAAACCCAGTGGGAAAAAAACTCTTAATCGTAGGGAAATAGAGTACATTAAAATCAAGCAAGTATCTTCAGGATACTCCCCCTGAGTTTGACATAATTCCAAAGAGAAATAGCAATGTTACAACTCAGAAAGTTTAGGCATACCAATTCCATGAACAAGCTTCTAAATTGTCGTCTTCGGTAGTGATTTGGTGAAGAGGTTGATTAGATTGTCTTGTGAACGGATTTGCATGACTTCAATCTTCTGATGCTCTTGTTATTGGTGTGAAAAGAAGAACTTCAGCGCAATGTGCTTGGTGTTGTCTCCTTTGATACAACTTTTCTTGAGTTGTTCGATGCATGCTGCGTTGTCTTCAAAGATCATCGTAGGGACATCTATGGCGGGATAAAGATCGCAGGAGCTTCGAATATAGCCCATTACTGCTCTCAACCAAAAGCATTCCCTAGTTGGTTTATGTAAGGCGAGAATTTCAGCATGGTTAGATGAAGCGGTAACTAAGGTAAAGACATAACCTGTTTGAGAACGCGTGTGCGGATCAGACAAGTATCCTGCGTCGGTATAACCAACAAGGTGAGAATCGACTCGAGAAGCAGGGGGTGTGGCATCACTCGAGGATTAGTAAGGGTAGAACAAGCCCAAATCCATAGTACCTTTAAGGTAACAGAAGATGTATTTTATGCCAATCCAGTGTCTGTGTGTAGATGCATTACTGTATCTTGCCAAAAGATTAACAGAGAATGAGACGTCGAGTCTAGTGCATTGAGTTAAGTACAATAAAGCGCATATCGCACTTCGATAAGGAACTTCAAGCTCCAAAATCTCTTCATCATCCTCCTTCAAACATAAGGGATCTCGTTTTGCATCTAGCAATTGAACGACCATATGAGTACTCGAAGGCTTCGCTTTATCCTCATTAAAGCGGTGCAACACCTTCTAGGTGTAGTTCGATTGATGTTCTAGGATTCCATCCGAACAGTGCTCTATCTCGAGACCGAGACAGTATCGAGTCTTACCTAGATCTTTCATCTCAAATTCCGACTTCAGGTGCATGGCAGTTCTCGCGAGCTTTTCAGGAGTTTCGATAAGATTCATGTCATCAACATATACTGCAACAATCGCAAATCTGGAATGCGACTTCTTAATGAACACACAAAGGCATAGTTAGTTGTTCACATATCCCTGACTAGTCAAATACTCACTTAGATGGTTATACCACATTATTCCAGATTGCTTCAAACCGTAGAGTGAACGTCTTAACCGAATTGAGAGCGTGTTTTGGGGTTTGGAAATATTTGAGCTAGTCAATGTAAGTCCTTCAAGAACTTTCATATAAATTTCTGTATCAAGATCCCAATAAAAATACGTAGTTACTACGTCCATCAGCTGCAAATTCAGTTTTTCAGAAACTACCAAACTGATAAGGTAGTGAAAAGGAATTACATCTATAACGGGTGAATAAGTTTCATCATAGTCAATCCCGGGGCGTTGTGAGAAACCTTATTCAACAAGACGAACTTTGTGACGCACAATTTCGTTCTTCTCAGTACGCTTCCGAACAAAAACCCACTTGTAGCCAACAGGCTTCACATGTGAAGAAGTAGGAGTTACAGGTCCAAACACCTTACATTTCGCAAGCGAATCGATTTCAACTTGAATTGCTTGTTTCCAGTTTGACCAATGAATTCTACGTCGACATTCGTCAATGGAACGGGGTTCAATGTCATCGTTCAACATGATCTCAGTAGTTACTGCAAATGCTAATACATTGTCAACAATCATCTCATTTCTATGCCATACATCATCTAAGCTAGCATAATAGACCAAAATCTCACAATTCTCGGGATGAGGATTTGTCTCTTCAAAGACACTTCCATAATCTAGAATTTCCTCATGAGTTGGATAGAATGAGTAAGCGATGGTCGGATTCATGGTAGGCTCTTCAGGACCTTGTTCCGTGGATTTCCTCTTCCAGGGGTGTGAATCCTTTAAACCAAGGGGTCTGCCATGCTTTTGTGTAGGGGCAGATGATTGGCTAACCGCTAATGTACAAAGATCACCAAGATTGGCGTCCTAGGCCTCCAAAAGGGAAATCCGTCATATATTTGGTACATCCATATTTGCAGGCGTATTCATAGTTGGAATATGTGATTTTGTCACTCGCGCTAGATCGGTGAAAGCATCTGGCATGCTCTGAGTTATGCTCTAGAGATCTAATATACACTGCACTTCAGTTTTAGATTGAGTGGTGCAAAGATCTAAATGAGACAAAGTGAGAGTCGTTCACGATAATTCGAGTTGTTCTTTAGGAACGTTGACATTTTTATCTCTTTCTAACGACGGGAAGACTATCTCATAGAAGTGACAATCCATGAAATGAGCAGTAAACAGATCACCTGTCAAAGGTTGTAAGTAACGAATAATTGAAGGAGAATCATATCTGACATAGATTCCCATCCTTCGCTGAGGCCCCATTTTTCTATGTAAGGGCTGCGAGATTGGCACATATACCGCACAACCAAAAATGCGTAAATGCGATATGTCTGGTTCATATACGGTAACCAATTGAAGGGCATTAAATGGTTGTGTCGCAACAGGCCTCAGGCGAACCAACTTTGTTGTATGTAATATTGCATAGCCCCAAGCAACGATCGGGAGCTTGATACATATGACTAATGATCGAGCAATCATTTGTAAGCGCTTAATGAAAGCCTTTGCCAAGCCATTATGGGTGTGAACATGGGGTACGGGATGTTCAACTTTAACTCCAACCGACATGCAATAGTCATCAAAAGTTTTAAATGTGAATTCTCTAGCATTATCCAATCAAATAGATTTGATCGGATAGTCAGGGTGGTGAGCCCTGAGCTTGATAACTTGAGCCAATAGTTTGGAGAATGCAACATTCCTTGTGGATAACAAGCACACATGTGACCAACGTGTGGAAGCGTCAACCAAAACCATAAAGTATCTAAATGGTTCGTAGGGAGGGTGAATCGGTCCACAAATGTCCCCCTGAATCCATTGTAGAAAAATGGGAGGATTCGAACGAATATTGTCATAAGAAGGCTTAGTAATTAGTTTTCCCATAGAACATGTTTGACATGCGATTCCTTGGATTGAACCTAAACTTCGGGTTAGTGGATGCTCGTATGATGATTTGAGGATTCGGCGCATCGCTATTCATCTAGGATGTTCCAAACGATCATGCCAAAGTGTAATTTCGTGAGCGATCCCAGTAGAAAGGCCGACCACATATTGGCATTATATGGTGCGTATGGTTGTAATATACAGACACTCGAGATACACTACATCTTCTCTAGAATACACTTCTGGCCATATTCATAGAAAGTTATGCACAAAAATTCAACTCCGTTTTCTGGGTTTCAGCGTGGTAATTGTTATCTTTAATATCCTTGAAACTTAACAACGTTCTTTCGGAACGTGGAGAATAGAGTGCCTCAGCAGTGGTCAAGATTGTACCATTATACAACATTATATGTGCCTTATCGTATCATTCTATCAGGTTGGATGGGCCTGAGAAGGTTGTCAGAGGTGCATTCTTAGATATGAAGTTAGTGAAATAGATGCGTTCACGCAAAAACGGTGTGCATGGTTGCACTATCTGCCAGACAACTAACTTCCCCAATTGTCATACTTAGAATGAAAAATTAATTTGAATCAGTCACATGCATAAAAGTTCTAAAAACAAATAGCAATTCAAAATAATTTCATTTATTCAAGGATGGTAATTAATTAAAACTTAATATCCAAAAAACAAATCACCAACAAATAATCCAAACATAAAGGAAAATTGTTCAAAAACCAACCAAAAAACAAAAAAAATTGGGGGGGGGGGGGGTCTCGGCCATTAGGTGGAATTCGGCCCCATTGTGCAATTTTAACTAACTAAAATTGTTTATGTCTAAGATTCTAATCTTCCATAGGGGTGGTATCCTCTTGAAAGTCAGAAACCTCCATCTTTGTAGTCTCTAGTTTGTCCACTTGCACGAAGTTTGATTCAAACTTCTTACGACGAGAATGATATTCAGCTATAACCTTCTGGGGAGCTCGGCAAACACGGGACCAATGGTCATTTGAACCACAGCGATAACACATATCTGCATCCATGGTTTCAGGTGCTTTGCCCTTATTCTTGAAGTTCGGGGCCTTGGGACCGAGGTTTGAGCGCTTATGGGCTTTGTTTCCTCCCTTGGATAGGCCTTGACTCTGTTGACCTTTGTAGGGTGGCTTTTGGTCGCCCCTACCATGCATTTTTTGGCGTTTTGGGCGTTGATTTGTGATATAATGTGCTTCAAGCATAGCAGTCGCCCCAATAGGTAGAGCTTGATGATTTTTCATCAATAGCTAGTTCTGCTTTTCAGTGAGAAGTAGAACAGAGATCAAATCCGAGAACTTAGTGAACTTCTCAACTCTATATTGTTGCTACAAGACAATATTAAAAGCATAAAAGGTCGAATAAGTCTTCTCCAGAAGATCCTCTTTGATCAAAGTTTCGTTACAAAACTTGAGAAGTGATCAAATTCAACAAACTTCAGAATTATATTCATTCACAGACTTAAAGTCTTGGAAGCGTAAATGCTGCCAGTCATGTCTTGCTTTAGGCAATAATATGTCATTTTGGTGATCAAAACGATCAGCCAAAGCAACCCATAGTGCATGTGGATCCTCCTCAGCAAGGTATTCAGTTTGCAAGGCGTCATGGATATGTCTTCGGATGAAGATCATATCAATGGATTTTTCAGCTTTGCTAACAGGGTTGTCCATCTCTTCTTCAATGGCGGGACGCAAGTTCTTTGCAGTGAGGTGAACCTTACATCTTGGACCCACTTAAGGTAGTTCCTTCCAGAGACCTCCAAAGCGGTGAAGTCGAGTTTTTTCAAATTCGACATGTTCCTATCACAAAATAGATGAACAAGATGTGGTTAGTGTAATGGAGAAAAATCAATCCATTCACATAGGAGTAGAACATATAGGTTCTAAGAGACATGTATTGGTTTAATTTTGCATGAAAAAACTTCGGGTTTTCATGGGTGATGTTTTTAAATTAAAACTTCAGGTTTTCAAACAAGGCATGTTTTTAAGAAACTTCAAGTTTCGAAATAATTATGAACTTCAGGTTCATATGTTCCTACAAGCAAATACAAATATATACACAGAACTATGCAATAAGAATATACAAATAGAACTTTAGGTCTACAATTATAATTTAATTAATTATTTGGACTTCGGACCAAACTTAAAGTGTGGGTGAAAAAATATAAAACCCAAATTGTCTAAAAATTTTAGACAATCGAAGCTCGGGGCCCAAAAATATAGGCCAAAGCCCATGGGTGGGCTGAGCAATTTCAGTCCGTGTGACTCAGACCCAAAAATAAGGATAGGGTGTCACGAGTATAGGGTGCAGGTCCACGGGGAGAGGGAGAAAACAAGCAGCGGGCCGCAGAAGGCGAGCCCAAAAAAAAATCACATGGGCAGGAATATGGCTCAAGTTAGGTCCAAAAACACCTCAGCCGTAGCTGGGTGCGTTCGCTGAGGAAAAAAGCTGGCGCCACCGCTTAAGGCGGCCATGCTTTAGGACAATGGTGTTAGGGGCAAGTCCATGGGTCGACAGAAACCTCAAATATGAACGGAGATTTTGAAGAAAAAAAAAACTCAATTGTTCTAACAAAACCCTAGAAATTCAAATCGGATTTTTTTTTGAAAAATTCTAATGAATCTCGGTCCAATTTTTGGTATGGGATGACTTCTGATTGTCGACGATGTGAACGAAACGTTCAGGGTGGTGGCTGCAAGCCATCCCCGCAGTCGATATGGACAAGGACACCATCAATGGTGTCAGGTTTTATTGGTTTCCACCTGGAGCTCTTGGCTCTGGCATGGCTCAGCCACAAGCTACAAGCTTAGGTGAGCGCTCGAGGTCATGGATTCGAAGAACCCAAGCCATGGTTTCCGATTTCTTTTGTTTCCCTTTTCTCTATTTTTTTTTCAATTCAATTCATATATAATTCAACTTGAAGCATATTCAATTCAATAGTTTTAATGCATGTACATATATTTGATGCAATTCATGGTAAATATCAAATTCACATAATTCAATAATTATTAATATAATGCATACACAATTTATGTAGAATCTAAAATTCGAAAAACGTAAAATTGGGTCATGCATTATGGTGAATGTTCATGTTATCAGGGCTACAAAAAATATCGAGATAAAAATCATTGTTTTGAAAGAACTTGATTGCGTGATGATATGGATGAATTGGTATGATGCAGAAAAAAATTCCTAGCCAAATTCCTAAGCACAACGGTAGGAGCATGCTGATAACGTGTTGTAGCCTATTTTATCTGACAAGGTTAAGAGGGCCGGCGGCAAGGGTAGAGAGATTGAGAGAGATGTGTTTGTAGAATTATTGAGGAATGTGTGTGTTATCCCTCCTACATAGTGCCTTTATTTATAGTAGTAAAAGGAGAGAAGAAATTCCTTTAACCCCAGGGAATACAAGTTGTAATAGGAAATGACAACTAGAATAAAATCTAATCTAGGATTTACACAATCACACTTAAACTAGGAAAGTTTACAACATGAACAAAATTTTTATTGGTTGAAATGTTAGTGAAACAAGAGACCCACCATTAAAATTATTTAAAAATAAATTTGACATTAAGGTCAAATTTGACACCTAATCACAAAACCTTCAAATCCAGACATCAAATAACACTTTAGTTAGAAAGATTTTTGATGTAAAAAATGCATAGTTGAACTATGCATTCCACTTGAGATTTTGACATCTCCTTCGGAAATGCTCTTATAAGTCATATGCTCATTCCATAAGCAATTTCAAACAAGCTCTAATATGAGAGATTTTTCAATGTATCTAGAATATAAGTCGGTACGGCACATGTCATCATAATATAAATGGTGAGAAGATATATTTTTAAGTATTCTTAATTAGGTTCTCATCCCTATTTTTCCTACTCCATTGATTAAACCTTATTCATTTTCAATTTTTGATCATGGTCCTTAGATTTAATAAATGCCATTAATTTTTCAATAATAAAATATTTTTTATTTCTAAATATATTCATTTAGTGTTAGAAATGTTACATTTGTTATATTTATATTCATGGCTATATTTGTTATCATATATTTTTATTTTTTAGTTTGTACCCATTTTTAATTTGCTACCCTTTTTTTAATTTGTATCAATTTTCTTTTCAATTTTAATTTGTACCCATATATTAATTCCTTTTTGTGCCCATATTTTTTAAACTTTTATTTGTATTTGTATCCATATTTTTTAATTTATTTGTATCCATTTTTTATTTTATTAAATGTATCCATGCTAATTATATGTATTTATTTTATCTTTTAAAATATATCAATAGTTAATTTTTAAAATATGTTAATAATTATGTGGGTACATTATTTTTTTGCTATAATTTGCGACGAACAATATTACTCTAAAATTTATTTTAAGTATTTATTGTCAAAGCCCGTCCCAAATATATAATTTTCGACGATGTGGAATGACGGAATTACCCTTGGACGTTGAGAATTATTATGGATGTTGTGGGTTAGACTTAAGAGTGTGGACCAATTAGTTATATCCCTCTATTATTGGAACCAATTAGAACTAAGTGTTCTCTTAGTTATGATTGGTGGCTTTTGGACCACACATACCCACCTACCTTCTCTCTCATTCCCGTGCTCTCTCTCTTTCATCTTTCGGACTCTCTCTCTCTCCCTTCTTTGGTACGGACAAGCTTCGAACTCCCCCTTTCAGGCACGAATTGAAGCTTTAAAGGTAAGGTTCTTGCTCATTGTAACCTCCTGAGTATATTGGTACCCTTGTTTGGACGTGAATGCTTCGAGAACCCGAGAAACCCTAACCCCGATTTTGTGCACTATTCATGCACATGTAAAACCTTGTGTTTCAATGAATTCTAAGGACATAGGAAGCTTAAGGAGGTCCTCACGAGTTTAGGCACTTCGTTGGAAGGATTTGGATGTCGGAGGACTAAGATCGACGTATTTCTAGGTAAGCCGAGCTATCGACCTTTCTCAAGAAAAATCTAGTAGAATTTAAGCCTTGAAACTTGTATAACATGATTCTACATGTTATTAGCTTCATTTTGGTACCAATTTCATGAAAAATGGTGAAGAATCGAAGGAGAATAGTGATTTTAAAGTTTTACCCAGAAACCAGCGACTCACCAGAGACGAAAGGAGAATATTTTGTCAGTTTTGACGGAATATGCTGACGCCATCAGTTAGTTCGGACGGTTATTGTTGGACTTAACGAAATATTCCTAACAGCGATTAGGGAATCTTGACGGATTCCCTACGCGTTTTGCCGTGCACTCGCCAACGCGTGGAGGCGCGTGAGGGGTCCAAAAGTTAATCTAAAAATATGGGGATGTTTCTGAAGTTGTGTAGGTTCTTGTGGTATATTCATATACCCATTTTGAGTTGTGTATGAGAAGTTATTAGCTAGTTTTGCCTATGTGCTTTAAAATAACGTTTTTATAGTTAATTCGCATATAGGTAAGACTTATCCCGAGGACGAGCATATCCAAGGACGACTCGGGGGTTACGACCCATCGACATATCAGTGAGTGGGCTTTTGGTTTTCAGTATATATTTATATACTTTATACTTTCCCAGAAAAATGTGTTTGAATGATAATATGCCATAAATGCCATGCATATAAGTTTATAATTCATACATGAATTGGTATGTGATGCTTTATATATAAAAATGTGGTGATGTGGACGCTCAGGTAAGCTCAGGTAAGTTGTGTTTGGTTACGTGAATCCTCGATGATGCGAGATGTGAATGAATAATGTTGAGCTCATAAAACTGCACTTAGGGTGATTGTGATTTAGCCATAGATATGGCACGGGCCTGTTTATTATGTCACCTCCCGCACCATATGCTCATATTGGATCCAATTTTGGTGCATAGTCTTGTCGTACAAACCTTACTTATGGTTCCGACTTGTAGGTGACTGGCGAATTATCGCCCAACTATTATGTGAGAGTAGTATTGAGCATGATTGTATTACACCCATTATTGTCGTATAGACCTTTTTGTTTGGTTCCGACTCTTGTGCAGTATATTGCTATATAGGTCATAGTAGTGACTCAGGCTAGAGTGACTTTTGAGGTATGAATTCAGCCGTACAGACTATCACAGGGGTTCCGGCTAACATGTTATGTTTCTATGAAATTGTTCTTACTTGAATTGTTTATTCTATTATATCTTTGCATGGCTATATGATTATGATTATGTGATACATGAATTGAATTGATATGATTTCATATATATTTATGTATATGCTTATAGCTTGATTCTGGGAAAAATTATACATGTTTTACAGCGAGAGGTTAGATATGTTGATAAATGAAATGATTTTGTAGAACATTTGTTTTTGCCCACTCATGTTTTCTATTTTGCGCCCCTCCAAGTTTTAAGTAAGCTTGTTGTTGGTGGCTTGAAGACGTCAGCTGTTCTGACCTACCTAAATAATAGTAGGACATTGCTGGTACTGTATAACTAGTACTTGTCCTACTAGACTGCACCTAGACTTATTATGCTCTGATTAGGAATGTTGACTTTGTAACTAACTCCTATCACGTCCTGTTTAGTAGTGCATTCTAGTAATTCAGTTTTTAATTATTCGTATATTTCTTATCTCTATTGCTTCCGCACTGTGCACATGGCTACGTCACTCTCACGTGACGGCCAGCATGCCTTGATCTCAGTCGGGGTGTGTCAGTTTGGTATCAGAGCCAAGTTTAGCGATCCTGTATAATTCTTGAATGTTCTAATCCTTGTGATGTCTTATGTCAGAGCTATGTCGCCTCGTAGAGAGCCCTGTCAATCAACTGAACCTAGTTTCCCCGATATTGCTCAATTAGGGGAAGCTATAGATTCTACCATTCAGTCTGCATTCCGTACTCCCTAAAACACACCTCTTGAGACAGTTTATAATCTGAAGTTGACTCACTTCATTGGGAATGGAGGTCATGAGGGGGCAGAAAAATGGCTGAATCATATTGAGAAGACCTTTCAAGTGATGTAGAGTTAGGGGAATCTTCCTCCTGATAGGTGGGTCGAGACGACTACCTGGTATTTGGGAGAGCAGCCTGCATCCTGGTGAGGACATGAGTCTTACTTGTTGACCTTAGCAGAGATTGCGGATTGGGGAGTATTTAAAGAGCTGTTTCGAAAAAGGTTCATTTCTCATGAGTATGTTGATCGGAAGAAACAAGAGTTTACTTATTTGAAGTAAGGAAAGATGTCAGCTAATGAGTATTACAGGATGTTTACTGACCTGTCGAGATATGATCCGGAGGTTGCTGCTAACCTAGTTGAGATAATCTGCCATTTCAGATTGGGTGCTAAGAAGAAATGGCGTTCCATAGCGACATCGACTCACTATGCCACTTACCAGGAGTTTTATGAGATTCTACTGAGGATTGAAGACTTAAAGAACATACCTAGTGAAAGTGAGGATGAGGAAAGAAAGAATGGAGGCCAAAGACGAGATGACAAAGGAAAAGGGCAAGCATTTCAAGGACCCCGCAAGACCCAGAATTTAAGATGAGTGGTGGCAGTTCCAGCTCTTCTAGGAGGGGATTGAGAACTAATATGCAGATGAGAGGTGGTAGATTTACTGGAAGCCCTAGGCTCCAGAGGCAGAGAGATTTTGGTGGTTTAGGTGGATCCAGTGCTCCCTTATGCCGCAGGTGTAATATTAGGCATTTTGGGGAGTGTATGAGAGGTAGCAGTGGATGCTTCACTTGTGGTCAGATGGGTTATAGGGTTGCTCAATGTCCTCAGAGTTAGCAGAGACCCCAACAACATTTTTTCCCACCACATGCACCGACCCAGCAAGCTTCAGGATCTGGTGGTTATACTCAGACTGGACGATGAGGTGCCTACCACTATCAGGGCGACACCGCTCCCTACACCTCAAGACAGCAGCAGTACTCTCAGGATCCTCAGTATCAGAGTGGGTACCCTTAGTATCAGGGAGGATTTATGTCTTATCAGCCATATTCAACCGGAGGATCTCAATGGTACCAAGGGGGACAGCCCCAGCAGGGAGAGATTGCTGCTAGTAGTGTAGGATCTTCGAGGCAGTCGAGTCAGCAGAGGCAGGGATGTGGTATTCATGCCAACAGAGGTCGTAGTGGACGACAGCAGAATCAGGGGCGTATCCACAACATGTCACTGCAAGATGCCCAAAATAATCCAGATTTAATCATGGGTACGTTAAATATTCTTGGTCATTTTGCTAGAGTATTGATTGATTGTGGTGCTATACATTATGTTATTTCTCGTACATTTGCTCAAGTGACGCAACCCCATCCTACACCTCTAGGATATAATTTAGAATTTTCCATGCCTAGAGGGGATAAATGTTTTGTGGATCGGGTATATCCAGGATGTCCAGTGATAATAGATGATGTTATTATGTCGGCTAATCTTATGCCATTGGATACTATGGATTTTGATGTGATTTTGGGCACTGATTGGTTGCACTATAATCATGCCAAGATAGATTGTTATGGAAAGACAATCACATTTCATTGTCCTGGATTACCTGAAGTTACATTTGTAGGAGAGCCTAGTGGGGTGAGACATGGCATTATTTCAACCATGAAAGCAAAGAGATTGTTGTCGAAAGGTTGTCAGGGATATTTGGCTCATGTGGTATTGAATGATGATGCTCTTAGTAGTGCGGAGGATGTTCGGGTGGTCAGATATTTTCCGGATGTATTCCCTGAGGATTTGCCTAGATTGCCGCCAGATAGAGATGTGGAGTTTGTTATTGATCTGCTTCCAGGTACGAATCCCATATCCTTAACTCTTTATAGAATGGCTTGTGCTGAATTAAGGGAATTGGAAGTTCAGTTGCAAAAGTTAGTGGATAAAGGTTTTCTTCAGCCTAGTACTTCATCTTGGGGAGCTCCAGTTTTATTTGTGAGGAAGAAAGATGGAACTTTGAGGCTGTGCATTGATTACAGGTAACTGAATCGGGTAACCATTAAGAACCGTTATCTATTGCCTCATATAGATGATTTATTTGATCAACTCAGAGGTGCATGTGTATTTTCTAAGATCGATTTGAGGTCAGGTTACTACCAGTTGAAGATTAAAAATGAAGATGTCCCTAAAACCGCATTCAGGACTCGATATGGTTATTATGAGTTTCTTGTGATGTCATTCGGGTTAACTAATGCACCAGCCTTTTATGAACTTAATGAATCGAGTATTCCAGCCATATTTGGACAGGTTTGTTATTGTCTTCATTGATGATATTCTGGTATACTCTAAGTCTAAGGCTGAGCATGCTAGACACCTGAAGTTGGTGTTGAGCAGTTTGAAGGAACACCAACTATACGCTAAGTTTAGCAAATGTGAATTTTGGTTGAATCAAGTGACAATTTTGGGACATGTCATTTATGCTCAAGACATTCAAGTGGATTCTCAGAAGGTGGTAGCTATAGAGAATTGGGAGCAACCTCGAACCGTCACTGAGGTACGAAGTTTTCTTGGCCTAACAGGCTATTATAGACAGTTCGTTAAAGATTTTTTAGTGATTGCCTTGCCATTGACGAGGTTGACTCGAAAGGATGTTAAGTTTGAGTGGGATAATAAATGTGAGCAAAGTTTCCAGCAGTTGAAGTATTATCTCACTCATGCACCTGTTCTAGTACTTCCAGATGATAGCGGTACTTATAAGGTTTATAGTGATGCTTATCTGAATGGTTTGGGTTGTGTATTGATGCAACATGGTAAGGTAATTGCTTATGCTTCGAGACAGTTGAAACCTCACGAGAAGAATTACCTTACACATGATTTGGAGTTGGCGACTATCATTTTTGCTTTGAAGATTTGGAGACATTATCTTTATGGTGAGAAATGTAAGATCTTCACTGATCATAAGAGTCTTCAGTATCTGTTTACTCAGAGAGATCTTAATCTTCAATAGCAGAGGTGGATTGAGTTACTGAGTGACTATGATTGCACAATTGAGTATCATCCTGGTCGTGCAAATGCAGTGGTGGATGCACTTAGGAGGAAGACTCCAGCCAGACTTAATGCCATCTATGATTGTCATGTTCCTCTCCTAACAGATTTGAGGTCCACTAGAGTGGAGCTAGGAGTGGAAGATCGAGAAGACTCCTTGCTTGCTAATTTTCAAGTTAGGCCAATTTTAATTGATCATGTGCTTGAAGCTCAGATGAATGATGAGGAGACTCAGGAAATACTTCAAGCAAGAAATCAAGGAAAAAAGAAAGATTTTGAGATTTGAGAAACTGATGGTATGCTTGTGCAGGAAAACAGAATGTATGTGCTGAATAATGCAGAGTTAAAGAAAGAAATTTTGGATAAAGCACATATTTCGGCATATGCGATGCATCCAGGGGACACTAAGATGTATCATACCATTAGACCATTTTATAATTGGCCGAGTATGAAAAGAGAAATTGCCGAATATGTGAGTAGGTGTGCTATTTGCCAACAGGTTAAAGCTGAAAGGAAGAAGCTGTTTGGTTTAATGCAGCCACTTCTTGTTCCACAGTGGAAATGGGAAAATATTACTATGGATTTTGTGTACAAGCTTCCTCACACACATAATGGATATGACGGCATTTGGGTGGTAGTTGATCAGTTTACTAAGTCAGCACATTTTATTCCAATGAGGGAGAAGTATTCATTAAGCCGATTAGCTAAGTTATTTATATCACAGTCGGATTGGGATCCTAGATTTACTTCCAAGTTCTGGATAACATTCCAGGAAGCTCTTGGCACGAGCTTTATAGTACAACATATCACCCTTAGACAGATGGACAATCTGAGAGGACTATTCAGACATTAGATGATATGTTGAGATCTTCAGTGCTGTAGTTTGGAGATAGTTGGTATGATTGTTTGGATTTGATGGAGTTCGCCTACAACAACAGCTATCATTCGAGTATTAGTATGGCACCATTTGAGGCACTTTATGGGAAATCTTGTCATACGCCTCTATGTTGGTTAGAGGTTGGTGAAAGAGTTTTGGTAGGCCCTGAGATTGTGGATGTGACTACTCAAAATGTTCAGGTAATTAAGTCTAACCTGAAAGCGGCCCAAGATCGACAAAAAAGTTTAGCAGACAAGCATGCCACTGATAGGAAGTATAATGAAGGTGATTGGGTATTTCTAAAGTTATCACCTTGGAAATGTGTTGTACGATTTGGAAAGAAAGGAAAGTTGAGTCCTAGGTATTAGACATATATGATCACCGAATGAGTCGATGAGGTTGTTTACAGGCTTGAGTTGCCTCCAAAATTGTCCAAGGTGCACGATGTGTTTCATGTTTCGATGCTTCGACATTATGTTTCAGATCCTTCACATGTGATTCCTCCTCAACCTTTGGAAATCAATTCGAACTTGACTTATGATGAAGAACCAGTGACTCTTTTGGATTGGAAGGATAAGGAACTAAGGAACAAGACTGTACGCTTGGTGAAAGTATTATGGAGAAATCATTCAGTGGAAGAAGCTACTTGGGAGACAGAGGATTGGATGAGAGAGATGTATCCATGCTTGTTTTATGATTACTAGTGGATGTATTTGTTATGTATAATTTCAAGGATGAAATTTTATAAGGTGGGGAGATTGTCACAGCCCGTCCCAAATATATAATTTTTGACGATGTGGAATGATGGAATTACCCTTGGACGTTGAGAATTATTATGGATGTTGTGGGTTAGGCTTAAGAGTGTGGACCAATTAGTTATATTCCTCTATTATTGGAACCAATTAGAACTAAGTGTTCTCTTAGTTATGATTGGTGGCTTTTGGACCACATATACCCACCTACCTTCTCTCTCCTTCCCGTGCTCTCTCTCTCTCATCTTTCAGACTCTCTCTCTCTCCCCTCTTTCGTATGGACAAGCTTCGAACTCCCCCTTTCAGGCACAGATCGAAGCTTTAAAGGTAAGGTTCTTGCTCATTGTAACCTCCTGAGTATATTGGTACCCTTGTTTGGACGTGAATGCTTCGAGAACCCAAGAAACCCTAACCCCGATTTTGTGCACTGTTCATGCACACGTAAAACCTTGTGTTTCAAGGAATTATAAGGACATAGGAAGCTTAAGGAGGTCCTCATGAGTCTAGGGGCACTTCTTTGGAAGGATTTGGACATCGGAGGACTGAGATCGACATGTTTCTAGGTAAGCCGAGCTATTGTCCTTTCTCAGGAAAAATCTAGTAGAATTTAAGCCTTGAAACTTGTATAACGTGATTCTACATGTTATTAGCTTCATTTTGGTACCAATTTCATGAAAAATGGTGAAGAATCGAAGGAGAATAGTGATTTTAAACTTTTACCCAGAAACCGGCGACTCACCGGAGAAGAAAGGAGAATATTCTGTCAGTTTTGACGGAATATACTGACGCCGTCAGTTAGTTTGGACGGTTACCGTTGGACTTAAAGGAATATTCCTAACGGCAGTTAGGGAATCTGTCAGGATTCCCTGCGCGTGGCGGCGCGTTTTGCCGTGCACTCGCCGGTGCGTGGCGGCGCGTGAGGGTCCAAAAATTAATCTAAAAATATGGGGATGTTCTTGAAGTTGTGTAGGTTCCTGTGGTATATTCATATACCCATTTTGAGCTGTGTATAAAAAGTTATTAGCTAGTTTTGCCTATGTGCTTTAAAATAATGTTTTTATAGTTAATTCGCATATAGGTGAGACTTATCCCGAGGATGAGCATATCCAAGGATGACTCGGGGGTTATGACCCGTCGACATATCAGTGAGTGGACTTTTGGTTTTCAGTATATA
The DNA here is from genome assembly GCF_916048215.2 of Malus sylvestris. NCBI lineage: Eukaryota > Viridiplantae > Streptophyta > Magnoliopsida > Rosales > Rosaceae > Malus > Malus sylvestris. The sequence goes on from NC_062267.1 coordinate 20,470,557, forward strand.
TTTATATACTTCATACTTTCCCAGAAAAATGTGTTTGAATGATAATATGCCATAAATGCCATACATATAAGTTTATAATTCATACATGAATTGGTATGTGATGCTTTATATATATATATATATATATATATATATATATATATATATATATATATATATATATATATATATATATAAATGTGGTGATGTGGACACTCAGGTAAGCTCAGGTAAGTTGTGTTTGGTTATATGAATCATTGATGATGCGAGATGTGAATGAATAATGGTTGAGCTCATAAAACTGCACTTAGGGTGATTGTGATTTAGCCATAGATATGGCACATGCCTGTTTATTATGTCACCTCCCGCACCATATGCTCATATTGGATCCAATTTAGGTGCACAGTCTTGTCGTACATACCTTACTTATGGTTCCGATTTGTAGATGACTGGCGAATTATCGCCCAGCTATTATGTGAGAGTAGTATTGAGCATGATTGTATTACACCCATTATTGTCGTATAGACCTTTTTGTTTGGTTCCGACTCTTGTGCAATATATTGCCGTATAGGTCATAGTAGTGACTCGGGCTAGAGTGACTTTTGAGCCATGAATTCAGCTGTACAGACTATCACAGGGGTTCCGGCTAACATGTTATGTTTCTATGGAATTGTTCTTACCTGAATTGTTTATTCTATTATATCTTGGCATGGCATATATATAAGATTATGATTATGTGATACATGAATTGAATTGATATGATTTCATATATATTTATGTATATGCTTATATCTTGATTTTGGGAAAAATTATACATGTTTTACAGCGAGGGGTTAGATATGTTGATAAATGAAATGGTTTTGAAAAACATTTGTTTTTGCCCACTCACGTTTTCTGTTTTGCGCCCCTTCATGTTTTAAGTAAGCTTGATGCTGGTGGCTTGAGGACGTCGGCAGTTTTGACCTACCTAAATAATAGTAGGACATTCCTGGTACTGTATAACTAGTACTTGTCCTACTGGACTGCACCTAGACTTATTATGCTTTGATTAGGAGTGTTTACTTTGTAACTAACTCCTATCACTTCCTATTTAGTAGTGCACTCTAGTAATTCGGTTTTTAATTATTCGTATATTTCTTATCTTTATTGCTTCCGCACTGTGCACATGGCTACGTCACTCTTACGTGACGGCCAACATGCATGATCTCGGTCGGGGTGTGTCATTTATTATATTTAAAATATTATTTGAATTTATTTAAATTTCATAATTTGTGAGACATTAAATGCATAAATGCATGAATTAAATTAGTTCAAAAAAAAAATGCATGAATTAAATATCTTAAATGAGGCTAAGGACCTCAATCAAAATATTTAAACAAAGAGTAATGTTATTCATACCATGTTTTTAGACCACATTTTCATACCACTTTAGGTGGCATCTGATGTGGACAACCACATCATTTGAAAAAATTACAAAACCCAAGGAAAGGAAGAAGAAAGACTCATCGTATACCACAATCATCATTTAATTAACTAGTTTTTCTTAATTATTAGTTTATTAAATAATGAATTAAATTTAAAAATCTGATTAATTCAAATAATGTTGTTGTCCACATCAAATGCTACCTAAGGTGGTATGAAAATGTAGTACAAAAACAAGGTTTCAGTCTAACAATTAGGTTGATTAGAGACCGGAAACAAAATGACCCTTTTAAGTATCTCTTCATTTGTATTATGACAAAATGACCTTTTTAAGTATCTCTTCATTTGTATTATAACATGTAGTGTACGACTTTATGTTCCAAAGGCACTAAAAAATCTCTCTTAACTGGGCAATCGTTCGTTGATTGCAGAGTGGGATCGTGTTGACTCATTCCCATAATATAAGTTTTAGGGAAGGATTTTATTGGTATGAAGATAAATACTATGCTTTGTTGTTGTTGTTGTTGCTCATGAAAACTACGCATGTGGACCGCCCTTAACACAATGGCACTGCCAAGTCCCGAATACCGGCCATGACTTACGAATAAAAAGTAGATTTCACCATCAAACTTCTCGACACAACAACCTTACGAGGAACAGTTACTTGAAACATCGTTCAACCTGTGTGGATGATGAGTGGATCTGGTCTTCTCATCTCCAGTTCCTTTTTACCTCGGCAATTCGGAGTAATTCGTCAGTTAACAGCGTAACACCATTACATGACTCTGTTCTTCTAGCCACCACTTATAATTCTTCTCTATATAAGTTTCCTGCTTTACTGCTTTGAACAGTTAAGAACAAAATAAAAGAAAAGGGAGAGAGATCTTCCTAAAAAAATATTAAGAATATCAGATGTTGGGGTTTGTCGCTAATTCAAATAAATAAAGCATTAGATCAATGAATATTATTCATATAACCAAATATTAGCTCTACAAGTATCGTAATATTATGTCACTACTCATCGGAACACTGAATAATCAATCAAACAATATGTCCGAAGTTGAATCCAAACCAAAAAAAAAAAAAAAAAAAAAATTTACAAGAATATTTTTTCGCAATCCCCTTTTGGTTTTTTTTCAACCCATCAAACAGTAATGGATTGGTTTAGATGCCTACGATGGTGAATCTGTTTAAGCTGCAAACGTTTCAATTCAACCCCACCAGATCTCCTCTTCCAAAGACTCTTCACCTCCTCTTCTTGTTCTTCAGCAGGCTTCTTGGGCACCCTCTTGATCACAGGCAGAGGAGGATCTAAATCCAGAAGGTTAATATTTGCACCATTGTTCTTAATCCTGGTCCCACTTCCACCATTTTTACCATTCACAATCACTTGACTTCTACATCTTGTGGTGGTGTTTCTAGTGGTTGTTGTGGTGGTGGCGGCGGCTGCGGCATTAGGGTTGTTGAGGTTTTTGCCAGAGAAGCGTTTCTTGAGCTTGGAGTACTTGAGGGGGTTGTGGTGGTGGTTGTTGGGGCTGCTGATATTGTCCTTGGAATTAGGGTTTGAGGAGATGGTGAGTAGTCTATGAGTGGCGAGAGGGGTTGGAAAGCCAGTGACCTTGTTGCTTCTTTTCACTTGGCCCATGCAACTGATTCTTGGGGATAAAGCGTCTTCTTTTACAGAAGCCGACTTTGGAAGCCTCACATCTTTGATGGATGGTCTCGAACATAACATGGGCAAGAATATGCTTCTCTGATGATTATGCATATGCAGGTTTTGACTGTGGCGGTGACGGTGGTGGCAGTGGTGGTGGTGATGTGAGCGGCTGTATTCGCTTGCCATTTGAGTCTCGTCTCACCCTTTGAATATCTCGACTATTCAGCTTCTGAAACTGAGAAGAGAGGTTTTTGTATAGCTAGACAGAGACAGAGAGAGAGAGAGAGAGGATAATGAATGAGAAGAGGGGGACAGAGAGGGGAAGGCAGTGTTTCAGATTATAAGATTTGATGAGGTCTTGTGGTTCAAAAGGGTGTTGAGATTGTCAAATATGAACAAATAAGACCATCCCCTTTTTTTTATTTTATTTTACTTGTTTATTTATTTATTGTTTACTCATTCCAATTCCATTAGCAACGACTAGTAGAAATGAGAGACCAAGAAACAAGTACGCATGTCATGTCAGGACCAGTCTTTTAAAATATATGGCAGTAGAATAGAAAGAGTGTGTGTGCTTAATTAAGTGATGGAAGTGTGAAAACGAAACCTCTTTTTCTTTTCTTTCTTTAAATAATATTAGGGACATCTTCTATCCATCCCATCCCAACCAATTCATGAAGCCAATTCTACACGTTATTGTTGGTAAATCATAGGCTGACCTCCTCTTTGTCTCCTTTTAAAATTTTCATGGATTTGGTGGTTAAAGTTGAATCCTTGGGCAACATATAACAGAATAAATAAACACCAACATTAGTTAACCAAATAACCGACTTACTCAAAACTATTCAAGACTCAAGAGTTTATTTTACTCTTTGGTTGGTTTATTACCAAAAGCCCTAGTTTTGTTCCCTCTTCTCACGTCATTGTTGATTTTTTTTTTCTTTTTGAAAAGGGACAACTAGTAATAAGTCACAATTATCTACCTCTATTGAGCCCAAGTAGACTATGAGGAATTTCACCCTTCACATAGCCACAATCAAGCAAACTCACAAGCTTGGAGCATCGAACCCAAGACCTTCCACATTTTTTTTGTTTATTGCGAAGCCGCAGTCCGCTTCCTTACAATTGGACCACTTGCTGTGGTTCGTCATTGTTGATTATTAGATCAAAAAATAAGTTAGATTTAAATATTAATTATGTGACCAAAACTTAAAATCTAAACGATTAACCAATCTGTAACTAAAGACCTTAAATTTAAGCTCATTTTAAAAGAACAATCATGTCAATAAATGATATCAAAATTGAAGAAATTTGTTGAAAAATAACTATATTCAGCCAAGACATATAAAATGCTTTTTTTCTTTCTTGCTTATAAGTTATAAGTTTAATTTGATGGAGGAATACTTTGATGGAAAATACTATCAATTTTCTCACTTACTTTTTCATTTTAAGTTTTTCACTTCTATTCATGCCACATGTATTTCACTAGTACGAAAAACCAAAAATTTAATTCTCTTTTGGTTGACAAACTAAAACTTTGATTATGCTAACAAATGAAGAAAAATAGTTGAATTTTAATATAATTCAAATTTTAGTTTTGGGTGTTAGTAAAGTACATCTAGCATGAAAAGAAGTGAGAAAGATGAAATAAGAAGGTTGTTAGCATTTCCCTACTTGGATTAGATGTGAGGATAGGAATCCTCACATCCTATCAGTTTATCGCATATTGTGACACACCCCGATCCTAGAATCAAGGCGTGCTGGCTGTCACGTGAGCGTGACGTAACCAAAAGTGCGACGCAAAAGTAATAAGATAAGAGAAATACGAAGGAATAAATACCAACTACTAGCAATAATATACAACTAACATGCTAGAGTGAGTTTAAGTGTGAAACACACATATTCAGAGCATAAGTACTAAGTGCAATCAAGTAGGACCATTACTAAATTACAACACCCGAAGGTGAGTCCAACATTTAAGTAGTCTGTCAGAACGCCGTGGGAATCCTCGTGAGCCACCAACACAGCTAACTAGAACCTGGAGGGGCGCAAAACAAGATTGAGTGGGTCAGTAAAACAAGCTTTTTGAAAACATTTCATTTAATAACATTTCTAAACCCTCGCTGTAAAACCTGTATACTTTCCCAGAAAATAACATAATATGCATATAATTCTTCAAATATCTCAAATCACCAATCTTTATCGAAAACCAGAAAGTATGCCATGCTATAAACGTCAACAACAGAATAAGAATGCATCAATATAACAGGTGAAATAATGAATCAACCAGAGACCCTGTAGCTGTCATGTACGGTTAATTCTATAGCTCAATATCTAATCCAACCGGAGTCACCACTATGACCTGTATGGCGCTACTCTGCACATAAACCGGAATTACCTAAAGTAGTCTGTACGATAAGAATGGTGTAAGAATACACTCTAGTGCTTCTCTCATCAACAGCTGTATAATAATCTAAGATCACCTATAAGTCGAAACCGCCTCTAATGGTATGTACGATATGTCGGAACCCTCTAATGGTCTGTACGACATGCACCTACTTGGATCCAAGGTGAACGTGTGGTGCGGGGTGAATGATATAAGCATTAACACCAGGGTGCAGGTTATGAGCTCTCAACATGATAGGAGCATATTTATATGACTTAATTAGCTTGTTTCCTTGCATTTACGTTGCTAGTACTTAGTAATTTTCGGATTTTAAGCTATTTTCGTGCAATTTCAGGTTTTAAGGACAAAGTATGCATACATGTGCATTTTGGAGCCTTTTGGAGCAGTTTTGGGCATCAAATGGATTGCATATGCTTGGAGGTAAGAAGATGGACGAAATTGAAGATCAAATGAGCATAGGATTGAATGATGATGTGAAGAATTGGATTCAAGACAAATAAAGAATGAAGTGTTCAAAATTGGAAGCCAAAGTTTTTAAAGTTGGAAGTTTATATTCTTGGAAGTTTCCTAATCTTTCCTCACCTATGTTCCAGCCACAAAGGGATTCCAAAACATATTAGGGCACTTAATTGGTTTTTCTAGAAGCCCTAAACTTTCCCTAAAGTCCTTGCTGCACAAAAGCATCCTTTCTTTCCTATTTTCTGATCTTAAAACCACATTCCCTTTTATTCAAGCAACCAGCCGCACCTTTCCCCTCTTTCTTACCTATTTTCTGACCCAAAATTACATTCCCCTTTGTTCTAAAGCCTTGCCATACAAGGGGATATGATTCTTACCTATTTTGTGCCTCAAAACACATTCCTAAATCTGCCCTACAATCTTTGCCGAATTTCCCTTCCTTTTCTCTTTAATTCCTGCACCTTTCTTGCCTATTTCCCATAGATTTATGATTCCAAATTTAATAAATTCGTAGCCCTTCCTTTCCCTATAAATAAGACCCCTTTCTGACCATTCTAAGCACTCCACCTTCACCATAACCAACCTATATCCATCCACCACCACAAATCACCACAAACACCTTCAACCATCCCTTGTGCCACAGCAAAGAAGGAAGGAGACCCTTGGACGTGCTTGCCATTCAAGACGTTGGATTGTTGGAGCATTTCTAGGTGTTTTCATTCTTTGTTTTTAATGTCTAAATTTATGTATCTTTGTTTTGCGTTTATGAGGAACTAAGCCCTTCTTGGCTAGGGGGCTATTCAATACCATGATTATACTTGCATTATGAATTGATTACCTTTAGTTGTTATTTCATAAGTTGTGAATTCAATTTGCTTAACCGTTTGATTGATAACTTATTCTTGTATGTTTATTAAGAGTGCACACTTAGTTTTCAAGCAAGGATTTGAAGCTAAAATATAAGGGAGTTTCACCTAATAGTTACAAACTTATATTTGCAATTAGTGGAGGTCGCTTATAAACGATCGTGTTAAGTGAATTCTTGGAAAAAGTTTCATGCTTTTCATAGTTACAATTGCCTTGTCAATGCTTATAGTTTTCATGAAACTTAATGATCTTTGATTGTACCTTTATTGTGCTTTTCACGTAGGGGACTTTTAGAGAATGCTTTAATTTGTTGTATGTGCTTTCCCATCCAATTCATTAACTTAAGGAGAACTTGAAGGTTAAAAAAGTGATGTCACAGTTAACCTGGAGTATTGAGTTTCATGACTTATTGAGAGAAGCAATTGGAAATCAATTTGAAAGCAAGTGTGTCATGTGTGGAGAAGAACCCTCTAGTTACCCCATATCTCATCAATTCACCTAAATTTGTCTAAGAATCTGTTTAATTTGTTTTTGTTTTAATTTACTTATTTTCGTCCAAAATCAACCCCACCTTATTTCTTTGAGTCATATTAATTAGAACTTCTCTTAGATTATGTTTTTAAGTGTTTTGAGCCTTTAGAAACCCAAAAATTCGTCCAAGTTTGTGTTAGAGTCCAAAACTGCCCAGAAAGTGTTTCTAAGGCAGTTTTGAGTGTTTTTGTGCTGTTTTGAGTCTTTTGGTTTGTTTTAATGTTTTAGAGTTTAGTTTTGCATTCTTTGAGTCTAGTTTAGTGTTTTAAACTTTGTTTTACATATTTGAGTCAGTTTAGAGTGTTTTAGCAATCCTTCCTAATCCCCGGTTTAAGAACGATCCCTACTTATCCATACTACAATTGTCAACAAGAGGGTTTAATTTGAGTGTTTAATTATTTTACGCATCACAACACAATTCACATAATCAATAAATCATATGAACAATATAAACTCACCTGATACTCACATGTGCGTCCACAACATCATTTAACATATATATGCAACAATTACTAATTCATATATTTCATATATATGTATGCATGGCATTTTAAAACATACTTTCATTTAAATTCAATTTCTGGGAAAAATCAATAGTATATAGGTAAATACAGAAAATACTGCCCACTTACTGGTAAGTCGAAGGGTCGTAACCCCCGTGATGCCCTTGAACGCGCTCGTCCTCGGGATAGGTCTCACCTATATGCGAAACAACTATAAAAACATTATTTAAAGCATCCAACCAACAATACGTAATAACTTCTTATACAATGCTCAATTTGGGTATATGAATATACCACAGTGACCTACTCGACGTCGAGGTATTTTTAGAAAAAATTTCCAACACGGCACGCGTGTCATCTTCTTCCTCCAATCGCCAGACTAGTTTCGCCGGCGCCAGAAAACTGGAGATTTTTCAAACTCCATTTTCTCCGTCGATTCTTCACCAGTTTTTTACAAAATTTACATCAAAATGAAGCCCTAAGCATGTAGAATCACGTTATACTACTTTAAGGCTAAAAAACATACGAAATCGCACTGAAGAAAATCCAAGAAAACCGGCCAACTTCGAACCCTACGATCTCGACGTCCAAAACCTTCAAACTAAGTACTCTGAGCTTCCTTGGGACCTCACTAAGCTCCCTGTAAGCTTAGAATTCCCTGAAAATCAACATTTCACGTCCACATGAACAGTACTCAAAACTGGGGGTTCAGGTTTCAGGAGTTTTCGAAGGTTCCAAGTTCCAAAAATGGTACCAATGAACTCACAAGCTTGCAAGGATGAAGGAACTCACCTTTTTGACGTCGATCCGTGATGTTTTGAGGGATTTGGTGTTCGTCCGTACGAGTTCGTGAGGGAGAGAGGAAGAGAACTGCGAGGGAGGAGAGATAGAGGGCACGGGTAGGAGAGATGGCTTGTCCCGTGTGTGTGTGGTCCACCCGAAACAATCACAATCCAATTCCTTTAGGTCCCTAACCACACAATTTGTATACCATTTAATCTACTTAATTAAATTTTCCAAGAACTTAGGAGAGTATACATTTATTCGAATGACATGTCACACGTACCTTAATATCCTTTAAGGGCAATTCCGTCATTTCACATCCACGATAAATAAATTTCGGGACGGGCTGTGACAATCTCCCCTCCTTATAGAATTTTGTCCTCGAAATTCATACAACACTCAATCCATTAATATTCATAAAATAACCTTAGATACATCTCTCTCATTTGATCTTCCGTTTCCCAAGTAGCTTATTCCACTGAGTGGTTCCTCCACAATACTTTTACTAAGCTCATTGTCTTATTCCTTAGAACTTTGTCTTTCCAATCCAAGATAGTCACTGGTTCCTCATCATACGTCAAATTCGGATTAATCTCCAAAGGTTGAGGAGGAATCACATGTGAAGGATCTGAAACATAATGTCGAAGCATCGAGACATGAAACACATTATGTACCTTAGATAACTCCGGAGGCAACTCCCTTAGATAACTCCGGAGGCAACTCCAATCTATAAGCAACTTCACCAATCCTCTCAGTGATCACATAAGGTCCTATGTACCTAGGACTTAGCTTGCCTTTCTTTCCAAACCGCACTACACCTCTCCAAGGTGACAATTTCAAAAATACCAAATTACCCACATCATATACTCGATCAGTAGCATGTCTATCTGCTAAACTCTTTTGTCGATCCTGGGCCACTTTCAGGTTAGACTTAATCACCTGAACATTTTGAGTAGTTTCATCCACAATCCCTGGGCCCTTTAGCACTATTTTACCAACTTCTGACCAACACAATGGCGTACGACAAGCTCTACCATAAAGTGCCTCAAATGGTGACATACCAATGCTCGAATGAAAGCTATTATTGTAGGCAAATTCCATCAAGTCTAGGCGATCATGCCAAGAATCACCAAACTATAACACTGAAGATCTCAGCATATCCTCTAACGTCTGAATAGTCCTCTTTGATTGTCCATCGGTTTGAGGATGATAAGCAGTGCTGTAAAGTAATTTCGTACCAAGAGCTTCCTAAAAAGCTATCAAAAACTTAGAAGCAAATCTTGGATCTCTATCAGAAATAATATTCACTGGAACTCCATGATACTTCACAATCTTCGTGATGAACAACTTAGCCAATTTATTCAGGGGGTACTTTTCCCTCACTGGAATGAAGTGTGCAGACTTGGTAAGTCGATCTACAACCACCCAAACGCCATCAAATCCTTTCTATGTACGTGGAAGCTTATACACAAAATCCATAGTTATATTTTCCCATTTCCACTGAGGAAGCATCCGTCCAAAAGGCTTCTTTCTTTCTGCTTTCACTTGCTGGTAAACAATACACCTACTTACATATTCTGCAATTTCCCTTTTCATACCCGACCAATAATAAAATGGTCGAATGGTATGATACATCTTAGTTCCTCTTGGATGCATTGCATAAGCTGAACAATGTGCTTCATCCAAAATTTCTTTCTTTAATTCCTCATTATTCGGCACATACATTCTGTTCTCTTGCATAAGCATGCCATTTGATTCACAAATCCTGAGGTCTTTCTTTTTCCCTTCATTTCTCAATTGGATCATTTCCTAGATCTCTTCATCAACCATCTGAGCTTCAAGTACACGATCGACTAAAACTGGCCCGACTTGAAAACTAGCAAGAAAAGCTTCTCTTCGTTCTTCGATCTCCAACTTTACTCCAGTAGCTCTCAAATCTGCAAGAAGAGGAACACGGCAAGCATACAAAGCATTAAGTCGACCTTGAGGTTTCCTACTCAATGCATCAGCTACCACATTTGTACGACCCGGATGATACTCAATAGTGCAGTCATAATCACTTAGTAACTTCATCCACCTTCGCTGACGAAGATTAAGATCATACTGAGTAAAAAGATACTGAAGACTCTTATGATCAGTGAAGATCTTACATTTCTCACCATCGAGATAATGCCTCCAAATCTTCAAAGCAAAAACAATGGTTGCCAACTCAAGATCGTGAGTAGGATAATTCCTTTCATGAATCTTCAATTGTCGAGAAGCATAGGCGATCACTTTATTATGCTGCATCAAAACACATCCCAAACCATTCAAGGAAGCATCACTATAAATCTCAAAGTTACCACTATTGTCAGGAAGTACCAATACTGGAGCATGAGTGAGGCAATATTTCAGCTACTGGAAACTTTGCTCACAATTCTCGTCCCACTCAAATTTAACATGCAATCACAGAAAAAATTTGAACAAACCGTCGATAATAACCTGCTAGACCAAGAAAACTCCGCACCTTAGTGACGGTTCGTGGCTGTTCCCAATTCTCTACTGCTGCAATCTTTTGAGGATCTACTTGAATTCCTTGTGCCGATACTACATGTCCCAAAAATGCCACTTGATTCAACCAAAACTGGCATTTGCTAAACTAGGCATACAACCGATATTCCCTCAATTTCTTTAATACCAAGTTAAGATGTCGAATATGATCTGCTTTCGACTTAGAGTATACCAGAATATCATCAATAAAAACAATGACAAATCTATCAAGATATAGCTGGAATACTTCATTCATTAGCCTCATGAAAGCTACAGGTGCATTAGTCAATCCAAATGGCATCACCAAAAACTCATAATGTCCATAACGGGTCCTGAAAGCCGTTTTAGGTACATCATCATCTTTAATCTTCAACTGATAATAGCCAGATCTCAAATCAACCTTAGAGAATACACATGCACCTTTAAGCTGATCAAACAAATCATTGATACGAGGCAATGGATAACGGTTTTTAATCGTTGCCCGATTCAATTGCTTGTAATCAATACATAATCTCAAAGTTCCATCTTTCTTTCTTACAAACAACACCGGAGCTCCCCAAGGTGAAGTACTAGGTTGAATGAAACCTTTATCAGTTAATTACTGTAACTGAATTTTCAATTCTCTCAATTCAGCTGGAGCCATTCTATACGGAGTCAAAGATATAGGATCCGTACCTGGAAGCAAATCAATAGAAATTTCCACATCTTTGTCTGGCGGCAATCCAGGCAAATCATCTGGGAATACATCAGGATAGTGCCTGACTACTCCAACTTCCTCTACACTGCTAGGAACAACATCATTTAACACCACATGTGCTAAGTATCCTTGACAACCTTTTGATAACAACTTATTTGCTCTCATGGCAGAAATAACACCATGTTTCACCTAACTTCTTTCACCCACAAAAGTAACCTTTGGTAGTCTAGGACGATGGAAAGTAATTGATTTCCTGTAACAATCTATATGGGCACGATTATAATGCAACCAATCTGCCCCTAAAATCACATCAAAATCCACAATATCTAACGGGATAAGATTAGCTGGCATAATTACACCATCTACCATCACTGGACACCCTGGATAAACACTATCAACATAACATTTGTCCCCTCTAAGCATAGCAAACTCTAAATCAAATCCTAGAGGTGTAGGGTGAGGTTGTGTCATTTGAGCAAATGTATGAGAAATCACAGAATGTGTAGCACCACAATCAATCAAAACTCTAGCAAAGTGACCAAGGATATTTAACGTACCCATAATCAAGTCCGGATGAATCTAAGCATCTTGCAGTGAGATGTGATTAACACGTCCCTGAGCTTGCTGTCGTCCTCCACGACCTCTATTACCTTGATTACCTCACCCCTGAGAAGTACGTCCCTGTCCTGTCTGGCTAGACTACCTAGATGGTCCTGCACTGCTAGCAGTAACCTCTCCCTACCGGGGCTGACCTCCCTGATACCACTGAGATCCGCTAGCTGGCATGGAAGGATATGAAGTATAACCTCCAGGATTTTGGGAATACCCAGTCTGAAAATAAGGATCTTGGGAATACTGATTTTGTCCGGAAGCATAGGGAGTAGCATCACCCTGATAGTGGTAAGCACCACCACGACCAGTCTGACCATAACTGCCTGATCCAAAGTTCTGCTGAATCGGCACCGGAGTGGCATAGCAGACTGCTGAGGCCTCTGCTGACTCTGGGAACATTGAGCAGCTCTATGTCCCATCTATCCACAAGTGTAGCAACCACCACCACTTCTCCTACATTCTCCATGATGTCTGAAATTACAACGGCGGCACAACAGAGCACCTGAACCACCAGCACTACCAAAGTCTCTCTGCCTCTGAAACCTGGGTCCACCAGTAAATCTTCCACCTCTCCTCGGGCCTGTGACACCAAATCCTCCACTGGAAGAACTCGAGCTCGCTCCACTTCTCTTGAAATTCTGTGTCTTGTAGGGTCCCTGAGTAGAGATACCTTTACCCCTGTCATCTTTCCTCTGATTATCATTCGTATCTTCATCTTCCTCACTATTACTAGGAAGGTTTTCGGAATTCTCCATCCGAACCAAAATCTCAGAAAACTCATGATAAGTGGTGCAAGGAATCGTACTAGCAAACGTCCGCCATTTCCTCTTAGTTCCTTGCTTAAAATGGCGAAGCATCTCTACCTGATTACCAGCTATATCAGGATCATAGTGGGATAAGTTTGTAAACTTCCTGTAATACTCATGCGCCGACATATTCTTTTGCTTCAATTGAGTGAACTCCTGCTTCTTACGATCAATATACTCCGGAGGAACAATCTTTTCTTAAAATTCTCTTTGAATACTTCCCAATCAGCCAGCTGCCACTTCAGGTGACATAAACTGAGTTTGATTTACCCACCAAGCTGCTGGCGCTCGCCCCAAAAACCAAGTAGTGGTCTCAACCCATCTACTAGCAGGAAGATTCCCTTGACTCTGCATCACCTGAAAGGTCTTCTCAATATGGTCTAACCACTTTTCTGCCCCTTCATGACCCTCATTACCCATTAAGCGGTCTAATTTCAGATTATACGTAATCTCCAGGGGTACCTCCGAGAAGGAGGAGGACGGATTGCATTCTGAAAGGCATGGGCCATCGCTTCCCCTAATTGAGTTATATCAGGGAAATTAAGCTCAGGAGCACGACGTGATTCCCTACGAGGCGGCATAGTTCTGACAGAAGACATCAAAAGATCATTAGAGCATTAGCAATTTATACAGGACTGCAACCTAGGCTCTGATACCAAATTCACACACCCCAATCCTAAAATCAATGCGTGCTGCCCGTCACGTGAGCGTGACATAACCAAAAGTGCGATGCGAAAGTATTAAGATAAGAGAAATATGAAGGAATAAAAGCCAACTACTAGCAATAATATACAACTAACATACTAGAGTGAGTTTAAGTGTGAAACACACATATTCAGAGTATAAGTACTAAGTGCAGTCAAGTAGGACCATTACTAAATTACAACACCCGAAGGTGAGTCCTACATTTAAGTAGCCTGTCAGAACGCCGTGGGAATCCTCATGAGCCACCAACACCGCTAACTAGAACCTGGAGAGGCGCAAAACAAGATTGAGTGGGTCAATAAAACAAGCTTTTCGAAAACATTTCATTTAATAACATTTCTAACCCCTCGCTGTAAAACTTGTATACTTTCCTAGAAAATAACATAATATGCATATAATTCTTTAAAATATCTCAAATCACCAATCTTTATCGAAAACCAGAAAGTATGCCATGCTATAAACGTCAACAACAAAATAAGAATGCATCAATATAACAGGTGAAATAATGAATCAACCGGAGACCCTGCAATTGTCCTGTACGGTTAATTCTATAGCTCAATATCCAATCCAACCGGAGTCACCACTATGACCTATACAGCGCTACTCTACACATAAACCGGAACTACCTAAAGTAGTCTGTACGATAAGAATGGTGTAAGAATACGCTCTAGTGCTTCTCTCATCAACAGCTGTATAATAATCTAAGATCACCTATAAGTCGGAACCACCTCTAATGGTCTGTACGACATGTCGAAACCCTTTAATGGTCTGTACGACATGCACCTACTTGGATCCATGGTGAGCGTGTGGTGCGGGGTGAATAATATAAGCACTAACACCAGGGTGCAGGTTATGAGCTCTCAACACAATTCAGATCATCAATAAATCATATAAACAATATAAACTCACCTGATACTCACATGTGCGTCCACAGCACCATTTAACATATATATGCAACAATTACTAATTCATATATTTTGTTGATGCACAAAATCAGTGGGGACTTTGGTACAACAGAAAGTATTAAATTTGTGACCTTCGCTAGATTGCTTCGGTCACTAGTGTGGATAAGTATGTAAATGGATAGAGACAGGGAAGAAAACATAAGATGTACGTGGTTCACCCAGATTGGCTATGTCCACGGAGTAGAGGAGTTCTCATTAATTGTGAAGAGTTTACACAAGTACATAGGTTCAAGCTCTCCTTTAATGAGTACTAGTGAATGATTTAGTACAAATAACATTCGGAAATATTGTGAGAGAATAATCTTTATTTATAGAAGAGAGTTTCTAGTTTCATTCTGACATTGACACGTGTCGTGTTGTGATTGGCTTCTGATGTTGACATGTGTCGCGCTATGATTGGCTTCTGATGTCGACATGTGTCGCGCTGTGATTGGCCTCCTGGTTGGAGGGAAACTCTTCTGGGTCCTTGATGGTATAACGTTGACCAGTGCTCAATAGTTTCGAGATTGGTCAACTATGGTACAAACAGTGCTCCCTTAAGTTCCCGAGTGAGGAAAGCTCCTCGGTTGGGGACTTGCAAGATCCAAGCCATTAAGTAATCACGAAACTTCTAAGTACTTGTTGGAAGTATGCCCACAAAGCCACTCATTTGATGTAATAGCTTTTTGGAATACTTAATGTATTAAACTTTTATATGTTTAATGGAGGGCAAAGCTTATTGTTAATCACTATTTATTGTATCATGTGTTTAAGCAATAAGGGAATCCAAGGGATGTATTTGTTCTAAGAGACAAGTGATCTAAGTGAGTTAGATTATCGAGACCATTCTCTTATGTTCATTCCTAAAACGTTCCTAGCCATAGGATTGCCAATTGGGCATTGACAATCCGCTAAGGTTAGTATGTGTTATGTTGACTCAAGCGTGAGTATGACTAGTCTCAAGTCATTTGGTGTTGGACACTAAGACAAACACATAGGTGCTCAAAAGAGTAATCGAGTACACTGAACTACGATCAAAAGAGAGTTCGAACATACATGTCATGTATGAATTCTAAAGTTGCAATATGCAAAGTAGTCCTTTGACCTGAGGCATCATAGATGTCTAATGGTTAGGTCCTTGATCTTTGATCATGTCAAACGGCATTCCATCGGAGTGTCCACGGCATTGTTGGGGTCAAGCTATCTAGTCATGTAGACATATGAATGCACAACAAGGGATCTCTAACCTTCCATGGTGGAAGGAGAATACTCTAAGATATGATTCTAAAGTCTTTGGCCAAAGCAAATGAATATGACTTAGGAAGTTTGTTCCAAATCATATTCAAGGGAATCATATAGGAAAGTATCACATTGGATAGTAGACATGAAACAAACTATCACTTAAACAATGTGATTAAGAGTATTGTATTAGAGAATGACCGTATTGCATTGTAGCTGTAACTGGATAGGTTCTCCAACCAATTCTACTTAGCTTGGGTAACCATGATATTCTGCTAGGCGTCACTCATGGTTTGTGGAAGCCCTAATGGTTAGCAAACACTAATCAATAAAGGGAGAATTGAAATGTGGTTTCAATTCACAATCGATCATTAAGAGTAACAATCGCCCACTGCCTCGTTAATTGGAACCTAATGGATCGTACACCGAGTAAGGATGTATGTGAAGAAATCAAATGAAATGGATAAGCAATTAAATGGTTTAATTGAAGAATGGTCAAGATTAATTAATTAGTTACTTAATTTTACGAAAGGTTCGTGTTGGGCTTATATGTTGGTTTTGGATTTCGGGGCCCAAAAGCGTTTTGGTCCAAAAGGCCCATTATGTTTAAGTTGTTTGACAACTAAAACAAAATGGGCAAATAGCCCAATAACATCAAAGAGGCCGGCCATTAGGGTGGATGGGCAAACTTGGATTAATTACAAGTTTACCACTCACTTGTAATGAAGTATAAATTCAACTTTATAGCTTTATTTTAAAAAAGGGTTTTCTAGTTGAAATTGGGTGAAACATTTTCTCTCCATTTTTCTTCCAAGAGGCCGGCCACTAAGGGAAGGGACATCTAGCAATCTCTTCTTCCCTAAGTCATCCATATCATCTTCACAAGATACATCCTTGGTGAAGAGACTTAGAGACATCAAACTTTTGGTGTTTTGGAGAACATATCCTCATTTCCTCAAATCTTAAAATGAGCAATCAAGGGAGGAAAACACAAGGAGGATTCAAGGAGCTTGGAGGTGACTTGAAGGCCCTCCACTTGGGTGAATCCCTTGTGTAAACAAGGATGAGCTTCAAGGGTAAAGAAACTCTAAATCTTTACTTCTCTTTAATGTTGTTAAAGAGTTTATTGGTTCACCATATACTAGGCTTTGAAAGTCATGGGTTTTATGAATTGTTTTTTAATGCATGTCTACTTTAAAGTGTTAATAGCTTGCCCTTGTATTCAAATGTTCATACTTGTTCTTGGCTAGGACAAAATTTTTCCTTCAGTACCGAAGTGTGATATCATTTTCACTTGCCCTATCTGTCTCATACGTAGATATGGCATCTTCTCTGGAAGTACTTTTCCTCCATCCAGGGGTGGTATCTTTAACCGATGAAGATGCACAAGGTAATGTATCAATTTCACTTGAAGCTTACTCGTAGTTTTGGGCTTGGTCAAGTGCGATACAAAACCCTATAGTAGGAGTCCCCCAAGTCGCCGAGCTAAGAGATTTGCCGAAAGAGGTAAAAGACAAGGTAAGCAATCAGACTTCCAATCAAGCAACCTGGATCGGAGGTTCGACTTTGGCTTCCGATTGATTGTTCTCCTTATCCTTGTGTCTTAAATAGCAACAAGGATAAGGAGAAGCAAATGAAGAAGAGATGATATGAGATACTTTTGCTTTTGAAGAAGTAACTTTCCACAGGCTTATTCTTAAACTGGGCTATAGGGTTTTCTGGTTTCCTCCAGAGTATAAGGCCGACTCAAGAATTTGAGAGTCAAAACAAGTCCATCAAATCAAGAGTGCGTTCGACCTTGATGATATGGGATACTTTTACTGTTGACGAAGTAATAGATGAATCGGCATGTGTTCTATTGCGCTTGTCTCCACATGCTTCCTTGTATCCTTCTCACTTGCCCTATATGTTCCTCAGGCAGATGTGGTATCTTTTTTGTAAGCATAAGATGTTGAAGATGAGTACTCGAGAGCAATGCCACGTAAGTAATCAGGCAAGGGGTTCCAAGCAGTCAGTTCCTGACTGGAAGCTTGATTCCAAGTGCTGACTAATTGCTCTATTTCTCCTTGTCTTGCAGGTAAGAACAAGGGCAAAGGAAAAGACAAGGAAAAAGCATGATATGGGATACTCTTGCTTTTGACCCTAATGATATGAGATACTCTTGCTCTGGTGTGGCTAGTTTGCATAGGTATTATTGGGGGGGAAGAAAGCTGAGTATTTTGAGAGGCTTCGTTGGGAGTGCCCTCTCAGATATGAGGAAGGGTTGAGCATTTTTGCAGGTCTGCCTGTTTGTGGAGGATAGAGGTCGACATATATAGGAGTCTCCCTAACAACAAGTAGTAATGTTATTCATTTACCCTTCTTGGTCGTATCAATGTAGTGGGAGCTACAAGCTTCACATGTTTTAACTTTGTCAGAGCACTTTGAAAAAGTGGTATGTGGTATCTGGAAAGCTGATGTTGCATGTGAAGATTGTAGACAAGCTTTATCCAAGGAAATCTGGCTCTTGAAGTTCGGAGAGCGATGCCTCTTCGGTTTTCAAACAAGCAATCCTGTCGGGGATCTAGCTCTTGAGATTCGGAGAGCAGTGCCTCTTCGATTTTTAAGAAAGCAATCCTGTTGGGAGTCTGGCTCTTGAGATTTGGAGAACGGTGCCTCTTTCGATTTTTGAGAAAGTAATCTTGTTGGGTGTCTGGCTCTCGAGATTCGGAGGGCGTTGACTCTTCAATTTTTGAGCAAGTAATAATGCTATTCCTTTACCCTTCTTGGTCATAGCAATATAATGGGAGCTGCAAGCTTCACATGTTTTGACTTTGTCAGAGCGCTTTGAAAAAGTGGTATGTGGTATCTGGAAAGCTAATGTTGTGTGTGAAGATTGCAGACAAACTTTATCCAAGGAAATCTGGCTCTCGAAGTTTGGAGAGCGGTGCCTCTTCGATTTTCAAACAAGCAATCCTGTCGGGGATCTGGCTCTCGAGATTCAAAGAACGGTGCCTTTTCATTTTTTGAGAAAGTAATCCTGTTGGGAGTCTGACTCTTGAGATTCAAAGAGCAGTGTCTCTTCGATTTTTTAGAAAGTAATCCTGTTGGGAGTCTGGCTCTCTAGATTCGGAGAATGGTTCCTCTTCGATTTTTGAGCAAGCAATCTTGTTGGGAGTGTTTTCTCGAATGTGAGTAAAGGTTGGGCATTTTTGCCAATCTGCCTTGCCACGGAGCACAGAGGTTGACACACATTGGGACTTTCTAATTATCAAGTAGTGGTGATGTTCCTTTACCCTTATGGGTAATAGTAGGGTAGCTGGACCTTCAAAATTTATGTGTCTAAACTTTGTTAGAGATCTTTGGCAAAGTTATCTGTGGTACCCGAGAAGCTGATGTTGCGTGTGGAAAGTGATGCCTCTTCGAAATCCGGAGAGTGGTGCCTCTTCGGAATCCGGAGAGTGGTGCCTCTTCCATTTTTGAACCAACGGTCCTGTTGCCCTTTCTTTTATAAGGGCATCAATTATGTGCAAGGAGTACATTCAGAGAGTTATTGCTTGTAGGAATTTTCCCTTTACTTCAGAGATTTATTGCACCTCATTTCTGAGAATGTTTGACCCATTCGACCGTCATTTTAACTTGAACTTTGGTGAAGAGGCAGCCATGCCTTCTCAAGACAACATATGGTGCCCATCCTTCTTATCCCTTACTGGTCCTCTTACCGTTGGGGACTCTATAATGAACAATGATATGACTGTTGCGGTGGTGGCCAGGAACCTTCTCACTCCCAAAGATAACAGACTACTTTCCAAACGGTCTGATGAGTTGGCTGTTAAGGATTCTCTGGCTCTCAGTGTTCAGTGTGTAAGTTCTGTGTCTAATATGGCCCAACGCTTATTTGCTCGAACCCGCCAAGTTGAATCATTGGTGGCTGAAGTGATAAGTCTCAAATCGGAGATCAGAGGGCTCAAGCATGAGAATAAACAGTTGCACAGGCTCGCACATGACTATGCTACAAACATGAAGAGGAAGCTCGACCAGCTGCAGGAATCTGATGGTCAAATTTTACTTGATCATCAGAGGTTTATGGGTTTGTTCCATAGGCATTTATTGCCTTCTTCTTCTAGGGCTGTAACGCGTAATAAAGCTCCAAATGATCAACCTTCGGTGCCTCCTCCTTCTGAGGTTCTACCTAGTACTGAGGCTCCAAATAATCACCTTCTGGTGCCTCATCTTTCTGGGGCTCTGCCGACTGCTGAAACTTCTCATGAGCAACCTTTGTGAAGGCTCCTTCTTGTTTGTTTATTTTGATTCATGTATATGTACATATTTGTAACTTATCAGATATCAATAAACAAACTTTGTTTCATTTCAACGTATTGTGTTAAATACACCAATGCCTTCTTCACTAAGTTCTTTGAATTTTTCCTTTTGTTAAAGTTTGTATGTTGAAGCTTTGTGAGTGAAGCATGTAGGTTGAGGTAGTGCTCCCTTAATTTCTCGAGTGAGGAAAACTTCTCGTTTGGAGACTTGAAAAATCCAAGTCACTGAGTGGTTGTGAGACTTCCGAGTATCAAGGTGCAGTAGCATATGGTAGGAGTCCCCCAAGTCTCCGGTCGAGGGAGTTGACGAATAAGGCATTTCCTTTCTAAGTGGTAGCCCAAAACTCCTTCTTCAGATATATTTGTTATGAAAGTTATTAGGCCCAAAGAAGAGGAGGCCTAGGCAATTTTTTTTTTCGAATTTTCGAATTTTTGAATATCTGAATTTTTGAATTTTCGAATTTTTGAATTTTCGAATTTCTGAAAAATAAATAAATAAATAAATATATTTTTAAAGCTTTTGTAGGTGAAGCTTTTGTGTTGAAGCTTTTGTAGGTCAAGCTTTTGTAGGTCAAGCTTTTGTGGGGCAAGCTTTTGTGGGTCAAGCTTTTGTAGGTCAAGCTTTTGTAGGTGAAGCTTTTGTGGGTGAAGCTTTTGTGGGTGAAGCTTTTGTAGGTCAAGCTTTTGTGAGTGAAGCTTTTGTAGGTCAAGCTTTTGTGGGTGAAGCTTTTGTAGGTCAAGCTTTTGTGGGTCAAGCTTTTGTGGGTCAAGCTTTTGTGGGTCAAGCTTTTGTGGGTCAAGCTTTTGTAGGTGAAGCTTTTGTGTTGAAGCTTTTGTGGGTGAAGCTTTTGGGTTGAAGCTTTTGTAGGTGAAGCTTTGGAGTTGATGCTTTGTAGGTGAAGCTTTGGAGTTGAAGCTTTTGTTGGGTACCATGAATTGATTTTGCTTCACACTATCTTGATCAAGATAGTGTGAAGTTTTTGAGAATTTGTAGTTGTCCTCCATTGATGAAGCTTTTATTGGTGAAGCTTTGGAGTTGAAGTTTTGTAGGTTAAGATTTGGAGTTGAAGCTTTGTAGGTGAAGCTTTGGAGTTGAAGCTTTTGAGGTGAAGCTTTGGAGTTGAAGCTTTTGAGTTGAAGCTTTTAAGTTGAAGCTTTTGTTGGGTACCATGAATTGATTTTGCTTCACACTATCTTGATCAAGATAGTGTGCTTTTGAGAATTTGTAATTGTCCTCCATTCATGAAGCTTTTATTGGTGAAGCTTTGGAGTTGAAGTTTTGTAGGTTAAGCTTTGGAGTTGAAGCTTTTGTTGGGTACCATGAATTGATTTTGCTTCACACTATCTTGATCAAGATAGTGTAAAGCTTTTGAGAATTTGTAGTTGTCCTCCATTGATGAAGCTTTTGTTGGTGAAGCTTTGAAGTTGAAGTTTTGTAGGTGAAGCTTTACAGTTGAAGTTTTGTAGGTGAATCTTTAGAGTTGAAGCTTTTGTTGGGTACCATGAATTGATATTGCTTCACACTATCTTGATCAAGATAGTGTGAAGCTTTTGAGAATTTGTAGTTGTCCTTCATTGATGAAGCTTTGTTGAATTTCCCTTTTTTTTTTTTTTGGGAAACTAGATATTTGAAAATGTGGGAGAGACCACATATACAAATTTTGCTTCCACACTGTTGACCAAGAGATTGTGATGCAAACCACACCTTGTGGTAGTCGAAGGTTTGGATGAACCATATAAATTGAATTTGCTTCGAAGGGCTGAGAATTGTAGTTGCCCTCCATTGATGAAGCTTTTGTTGGCACCATAAATTGGTTTTGCTTCACACTGTCTTGATCAAGAGTGTGTGAAGCTTTTAAGAATTGTGGTTAACCTCTTTTGGTGAACCTTTTGTTGGCACCATAAATTGGTTTTGCTTCACACTGTCTTGATCAAGAGTGTGTGAAGCTTTTGAGAATTGTGGTTGCACTCCATTGATGAAGCTCTTGTTATTGGCACCATAAATTGGTTTTGCTTCACACTGTCTTGATCAAGAGTGCGTGAAGCTTTTGAGAATTGTGGTTGCCGTCCATTGATGAAGCTCTTGTTGGCACCATAAATTGGTTTTGCTTCACACTATCTTGATCAAGAGTGTGTGAAGCTTTTGAGAATTGTGGTTGAACTCCTTTGATGAAGCTCTTGTTGGCACCATAAATTGGTTTTGCTTCACACTGTCTTAATCAAGAGTCTGTGAAGCTTTTGAGAATTGTGGTTGAACTTTTTTGATGAAGCTCTTGTTGGCAACATAAATTGGTTTTGCTTCACACTGTCTTGATCAAGAGTGTGTGAAGCTTTTGAGAATTGTGGTTGCCCTCCATTGATGCAGCTCTAGTTGTTGGCACCATAAATTGGTTCTGCTTCACACTGTCTTGATCAAGAGTGCGTGAAGCTTTTGAGAATTGTGGTTGCCCTCCATTGATGAAGCTCTTCTTGGCACCATAAATTGGTTTTGCTTCACACTGTCTTGATCAAGAGTGCGTGAAGCTTTTGAGAATTGTGGTTGCCCTCCATTGATGAAGCTCTTGTTGGCACCATAAATTGGTTTTGCTTCACACTGTCATGATCAAGAGTGTGTGAAGCTTTTGAGAATTGTGGTTGAACTCCTTTGATGAAGTTCTTGTTGGCACCATAAATTGGTTTTGCTTCACACTGTCTTGATCAAGAGTGTGTGAAGCTTTTGAGAATTATGGTTGAACTCCTTTGATGAAACTCTTGTTGGCACCATAAATTGGTTTTGCTTCACACTGTCTTGATCAAGAGTGTGTGAAGCTTTTGACAATTATGGTTGCCCTCCACTGATTAAGCTCTGGTTGTTGGCAGCATAAATTGGTTTTGCTTCACACTGTTTTGATCAAGAGTGTGTGAAGCTTTTGAGAATTGTGGTTGCCCTCCATTGATGAAGCTCTTGTTGGCACCATAAATTCGTTTTACTTCACACTGTCTTGATCAAGAGTGTGTGAAGCTTTTGAGAATTATGGTTGAACTTCTTTGATGGAGCTCTTGTTGGAACTATAAATTGGTTTTTCTTCACACTGTCTTAATCAAGAGTGTGTGAAGCTTTTGAGAATTGTGGTTGAACTCCTTTGATAAAGCTCTTGTTGGCACCATAAATTGGTTTTGTTTCACACTGTCTTGATCAAAAATGTGTGAAGCTTTTGAGAATTGCAGTTGCCCTCCATTGATAAAGCTCTTGTTGGCACCATAAATTGGTTTTGCTTCACATTATCTTGATCAAGAATGTGTGAAGCTTTTGAGAATTGTGGTTGCCCTCCATTGATGAAGCTCTTGTTGGCACCATAAATTGGTTTTGCTTCACACTGTCTTGATCAACAGTGTGTGAAGCTTTTGAGAATTGTGGTTGAACTCCTTTGATGAAGTTCTTGTTGGCATCATAAATTGGTTTTGCTTCACACTGTCTTGATCAAGAGTGTGTGAAGCTTTTGAGAATTATGGTTGAACTCCTTTGATGAAGCTCTTGTTGGCACCATAAATTGGTTTTGCTTCACACTGTCTTGATCAAGAGTGTGTGAAGCTTTTGAGAATTGTGGTTGCCCTCCATTGATTAAGCCCTGGTTATTGGCACCATAAATTGGTTTTGCTTCACACTGTTTTGATCAAAAGTGTGTGAAGCTTTTGAGAATTGTGGTTGCCCTCCATTGATGAAGCTCTTGTTGGCACCATAAATTGGTTTTACTTCACACTGTCTTGATCAAGAGTGTGTGAAGCTTTTGAGAATTATGGTTAAACTTCTTTGATGGAGCTCTTGTTGGCACCATAAATTGGTTTTGCTTCACACGGTCTTAATCAAGAGTGTGTGAAGCTTCTGAGAATTGTGGTTGAACTCCTTTGATAAAGCTCTTGTTGGCACCATAAATTGGTTTTGTTTCACACTGTCTTGATCAAGAATGTGTGAAGCTTTTGAGAATTGCGGTTGCCCTCCATTGATGAAGCTCTTGTTGGCACTATAAATGGGTTTTGCTTCACACTGTATTGATCAAGAATGTGTGAATTTTTTGAGAATTATGGTTGCCCTCCATTGTTGAAGCTCTTGTTGGCACCATAAATTGGTTTTGCTTCACAATGTCTTGATCAACAGTGTGTGAAGCTTTTGAGAATTGTGGTGGAACTCCTTTGATGAAGTTCTTGTTGGCACCATAAATTGGTTTTGCTTCACACTGTCTTGATCAAGAGTGTGTGAAGCTTTTGAGAATTATGGTTGAACTCCTTTGATGAAGCTCTTGTTGGCACCATAAATTGGTTTTGCTTCACACTGTCTTGATCAAGAGTGTGTGAAGTTTTTAAGAATTGTGGTTGCCCTCCATTGATTAAGCTCTGGTTGTTGGCACCATAAATTGGTTTTGCTTCACACTGTTTTGATCAAAAGTGTGTAAAGCTTTTGAGAATTGTGGTTGCCCTCTATTGATGAAGCTCTTGTTGGCACCATAAATTGGTTTTACTTCACACTGTCTTGATCAAGAGTGTGTGAAGCTTTTAGGAATTATGGTTGAACTCCTTTGATGAAGCTCTTGTTGGCACCATAAATTGGTTTTGCTTCACACTGTCTTAATCAGAAGTGTGTGAAGCTTTTGAGAATTGTGGTTGAACTCCTTTGATGAAGCTCTTGTTGGCACCATAAATTGGTTTTGTTTCACACTGTCTTGATCAAGAATGTGTGAAGCTTTTGAGAATTGCGGTTGCCCTCCATTGATAAAGCTCTTGTTGGCACCATAAATTGGTTTTGCTTCACACTGTCTTGATCAAGAGTGTGTGAAGCTTTTGAGAATTATGGTTAAACTCCTTTGATAAAGCTCTTGTTGGCACCATAAATTGGTTTTGCTTCACACCGTCTTAATCAAGAGTGTGTGAAGCTTTTGAGAATTGTGGTTGCCCTTCATTGATGAAACTCTTGTTGGCACCATAAATTTGTTTTGCTTCACACTGTCTTGATCAAGAGTGTGTGAAGTTTTCTACGATGCTTAGTGTTTGCATTGTTACAGAGGGGAAATGTTTGAAGCAGATGCAAGAGGGCTGAATACCTTGATCTTCGTATGCCATGCACCGAAGTTGTTGTTGGCTTGCAATAAGACTTTGTTGGTGACTATAACTCTTGTTGGGCATAAGTACTCCCCTAGTTAAGTTGTCAAGCTTGAGGGTTTTTGATTATTTGTGAATGCTAGGAGTTCACATGTACAAGTTGTACCATTCGTCTTCTGGTAGATGGAATGAATGGTGAGTTGCTTTCATCACTTGGTTGGTGGTACGAAGGTGAGTTCATTCTTCCCCTGGTTGGTGGCATGAATGGCAAGTTGCCAAATGATATTAGAGTACGGGTTGTACATTTCATCACCTGGTTGGTGGCATGAAGGAAAGTACAGGTTATACATTTCATCACCTGGTTGGTGGCATGAAGATGAGTTCCTTCTTCACTTGGTTGGTGGCATGAGTGGCAAGTGATATTAGAGTACGGGTTGTACATTTCATCACCTAGTTGGTGGCATAAAGGAGAGTACGGGTTGTACATTTCATCACCTGGTTGGTGGAATGAATGGCAAGTTGCCAAATGATATTAGAGTACAGGGTTGTACATTTCATCACCTGGTTGGTGGCATAAAGCAGAGTATGGGTTGTACATTTCATCAACTAGTTGGTGGCATGAAGATGAGTTCTTTCTTCACCTGGTTGGTGGCATGAGTGGCAAGTTGCCAAATGATATTAGAGTGCGGGTTGTACATTTCATCACCTGGTTGGTGGCATGAAGATTAGTTCCTTCTTCACATTTCATCACCTGGATGGTGAGAATAAGGGCAAGGTGTCTAGGCACATTGTAGCAAGCGTCGAATGACACAAAATATGTTGAACCCTTTCAAAGCACAGTTGGCTTATGTATGAATGTGTTGGAATGTATGATTGAACGAATATACTGTGAAATTGTTCGTTTATTTGTATAGTCTTGTTGACATATACTTAGACTTTGTTTCATGTAGGAAGCATTCATGTTGAAGCTTTGAACACGAGTTTCATTGCTAGGAATGTAAGAGGATTAGGATCGAGTTGTCCAAATCACCTCTTTATTGAATTCATGCCAAATAGTCTTCGTTACATAGGATGCCGAACGGCTGAAACTTAACACTTGTATAATGTGAGTTTACTTGTAATAGTACTTCAAGTGATCAGCATTCCATGGATGGCCAAGGGTCTTGCCATCGGAGCTTCTAAGCTTGTAAGAGCCAGGGCGACTGATGCCAACAACTTCAAACGGTCCATCCCAGTTTGGATTAAGTGTTCTTTCACTCGGGACTCTATCGCAGAGTAATCTTTTCTTCAATACCCAGTCCCCCACTTTGAAAAAACGAGGTTTGACCCTTGAGTCATAGTAGTTGGAGATGCGCTGCTTGTAGGCGACATTCCTCAAGTGAGCCTGGTTTCTGTGTTCCTCGACTAAATCTAAGTTAAAGGTAAGCTGTTTGTCATTTTTGCTTTGCACGTAGTTCTGGACTCGGAACGTTGCTTGCTCAAGCTCAACTGGGACAACTGCCTCTGTACCAAAGGCAAGTGAGAATGGGGTTTCTCCTGTTGATGTCCGATACAAAGTGCGGTATGACCAAAGAACTTGGGGTACAAATTCTAGCCAACAACCTTTAGCCTTGTCCAAGCTGGTTTTCAAAATTCGCTTGATTATTTTGTTGATAGCTTCAACTTGTCCATTAGACTGAGGATGAGCTGGGGAGGTAAAACATAAGTTGATGTTGAACTTAGAGCAGAACATCCTGAACTTATTGTTGTCGAATTGTCGCCCGTTGTCAGTGACTATCGCATTGGGAATGCCGAATCTGCAAAGGATGTCCTTCCATACGAAGTCTTCTATTTTTGCCTTAGTAACGGTTGCCAAGGGTTCTACTTCGGCCCACTTTGTGAAGTAGTCAACTGCAACGATTGCATAGCGAACCTTGCCCTTCCCTACAAGTATTGGGCCAATCAAATCAAGTCTTCATTGGGCCAAGGGCCAAGGGCTGATCATAGGAGTGAGCGGCTCGGGAGGAGAGTGAGGAATAGTTATGTAGCGTTGACACTTATCACATGAGCGGGATATTCTGATGGCATCTTGGTGGAGTGTTGGCCAGTAATATCCTTGGCGAAAAGCCTTGTGTGCTAGGGATCGAGATCCAGCATGATCTCCGCAGACTCCTTCATGTATTTCCCGAATGACAGTTTCCGCCTCTGCGGGTGTAAGGCCTCTTAGGTATGGTAGGTTAAAACCCCGCTTGTAAAGTTGGTCATTAATGATCAAGTAACGGGTAGCCTTGTATCGAATCTGCTTAGCTTGGACTTTGTCATTTGGAAGGGTGCCATGAGCAAGGAATCTATAAATCGGGGTAATCCAACTATCTCCTTGTTGTAAGTTGCACACTCCCAATCTTGTCTTCCACCGCTGAGGCGAGGCAAGGCGAGCCAAAGCATCTGCATGACTGTTTGCCACTCGAGGAATTTGGGTGATCTGGTAGTGGAAGTGTTTGAGCAACAATTGTGTTTGTGCCAGATATGCTGCCATGGAGCTATCCTTAGCGTCAAAGTTGTTGATGACCTAGTTAACCACCAATTGGGAGTCACTGAAGATATCAATTCGTTTAACCCCAAGGTGTTTGGCCAAACGTAAGCCTGCTAGGAGGGCTTCATATTCGGCCTCATTGTTCGACGCCTTGAATTTGAAATGAAGAACATACTCCATTGCCACTTTGTCAGGGGTCGTAAGGACTAATCCTGCTCTACAACCCTATTGGTTGGACGAGCTATCAACATATAGACTCCATGCTGGAGCTGTTGGTTCTATGTTTTGAGCTTCCGAGGGTAATGAAACCACTTCTTTAGGCGTAGAAACAATGTCAAAATGATATGTGAAGTCGGCAATGAAGTCTACCACTACTTGGCCCTTCTCAGCTGGCTTTGGTTGGTAGGAGATGTCAAACTCACCCAATGCTATCGCCCATTTGATCATTCGCCGGAAGTGTCAGGACTTTAGAGTATTTGTCGAAGAGGATGATTGTTAAGCACGATGATGGAGTGTGCTTGGAAGTAAAGGCGAAGTTTTCGAGCAGACATGACCAATGCTAGAGCCAATTTCTCAATGTTAGAGTATCGAGTCTCCACATCTTGTAAGGCCTTGCTAGCGTAGTAGACAGACCGTTCGACATTACCATCATTTTGAATGAGAACGGAACTTACTGCTGAAGCCGATACCGACAGATAGATAATGAGAGTGTCACCAACCTCAGGTTTGGAGAGTAAAGGGGCTTTACTCATGTAGTCTTTGAGGTTCTTGAATGCCTCAGCACATTCATCAGTCCATGTAATGTACTTCTTACTTCCCTTAAGTGCTTTGAAGAAAAGAGCATATTTGTCTGTGGCCTTAGAGATGAACCTAGTTAAGGCTGCCACCTTGCCAGTACGTTTCTGGATGTCTTTTGAAGTTACTGGTTCCTTCATGTCGAGGATTGCTTTGATCTTCTCGGGATTAGCCTCAATGCCTCGTTGGCTTATCATGAAGCCTAAGAATTTGCCAGAGCCTACGCCGAAGGCACATTTGTTGGGGTTCAACCTCATTCGATACCTCTTCAGAATGGTGAAAGTTTCATATAGGTTGGTGATATGTTGGTCAGCATGTTTGCTCTTGACTAACATATCATTAACGTAAACTTCCATGCTCTTCCCAATCTGTTCGGTGAACATTGAATTGACCAGTTTCTGGTAAGTTGCTCCTGCATTTTTTAGGTTGAAGGGTATGACTTTATAGCTATCTAGTCCCCTGTTAGTTGTGAAGGTTGTGTGTTCTTGGTCCGAAGGGCTCATGAGGATTTGGTTGTATCCTGAGTAAGCATCCATGAAGCTCAGGAGTTCACACCCTGCCGTAGAGTCTATAAGTCTGTCTATGAGAGGAAGAGGAAAGCTATCCTTCGGGAAACCTTTGTTTAGGTCAGTGTAATCGACACACATTCTCTACAAAACCTTTTGGAGCATGAGACTTTCCTTGGTCGAATTCTTCTTAACAAGGACAACATTTGCTACCCACGTTGGATAATTGACTTCACGGACGAAGCCTATGCCTTTGAGTTTTTCAACTTTTGCCTTCATTGCCTCGTACCGTTCAACGTCATAAGATCTTCACTTCTGTCTCACTGGCTTGGTCTTGGGGTCAATACTTAAGCGATGACAGATTATATCGGGAGAGATGCCTGGCATGTCCTTGTATGACCAGGCGAAGACCTCAATGTTTTCTTGCAAAAAAGAGATCAATGCCAACCGAATGGGTGGTGACAAGGTGGTACCAATCTTCATCATGCGATCCAGATAATCTTTTGAGATAGAGACCTTCTCCAACTCTTCAGCGGGTTGTGCTTGCTGGGTGAAAGAATCATCTCGATGATCGTCGGGTTGATTGTTTCCACCGTGAAGATCCAAGTTGGCTTCATCTGGGCTAGTCTTTATGACTTGGTCATGTATAGAAAGGGTTTCCTTGGGCACATGCAGGTGCTGTTGCTTGACCGAAGTGTTGTAACATGATCATGCACTAAGTTGATATCCTCTGATGTAACCATTGCCATAGGGGGTTGGAAATTTCATCAACAACATATGTGTGGATACCATGGCCTTGAGATCATTGATGCATGTACGTCCGAAGATGACATTTTATGTCGTTGAGCAATCAACCACCAGGAAGTTAGTGGTAATGGTAGATGTGTAAGGGTCCGTACCAATGGTGAAAGGTAAATGTATGCTCCCCAAAGGTTGCACGATATCACCGGAGAAGCTTATCAGAGGGGAAATCGAGTAGTTGAGCAAGTGTTCAGCTACATTAAGTGCCCTGAAAGCTTCAGCAAACATGGTATTGACCGAAGCCCCCGTGTCTACCAAGATTCGTCATACTTCAAAGTTGGCTACGTGAGCTTCCACGATCAGTGGGTCGTTGTGAGGGTAGATGATACCTCTTTCTTCCTCAGGGTAGAAACATATTGGATCCCAGTTATGCTTTTGATACTTACCTCCCCTAATGTCTTCCACGTGAAACACTTGGTGGCCAGACCTTAAAGCTCGTTCACTATTTTTCATGGCCCTATTGGAAGATTTAGATATGGGTGTGCCACCACTTATGGAATATATCACATTTACCTGGTGTTGGTTACGGTTACCCCTTGGAGGGTGAAGGAGGAATTGATCAATTTTTCCTTCACGTGCCAAAGCTTCAATATGATCACGAAGGGTGATACACTTCTCGCCGTCATGGCTGTTATACTCGTGGTAGTAGCAAAACGTGCCCGTGTTCTTCATGCGCTTGTAATCCGAGTGCCTCGGCTTTGGCTTCGGTATCAAGTGTGCTATGCTGGGGTAAATGGCCATGCATGTGGCGTTCAAAGGTGTGTATGCCTCATACCTTGGGGTAGGGGCTGTCCTGACACGTGTTTGACCCACTGTGTTGATTGCTTGGGGTCGGGGATTATCATGGCGATACCCTTGTTTATCGCGGTAGTGTCCCTTACTCCTTTTACTAAAATGAGACTGGTGAGGATGGAAATCTTTCCTTTTGCCCTGAGATTTATGTCTGTTGACTTGGCAAAGTATTAAGTAAGGCAAGGGGAGGCACCGCTGCCGTTTAGAAGGTCGAGGTCTTTTCATTTGGTTGGATCTGGCTTCCACTCCCTACTTGCTGATAAGGGGTGGTTGTGGGGGGTTTCCCTTGATATGTCATTGCCTCGGCGGAGGCATGGTTGTAAGCATGTGCCATCACCTCTAAGTAAGTTTTCCAAGTGTTGGCATTGATCATGTACTTGAAGAAACAATCACGTAGGCCTGCCGTGAAGGCCTTGAGGGCGGTCTTGTCATCTGCCTCAGCACAGCGAGAATACTCATGGCTAAAACGACCAGCATACTCTCGTAGTGACTCGTCCGGCTTCTGGCGAATAGTGTACAAGTCATCTAAGAATGCAAGCAATCGGTCTGGAAGATATGTTGAGAGACAAACAGTTTCCTTAGTTCCTCAAATGAGTCTATTGTCTCAGGTGGAAGACAGCAATACCAGTTTAGATCTCCGCCAGAGAGGGTGAAGGGGAAGAGAAGTCATCGCTCTTCGTCGGTGTGCATCCGATATGCCCATGGTGGACTCAAAGAGGTTAAGGTGTTAAATTGGGTCCTCCCTTCCAGTATAGAGTTGTAAACCAAGCTTTTGTTTTGTCTTCGCTTGAAGGGGGTGTCAAGGATCCTCCTTGTTAGAGGACCAAGCCTAGGTTGGTTCCAGTCAGGTATCTCGGCCTGACGTTCGGCCTTCAACTTGTTTACTTCCTCAAAGAGCTGTAGGACAAGGGGGTCTTGAGTGGAGTCATGTACCACTGGGATTTTCTTTCGTAAGTCTCTATCGCCTCTTAGAAGTAGGAAAGTTTGAGCAAGGGCATGTGATTTTTCCTTGGACTCGCCGTACTGACTTCTAGGGCGAGTCTGTCGAAATACCTCAGAGTCCCATGTACCTTCATGTTCCTCTAGGACATGTCGTTCCTTCCCTAGATTGGCACCTGGCCTGGGTTGTGGGAGGGGACCGAGTCTTTCAGAAACCCTTGGGTCATTGATCTTCGAGCATATGTGGAGGGGATTCTCTTGACGTTGCTTTAGAAAGTCTCGGCAGTCACGATAAACGGCTTTTGATCCTTCCAACCCTTCTGCAAGGAGGTGTCTTCCTCCACTATCCTACTTCGGGTCAAAGCAACTGGGTTGAGAAAAGTCTCATGTTGATCAATGTTTTGATGATTAGCTCGCTCCTTAACAAAGATACCCATGTCAAATGAAGGTGACCCTCCGTGTTGGGGGGCAGCCAGATGATGGTTGATGTCCACAAGGGCAACAAGCTCGCGTGTTTGAGTACGCATAGTTTCGTGGAGCGTCTTAAAAAGCTTCTCATACTGCTCCTGGATGACCTCATTCTTCATTGATATCTAGTTGTTTTGAGCTTCTAGCTCATCGACTTTAGCTTGAAGAGCAACCTTTTTTCCTTCCTTCTTTCATTGCTTCGCACTAGGTGCAAGAGGGGTGTCATTCTGTGTGCTGTGGCTTCCTTCGCTCCCCATGTTGAAGAAGGGTGCCTGGTTAAAAGAGAGTGTACGAATGGTGGAAACCAGCTTGACAAAGCTGAAGATAATGGGAATAAGTGTCGTTCCCACAGACGGCGCCAAATGTTGATGCACAAAATCAGTGGGGACTTTGGTACAACAGAAAGTATTAAGTTTGTGACTTTCGCTAGATTGCTCTGGTCACTAGTGTGGATAAGTATGTAAATGGATAGAGACAGGGAAGAAAACACAAGATGTACGTGGTTCACCCAGATTGGCTACGTCCACGGAGTAAAGGAGTTCTCATTAATTGTGAAGAGTTTACACAAGTACATAGGTTCAAGCTCTCCTTTAATGAGTACTAGTGAATGATTTAGTACAAATAACATTCGAAAATATTGTGAGAGAATGATCTCTATTTATAGAAGAGAGTTTCTAGTTTCATTCTGACATTGACACGTGTCGTGTTGTGATTGGCTTCTGATGTTGACACGTGTCGCGCTATGATTGGCTTCTGATGTCGACATGTGTCGCGCTGTGATTAGCCTCCTGGTTAGAGGGAAACTCTTTTGGATCCTTGATGGTATAACGTTGACTGGTGCTCAGTAGTTTCGAGATTGGTCAAGTATGGTACAAACATATTTCATATATATGTATGCATGGCATTTTAAAACATAATTTCATTTAAATTCAATTTTTGGGAAAAATCAATAGTATATAGGTAAATACAGAAAACACTGCCCACTTACTGGTAAGTCGAAGGGTCGTAACCCCCGTGACGCCCTTGAACGCACTCGTCCTCAGGATAGGTGTCACCTATATGCGAAACAACTATAAAAACATTATTTAAAGCATACAACCAACAATACGTAATAACTTCTCATACGATGCTCAATTTGGGTATATGAATATACCACAGTGACCTACTCGACGTCACGGACGTCGAGGTATTTTTAGAAAAAAGTTCCAACACAGCACGTCCCCCACACGCATCATCTTCTTCCTCCAGTCGCCGGACTAGTTTCGCCGGCACCGGAAAACTGAATATTTTTCAAACTCCATTTTCTCCGTCGATTCTTCACCATTTTTTACAAAATTTACATCAAAATGAAGCCCTAAGCATGTAGAATCACATTATACTACTTTAAGGCTAAAAAACATACGAAATCTCACCAAAGAAAATCCAAGAAAACCGGCCAACTTCGAACCCTACGATCCCGACGTCCAAAACCTTCAAACTAAGTACTCCAAGCTTCCTTGGGACCTCACTAAGCTCCCTGTAAGCTTAGAATCCCTGAAAATCAACATTTCACGTCCACATGAATAGTACTCAAAACTAGGGGTTCGGGTTTCAGGAGTTTTCGAAGGTTCTAAGTTCCAAAAATGGTACCAATGAACTCACAAGCTTGCAAGGATGAAGGAACTCACCTTTTTGACGTCGATCCGTGATGTTTTGAGGGATTTGGTGTTCGTCCGTACAAGTTCAAGAGGGAGAGAGGAAGAGAACTGCGAGGGAGGAGAGAGAGAGGGCACGGGTAGGAGAGAGGGCTTGTCTCGTGTGTGTGTGGTCCACCCAAAACAATCACAATCCAATTCCTTTAGGTCCCTAACCACACAATTTGTATACCATTTAATCTACTTAATTAAATTTTCCAAGAACTTAGGAGAGTATACATTTATTCGAATAACATGTCACACGTACCTTAATAGCCTTTAAGGGCAATTCCGTTATTTCACATCCACAATAAATAAATTTCGGGACGGGCTGTGACATATTGTGCGGTTAGTTTTCGATAAGTACTGTTTATGTTTAATTTTAAATAAAAAAATTCAAAATATTTTTTTACCGCACAAATGTATATGAATGGATAGAGATTCTCTCACAAAGAGGACCCGATAAGATCCAAATCCTTGAATTAGGACATAATTGAAGCAGTCAAAGGTCAAACTAATCGCAGCAAAAAATATCGAGCACATCTTATTGGCCCCATATTAGGTGGAACCACGTTTACCCTGAAGGGGATTAACCAGTTAATCCGCGTCCTCTTTGGTGTTATAAACTGTAAAAGCATGCATTTCATACTTCATTAGCTGCCACACTCTCTTATTTATCCAAAAATAAAAAATTATATGACTTTCACTTTACATAATCATCTTCCACGAACTTGCTATTAATCTAGTATTAATCCTATGTCTCTAAAGGTATGCATATTTGACCACATTTGCATTTGGAAGATCAAACTTTAAATATAGTTTAATGGCTTTTAATTTCTAGTTTTCTTCTTTTTATGTTGAAACCAGATTATTAAACTGTGATGTGCTGCTTTCTTTATACCAAGCAATTTTTACCTTTTCAAATGATATATGTAGTTTGAAGTCAATTGTCAAATAATAGAGCATTTATATATCTTTTTAATTAGGATAGTGCTGAGTACGCATTTATTTTTACCGATTACATATCTTTGTTAACTTTTAGTTATTAATCTTCTTCAATTTATTCAATTCGATGATCAGAAATTAAGAAAGGTATATAAAAAGTAAAACTAAATGTGTGGATAACATGATACTTTAATTATTGTTTTACGAGGTCATGAAACCCTACTGGTATAGAGTGAGCTTAGATCCTTTGCATTCGACTAAAACAATGGAACTCTTATTAGAGCGGGAGATGCAAAATGTTTTGAAGTGAGTATTTTATCTTTTTATATTGGTTGTAAAGATTTTTATAGATGAGATGTAAAATGCTCATCTTAGCCAGATAAATGCAAATAAAATTGTTATATCTTTAGAAGTGATCTCCACTAGTTAAAGAGAGAAAATGAAATGATATCTTAAAATAAGATATCAAATTTACTTCTCTCCCATTAGGGTAAAAGTTAAAACTCATGTTTACATCTCTCAAAATTTAAAAAAAAAATGTAAATGTGGTTTTTACATTTGATATTTAAAATTGATTATTGTTTAACATGAATCGCGCCAGCATCACGAGCATCTATATCATAGAGTAAGCTCACTTAGGGCTATCTCCAAGCGATGCTGTAAAACAACAAAAGCTCTACTTTAAAGAGTTAAACTAAAAAAAGACATATTCAATCGACTACATATTAATGTCAAACGCACGTAACCTAATTTTCATAACATAAACCCATCTAACTGGTATGATAAACGATATGACAATTTACACTAAATTCATCTAAATGGTGGACAAAGAGAATCTTAACTTTGATGTAGAATGGACCAATATGCTCTAGCCATCATGGCTAAATCTAGATCTCCTAACAGATGAGCTCATTTAATCATTTAATTACAACGTACAACAGAATTGAAAACTTATGAATCCTAAAACATTTCAATAGTTGTAGCAATATAAGAGTAAATGATTGTGCATTCAATGCTACGTAGCACTCAATGTTACAGGTGTTTCAACGGTTAGATTTGATATCCGAACTATTAGATTTTCTATTTTCAATCATAGCCACATCATTCATATCACTCAATGATACAGTTGTTCTTAATTTTCCATTTTGTATTGTTGTATGAGAGTTTGGGTTGGATGAAGATTTTAGATTTAAAATTGAGGGACATACAAATCAGGTGCAGGAAAAAATTGAACTTGAAGCTGGAGTCTGGAGATGCATACATCTCATCAGACAAACCATGCACCACAGAACGTGGGAGGCACATGAAAGGTGCATTTGGTACACTAATTCTACCATATCTTAACAAGCAAGCTCCCTTGGTTGACACTTTAGCCTAAGATGCATGACATTTTTATGTATGGTGTGTACGAGTGTATAGGAGTGGGACCTTATCACTTGTAAAAGGGGTTCATCCCATCAATTATCAATCATGTTTATCTATCACCAATCACCATTGACATTGCTTTAATAAAATCTATATTGATTTTCTTTTTTCAACTAAGAATTTTGTTCGGTTGATTAAGGACTTAATAATGTTGCATATTCATATATTACATGTTAAAATTATCAAGTTCGAATCCTTCTTTCTTAGTTGAGTATAAAATACGAGAAATCCATCAATATACAGCTCCTCTCCCATCAATATACAACTCTTCTCTCCCATTAAATATGATTTACATGTTAAATTTTTTTTGAATCCTACGAAAGAGATGAAAGCGAAAATCAAACTCTTACTATAAATATGAGAAACCCATCAAAATGCAACTCTCCTCTCCCATTAAATATGTTTTTTAAGGACAAAATCAACAATGGTAATGTGATATCTGTACACAAACATATTTAGTCAAAAAAATATGAACTATGAAATGAAATTAAGGAAGAAACAAGCTGGACCATGCACGATTTATATTATAAGAACCACATAGCAAGGACCGCTCATTAGCACGTGTTGTAGAAGGTAAAAGGCCGTAGGAATGTGTAGAAGACAAAGAAATACACACGTATACTACATACATCCACATATAAAGAACAAGAAAAAGGTTAATGGGCAAATACACATATATACATACATATACATATAATATATTCCTGCTCCTTGGGAGGTACCAAATAAATGACTACTTGAATCAGGATTTTGAGCATAAAGATTTCACTAACCTGTAAAAAATGTATTCTAAACATTCCTTTAGTTATATATCAACGTTCCAACAAAAAACTCCAAATTCGGCGAGGTAAATGTATTAAAATAAATTTTATATATAATTCAAATCTATGTGTCGTGAATCTTTATAATATGAAGATCTTAGACCCCCAGTTTGAAAAATTCAGTATAATTGAAGGCTGTCTCAAAATATTATGTAATATTTTATGTAGTGGGGGTGTGAAGCACAAGAAGGGAGGTGATCTGCTTCGAGTTGGCCCTTGGCCGGCCTGCCGGGCTATTCTGAAATCAGACAGGTCAAAATGCATGAGATGATCAAATCTGGACCCCGAAATCCACCTCCATGGAAGGAGAATAACTTATGTGACATGAATACAATATTACGTGGCGTTGCATGATTGTAGTGCCAGTAAAATCAAAGAAAAAAATTTACACATATTTTTATTTTATTAGAATATGACTATACAGTTACATATAAGTCATTTTCTCTGAAAGAAGGAACTAACCGATCAAGATTCAGTAGGGTTTGGAAGCCTTTGATTCGTTTGTGTTTGTTGGTTTTCCTGGTTTCACTAACTTAAGTTATATAAACTAATTTGTTCTTTAGAAACATCGACATCAAAGTACCATATCTTATGATCTGTATTATTGACTTGGAGGCATGACACGAAGGTCATCGGACAATTTACAAAATGAAAGTAACAAGGAATCACACAATACAATAAGTTCCAAAACTTTTACCTTTTCTTTGTTTATTTCTATTAACAATTGTTGTCTATGATTTAAATTGACACAAAACAGTGCATTAAGGTGACACAAAACGCTTATTAAAAAGTAAACATATATATATATGTATATATATATATATATATATATATATATTGTTGAAATATCTCACTCGGCCGTGTCTTTAAAAAAAAAAAAAAGTTTAAATATCATAACTTCACTCCAAGTAATACTGAGACCTTTATATAATTTTATTTTTCTTTTAGAAAAACTTGACGGTAGGGATTTTAATTTTACATATATAATGTTGTTTCAGGCATATATAGTAATATACCTTTTTGCCAATGGTTTATTTCCTTGAATTATCTTGTGGTAATAAGTCAATATGTAGGGCCTTTTATTGGCGAAAACCAGCACGTGAAAAATATGACTAGATTACATCTTACCTCAGAAAATCCAATCCATGTTCTCAACTTCCTAATTGCTGTTGGTTTGGTTTCAAAAGGGGGCCGGAGGGCAGGTGGGGAAAGAAGAGAGTAGAGTCATCCCCGCTACCAAGTGACATAGCAATGCAATTATGAAAATGTCAAACCTACAGCATAGCATAGCATCCCATCCAGAGATGATTGCGTACACCCTAATTCAAACTTCATTTTCGATTCAGAGTATTGATTACATTTGCTACGATCAATCGCCTATGCGCACGCCAGCTCCTAGCTGTTCGACGTGTGGTTGGCCCCACATGCATCAAGTCATCCTGCAAACCAACTGATAAATAGCACTGCTCTTATGAAAATGTCAAACAATCATACAATAGCATAGCATGCCAACCAGGGATGATAGCAACGTCGGACATGGAAAATTCAACTTCTATTGATTCAGAATACCGAGTACTTTTGCTACATGATTAACATTTTTCACCAGTGTTGAGCACATGAAAGTCTCACTCGAAATTAATTTTTACCACTGTGAAGTGTGAATGAACTACAATATCAAGCCATAGCTAGATACATCATACACTAAACTCCTGGTGCAGCCAAACTAGAACGACGATAGCAGTTGAATGCAAAAATGAAGAAACCACATACAATCGCAGTAACATCAAGAGAACTTTGTGCAGACGAATGTGGCATTACAGATAAAAGAACAGAGGAAAGGAATTTCGAAGTTAGTACATACATTTATGCTCGTTAATGAGGGATAGAATGGTGCAACTACGGTGAAAATCACATTTGATTGTCTCCAGCATGCCTGTGGCCCAAGATCATTCTACCGCTACGTGTGTGAGATTACGAGTGCCTCCAAGCATACACTGTTGCACCTGGGTCTGCTGAGAGTTGTATATTTTTCCATCTTGATATAAATGCAATTTGATGCATTCCCAAACAAATTTGTAGCCCCTCGTTTCTACCTAGAATATTGCCAATTATGTGGTGAGAAAGGACAATGATAGAGCTCATTGCCAACCAAGACGATATTCCATCTGCAATAGGAAAAAGGAGAAATGGATCTCTGATGGTGGCGATTGCATTGGAAATTCAACATACTCCAGCAAAATACATGTCCTGGTACAGCTGCTACTGAGAGGACTCCTCATGTGAACCACTCCGTGGTGCAGCGGCTCGATCCTGTGACAATCTAGATTCCAAATTTTCGACATCAATAAAGGGCTCCTTTAATCCATCATCCTTCTTATCAGTGTCATCCGACGTCTCATCATTCTGCTCTACAGCTCTACAGCGTTCCTGTTGCTTTGCCATTTCAGTATGCTGGTGGAACTCTGTATGCAAATTGTAAGGAAGAGATGGAGCAGTAACGCCTAACCCTTTGGAAAGACAAACATATTTGAATGCAAGTTGCTTGTAATTATTAAGAAGGTCCTCTACATCATTGATGGTTAGGTCCCCAACATTCACAAACAAGTATGGATACTCCTGGAAAACCTGGCCCGCCTGATCGTTGTTTACAAGGACTGCTGCACCCTTATTCTCCAAATCCGAAAGAGATGGAATTTTTGAATAGGATGAGTTATCCTTTGCATTGGGTATCTTCTTCCCTCGGGATTTTGTTTCTGAAGATTTGGACTGTGCTGCTGGGTCCTTGTTGGCATTTGGAGGCTGATGTTTGGTTTCCATAGATTCTGATCTATGTACATATCCTGCAAATGGACTGCTTTGAGTATATTGACCATCCAAATCAGTTGAAAGTCCTGAAAGAAGTGCTCGAGCAGTTTCCATGTTCTTGTCATACTCAGATTCATCCAGTGAAATAGCATTTGCATCGATATTTGAGATGAAGGACTCAACAGAGAGCATATTTGTGAAAAAATAGGATGCTTCACCAACTAATCGAGATTGTCGCCTGTATCTTTGTATATACAATAAATTTGAGTGCAGTTGTGGAGGGTTTGCCTGCATCGCGTCAATAAAATAAAGCAACTTTGTAAACCTGACATACTATGTTGCCTTCTTTTAACTGAGGAGCACAACCCACCTCTAGGGGAGACAATAATTCAATAATTTACTTAAAATCAAACATCATATGTACTGCATCAAAGGTAAATGTTTAATCAAATAATTCAAGCCATGATAAAAGTTAGTCATACCTTTAAAGTAAC
This sequence comes from Malus sylvestris, assembly GCF_916048215.2. Taxonomy (NCBI): domain Eukaryota; kingdom Viridiplantae; phylum Streptophyta; class Magnoliopsida; order Rosales; family Rosaceae; genus Malus; species Malus sylvestris. Next base: position 20,511,047 of record NC_062267.1, read on the forward strand.
ATAAATTAGGACTGGAAGAAATTCATCAGCTCCAGGGGGATTCTCATTGGAAGCAACAGAAGCATTCATCAGCAAGTTATTGATAACCTTGCAACAATTGAGGATACACACAAGCTTATCCCTCGGTGCCTTATACATATTGATCTTTTGTAGTTCTTTTTGTGCAAGCTGCGAAGATAAAATTAAAATTAAAAAAAAAAAAAAAAGCCAGGGTAAGGATTTTTGAGAGATATCGAACAAATAATTAAGTCGAAATAGACAGAAGTCGGAAACTATAAATTATGATTGAGCAATGCCCCATGTGCATTCTCAGGAAAATAATAAAAACCTAAGGGCTGTTTGATAACCATTTCGTTTCAGTTTTATCTTTCATTTTCTGTGCTATATATAGAGGAAAAGAATGCCAGAGAAATGAGGAATGAAGAAGGGTGAAGGAAGGGTCGTAGAAAAAATGTGTATGGATTAACACACAAAATGAAAACTAAAACAAAAAACTGGGAGACAGTTTTAAGTTGATTCCAGATTGAAGTTATTGTTTTCATACTATCTCCTTTGTTTCTCCATCCTCCCTCCCACCACCTCCCTACATCCTTCTCCATTCCAATTTCTCACGTATACTTTCCCTATATCTCTAGCAGAAAAAATGACATGGTAATCAAACAGGCCCTAAGAAAAACAAGGTTGAATTACAAATTAGAGAGACCGAGACACATTAATTACCCCGCACATGAAGAGACAGTGAGTGTGCACCTTGGAAGAACTGTAAAGGGGGAAGTGATCTCTATTTTATGATTCTTTCAACTAGGTATTTGTCCGAGCTATAAACACTACTGCCTATGTTGGAAAACCTCCGATCATCATGACTATTTCTTTTTTAATACCTGTCAACATGTGTGTAGGTTTTCTCCAAGAAGGCCCTTGAACAAGGACCTATAACAAATATAGACGGCTCATATGCAAATCAATACATCTCGATTAAGATCCATGACCATATCTTTATATAATGTACTTCATTCGTGCATTATAGGAAATTTGGTTTAGGTCAACAAACAATTTCATATTTCGGCAGAGGTCAATCGTCTATTTATTTTCTAGTATAGATTGGAATAGAGAATTTTCCTCTCCAACTAAGGTTAATACCATTTGCTAAAATTTCTCTTCATTGAGCTATCTTTAAAACACAAAATGTTGATCAACTCATTCCTAATGTTGAAATATTTTGTGACCTCAAACAAATTACCACTGTTTGATATGTGTAATATATATTAATGCCATGAGTATACAAGGACGCTTCATTTATACATATTTCATATGGGTAGTCCTCTACTCACCAGCCATGAAGTCTCATTTTGAAAGGTGGGCTTGATATCCAAATTTTCCGGCCGAATAAACTGTTGTACTAAAGCCATCTTCTCATACAGTTGCTCATCAAGTTTTACATCATCTGGAAGCGAAGCAAATACGTGAGGAAACAACTTCGTCATAACATACTTCTCCAGTCCCTGCATTTAACAAAAACCCACAAACGAAAAAGTACCAACAACATCAACAAATCATACATATATTAACACAAATTGTTAGCCAAAACAGTTTATAGCAAGCAAAACTACAATGCAAATAGTTGGATTCGTAAAATCGAACAAGGGTGTAAAAATCAACGTCAAATTCAAGCTCAAAGTTGAAACTGACTTCGCCGGCACTGTCGAGCTCCTCCTCTGAACAGCCCGCCCAAAGTGGATGAACCCTGAAATCAATTTCCATCCGGGCAAAGAAGTCCTGCACTGCAGTGCTGTCCCCCTCCGGATCAGGAGCATTGTTCGTAAACGACACTATGAAACTGCAATCCAGTCCAATCCAATCCAATCCAATTCAATGCAAAACAAACACAACACATCTTTGTTAACACTCAATTCTCAACTACTGTAATTAGAGATCATCACCACATCAACAAGCAATGAAATGAACGATCGGAATCTTAAAAATTCGTTTCACCTTTTTATGGACTTGACGAAATCGGCGGCCGACGGTTGACGCATGCGTTCCAGAAAGTCGTGCAGTCCTAAGAACACGTCGGCGTTCTCCATTCTCCTCCGTCCGATGGCTCCAAAACCTCAGCTCGCGGCGATGATGGGAGAGAGAGAGGGGGGGAGGGAGCTGGAGAGCACAGTGCTTTTACTTCCAAAGCCAATTGCAAATTGATTGTGATGGAGCCGATGCACGAATTGATTATCTGACAAAAGAACAGAGCATCCAACGTTAATTAACCAAAAAAGTTAATTAACTTCGTATATATTAATTCACCTCTCATAGCGCGTCCTATTTTTCATATTTATCTTTTTAGTATTTTTTTCCAATTTTCACTTTTTTTTTATTAAAAACTTGTTGATAACCACTTTTAATTTTAAATTTTTAAGAATAAAAACCGTTTTTAGTTTTAAATTTTAGTACAAAATGATGATGAAAAGGCTCCTTAGTTTTCAAAGTTTGATTGAGGGGAGTTCGGCTAAGCCATATAATAAGCAACTTAATTTGGTATCAAATTCGTCATCCATGAGATTCGAACATATAACCTTTCACTTCCAAGTGAAAATGAATACCACTGTAGTACTAAGTGGTAGTTTGACCTCAATGTTTAGTTTTTAGTTTTTAGTTTAATTTTTTGTTGAGTGTTGAAACCGATTGTCTACATTTCAAAACGAAAAAATATTGTAATAATTAGGGTCATTTGATAATAATTTTGTTTTTAGTTTTTAAATTTCTATTAATTAATGACGAAATGATCATTAAACGAATGAGTAAAAAAACAAGGTTTAAATCATGACAATCAAATTACAAGATCCAAAGTATAAGAAAGGGATCCTCTCACGATCCCTTCCACCAAATCCACTTAATCATCTAATTCGGGTCCTTAAAATTTGATCAAACGGTTAAAGTTATTATAATTTTTAACAAGGTTCTAAAAGTCGCTAGGCGCTAGTCGGGCGGCGGGCTGAGGGCTAGCACCTAGGCGCCTAGGCGGACTAGGCGGATTTAAGTAAATCTATCATATTTCATGTAAATAAGTGTATGCTTCTACTTGAAATATATATAATTTCATCATAAACTACAAAATAGAATGCATATATATCATGAAGTATTGGAACATAATGAAAACATGTGAAATAAGGATATAATGTTTGTTCATTCAAGTATGCAACAAGTCTCTTACAATTTATTGAAAAAAACAAAATGCAAAATGAAAGTTATGTATTTTCTGTCTAAGTGAGTTGCAACCTAGGCAGGCCTAGGCGGGTGCCTAGGTGGTCTAGGCGGTGGGCTGGGGCCTAGGCATTAATCGGGGCGGTGGGCTGGGGCCTAGCGCCTAGGCGGCGCTAGGAGGGGATTTTTAGAACAATGATTTTTAAAAAGACCTCATGTTTGTAGCTGTTGAATCAAATTTTAAGGATCCAGATTGATTGATTTGGTGAATTTGGTGGAAGGGATCCAGAAAGGATCCCTTTTCCAAAGTGTAGACATTGACCAAGTCCATTTCCGACGCATGTAGAGCCCTTTAGCGAACCCTATAAGCCCAATCAAATGAAAGATAATGTTAGGGAAATAAATTTGTAGATGAGGAAGTTGATGATACTTGATAAACGTGTTCATTTTTATTGTTGACTCATCATTTAGTTTAGTTTGCAAATTTTGTCTATAAAAACAAAACGATTTGCTTTCTTTGTTAGGGTTTTGAAAAGAAAACTGCAATAAGGTAATTCTAAAGAGACTAAATTTGGAGACAAATTTTACAAATTAAATGATGTGTCACAAGCAGGAATAAGCACGTTTATCAATACTAAGTAATAAATCAATCATCAACTTTCATGTCTTTTAGTTCCCGAGCATTACTCCTGCAAATAAGAAGAGCGTAAAACTGCCATGGAGGAGGTTCGGATCAGTAAGCTACCTGATGAATTCTAATTGCCATTATTTCTCAATTGAATGTTGAGGAATCAGCAAAGACTTGTTTCTTCTCTAAGAGATGGATAAATTTGTGGAAACATGTTTAGTTGTCTGGATCTCAACTTTGATTCAAAGAACTACAGACCGGTTGATCGGATGAACAAAATACTCTTGGAATATCATCAGGGTGAAACCCTAGAAGCTTTCAGGATGTCTTCCAGTCATGCTCCTGCTCCACGCAATTGTGTTTCCCTTTATTTAGAAGTCTGCATGCACCATTGCACTCTCCCTCATCATGCTATATTTGAATGCAAAAGCAATGCGAATGACAGAAGCATTTCGATCGATTTAATGATATTTTTCATCAATTATGCATTCTCAACTAGATCTGGCATTTTCAACCCAACCTGTTAAAATTAGTTTTCGGGTGAATGATAAACTGGTCAAGTGGTCAACGGGTCAACCCGTTAATCACTTGTTAAATAACGGGTCATTTTGGATAAACTCGCGAAACCCGTTAACCACCGGTTTCACCCATTATTATGGACTTTCTTGGGTGCAACCCATTAGAGTGATAATGCTTTCCATTCTCTCTGTCCTCAAAATCAAGCACAAAAGACTCACGGGCCCCATGATAAGCCACAGTGGAGACTTTGTCCTTCCTCGCTGTTGCAGATCGATCACTCCCACCATCATCTTCGCCATCTGAGCACCTTCTTGGGCTACCTATGGCAAATGACCAGCATTTTGTGATTCATCATTTCCCATGAGGTCCCTGCGTACTGATGTAAGCTTATCAGGATTCAATATTCTCATAGGTGAAGATGAGACAGATTCTACAGGTGGATTTGGTTTTCTCGGAGCCAGAGATTTTTTAGGAGCTTGAAGTTGCAGCCACACTGCGAGCAAAGCAACACAAAAAACAAAGAGAGAAAAAGACTCAGAGACAGGCTTAAGAGTTAAAATTCTCACCGCTCTCCACCTCGAGGCTCTCGAAGCCCACAATCTTGCGAAGCAAAACTTTTTTTTTTAATGAAATGTTACAAAAAAAAAAAAAGTTAACGGGTGAAACGGGTTGGGTTCGGGTGACCCATTAAATTAACGGGTCAGGTTGAACCTAACCCAAACCTAGTAAACCCAACCCGTTTACAGGTCTACTCTTCACATTAAAGTATAGGCGAGGGGGGAACATATCTTCAACTCCCTACAGATTTTCCTGAAATAACTAGTCTCGAGAACGTATCATATAGTGTTGTTGCGGAGGACAAATGAAGCCTCATGAGTATGGCTCCCTTGATAGAGCGACCTCCTCTCTTCCGTAGAATTACAATCGATATAAAATGGGAAAATCTAGATCTATTCACAAGCAGCAAACACAATTTATTAAACAAAAAATAAAATGCAAAATAAAAATTATTGAAAATATAACTTTAGCCCCTGAAATTTAATTTTCTCCACATCCCATCATAAGTTTTTTACTCAAATAAAACTCATTAACTAGATTCCACATCAACAAATTCATTAATTATATTTGACTTTACACATTTAAAAAATTTCGATGCCCAAAATACCTTTATTTGAATGTTTGATGTACACAATTAGTTCCATATAGATTGTAAGGGAGAATTAATGATTTTACGAAAATAATAAATTTATTGCCTAATATATAATGACACACCCCAACCCAGAATGTCCATTAGGACTCCAAATCGAGTGCTGGCCGACACCTGGAATGTGACGAAGTCATAAAGTGTAAGGATGTGGAATAAATTTAAACCTAAGAGTGCCTAAATACCAGCATGCGCTAGTGAGCGGGAAATAACTCATCTCACACATGACGTTAGAGCATAAGTATGTAGAGCATAGAGGATAAGGATTATACCCTCTGAGGTAGCCACCTATCCTGAGATTTGCCAAGAATCTTCGTCGATACGAACTTTTAGCAATTAAAACCTGGAAGGGCGGAAAACAGAAAGCATGAGTTGGTAAAAATAAATCTTTTCAAATTCATTTCTTTCTCAAAGGTTCTAACCCCTCGCTGTAAAACCTGTATAATTTTTCCAGAAATAGAATATATCAATATATTTTCAAATCATGCTTCACATGTCCATAAATCAAAAGTATGCCATGCCAAATATGAAATAGGATAAGTGATTCAAGTGAGAATAAGCTCATGGAAAATAACATATTAGCCGAAACCCCTGCAAAGGTCTGTATGGCTGAATTCATAGCTCATCAATCAATCCAGCCGGAGTCACCACAAGTGACCTGTACGGCATTACACTACACACGAGTCGAAACCACTGAAATGGTATGTACGACAAGACTGGGTGTAATATAGTTATGCTCACTGCTACGCTCTCATGCTAGCTATGCGATAAATCGCTTGTCACCTACAAGTTGGAACCACCTATGATGGTCTGTACGACAAGACTGTGCACCTAAATTGGATCCAATGTGAGCATATGGTGTGGGAGGTGACATTATATTCATGCATGTGCCAGCTCTCTCTGGCTAAATCACAATCACCCTGGTGCAGGTTATGAGCTATCGTTTCTCAATCACATCTCATTTAGCCAACCAAACATGTTCATCACACTACTTAATTCCTCAAATAAACTTATATCTCAATTATTTCATTGCATATATTGTATGGCTGCACCTAACATTTCGTTAAGCTGCCTACTTACCCTAAACAGGGATCAAGCCGTTCGTAATTCAGATTAACCAACTATAACTCACCTGATACTTACATGAGAGTCCACAACACCACAATCATATAAATGCAACTATTAAATGCACATTCAAAATATAAAAGCATTTGGCATAGTAATTCAAAGCATACTTTCATTTAAGTGTATTTCTGGAAAGTATATCAAGTATATAAATATATATTGAAAACCAAAGGCCCATTCACCTGGAGTCCACGCTACAACTCCCTAGAACGAGTACCGAGGCATCCCGATCAATCAACGCCTAAAACAATAATCGAATCACATCTCAGCACTCTTATCAATAAAATACTTAACTCACATATAACATATCCTCCAGGATAATTTAGAATGGTTTAAGACCCATTAACCAAAAGTCATCCGCCAACCAAAGTTCGACGATAGGATCACAATTCTACATAACTCGATCTGGAAGATCTGCATCTCAGATTTCCGATCCATAACTTCCCATGAATCACATTATGCTTATAGAACAATATGCTAAAGTTTTGTTATGATTCAACGGTTGGATCTCCGCCAATTTCCAAAACCGAGTGGCGATTAACCTTTTATTTTATGAACTTACAAATCCAATTCGGGAAGATCCATATGTCGGATTTCCAATCCGTAAGTTCCTATGATCCTCAAATATTACGTATTACAACGTATCAAAGTTTGGTGATGATCCAACGGTTGGATCGTTGATTCATATTTTCACCTAACCACGTACCGAAACGAATTTAAGTTCAAACGATTAACCAACGTTAAGCCACTACCAAAACTGAACTCAGGACATCAATTATAGCATAAAAGTAACATTGGCAGCCCACTGGCCACGCGCTGCCGTGGGTGGCAGTCGGTCGCCCCGGATTGCCGGAAAATCCAACTATTTCCAAAAATTACCAAAATTTACAGAAATGAAGATCTCAATGAGTAGAGGCAACTTTCATACATGTGGCCAGGGCCAATTCGGTCGGCAAAGCCTCCAATTTCAACAAAACCCGTCGGAAACCCTATGTTTTGGGTGTGCTCAATCCGACTCCAAAACAACTATGTTGTCCCAACCATTGCTTGGGCTTTGTTCTAGGCCTCAAGAGGATGTTATGGGTGGTGGTGCTTCGGGATTGGGTGATTCGAAGCCAAAGTCGCCGCACCCCTTCTTGCGGGTTCTTCCATTTTCAAAGCCAAATCTCTCCAAATTTGAGATGGAATGGAGAGAGGGAAGGTCGTGGAGGAGTTCCCAAGTAGTTTTTTGTAGCAATTTGCCGGAAAAATGGGTGAAAATCGTCAAAAAGTGAGGTGTTTGCCGACCGGGTCGAAAACGGGTTGCGGGTCAAGGGGATCCGGCCGATCCCCTTCCTCTTTTCCTCTCATTTTCCTCATTTCCTCATATCCTGATTGGTCCTTCACTTCTCTCACTGTTCCGATTGGTCCATCTCCTCCTTCCTTGGTTGGGCAGCCAATCCCCCTTCTTCTTTCTTTTGTTTCTGATTGGGCAGTCCATCTCTCTCCCCACTCTAACTAGGCAGCGCCCAAACCTTTAATTCCCCTTTTCAAAACTGAAATTCTACCGCAAATAATTAAATTATTAAAATGTCCCAAACTTCAAACATCAATATCTTCTGCGATATAGCTCGAATTCACGAACTGTCTGCACCCACGCGTCCGTAGTGACGAGTACTATGAGGGTATGCCAAGAAAACAAATCTTAGGTGACACGACACCGTAAATAACCTCCGTCAATACACGTGCCTCGAAGGGCAATTTCGTAGAATCACTTAATAAAATTATAAAAATCATAATTTTTCCGGGACGAGCTGTCACATATAATAACAACAAAACATGCCTAATATATGTAATAATACATGCTTAGTTAAGTCAACAAATTATATTTTACATATAAATGTAGGTAAATTATTTCACACACATATATATAATAAAAAATAAAAATAAAAGCCTGGTATACGTAAAAATTCATGCAAAATAATTTACCTACAAAAAATGTTATTTGATTCAGTGCACCTACTATTCGAATTTTAAAATGTTATATTGCTTAAAAAAAGCAAAATAATTTCCTCACTATATGTAAAATACATGCAAAATAATTTACCTACATAATAAAGCAAACACAATGTATGCAAAATAATGTACCTACGTAAAAAATATTATTATTTTATTCAATACTATTTTACCTATTATTTTGTACATGTAATAATAAAATATGCCCAATATATATGATGATACATACAAAATAATATACCTACAAAATATATGTTATTTGCTCATCATAAATTTACATATAGGTAGATTAATTAGTATAATATGTTTGATCATATATGTAGTAATATGCATACATACATACATATATACATACATACATATATACATACATACATATATATATATATATATATATATATATATATATATATATTGAGCTTGTGGTAGTACTATATACATTTGAACGTATATATGTATATATATGTGTGTGTGTGTGTGTGTGTGTGTGTGTTAGGGGTAATAATATGCAATAAATTATTTGTTCATTGTAATTAAGGTGAGTAATAATATTTATTGATTTATTTTGAATGTTGTGGTACAAGTTGTAAATATTTTGTATTAATAGTTCAATTACTTTCCTACATGGCAATCACTTTTAAATTTGGGTTTTATTTGAATGTTTATAATTAGGTGGGTTTTTATATAGGAAATAAGAGTTACAAAGGTCTATATCTAAAGAATCCTAAAAATTATTGATTTTATGTCTGAGTGAGAGTTATGACCTAGTCAGGTGTCTATGAGGACTAGGCGCTATTTCTTGATTTTCAAATGCCTAGGCTTAATCGGACAATGACCAAACGCCTAACGCCTAAGCGGGGATTATTAAAACAATCACACAAGATTAATTTTAAAAGTCTGCATCAATACCTTAAGGCGATGAAGTTTTATGGCTTCGTTGGGTATACTATTGACACCGGATTTGCCATGTATTTGATCGAGAATGCAGCCATGCTTGAAAAGGTTCTTGTCGAACAAGCCACGGAATTCAGTCACAACTTCAAAATAACCGATCATGAGAAGTTGACGGCTACAAAACAGTCTGCAAAAGTACCACCAGGAACTGAGCTAAATATGATATAGTAAGAGGAAATTGTAACAATACTTACTCAACTTTAATTCAATTAGAGTAATGGTTCTTCAACTAAAAATTCATAACCATTGATCCCTTAATTCATCAAAACGTGCAGTTATGGTCATTTACGTCAACTCCATTAGAACTTCAGTTAAAACGAGAATTCTTACTACGGTCTCGTCGCATAACACGAAAACTTTGGCTAAAGCAATGTATTTTCTGTTTTGCATTACACTTGGAAGGATACAATAACATCAATTCAAAACGTTACTCCTGCTACTGGGGCTACAACTGACTCCCGCATCAGAAAACATTTCGGTCCTACATAAATCTATATCACAAGAGCTGTCAATTTGTATAGATACTATATTGTACCCTCCCACGGCAGTGACAATTGGAATTATCTTCGAACACAAACGGTATATTCAGATTCACATCGATGAAATCGCCAAACACTTGGACTGAACAGCTTCCACATAACTTAAGCACCAACCTCATTAGCTCTCAGGTTTTCGAAAAAAGTTGAAGAAATCAGTGCCTTGGACATCATGTGTATCAGATCCATGTACTATGCTATCTCCTATACTCTCAAGAAGACTGTCAGCTGAAGTTGATGTGAATCACAATTTGAAAAAAATATACACAAGAAAGACCCTACAACGTGAACCGGTTTTAGAATAACGAACTCCAAACAGCTGCATCCCCTTCACCACACTTTTCATGAACAGATTTAATCCTTTCCACCGACTTGCAGATACCGCTGCAGCTCCAATCAAATGATGCAATACACACATTACCTGCCTGTGCCTTCCACTCACAATCTGCAGACGATTCATATAAATTATAAATACCCCAGCAACGGACAAGTTTATCAAATTTATACATTGTAAACAGACTGATAAATCTGTTGTGTGGGATTGACTTTGACTTATGTCGTCTATTGGGTAGCGAAACATGCACCGATGCCATTACTAATGCCACACTACATTTCTTTGCCTTTTCTCTTTAGATTTGGATGCACGACATTCACCAATTACATAATTTTTCAAAAAACAGTACCTGGTGGAGTCCCACAGCACATATTGCGTTCATCAATGTGTTCGACTTCAAGACCAATAAACCACGAACCAAGTGACACATCTTCATTGGCATACTTATGCAATATGGGCCTGCAATAAACGACAGGATGTCACAGAACTCTATCATGTCTTGCAGAAAGTAATACACAAAAATTTTCAAACCATGTTTACCACTTTCAACACTTGCAGACTTTATTAAGTATGAACCCATGAATTAATCTCGTTGGGAACACCACTGCTTTCAGGCCATTACCTTGATTTAGATCCATATCAGAGGTATCATTTTCTCATATTTTTTACAAATTTCATATAATGGACAACACAACATTTTGAAAGGTCAAAGAAAAACCCAGACTTCTTTTTTTTTCTTTCGTATTACCAAAGCTAGGATCAAAGATGTTTGCAATGTCTTTGACCATTCAATGCATTTCTAATATCCAACACAAATATGTCAAGTTTCAACATCTAGAACAAGATGTTCAATGTAGTACCGCAATTACTTCTATTTGGAGAAATAGAAAAGATGATCTGATATATTCTTACTGATTAATGGAGACGTATGTAGCAAGATCCCTTGAAATTGCATAAATCTGTCCAGTTGCATGCCGGAAGTACTTGTTTCCCTCCTCTCCAAACTTCCAATACTCCGGTTCATGGTACTTCACATTCCTAGAGAGTAAAGAAATATAAAAAGATCAATCTCTCCTCCTTGAAGGCACATGCAAATTGAAGAGTATCATTTTCTCTCATTGTCATAAATGCATCAGGACAATTACTTTTGGGCAAGAACAGGTCCAGATTTCATACACCCAATGTAGACTCTTGGTTTTGAACGGTGACGGGCAAGAGTAGTACCTAGCATACCTATGCAAGTAAGATTTGTAAGAAACTCATCCTTGGTAATAATATTTATACATTTATTCTAGTTGAAGATAAAGCAATGATGCAGCATTGCATACCTAAATTGACATGTACATCATCATCCACCTTGACATAAAAATCAGCATCCCATTGTGCAACTGCAGTAGTGAAGAAAATTTTCGTTTTGGCAGACAATTCATGATAGCCTTCAACGTGTTCCTACAGTGAAAAACCAGAATGATACCGAATTCCTAGCAGAATTGTCTTAATAGTAGTTCCACATAAACAAAGCTTTATGTCTACTCTCTTACCAGCCTGAGGAAATCATTATGTTGAGCATCTTCTGAATCAATGGCTCGATCCAAAATGCTGTTGGATGTTGCACTGTACAAACGAGGCAGAAAACACTCAAGTCAGGTTTGGATAGAAAAAAACACCATTTCAATAACCTATCCACTATCTTTGTGTGCTATGCATTAGAAGGAAAAAAAAAACAGGTTATGGCCTCTATTCATAGGTATAATTTATCCCGTATACCTTCCTATCCTCCATATTAATTCTTTTCGCTCAGAAAAAAAAATGGCACATCATAGTTACAACATAATGGTCAGACATTTTATGAGTTCCAACACTACCACTAGCTCACACAGCAAGTAGTAAAGGTAACATTAGCAAAAGAAAAGGAAAAACTTAAGTTGCAAGTCTCAATATCTAAAATGCTGAAAAGAAACTAAAGTAAGAGGAGCAGGTGATGCAGAAAAAACCCATAAATGAGCTATTGGGAGATCATAATGCACGTGGTATGTGTTTTTAGGTTAGCAAAAGAAAAAGGTGTGAACTAAGCTGCAAGTCTCAATCTTTAATTTTTGACTTAAAACTAAAGTAAGGGTAGCAAGTGATGCAGAACTTGTTACTGCTAAATGATTAGTTTACTGTTACATGGACATTTTACCACACCACAAAACGACTTTATGAATGAATTTGCTTAATTACTTTAGCCATTTAGAGCACTGCCTTCTCCAAGTAGAAGTATCAAATTTCGTGGGAGATGAGCACATGCATATGTCATGTCAAAATTGCCTCATCAAATTTCACTGCATAGGCTGCAATTCTATGATCTAAATGGAACTTTTCCATACCTGTGGCCAATCATAAATCGGATAACTATCCCTTTCTCCCGCTCCAACTGCAGTAGCTTTTCCCCTGCCGAACAAATCAGACACTTTCAGCAAGCAGGGCCATAAAAGCATGGATCTTGTTTACACTTATACAGAAGAATTACAAGCTTGCAGTACCTTGAGGCATCCAAGTCTCTCTAACTGAATCTCGCCTCCTTCTACTACTAAAAGCAGTGTTAATTCCAATAACAATAAATGCTTTCTTTCTAGTTGAATTGGCCTTAGACAATTGCAAGTTGGCGGTGGAGCCACCGGAGTTCCCCATCTCCTGCGAACTCCGAGCTGCCGCCAATTCCATCTGAATCAACGCCATCTGCTTGTCTAGAGATCTGGCACGCCTCCGCGAAATTCACAATAAAATAGCCAAATTTTCAGTACCCAGTACAAATTCATACAATTCCAACAAAAACAAAACATCCCAAATCCAAAAAAACAAAAAAATCAGAACAGGAGCTCAAGTGTTTGCACTCACTGAATTGATTCATGGGTTCTGTAGATTTCGTCCATCACATTCTTATCTTGTCCATGCTTCTATAAATAGCAACAAATTTCCTCTTAAAGAATACTCAAATTTAACCAAAAGGGTATGTAATTAGAGAGAAATTAATTAAAATTAACACCTTCTTAGTTTCGCAATCTTCCGAGACGATTTGAAGCTCTTGCTCTTGGCGTCGAGTCGAAATTAGCTGACCGTTGGTTTCAGGTGCTGCCCACATTCTGCTACCATAAAAAATTCAAAACCCATAATTTGTTTCAGCACTAAAACCTAGATAGAGAAAGTTAGAGAGAGAGAGAGAGAGAGAGAGAGAGAAAGAATTCCAATTGAACAAAACCAAAATTTGGGTAAGCTGGAAACGCTACCTGCCGGTGATGAGCATGCCGAGAAGGAAAGCGGGGATGCAGAAAATGGGAATCCAAGTTGCGGAGATCTTGGAGCTTCGGCTCTTCATTTCTTCTCTCTGAATCTAGAGAGAGAAAGAAAGTAGAAATAGAGAGAGAGAGAAGAAGTTGTGACGAAGCTGATTGCGAGATGAGAGAGACGGTGAGAATTTAAAGGTGGGATTTAGAAAGAGAAAGAGGTTTGAATTTTCTTACGAATTTTAGGCCTGTTGGGGTCCATTTGTACGACCGCCATAAAAAAAAATGTTTGGCATTGACTTTTTGCGAATTTATGCGAATATGTGTCTCCGTGTTCGGCCATGGCGTCCGTCTCAAGTCGCCGTCTCTCCGCGCCAGTTACGCCACTGGTCAAGAATCAATACCCCTTGTTTTTCTAACTCGGATGCGTCACTTCCCATCCAGTTTGGAAACCCGAACCGTTTTTTGGCTTCTTTGGAAAATACAGGCGTGAGAGATTTGAAGTGGATGCATCAAAAGATCCACAGTGGCCTGCAACGTTCATTCTTAAACTGATTTGGGTTTGATAAGAAAAAAATTTACGTCTACCGCGAACAAGGTATAAAATATTGATGATATCGGAAATATCGGTAGTCTAAAAACACGGGAATTTCGATGGAAATATCGGAATATTATCGATATCGATAAAAATTGAATAAAAACCACGGAAATTGTAAGAAAAACTTGGAAATTTTTATTGAAACTTTGCAGGATGTTTATTTAGTCAATTATCTATTAGTTTATTACAAAAAAATTGGAAGGAAATGCATTGTATGATAGATATAACTGATTTAAGTTGATTATATAGCGAGTTGGCAAATATTGTGAGTATAGAAAATATGTAGTAATTAATGAAAGAAGTTTAAACACACCATAATCATTTTATATATAATGAATTAGTACAATATTTTACATTTTATACATTGCATGGTAAGATACATGAGTGACTTAGCAAGGTCTAAAATATCGATGATATCGGAAATATCAGTAGTCCAAAAAAATATCGGTAGTCCAAAAATATGAAAATTTCGATGGAAATATCGGGATATTATGGATATTTTAGACCATGACCGCGAATACAATCTGGTACACTCATAAAGAAAATCACTTGTATTATGACATCATATCATGATTCCGACAGATTAATCTCTTTGATAAGATAAATTAATAAAATAAAAGCATATAATTTTTTCGTTTTAACTTAGAAAAAAAAATTATTCAGAATTTCAACTTGATCGAAAGAAAAATTGTGTCTAACGCTAATACTACAAGTATTTTTACCCTCTCTAAAATAGGTCCAAAATCAAAAGGGGGGGGACCTCTCTTATAAGACTAGGAGGATTCTCACCGGATCCTTTTTGTGAGGATTCTCGCCAGATCCTTTTTGTAAGGATCCTAGGAATCCTCCAATCACATCTGTTCATTATACATCGTATGGTCATAAATCATTGTAATTTTTTTATTTAAAATTAAATATAAACAGTATCTGATAAAAAATGGTCCCACGATGTATTATGAACGATGAACGAATAGAATTAAAGGATTACCAAGATTCTCACAAAAAGAATATGGCGAGAATCCTCCCTCGTTATAAGAGAATTGAACTTTATTGGTAACTAACTATTAAACTCATGTCCCCACTAGAAAATTACGTTTAAACAAATTAAAAACGTGCAAGTAATTTGGATTTGGAGATTTAATGTTCTAAGTATGTGTTTTAGATTTGAAAATTAAGGTGTGGGTCCAACATTTAGTGTTCGGGGGCATGATTCATGGTACGGGGTTTAAGGTGGCAGTTCGATTCAATCTAAAACATATTACTTACCAAAAATTCAAAACATTCATTTTTTTTATTTATTTGAACAAATGATACTATCTACATTAGTGGAAATGTAGATTAAGTCTCACAATGAGTTAGCAATAATGTGGTTCAAATTCGCTTTTAGCAAGAATTGAACTTAAGACTTCTCACTTACAAGTAAAAAAAATTAAACCGTAGTACTGGCACTAAAAAAGATTGTCCATCAATGCAAAAAATGGAGGCAACCAGCCAAGGGCTTGTGCTCTTTCAGCTGCCCTTGCAAGAATTGCCTTGGCTTGTGCCATTGCAGCTGCCCAATTGCAACAGTGGGGCCCACCCACGTGCATATACTAGCGCCCTCTCATACGGTTGCCTTGCCCTTGCAAACTGTTGGAAATCCAATGGTACTTTGATTTGGATTGACCGTTGTATTTCCAATGTTAAAAAAATCGAAAATTAAAGGTTGCCCCATGTTGCACAATCTAGTGTATCTGATGTAAAAAAATAATAGTAAATCAATGGCCTGGATTAATTCGAAGGTAAAAAATCTAAAAAAACCAAAAAATTATATTAAAAAATACAAATGTTTTTTAACAACACACTTAACAAACTTACAAAGTTCAACCATCTTTTCATTTGCCTTTTATTTTCAATTTACTATGATTTGCTTTGTATTTAAATTAAATTATCAGATCAAATAGGGAGTTTATTTTCAAAAATAAACTTACTAATTACACACTTACAAGGCATCAAATATTAAAAAAAAAAAAAGAATGTTTGTAAATAGTAATCATCTTTAACTCAAACTAGTGTATCCCGAATTTAAACATTCTCACATTTGTTTTAGTGTTAATTAATATAAAATATCATTTGTATTAAAAAAATAATAACTCAACCACTAACAACATGTTTGTATTTTGAGGAATAATTCCAAATGAGGTTGAAGGGAATTGCAATGAGCATGGCACAATTATTAGTGAACATTTTTTATTTAACCTTCCCGACAGAACATTTCGAGTACTTTCCACCACAAATTTTAAAGCATGAAACAACTCGCTTTTTTTAGGCCAAAATTCATGAGTATGAACTATGAAGCATCTGCCCACCCCAATTGATTAATGAGAAATGTTAAGAAGACTTTCTTAAAGTGGAAATTTTTTTTTTAATGTATCTGAAAATACAGGATGGTACAAAATGTGTCACTATACAAGTGGTGAAATACATGTGTTAAAAATTATCAACTTAAAATAAAAATAAAAAATAAAACTTTTCACCACTTATACTCGTGTCCTGGGCACAATGAAAAAACTTTGTATGAACTCTGTCACCTCATAGTTTAATGTCAATTCTCATACCAACATTATAAATCATTATACCAAAAACATAAGATGACAGTCATGAAGAGACTCACTTTTGGGAAAGTCTCCTCAGCATTTTTCTTGATTATTACTCTTTTGGCTACAACATTATGCTAATTAATAGTTTTATCATATAGTTCACGCTAATTAAATTGCCAACATCTACAAATAACTAACATGTTATTTTTAATTTGTACATCGCGATATGATGTCAACAACTTACAGCTATGGATAGATCGATGGCTTGCTATTCCTCACATCTCTACAGCCAATGATGTTTGTATTCATGATTTCTATATGCTATCATTGTGGTTATAGGATGTCTTTTATCTTTGTTAAACGAAAAAAACACTTTGTTGGTCTCCGGATGCGGATCAACAACTTATATAGAACTAATCTATCGTCACAGAGCGTTTTAATTTAAGAATACAATATCATGTGAAGAGAAACTTACATGTGACATTGTATTATTCAATCAGGACGTCATGGTGATGATGAAGCCATTCTACGTAAGTCATTCTCCGATATTATGGTATAGCTTATTGAGTCATTGAGTGCAATAGAAAATAACAAGTCTTTCTCATTTCTCTCGTCTTCCTCTTTACTTGCATGCCACAATCAACGTAGTAAAGTGACTCAATTATTTATGAGCATTCGCTGTCACACTCAAAGTATGTGTTCAATTCTCCCTAGCTAATGTTACTTGTAGAGAAAAGAAAACGAAAATTTAGAGAGTGAAAGTTCCATTCTTCCAGAGTTAGGCGTATGGATGGTGCACATCCTAGCGACTTACAATTCAAGGTGGCATCTAAGCTTAGATTCAACCTTGTACAAACACTACCTTTCATGTACAAAATGGCATATACTCCCTCATCAATTGACTAAAACTATGACAATTAGTCAGTTTAACGGCCAACTAACATCCAATTACGACTTAATTCTATTTAACTCGGACAATCAAACTTTATAGGTTTGACTAAAAAAGGAAGTTTCTTTGAGGTTAGTCTATTTGTTTATTCCATTCAAAGGTCACACCTATAAGCATGGCAACCCAAACTCATCTTTTCCATTATTTTCCGCTTGACAAAAGATGAGTGGATGACCCAACATCAACATTTGTTAGGCTAAAAGTTTGACATTTATGACAATTAAATTTAAGTCCAAGAAAACGGGGAAATGCATTAATAAACATGTTCATCAACTTATAGATTAGGTGTAACGCCCCAAATCCGGGGCTAATGGAAAAAATAAATCCGGACTTGGTGTGCGAATAAAATAAAAATAAAAGTACTCAAACAATGGTGAAAATAAAATCCTTCTTGTACATATAATCCAAAGACATTACAAAAAAATGAAACCCTTAATTCCTCGTCTAACACAAAATCAGCTCGTCTAGTCTTTGTCTTGCCAAATAACTCATTTGTAGAATAAAAGGGTAAGGGGTGAGCAATAACCACAGTATATGTAGTACTTATACAAAATCATATATCCCATAATTTCATATCGCATTATCCATTTACAACTTCATTATATCTTTCAACAAATATAATTCATCACGTGACCAATAGTGACCTTTCTTCCCTAAGGTACCCTTGTGCAGTTTGCATTTTGATAGGAGCATATTTATGCGCCTTAGTTAGCTAGTTCTTATGCATTTTCGTTATGTTTTCTTTGTTAAAGTAGTCTTTTAAGCTATTTTCATGTGTTTTCAGGTTTTAAGGGCATATTATACAAAACAATGCAAATTGGAGCTGTTTGGAGCAAAAGTGAGCTTGGATTGAATAGCACATGCTTGGAACAAAAAGTTTGGACGAAATTGAAGATTTGAAGATTTGAGGATTCCTAGTCCAAGAAGGATTCCTAATTGAAGAAGGATTCCTAATCAACGAGGGATTCCTAGTTGAAGATGGATTCCTAGAAGAATGAAGATTCCTACTCAAACAAAGTTTCATACTTGAAGTAGGAAAGTTAAGCCTAAAAGTTGCTATTTTGGGTTGATCTTTCCTAAACCTAAATGGCCTTAAGTTTCAACAACATTAGAAGGTTCCTAAGCGTTGGAAGACACAAAGAAAGGTTCTAGAACATTTCCTTATCCTTACCGTGGGTTAGGTCCTATTTCCTCTTGGTTTTGGGCTTCTAGAAGCCCTATCCTTTTCCCCTAATCCTTGCCGCACCTATCCCTTTCTAGAACCCTTTTCCTTGCCTTGCAAGGCTTTCTAGAAGCCTTATCTTACCCTATCTAAACTTGCCGCACTTATTGGCCTTTTTCCCCTTTTAATTCTGATTTCTAAGCCTTTTTCCTTGTGGATTGGGGTTATTCAAGTCCATATCTGATTTCCCTAGGGTTTTAAGTGCCTATATATACTCATGTTAACCCCTTGGCCGAATGACCACCTCCCATATACATCATTCACGCCAGAAACATATATCATTTCTCTGCCGCAGCCTTCCACCACCATTCTCCATAATTCCTGCCAAAAACCACCCCTTGACGCACCACCCATCCATCTTAAACACCACCATACATCCCCCATCCATTCCACACCATTCATAACCCCAAAAACCTGTCCATAATCTATGTGCCGCAGCAAGGAGGAAGGAGGAATCGTGGATGCACCTGCTATCCAAGTTGGAGCGTCTAGGTGTTCTCTTTCTTTGGCTTCCAATGTTTAAATTTATTTATCTTTGCTTTGTGCGTATAAGGAACTAAACCCCCATTGGCTAGGGGGGATTCGAAACCAGGTTTATGCTTGCTATATGATTTGATTACTTTCAATTGCGTTTCATAAGTTGTGAATTCAATTTGCTTATCTACATGAATTAAAACTGATTTGTGTGTGTTGGTTGAGAGTGCACGCTTAATTTTCATGCATAAATCTAATGCTAGGATATAAGGGAGTTTCACCTAATCGTTATGAACTTATATTCGCAAGTAGTAAAGGTTGTTGATCACAATCGTGTTAAGTAAATTCTTGGCATAAGTTTCATGCAGTTCATAGTAACAAGTGCCTCGCCAATACTTATGATTTTCATAGAACTTAATGATCTTTGCTTGTATCTTTGTTATGCAATTCATGCAGGGAACTTGTGAGGAATGCTTTGGGTTGTCGTATGCAATTCATCCAATTCGATAACTTTAGGAAAATCTGAGGGTTAATTAGTGCAATTCACGGTTAATCTGGGGCGTTGGGAATTTATGGTTTATTGAGAAGCAATTGGAAATCGTTTTGTATGCAAGTGTGACATGTGTGGAGAAAAACCCCTTAGCTAGCTTTCCATCCATTCACTTTAACCAAATACGTTTTAAAATCTGTTCAAGTTACAAAGTTTCTGTTTTGGTTTTAATTTCGTCAAAACCAAATCCCCCTTTATTTTGTTGAGTCATCTTAGTTAGAAATCAATTTAGTTTGTGTTTTTAAGTGTCTTGAGTCAAGTTATAACCTATTTTCGTCCAAATTGTGTTTTGTGTTCAAAACTGCCCAGATTGTGTTTTTAAGGCAGTTTTAAGTGTTTTTGTGCTGTTTTGAGTCTTTTGGTTTGTTTTAGTGTTTTAGAGTTTAGTTTTGCATTCTTTGAGTCTAGTTTAGTGTTTTAAACTTTGTTTTTATGTTTTGAGTCAGTTTTCAAGTGATTTAGCAATCCCTCCTAATCTCCGGCCTAGAACGATCCCTACTTACATACTTTGCTACAATTGATAAAAAGAGGGTTTAATTTGTGTGCTTATATATTTCACATCAAATTTTTGGCGCCGTTTGCTAATCCCTTGGATTGTTTTGTTTCAGTTTGTTTAAATTGTCCATATTCTGACCTTGTTTTTTTTTCCTGTTTTAGGTACTAGTTTATGACTCGGAGTTCTCATCCGATTCGTGAACACATCTTGGACTTTGACGACGATTTTGAGCGAGAATTGAGACGAAAAAGAAAGAATCCAGAACCTAGTGAATCAAGTTCAAATTCAGAAGCCGAAGTTGAGTTTGAAGAAGAGGAACCCCCGTCAAGAGTGGGTGAAGTAGAGGAAGTCATGGCACAAGACAATTGTACAATCAAGAAGCTTTCGGCTTCGGGATTGGACAATGCCGCACCCCTATGTATTCAATATCCCGCGGCTGCCCAAGGAAAGACCGAGGAATTCGAGTTGAAGTCAAGTTTGCTACACCACATTCCGAAATACCATGGGTTGTCCATGGAGGATCCTAACAAGCACTTGAAAGAGTTCGAGGTGGTGTGTTCAAGCATGACTCCAATCAACGTTGATGGGAGCATATTGAAGATGAAGGCCTTTCCCTTTTCTCTCTTGGAAAAGGCGAAAGATTGGTTGTATGAATTAGCTCCTGGAACCGTCACATCTTGGGAGAGCATGAAACGGGCTTTCTTGGAGAAGTTTTTTTCCAACTTCTCGAGTCATTCTTCTACGAAAAAGGATAAGTGGAATTCAGCAAAATGAAGGTGAATCTTTTCTTACTTATTATGAACGTTTTAAATCTCTTGTTACTTCATGTCCACAACATCAATTGAAGGATGAGCTTCTTCTACAATACTTCAACGAGGGGCTTCTACCAATTGAACGTCAAATGCTAGATGCCTCAGCAAGAAGAGCTTTGGTGGACAAGACCCCTACAGCTGCAAAGACTTTGATTGCTAATCGAGCGTTGAATGCTCAATAATACGAGGGTGTTGGACAAAGAAGCACCCCACGGCAACAACAAGTGCATGAGGTAAGTGCAATTTCCGAAATATAATCTCAATTGGCTAATCTTACTATTCTTGTGTCACAGGTTGTTGAAGGAAACAAGATGCAAGGACCAAAGGTTTGTGGCGTGTGCTCTATGCAATGACACCCCTCGGAGCAATGCCCTCAACTAATTGAGAATGGAGGTTGGGAAAGTGCAAACGCCATTGGTTTTCAAGATCAAAATCAACCTAGAAATGATCCATTTTCTAATACATACAATCCGGGATGGAGGTATCATCCAAATTTCAAATGGCGAGAACCCCAACAAGGCCAACAACAAAGTACATTTAGGCAACAACCCCCGGGTTTCTATCAAAGGCCGTTTGCACCAACTCAACCCCAAGCACAACCTGCCCAAAACAAATCAGGTTCTTCTATTGATAATGATCAGATTTTTCAATTACTAACTTCTATGGCACAGAGTATGCAAATTAAGGACAAGAAGGTGGACGAGTTGGAGAAGCAAGTAGGGCAGATTGCGGAGTTTGTGGGCCAATTCCGAGAACAAGGAAAACTTCCTAGTTCAACCGTTGTAAATCTGAAAGGAGGCTTTGAATCTGCCAAGGCAATCATGCTAAGGAGTGGAAAAGAAGTTGGAACTGATCCACAACCATCTAAATCAACCCAAAAAGAGGACGAGAAGTTGACATTCGAAGAGGAGAACCAAGCCAAGGCCACGGCAAGGAAGGAAGCACCCTTGCCGCAGCCTCCTACATCCCATAATCAATCCAATCCGTCCAAATCAAGTAAGAAAGTTCTAATTCCAATTAATTCTAACGTTATTCCTCCAAATGTACCCTTCCCTAGCAGATTTTTGCAAGCCAAGAACGAAGAGGAGGAAAAAGATGTTATGGAGACGTTTAGAAAGGTGCATGTCAATATCCCACTCCTTGATGCTATTAAGCAAATTCCGAAGTATGCCAAATTTTTGAAGAAGCTTTGTACAACAAGGAAACGTATTCGAGAGAAAGAAGTGGTACATGTGAGCGAGAATATCTCTGCAATGTTGCAAAGAAAGTTGCCACCCAAATGCAAAGACCCTGGTAGCTTTACAATTCCTTGTGTTATTGGCAATACTAGATTTGAGCATGCTATGCTAGATTTAGGTGCATCAATTAATGTCATGCCATATTCTGTTTATGCATCTATGAATCTAGGAGAACTTAAAAATGATGGTGTGATTATTCAATTAGCCGATTGCTCTAATGCATATCCAAAAGGAGTGTTGGAAGATGTTTTGGTGCAGGTAGACCACTTGATTTTTCCTGCAGATTTCTATGTGCTCGATATGGAGGATTCAGGCCACTCTTCACCATCACCGCTCTTACTTGGACGACCTTTCATGAAAACATCTCAAACCAAGATTGACGTGGCCAAGGGAGCAGTAAACATGGCATTTGGTGGTGATATGATTAACTTTAAGATTTCTGAATCTGTTGAGAAGACTAATGATGTTCGTTCTTGTTGTGCTATTAATGTAATTGAAAATATAGGGCAGAAATGTTCAACAATAATCAAGAGGGATGTTTCTCGCACCATAATCAAGAAGGGACTTGGATTAAAGCACGAAGAGCACGTCCCAACCTCCAAATCACCAAATCTAGCCGAGAGTATCCCTTTTGGATCTGTTCAATGTGCTGCCACTTCATTACAGCACATGGGTGAGCCATCTTCTCCACTTTCAATTCCCATTTCGAATAATAGGTTGTTACCTTGTTTGGTGCAGGTACCTAGGTGCATTCAAAGTGGTGGGAGAGTTCATGTTGATTTAGGGAAGCAAAGCACAAAAATCAGAAAGGACCATTATCCCCTTCCATTCAAAGATCTAAAGCATGAAGTGGTTCGTAGGGCAGGTTGGAGAGGAAGCATCCCTGCATGCCGTGGGGTCCAATAAAGTCTTAAAGGAGTATCGTCCGGTTGCACGACGTTAAAGCAAGCGCTTCTTAGGAGGCAACCCATGTATTCAACAAAGGAAGACCAAGGAAGCACTCTAATTCCAGATTTGCGTTCCTAAAACCCTTCTCTTTGTTGTTATTTAGTTTCTGCCATATTGATTTGTTTAGTTGCTGTTTGTTTGTTTATGTTTGTTTTTGTGAGTGTATGCTTGAAACATTGAGGACAATGTTTGATTTAAGTGTGGGGGGGGGGGTAACCAAAGTTTTTTAATGCAAATTCGTAGGGTTTTATCACTCATAACTTCCAATGTTATTCCTTGCTGTTTTTAGGTGTTTTTAGGCTGTTTTGATGCATTTTAGTGTGTTTTACGTAAAAATCCGAAAAGCCCAGAAAAAAATTTGATGTGAAATATATAAGCACACAAATTAAACCCTCTTTTTATCAATTGTAGCAAAGTATGTAAGTAGGGATCGTTCTAGGCCGGGGATTAGGAGGGATTGCTAAATCACTTGAAAACTGACTCAAAACGTAAAAACAAAGTTTAAAACACTAAACTGGACTCAAAGAATGCAAAACTAAACTCTAAAACACTAAAACAAACCAAAAGACTCAAAACAGCACAAAAACACTTAAAACTGCCTTAAAACACAATCTGGGCAGTTTTGAACACAAAACACAATTTGGACGAAAATAGGTTATAACTTGACTCAAGACACTTAAAAACACAAACTAAATTGACTTCTAACTAAGATGACTCAACAAAATAAAGGGGGATTTGGTTTTGACGAAATTAAAACCAAAACAGAAACTTTGTAACTTGAACAAATTTTAAAACGTATTTGGTTAAAGTGAATGGATGGAAAGCTAGCTAAGGGGTTCTTCTCCACACATGTCACACTTGCATACAAAACGATTTCCAATTGCTTCTCAATAAACCATGAATTCCCAACGCCCCAGATTAACCGTGAATTGCACTAATTAACCCTCAGATTTTTCTAAAGTTATCGAATTGGATGAATTGCATATGACAATCCAAAGCATTCCTCACAAGTTCCCTGCATGAATTGCATAACAAAGATACAAGCAAAAATCATTAAGTTCTATGAAAATCATAAGCATTGGCGAGGCACTTGTTACTATGAACTGCATGAAACTTATGCCAAGAATTTACTTAACACGATTGTGATCAACAACCTTTACTACTTGCGAATATAAGTTCATAACGATTAGGTGAAACTCCCTTATATCCTAGCATTAGATTTATGCATGAAAATTAAGCGTGCACTCTCAACCAACACACACAAATCAGTTTTAATTCATGTAGATAAGCAAATTGAATTCACAACTTATGAAACGCAATTGAAAGTAATCAAATCATATAGCAAGCATAAACCTGGTTTCGAATCCCCTAGCCAAGGGGGGTTTAGTTTCTCATACGCACAAAGCAAAGATAAATAAATTTAAACATTGAAAGCCAAAGAAAGAGAACACCTAGACGCTCCAACTTGGACAGCAAGTGCATCCACGATTCCTCCTTCCTCCTTGCTGCGGCATAGAGATTATGGACAGGTTTTTGGGGTTATGAATGGTGTGGAATGGATGGGGGATGTATGGTGGTGTTTAAGATGGATGGGTGGTGCGCCAAGGAGTGGTTTTTGGCAGGAATTATGGAGAATGGTGGTGGAAGGCTGCGACAGAGAAAGGATTTATGTTTCTGGCGTGAATGATGTATATGGGAGGTGGTCATTCGGCCAAGGGGTTAACATGAGTATATATAGGAACTTAAAACCCTAGGGAAATCAGATATGGACTTGAATAACCCAAATCCACAAGGAAAAAGGCTTAGAAATCAGAATTAAAAGGGGAAAAAGGCCAATAGGTGCGGCAGGTTTAGATAGGGTAAGATAAGGCTTCTAGAAAGCCTTGCAAGGCAAGGAAAAGGGTTCTAGAAAGGGATAGGTGCGGCAAGGATTAGGGAAAAAAGGATAGGGCTTCTAGAAGCCCAAAACCAAGAGGAAATAGGACCTAACCCACGGCAAGGATAAGGAAATGTTCTAGAACCTTTCTTTGTGTCTTCCAACGCTTAGGAACCTTCTAATGTTGCTGAAACTTAAGGCCATTTAGGTTTAGGAAAGATCAACCCAAAATAGCAACTTTTAGGCTTAACTTTCCTACTTCAAGTAGGAAACCTTGTTTGAGTAGGAATCTTCATTCTTCTAGGAATCCATCTTCAACTAGGAATCCCTCATTGATTAGGAATCCTTCTTCAATTAGGACTCCTTCTTGGACTAGGAATCCTCAAATCTTCAAATCTTCAATTTCGTCCAAACCTTTTGTTCCAAGCATGTGCTATTCAATCTAAGCTCACTTTTGCTCCAAACAGCTCCAATTTGCATTGTTTTGTATAATATGCCCTTAAAACCTGAAAACACATGAAAATAGCTTAAAAGACTACTTTAACTAAGAAAACATAATGAAAATGCATAAGAACTAGCTAACTAAGGTGCATAAATATGCTCCTATCACATTTATGCCTTAGAATAATGCAATACTAAAGTTATCACGTTCCATGAACAATCCCAAACAATCGACTATCAAATATAATAACTCTAAATGAAACTTTCCAAAATAAACATGCTTGACATAAAAATAAATAGAGATTTGTAAATAGAGAAAACCTACGATAATTCATGATTTCATTTATCAGAAAATAAGAAGTTTTGAACATAATAAATAAACCACACACCTCAATCGATAGCTAGAACCTCGGCAAGACAAGCCCAATAACAATCTCCACACATCAAACCATTTAACCCTAAACTCTCTTTCTTTCTTTCTTTCTTTCTTTCTTTTTCTCTCACTCTTTTTTTTTTTGCCTCACATCAAACCCTCTAACCTCGGCAAGATAGCTATAAAAATTTCTATAGATAGCTAAAAACTTGACCATGCCACCCCCGGCAACATAGCTATAAAAATTTCTATAGATAGCTAAAAACTTGACCATGCCACGTTAGGATTATAGCTAATAGCTTATTAGACACTTCTAGCAAACCCCATCAGAAGATAGGAATAAGGTAAACTTCCCGCATCCAACTAGGTATATATGTTGTCATAAGTTACCAATGGATGAATGAAAATGGTATCACAAAATGACAAAATTTTAGACATCGAAATTTCGGTGAAATAAATGTTCACAAACACATTAAAGTTTCAACATGTCAAGAAATGCATGATATGCACCATGTGTCTCACAAATCGTACACATGGATGCAAGGTTCTAAAAAATGTTAGGCGCTAGTCAGGCGGTGGGCTAGGTCCTAACGCCTAGACGACTAGGGGGCCTAGGCGATTATGACCTAGGCGGATTTAGACGACTAGGGGGCCTAGGCGATTATGACCTAGGCGGATTTAAGTAGATCTATTATATTTCATGTAAATAAGTGTCTGCTTATACTTAAAATATATAAATTTCATCATAAACTAGAAAATAAAATGACATATATTATGAAGTATTGGAACATAATGAAAACATGGGGAATAAGGATATAATGTGTATTCATTTAAATATGCAACAAGTCTCTTACAATTTATTGAAAAAATAAAATGCAAAATGAAAATGATCTATTTTCTGTCTAAGTGAGTTTCGACCTAGGCGAGTGTCTAGGCTGGTATGGGCGTGCTAGGCAGGTACCTCAGCAGGTCTAGGTAGGGGTGGATTTTTTTGCCAAATTGCCGTGCCAACCGAATTGCCAACCGTGCCATACCGATTTTGTGCCAAATTTTTTGTACCAATCGGTAATGGTACGGTATTGTACCGTACCGAAATTTCATGGTACGGTATTGGTAATGGATACCATTACCACGGTATTACCGTACCATACCGAAAATACAATATAATTTATAATTTATAATTTATATAATACATAATTATATAACACATATTTATAATATTCCAATAATTTGAAAATAAAACCCTACTTATATTAGCATTGTTGTTGGTGACTTTGATCTCTTAAAATTGTGGAAATCAAACATAAAAGAGTTCCTAATTCTTTCACAAATAGCCAAAATATCTTTGTAACCCCCCTTCTACTGTTGCTAGTGAAAATGCATTTAGTCTAGGGAGGAGGGTTGTGAACCCTTTTAGGGTATTCTTGACTCCTAAAATAATTGAGGCACTAGTGTGTACTAGTGGTTGGCTTAGGGTAGGTGAAGTAAACTTCTACAAGGACCAACGGAAGATATGCTTCAATTTTACAAGGAAATAGAAGATGAGAAAACAAGAAAGATATGCTTTAATTTTTTTAGTATATTTGTTATTAAATGGTTTTCAACCTTAATTCTTCTTGCTACTAATTAATATGTTTTCTTTGTTTGTAATGTAAGCTTGATAGAAACTCCATCTTCTACAAGTTCAATGCCTCCTCCAAAAGCTTCGACATCTCAAGCTTGAATAACTGATCAATGAATTCTCCTTCTTGAAGTTTACTTCCAATTTTCATTTGGTTTGAAACTTTAATTTCTATTTGGATTGTTAACTTCTATTTGTTTTGGTTCGTAACTTCTATTTGGATTGTAAGCTTAATTTTCATGATGAATCTTGATGCTTCATTTGAATTATTATGTGTGTGAATTGTGAATGATGAATAATAGATGAATTTAATCTATAATGTATGAGATAAAGGTACAAAAAAAAAACGTTTTGCCCTTGAATTGGGTTAAAAAAACAAAAACATATTTTGTCTCAAAACAAAATGGCAATTACCATTGCCATACCATGCCAACCAAACTTTTGGCAATACCGAACTTCGGTATACCGAAAGTTTGGTACGGTAATGGTAATAGATTTTACCAAACCGAAAGTTTGGTATGGTAATTGGTACAAGGGTTTTGGTATGGTAACCGTACCGAACCCACCCCTAGGTCTAGGCGCTATTTCTTAATTTTCAAACGTCTAGACATTAATCGGGGTGTGCCTAGGCGGGGATTTTTAGAACAGTGCATGGATGTGACTCATCAAAGTCAGACGAGTCATCAAGAATGACACGTGTCAACACTTGACGGGAAATGAAATGAATTATTTGATTTTAATTTAATTAAATCAAATATTAATTGATGGAGTCAAATCACGAACCAGGCCTCAAATCAAGTCTTGGTTCTTTGTCAATTAATCAAGTCCTGGTTCTTCGTCAATTAATCAAGTCCATAATGAAGACCAAATCTATTCATAGGTAAAACTTGGAGAGTACGTCAATAGGAGGCTCCAAGACAAAGAAAGGGGCCAGAAAAATCATTCACACCCAGACCCTGAAGCTTTGAAATTTTGAAGCTCTCAAGCACTCAAACTCCCAAACACTCAAACACCCAAGAAGGTTAGGAAAATCTTCGTGTTCTTTATTAAACCCATGAAGAATCATCAAGCACTACTACCCGTGTCGGTTCTTCCATCGCTACAAGCCAAATCCTTGCCACAATCATTCATCAGAGATCAAGCCATCGCGATCCGAGGATCAATAACACACATCTACACATCTTCGGAGATCAAATCAAAGGAAACTTTATAAACAGAAGTTATCCTAACTTATTAATACAAAACAATTATTTTGTACACGTGTTCTTATTTCATTTGTCATAGGATTTTCATGTTGACGGAAATATTTGTGACGACACCTAAAGCTAATAGTAAAGGTGTTGAACATGTAAATTTATCCAAAAAGTCTATTTGCTAAACCACTTCAAGGTATTAATGTTGAATTCAGATCCTTTCCAAATCTCGCAGTTCGAAGCCAATTGACCGAGAAATCTAAACGGTTCAAGAGAGGGAGAGAGATAATCGGAACCTTAGTTTGTGTGAGGTGGGCCAGTACAATGGGCTAATGGTTGTAGGATTTAAAATGAGTGGTCCGAATTTCTTGATCCGTTGGCTTTAGACAACAAGATCGAAGATTCATTAATGTCCAATAAAACATCATTCTAATTGTTGAAGAAAGTGATGCGCAAGCTTCTAGAATTTCGTCCTTACAACATGTAGTGTAATAGGGCCATAGTTTCTTCGACCATACTTCTTACTGAATTGTGGCTGAACCATCTCAGAGCAAGTCCATGCCACTAAGGCAATAATTGCTCAGGTAGTTATTGTCTTAATGAATAGTAATTGTTTGAGTGCATCTCCACTCCGTAAAATGTTGCTTAGGCAATTAATATTAAAAATTAGTTTTTAAAAATTAATATTATTTTATTAATAAAAATATCTTTTTTTTTTTCTAAACATTTTCCTCTCTCTCTCTCAACTGCCTACTAGGGAGAAGGAAATTTAAATTAAAAACCTATTGTCGCCGACCTCAGTCTTTGGCCTTGGGGTCAGCAACATTCCTTCTTGATCCCTTCTCTTTCTTTTCCTATTTCTAGTAGGGTTGCTCTTTCACTTTATCGAGGACAACCTTTGTGGTTGTAGTTGTGGTCACTCGCTCTGTCAGTTTTCTTTTTTTTTTACTTTTTATTTTATTTTTTATTGTCTTAAACTTTTGTTATTTTTATTAAAATTTAAGTTATTTTCATTAAAGTTTAGACCATTTTCATTAAATAAAGTTATATGATAATTTTTTGTTAAAATAAATGTAGCCCAATCACTTTTTATTAAAGCTCCCAAATTTTTTAACTCGGGTGTCCGAAGATTAATTCTGAGTGTACAAAGAATTACTCCATTTGCAACTTCATTCTAAATTCACCAATTCCAGGCCCAACCCAAATTATTACCGGGCTTAATATTTTAAGCCCGCCTTTGAAGGGTTTCCTTAACGCATCTTCACCTCCAGCCCCAATATTCTGGAGTAGTCTAGACGCACAGCTGCTGGTAAGTGCAGGGTTTCGCCATTTCTACCAGGTAAGCATTTCACCTCCTCTCTCTCTCTCTCCCTCGCTCTCTTACATTATTCCGTGAGCCCTTCTTCCGTTTTGATTCTTCTATCTTTCTTATCGATTTATTAAATCGCTAACTTTCAGTTTAAATTGTCAATAATTGTTGTTTTTCATCGCGTGAGAGTACGCTCGATCGGTTCTCGAAATTGCATTTCTGGCTCAGATTTTATATATTTTTGTTGGAAATTGATATAGATCCGTGGTTGTTTATTGTTTGATTAGGCCTAGTGTTACGAATTAAATCTGATTAGATTATCTTCTGTTTTTAAGAATTTGACTAATTAATTCGGAAACCTGTTTGTTGAATTTTTTGTTTTTAATTTTTTTTCATAATTCGAACGAGTTTTGTTTGGTGGTTAAGGTGGTAAGAGGCAAGAGCTTGTTCTTACAATCGTGAGCATGAATGGAGGGATGCGGACTTGCGCAAAGTTGTTGAGGGCTTCCGAAGCAGCGCTATCGAAATCAGGTTATTTTGATGCCATTTGATTCTTATTTTGTTTGATGCCACTGCATATCATGTAATAGACAGGTGTGTGCGCAATGTGATAGACCGATAATATGTGTTGCTGAATTACACCGAATCCTGGATGCAATTTTTGAGTGGCTAATAAGCGTAAAATTGAACGGTTTCAGCCCGGTCGTTTCAAACTTGATGAAAATTAGGAAATGCCTCTGGATTGCTGTGTTATTTACTTTCTTTCTCCTGTCAAGTGTAAGGGCTTATGACAAATGTTTCAATAGCCTAATAGGTGTAAATCACGGCTGTAACCTATTTGATCCTTGCCTCCACTTCTCACCTCATGCTACTTCTAGTTATAGAGCTTTCACCTCCTTCATGCTTCTCCTTGTGCATGTTTCCCTCATTGCCTTCTAGAGAACCGGGTGAGCTTCCTCTCATGGCGCTCGTGTTCCCATGCGGGCATAGAGATACCTCAAAAGTAATTCCTCTATTTTCTCGCTTGTAAGAAGGTAATCCCATTTTCTCTTCTTACTTGAAAGAGAGGTCTTATACATATCTTTATAACACCTTGGTTAGGAGGTTTTGTAAATTACTATTGGCCGTTCCAAATGAGTTCTTGCTTGAGAAACTCAATTTCACCCGGCCAATAGTGATTATGGGGTAGCCTCAAGGTTTTACATGTTATCTCATGTTTAAATTCAGGGAACTACCCCAAATATTTATGTTTGCCACCAAGGACTACAGTACCAACCACTTCCATTTTACTGGAGTATAGTTTCTTAGGTACCTTCGCCCATGAGCGGTAGGTCTTGGGTTCGAGACTTGGGAGCAGCCTCTCCATAAATGGGGGGTAAGGCTAGCCGACATTCACCTCTCCCAGACCCTGCGTAAAGCGGGAGCCTTGTGCACTGGGTACGACCTTTTTATAGTTTCTTAGGTACCGGCTCACTTTTTGGCATGACATGGGAACCAGAGCTTTTTACAGTTTTTACTTTTAAATGGGAGGGGCATTAGGAGAAACTTCATAAGAGGGATCCTGTTCCACTGTTCATGGAGCGGGATACTCAATATGTTATCCATATTATTGGTATCATTGATATCATGTTGATATGGGATGTCAGTATGGATGTCAATATGGTGTTCATATGGGCCCAATATGGTGTCGATCCTCTTAAGAAGAGGCTCCTAGTTCTATATTTATGCCTGCACCGATAGACCTATTGGTAAAGACAATGGTGCCACCTTGTGTTGGGTGGTTAGAAGTGTAAAGGCTATGAATCTCTGCATGCTTTACATTCTAAAATGCTAGCTTATAAACAAAACTTAAAATAACCACCCCATTGGGACCACCATTGTCATTGCTGTTTTCTGGTGTTTTCGTGCATAGCCTTTGGAAATAAGTATCGAGTAATTTTACACAGTGATACTGTAGCATATCTCATCTGCCAATCCATCCATAGTGGAGAAAGATGGGATGTCTTCTAAGTTTATAACTTAGGCTGAGGTGTTGATTCGTTTGAGTTTGAGTGCTGGATCTTTTTTATTGTATGTACTAAGTAGAAATAGTGGCTATTGTGCTTTTTTCCAGGGACTAGAGGGTTCCACTCAACTGGAGTGAAAAGAATGGGTGGACACGGCCACGATGAACCAGCCTACATGCATGCCAAACACATGTATAACCTGGACCAGATGAAAAACCAGAAGTTGCAGGTGAGCCTTGGAGTGCTCGCCGCCTTCAGCATTGGCGTGGGTGTTCCGATTTGGGCTGTCAATTTCCAACAGAAGAAAACATCCTCTGGTTGAGATGGACGTACGCAGCAATAAGAGACACAGAACAGAGCGGTCCGTACGTTCTCTTGGATCCATTTGTCATTTACTTCTCTTGTTAAAAGTATGTGGTGCATTTGTTTGTTAAATTTTATGTTAACACATGATCATGCACATAAGAATCAGATTTGAGCGTTAAAAAGTTTCCATTTTCCCTTATAGTTCAGCTGTTTCACAGCTTTGAGCAATGAGCAGTTAGGTAGACAATAAATTGAAATCCTGAATTTTGAATACCAAATTATATGACCCGCCATTTGTGTATTTTTCATTTCCTTTCTAATAATCTTTTTACGTGCGTTTTATCTATGTTTTGTAAAAAAAAAAAAAATGAAAGTAATTGTTACGAAAATTCAAAAATACTCATTATGCACTACGCAGTTGAGGACCACACATTGACCATTTTTGGGTGTTAACAACTTCCTTAAATGGTGCATTTAATTTTAACTCACTGCGTTTTTGAGTTCAAACCGATACGAAGTTGAGATTCTTTTGAATGCAGAAACGATACGAAGACATTTCAGTTTTGGGGCAAAGGCAATCCGAAGAACGAGTTATCAACTCTCCTCTCTCTCTTTCATGGTCTTCTTACTTTTTGAAAGTTGGAGCATGCAATCATGCATTAGATGGAAGTTCTTGTTTTTGTAACAAAAGTTTGAATGGACCGAACTTATTAATCAACCGTGTTCCATTCGATTGGGTGTTTCTTCCAAGTGTTGGACAAGTTCTGTATGCTCACATTGACTCTAACAATGGTTTTTGTTTGCTTGAGATATTTTAGTTCTTTGGCGCCTGTCCTTGCAGTTGTTTTGTTGTTTGCAGGAGGGCTCATAGGAGCGAAAACAGGTTGCTGTTTACATTAGGTAGGTAGGTAGGTAGTGCATGGTGACTATTTTGAAGTCAGACACACAAACAGCTATTTCCAGCTATTACTTGTATATTTCCCTCTATTTTCTTTTGGCAATTATC
Source organism: Malus sylvestris (assembly GCF_916048215.2). Classification (NCBI taxonomy): domain Eukaryota; kingdom Viridiplantae; phylum Streptophyta; class Magnoliopsida; order Rosales; family Rosaceae; genus Malus; species Malus sylvestris. Next base: position 20,544,803 of record NC_062267.1, read on the forward strand.
CTCAAAAATGATTTCATGGAGTTGAAATATAGCCGGGGTAAGTTTCTATAGATAATTATTTCCTTTAATTGAACTCAAGGCTTGAGGTGCAAGGGTGAACAAGGTACAAGCTCTAGAAGAAAAAGAAAAATACGGGAAAAGTAAAACAAATAAAACTATTCAAACCACTGTCTTCGATTTAAATCATCGCCCTTCCCATTATAAAATACCGTTTGGAATATAAATTATGGCTATCAATTACCGTCGAAACTATATATATATATATATATATATATATATATATATATATATATATATATATATATATATATTGTATTTCAAATTTTGCTGTCACGACTCACCATAATAATTTTATTAGAAGCAATAAGTAAAAATCAAATAAAATAAATAAATAAAATTACTTAAGTTGATATTTCCGTTTCCATTTGCTTATTTTCGTGAAAATTGTGGTTACGCAACCGTTGTTTTTTGAGTTGATTGTTCTTAAATTTTGAAGAAAAATTAATAAAAAATGTTTGAAAATTTTGAGTTTTAACAATAACGACAAAATAAAAAATAAAATGAATACTATCAGAATTAACTTTTTAGTATAAAAATGTGGTTTTTCGTTAAAGTGAACAGTACATGGAGTTTTTCGTTAAAGTTCCCAAATTTTGACATGCAGCCATTGGTGGTCAGATCAGGTGCAAATCTTTGTGGAATCCGGATCCTCTTTGTAAGGATTCTGAGATTCGTCAGAAATTATTTTAAATTTTTTAATTTAAAATTAAAAACAAATACTACGATATACGATAAACGAATACAATTCACAATATTCAAGAGTCCTGTTGGATCTTTGCGATTAGTTATACTTGGCACCACAGGGTTGGTACCGAGAAATTGGTAGTTAATAAAAAAATAATTTACAAAAATAATAAATTAAAGGCGGTGAGTTTGCCCTACGAGTACCTTCTCGCACCCCGCACGCCGCATATAAGTTCCCTCTTCTTTCTCCATTTCCCTCACGCATCAGACGCGAAGGCATCGCTCCATACCCTCTCTTTCTCTCTCTAGGTTTCTTTCATCTCTCTCTTCGCTTTCCATCCAAGGTATAATCTCTCCCGATAATCTCTGTGCTCTTCTATTTTCGATTTTCGATTTCGTGAACTAGTGTATCTGTGATTATTGTTTTTGATTGCGTGAGAGTTTGCGTTGTTCGATCCGAGCTGAAGTTTTTACGTTTCTGGATCGATTTGTGTTTGTATTTGAAATCGGTACAGTTCTCTGGATTCTAGGGTTTATTTTTTGTATTAATTTGTTTAATCTGGATAGGATTTATGATTGATTTATTCCGTGTTGCTTGGATTTGGACTTTTCTTTCACTTTGTGATATGTTTAATTGTTATTGACCTACCTATACCTGAAATTTCAAGCTCACAGGAATTGTTACGATATATGTATGTTTGTATGTATATGTTTGGTATTTTATGTAAGCAACTTATTATGTTAGGTTGTTACAATATGTTCGATTCTCTTGATAGGGTGGTCGTATTGCGTGTTTATACATGCTGCCAAAACTGTGCCAATCGATACATAATTCCTTGCCATTTATGGTTTTTGAAGTGCTTAGTTACAAAAGGTTAATATGTTTAAATACGTGTTTACATTGTAGACTATGTCCAGAATTGTTTGGGATCACTACTTTGCTTGATTATTTGGAATTAGAAATCTGCTTGGGCTTTTTGGATTGCGATTTTGTTGTAGCAGCATAGGCTGAACATAAACGTGTAGTTTTACTTTCAAATCTGGTTATCTCATAACAATATAATCACCACGCTTACTTTTTGGGGCTGGAAAGCTAATAATTGTTGGGACATAGTTATAGGGATGCAGTACTTGCCAGGCTCATAGTTATAGGGACTGTTCTGGAATTGTTCCAAGGAACTTGGCTGGGTGAATGATTCTTTTGTTAGGTCTGCTATTTTTCTTTTTCGTGCTGCTGGTAGAAGAAAAGGATGAGTTGGAGTATGAATAATTTTGTTTTGATCTGTTTTCTTGATTTCATATTTTTATCTTACTCTAAACTAGTTCTAAACAGCTATATTATTTGCTTGTAGGAAATTGGCAGTTCAGTCTGCTGTATCTGCAATTCGCCAAAGTGGAGTGTGTGACGTCTAGAACTTATTTTATGTCTGAACGGGCCACTCTCTGTTTGTCGTCAATTGGATTACTCGGTGAATATAGCCCTACATCTAGAAAAAAGTGCAGAGCTGCTTCCGTTGAAGTTGAATGCAAACAGCTTGGTTTATCAGAGGGGAATCACGCACATTTTCTTGGTTGCCAATTTATGCAACCGTGTGGTAAAGGAGTATTTCGGGTTTCAAGAGGCAACACCCTTCTGATATAATCTATCATCTCTCACACCATGGCTCTACAAAACATCGGTGCTTCAAACCGTGATGATGCCTTCTACAGGTATAAGATGCCAAGGATGATCACTAAGATTGAAGGCAGAGGAAATGGCATCAAGACTAATGTGGTTAACATGGTTGATATTGCAAAGGCCTTGGCTAGACCTGCTTCCTACACTACAAAGTATTTTGGCTGTGAGCTTGGAGCCCAATCAAAATTTGATGAGAAGACTGGAACTTCCCACGTGAATGGTGCTCATGACACTGCTAAGCTTGCTGGACTTCTTGAGAACTTCATCAAGAAATATGTGCAGTGCTATGGTTGCGGGAACCCAGAAACCGAAATTATTATAACCAAGACGCAGATGCTAAATCTGAAATGTGCTGCATGTGGGTTTGTGTCTGCTGTTGATATGAGGGACAAGCTCACAACTTTTATCCTTAAGAATCCTCCAGAACAGAAGAAGGCGGTTAAAGGAAAGAAAGGCTTGAGGAGGGCCGACAAAGAACAACTTAAGGAAGGGGAGGCCGCTGACGAGGAGCAAAAGAAGCTTAAGAAGGAGGCAGCAAAGAAGAAAGGAACTTCGGGTTCCAGAGCATCAAGCAAGAAGAAAAGCAATGGTTCCGATGAGGATCGTTCCCCTGCTCACAGCCAGGGAGATGAGAACGACCAAGCTGCCGAGGAGGATGGGGATGATGATGTCCAGTGGCAGACGGACACTTCCGTGGAGGCTGCTAAGAAGCGAATCCAGGAGCAGTTGAGTGCTGTTACTGCTGATATGGTGATGCTTTCTACCATTGAAGAGAAAAAGTCACCAAAGCAGTCTCCTGATCGTGAAGTGAAGAAGCCTGAGACAAAGAGCCATCAGAACGGTGCTGATTGTTATACCCACGAAAGACTTGTTAATGAGATCAAACAATCCTTGCAAAAGGGGACGTCTGCAGCTCAGCTTAAATCCTTTTTGAGCACTCTTTCTGGCACACCCCAAGAAGTTATGGATGCCCTACTCGAGGCTCTCTTTGAAGGTGTGGGAAAGGGGTTCTCTAAGGAGGTTTCTAAGAAGAAAAACTACCTGGCTGCAGCAACCCGGATGGAGGGATCTCAGACAGTTCTATTGCAAGCTATCGAGTCTTTCAGTGGGAAGTCTAACCCTGATGCTGCAAAGGAAGTGGCTCTTGTTCTAAAACTGTTGTACGATGTTGACATTCTGGAGGAGGAATACATTATGAAGTGGTACCAACGGGGCATAGCTGGGAAGAACAAGAGCTCCCCGATTTGGAAGAATGCCAAGCCGTTCATCGGGTGGCTCCAGAGCGCCGAGTCTGAAACAGAGGAAGAGTGATGGGTATTTCTCTGTCGTTGATTTACTTGTCGTCCTGTTTTTTCCTTGTTTGCTTATGCTTTGAGTGTGTTGAAATAATGGCCTGTTGGGGCCTTTCCTGTTGTTAGTGTTCACCCTCTGGGCTCCTCTGTTGTTGTCTTTGGTTTTATCGGTTTCGAGTGCAATGTCATTTGGTGGTCGTGTCTGTTTTACCAACTATTATTGTGTTCAGTTACATTGGTTTTCTTATGCATTTGCCTTAATTATGTCTTGTCTTGTTGCCCTTTTTGGTTATGAATTCATTGTCTTAAATCGGTTTCGAACCACGTACGCTGCTGCTGTCAATGATACGACGTTATGTGAAGAGATCGTGTTTAAAGAAATGTTGTATTGACGTTACAAAGCACACATGGTAATTCGTGCTTTCATCTATGGCTTTGTTTCGTGTTTATGATTGGATGAGTATTCTCTTCTGATTCTCTTTGTGAGGATCTAGATGATCAATCAATTGTGTTCATTCATTCAGTTTTTGTTCGGTGATATTTATTTAATTTCAAATTTTAAATTTTAAATAAATTTTGATCGCACAATATGCGATGAACAGACACTATTTATGTTCAATCAATTGTGTTTGTTCTTATATTGTGTGCGGTTAGTTTTCGTTTGATTCTATTTATGTTTAATTTTAAATAAAAAATTTAAAATGATTCTTGACCGCACGATGTACAATGAACAGATACAACCGTAGCATCTGACTAGTATCCTAATCCTTTAGGATTAGTTTGGATTTGATAGCGCTTTAGATTCAATGGATTCGAATGGAAAAGTGGATGTCACTTCTAATTTATGTCGGTGTCTTTTTTGGTCAAATTTGTGTCGTTAGTTGAAAAGAAGAATGATTGGCCATGTCTATGCAATTAATCTTCTACTTTGAAATAGAACATAAATTGGAGTATGCTATTCAATTTTTCATTTAGAAATATATTGAATTTAAAACATGATCCTGTTTAGCACAACTAATTATGTTTTTTTTTTGGGTGAACTCTAGTTATGTTTATTGGAGTGCTTAAGTGACAATTTCAAAACTGAAGAAATTAAGTAGGAATGACAACGATTCAGCTTGGGATAGAAATGATACATCTATCCTCATAACCATAAAAATTAACCATATTCATAACTACAAATTAACCATTCAGGATTATCCATAACCATACCTACCGAGTAACGAATTCCCTATTAGTTAACGGTTATATTCATGTTCGTCAATACAAAAAAATATATTCGTTCAGTTGACGCAGTATAATTTAATAGATATTAATTTCGTCTTGAACATTTGATGTATAAAATAATTCAATGAAAGAACCTTGTAGAGCATTAAAACTAAGCATTGAATTTAAAACATTGATGATGTTGGCTGATCTTTGATATCTTTCATAAGCCCTATTAAATTCTCAATGATTCTTGAACTTGCCTAGAAAATGCAACTCAACAATACAACTTTTGTATTCTCAAGATAATGCATTCGGTGAATAATGAATTCACACACACACACACATATAGGTGAATAGTGAATTCACACACACACACACACATATATATATGTATTTATATAATACTATTATATTATATATTATTTGGGTCGGATTCAGATACAGGTAAGAATCGGGAACCTCTATAATCACTTTCAAAACCATAATCGGGAACCTCTAGAATTGTCATCCATAAAATTGAGGTCTACCATAAGACTAATTGAAATATAAAGAGTATTTCAATCTACTTATAAGCACATGTAAAATCTCTTCTACCATTAATGCAAGTTTCATTTTTAACAAAAACTTTAAAACGGGATAAAAGAGCAATCATTGATCCAATGTCACCCTTCTGTTACACTCCAACTTTATAAGAGCAAGTACTCTCCACGAGCTCTTGACATTCGTCACAAGTTCTTATTGTCAAAATCATCTTTACACAAATTTTAATATTATCAAACTCTCGAGTCCTTGTTAACAACAAGACAAAGGTTAATCCATTATATTCTTCAATTCAGTGGCTCCATAAAGTTACGTAAAAAGTTTAGATTTTTTTTTTCCTTAATAAATAATATTATCTATACTAAAAAGGAGATGGTAACCTTAACCTCATAATAGACTAGCAATAATATGGTTCAAATTCGCCTTTGGCTATAGCCGAACTTAAATCTCTCACTTATAAATACAACAACAACAAAGCCTTTTCCCACTAAGTGGGATCGGCTATATGAATCCTAGAACGCCATTGCGCTCGGTTTTGTGTCATGTCCTCCGTTAGAACCAAGTACTCTAAGTCTTTTCTTAGAGTCTCTTCCAAAGTTTTCCTAGGTCTTCCTCTACCCCTTTGGCCCTGAACCTCTGTCCCGTAGTCACATCTTCGAACCGAAGCGTCAGTAGGCCTTCTTTGCACATGTCCAAATCACCGGAACCGATTTTCTCTCATCTTTCCTTCAATTTCGGCCACTCCTACTTTACCTCGAATATCCTCATTTCCAATCTTATCATTTCTTGTGTGCCCACACATCCCACGAAGCATCCTCGTCTCCGCCACACCCATTTTGTGTACGTGTTGATGCTTCACCGCCCAACATTCTGTGCCATACAACATCGCTGGCCTTATTGCCGTCCTATAAAATTTTCCCTTGAGCTTCAGTGGCCTACGACGGTTACACAACCCGCCGGATGCACTCTTACACTTCATCTATCCAACTTCTATTCTATGGTTGAGATCTCTCTAATTCTCCGTTCTCTTGCACGATATATCCTAGGTAGCGAAAACGGTCGCTTTTTGTGATCTTCGCTAGATTGCTCCGATCATTAGTGTGGATAAGTATATAAATGGATATAGATAGGAAAGCAAACACAAGATGTACGTGGTTCACCCAGATTGGCTACGTCCACGGAATAGAGGAGTTCTCATTAATTGTGAAGGGTTTACACAAGTACATAGGTTCAAGCTTTCCTTTAGTGAGTACAGGTGAATGATTTAGTACAAATGACATTAGGAAATATTGTGGGAGAATGATCTCGTAATCACGAAACTTCTAAGTATCGGAATGTGGTATCGTCTTGACTTGCCTTATCTGTCTCACAGGTAGATGTGGCATCTTCTCTGGAAGTACTCTTCCTCCATCCAGGGGTGGTATCTTTAACTGGTGGAGATGCACAAGGTAATGTATCAATTTCACTTGAAGCTTACTTGTAGTTTCAGGCTTGGTCAAGCGCGATACAAACCATGTAGTAGGAGTCCCTCAAGTTGCCGAGCTAGGGGATTTGCTGAAAGAGGTGACAGACAAGGTAAGCAATCAGAGCTCCGGCTGATTGTTCACATTCTCCCTATCTTGCAGGCAGCATGAAGGATAAAGAGAAGAAAAATGAGAAGAGATGAAATGGGATACTTTTGCTTTTGAAGAAGTAACTTTCCACAGGCTTATTCTTGAACTGAGCTGGAGGGTTTTCTGGTTTCCTCCAGAGTATAAGGCCGACTGAAGAATTTGAGGGTCAAAACAAGTCCATCAAATCTAGAGTACGTTCGACCCTACTGATATGGGATACTTTTTCTTTGACAGAGTAATGGATGTATCGGCACGTGTGCTGTTACGCTTGTCTCCACATGCTTCCTTGTATCCTTCTCACTTGCCCTATCTGTTCCTCAGGCAGATGCGGTATCTTCCCTGGAAGCATAAGATGTTGAAGATGAGTACTCGAGAGCAATGCCAGGTAAGTAAGTTCCAGGCAGTCAGTTCCTGGCTGGAAGCTTGATTCCAAGTGCTGACTGATTGCTCTCTTTCTCCTTGTCTTGCAGGTAAGAACAAGGCCAAAGGAAAAGACTGGGAAAAAGCATGATATGGGATACTCTTGCTTTTAACCCTGATGATATGAGATATTCTTGCTCTAGTATAACTTGTTTGCAGAGGTATTATCGGGGGGAAAGAAAGCTGAATATTTCGAAAGGCTTCGTTGAGAGTGCCCTCTCATATATGAGGAAGGGTTGAGCATTTTTGCAGGTCTGTCTGTCCGTTGGGGATGGAGGTTGACATATATAGGAGTCTCCTTAACAACAAGTAGTAATGCTATTCCTTTACCCTGTCAGAGCACTTTGAAAAAGTGGTCTGTGGTATGTGGAAAGCTGATGTTGCGTGTGAAGATTACAGACAGCTTTATCCAAGGAGATCCGGCTCTTGTAGTTGGGAAAGTGTTGCCTCTTCGGTTTTCGAACAAGCAATCCTATCAGGGATCTGGCTCTCGAGATTCGGAGAACGATGTCTCTTCGATTTTTGAGAAAGCAATCCTGCTGGGGGTCTGGCTCTCGAGATTCGGAGAGCGGTGTCTCTTCGATTTTTGAGAAGGTAATCATGTTGGGAGTCTGGCTCTCGAGATTCGGAGGGCGGTGCCTCTTCGATTTTGGAGCAAGCAATCTTGTTGGGAGTGTTTTCTCGAATGTGAGTAAAGGTTGGGCATGTTTGCTAGTTTACCTTGCCACGAAGCACAGAGGTTGACACACAGGGACTTTCCAATTATCCAGCAATGGTACTGTTCCTTTACCCTCTCTTCGATTTTTGAGAAAGTAGTCATGTTGGGAGTCTGGCTCTCGAGATTCGGAGGACGGTGCCTCTTCGATTTTGGAGCAAGCAATCTTGTTGGGAGTGTTTTCTCGAATGTGAGTAAAGGTTGGGCATGTTTGCTAGTCTACCTTGCCACGAAGCACAGAGGTTGACACACAGGGACTTTCCAATTATCCAGCAGTGATACTGTTCCTTTACCCTTGTGGGTAATAATATGGGGTAGCTAGACCTTCAAAATTTATGTGTCTAAACTTTGTTAGTGCTGTTTCTTTGCTATTCTTTTACCCGTCTTGGTCAGAGCGATGTAGTGGAAGCTGCAAGCTTCACGTGCTCAACTTTGGCAGAGAACTTTGGCAAAGTTATCTGTGATACACATGAGCTACTATTGCGTGTGGGAAGTGGGTGATTGAACAGTAAGACTCATGTGCTTTCTACTTCACCAGAAGTCTTCGACAGAATGCCCATAATTTCCGCAAAGCTGAGTGTGCGTGTGACAGGTGCTGCCAAGGCTGGAAAAGTAGGTGCCTCTTCGATTTCTGAGATCGGCCCTCGTGGTCTCTGAGCAGCCCAACTTTTGAGAAAGCAAGCGCCTCTTCGATTTCTGAGATCGGCCTTCGTGGTCTTTGAGCAACCCAACTTTTGAGAAAGCAGACGCCTCTTCGATTTCTGAGATCGACCCTCGTGGTCTCTGAGCAGCCCAGCTTTTGAGAAAGCAAACGCCTCTTCGATTTCTGAGCAGGCGCCTCTTCGATTTCTGAAGCTCCGTCGAGTGCAGATTTTTATAGGGGCTGGCATTAAGTTCCAAAGCACACTTGAATCTCCACCAGTAGAAGCTCCATTCTTACACTTCTAAGATCTTGATTTGTTCGACCTCTTCTCTCTTCAACACCTTTGAAAATGTCTGGCCCCTCCGACCGTCGTTTTGACTTGAACCTTGTTGAAGAGGCAGCCCCGCCTTCTCCAGACAACATATGGCGCCCATCCTTCGTCTCCCCTACTGGTCCTCTTACCGTTGGGGATTCCGTTATGAAGAATGATATGACCGATGCGGTGGTGGCCAGGAACCTTCTCACTCCCAAAGATAACAGACTACTTTCCAAACGATCTGATGAGTTAGCTGTTAAGGATTCTCTGGCTCTCAGTGTTCAGTGTGCAGGTTCTGTGTCTAATATGGCCCAACGCTTATTTGCTCGAACCCGCCAAGTTGAATCATTGGCGGCTGAAGTGATGAGTCTCAAACAGGAGATTAGAGGGCTCAAGCATGAGAATAAACAGTTGCACCGTCTCGCACATGACTATGCTACAAACATGAAGAGGAAGCTGGACCAGATGAAGGAATCTGATGGTCAGGTTTTACTTGATCATCAGAGATTTGTGGGTTTGTTCCAAAGGCATTTATTGCCTTCGTCTTCTGGGGCTGTACCGCGTAATGAAGCTCCAAATGATCAACCTCTGATGCCTCCTCCTTCTAGGGTTCTGTCCAGTACTGAGGCTCCGAATGATCCCCCTCCGGTGCCTTCTCTTTCTGGGGCTCTACCGACTGCTGCGACTTCTCCTAAGCAACCTTTGTGAAGGCTCTCTCTTGTTTGTTTATTTTGACTCATGTATATGTACATATTTGTAGCTTATCGGGGATATCAATAAATAAGCTTTCCTTCATTTCAACGTATTGTGTTAAATACACCAAAGCCTTCTTCTCTAAGTTCTTTGAATTTTCTTTTGTTGGAGCTTTGTGAGTGGAGCATGTAGGTTGAGGTAGTGTTCCCTTAATTTCCTGAGTGAGGAAAACTTCTCGGTTGGAGACTTGGAAAATCCAAGTCACTGAGTGGGATCGGCTACATGAATCTTAGAACGCCATTGTGCTCGGTCCTGTGTCATGTCCTTCGTTAGATCCAAGTACTCTAAGTCTTTTCTTAGAGTCTCTTCCAAAGTTTTCTTAGGTCTTCCTCTACCCCTTCGGCCCTGAACCTCTGTCCCATAGTCGCATCTTCTAATCGGAGCGTCAGTAGGCCTTCTTTGCACATGTCCAAACCACCGTAACCGATTTTCTCTCATCTTTCCTTCAATTTCGGCTACTCCTACTTTACCCCGGATATCCTCATTCCTAATCTTATCCTTTCTCGTGTGCCCACACATCCAACGAAGCATCCTCATCTCCGCTACACCCATTTTGTGTACGTGTTGATGCTTCACCGCCCAACATTCTGTGCCATACAGCATCGCCGGCCTTATTGCCGTCCTATAAAATTTTCCCTTGAGCTTCAGTGGCATACGGCGGTCACACAACACGCCGGATGCACTCTTCCACTTCATCCATCCAGCTTGTATTCTATGGTTGAGATCTCCATCTAATTCTCCGTTCTTTTGCAAGATAGATCCTAGGTAACGAAAACGATCGCTCTTTGGTATTTCTTGATCACCGATCCTCACCCCTAACTCGTTTTGGCCTCCATTTGCACTGAACTTGCACTCCATATATTCTGTCTTTGATCGGCTTAGGCGAAGACCTTTAGATTCCAACACTTCTTTCCAAAGGTTAAGCTTTGCATTTACCCCTTCCTGAGTTTCATCTATCAACACTATATCGTCTGCGAAAAGCATACACCAAGGAATATCATCTTGAATATGTCCTGTTAACTCATCCATTACCAACGCAAAAAGGTAAGGACTTAAGGATGAGCCTTGATGTAATCCTACAGTTATGGGAAAGCTTTCAGTTTGTCCTTCATGAGTTCTTACGGCAGTCTTTGCTCCTTCATACATATCCTTTATAGCTTGAATAATAAACATAAATATCATTAGACTGGAGTATTAGATGACTAGTAAAAAGTTAAGTTAACACCAAGTATTCAAAACAAAGTTTAATAAATGTGCTTTCTTCCTTTTTTTTTTTTCTGGAATGTTTTATTTTTCTTATGTCGGGGAAATTTTGTCCAAAAGTACAAGATTACAACAATTACACGAGTTATGTCTATGTCATTGACTGTAGATGACAAAACAAATACAACAAATTGGCACTTCATGTCACGATAATACGTCACACTCGACTCCTAACTCACAAAATTAATAAATAATCACACCAAGCTTAGTAATTAATAAATTAGCCAAGACAAAATTCGGGTTTCGTGTCGCTATTTTAATATGCTTTTTTTTTCTTTAGTACCAAGAAATAAAAAATTGTGTCCACATTATAGGCAAGGTCTTCGTTTCATATGGCATTTTGTCTTTTTATTTTTATATAGTTTTTTTTTTGTCCAAGATTTTAAGTTTAATTCATATTAATAACGAATTTGATTTTTAATTATTATAGTTAATTTATTGTATGACTTAGCTTAAATTGTCCTCATCTCACTAGGGGTGGGAGATTTTGCTATAAAACGATTTACCTACCGAACCATACCGGTCGTTTCATAATGGTATGATATAGTTTTGATATTTTTTTTTATAATTGGTTGGCATTTTACCAAATTGACAATTAATGGCATGACTTTGGTAATTGATTTTGTATGCCGGCGGTATGCCATACCTATATATATATATATATATATTTTTTTTTTCTATTTACATATTTTAGGTATTTTTTACATGCTTGACTCCTTAGTTTTAGGGTTTAAAAAATATATGTATATGTATATGATTCATGCCATAATAATTGTAGAAAATATTGTTAACAAAATTAATAGCATAATGGTTACTGATACTATATATACACGTACATATATATTATTTTGAATGTATATGCGTTGCTTATGTTTAGGATGATGGAGTCTAGCCAATCAACCGCTAGTGCAAAACATGGATTAACCCAAAATGAACCACACAATGCAACCGAACAAGCACCCCAATTTGGAAATCAAATTGAGCCCTTGGAACTGGAAGATAGCGAGGAAAAAGTGGAAACCACCGATTGTGCCATTTACCAACCGAACCAACCAATAATTTTGGATGTACCAATTTTTGGGAACCCGCAAGAAGACGGTTGGCTAGCGGTAACTGATTTTCGGTAATTATGTATATGTGGCTGGTAGGTGACACAAGGAATTTAACACGCTTTGCCAACCGAACCCAGCCCTACATCTCACATTAGAATATTGCTGTATATACAAAAATGTTGGGAAATTAGTTTTAATATTATTGTTATTTTTACTATTTTTCTTGTGGGATAAAGATTTGAATTCCTTGTTTGTTAAGTTTTTTTGTCTTGCTTGTTAAGTTAGGATTTGCTTTCATTTTCTCCTACAAATAGGATGGTTTATACCGTAGTTGAAAAAGTACGTTAAAATGTATTCTCTTGGGTTTTGTAGCCTACTTGATAATTTATAGTGTTTCTTAATTTTCAATTAATAAAATATTATTTGTAGTTTTATATTCCGCTTGTTCTTCGCCTACTCTTTCAACCAAATGTGACCTCTAACTCTTCATAAAAAAAAATTGATAAAAACTTTGATATATTTTTTTAGGGAATAAAACTTAAATAACAAAGCCTCACACTAACAGTCTAACAGTCACAACATTAAAATTTTAATATTAAATAACACCTTCTTCATGAAAATGATATTTAAAAATATAATAAAAACAAAAATAAAGCATGATGATTATTTTGAAAATAAAGCATAATAATTATTTTGAATAAACTTGAAATTTGAATAAAATGTAAGTAAATAAAACACAATCTCTATCCTCACTTAATTTCAAACATTTTTAATTTACTGTAAATAAAAGTTTCAAATATTAGTATTGAAGAAGTATTTTTATGCTTTATCATCACAAAAAGGAGGAAAACTGGAATTCAAAACCCTAATATCTGATTGCCGCCACTTAGTATTACGGTTCATTTCTCTTCACTTATAAATGAGATGTCTTAGATTTAATTCTCGTCAAACACAATTTTAAACCATATTATTGATAGTTTATTATGAAGCTTAACTCAATTCCTCATTTTTTAACGTAGATAATATATTTTAAAAATAAAAGAACTTATCTGATTGTGATTGTCATGCTAAATTATTACAACATAAAGTTAGTTCATAAAAGTAGAAAATTGAAAACGTTTTAAATGACAAAAGAAGTAATAATTAATTAAAACTGAGGGAGTAATTGATGAATGATGACGGTCAGTGTCCTCGTCTCCACACAACAACAGCTACGCATTAAAATCCGGTCCGTGCCATCGCCGCCACTTTAACAACAACTCCTCATCTTATCCACTTGCATATAAAGCCAACAGTCCAATTAACAGTGTTTTTTGAGTCACAGGCTTCACCAAAATAAGTGAATAGAAATGCTTCTCAAACAAAAAAACTTTAAAAGCAGTTCAAAATAATGCATTAAATGTAGCATAAGTATTTTCATCATTTTAACAGTATTTTTTAATAATTAATTTTTAGGAAAACTAATGAAAATGAATTGAAAATTTTGAGTTTTAACGATAATGACAAAATAAATGGTAAAATGAATAGTACCATGATTGACCTTTTTAGTGTAAAAATGTGGTTTTTCATCAAGGTGAACAGTATCGGGAGCTTTTCGTTAAAGTTCTTTTTTTTTTGGGTACGGTTTTCTTTATTTATTTATAATTAGTACCTCACAATAAGTTAGTAATAATTAGTTGTTCATTAAATATTATTTTCTCTATTTTTAAACACGTTTAAAACATCTTAAAATATGTGTAATGTCGGTTATAAAAAAGGTTTTTCGTGAGCGTGTGCATGAATGTTAATTTTTTTTAAGAGAAACGGTAGCGGAATTTATTAGAAAATTAAAGGGGTATTTAATATTGGGTGGTTTTATATAAAATTAATAAAAAGTTACAATGTTAATCAATCGATTAATAATATTTATTTTAATTATAAACAGATCGATCATGTAATGTGATACTTAAATGCACTTAAAATAAAAAATGCATTTAAAATAAACAAAAAATTACAAAATATGTCCACTACAACTGACACCTCCTTTTTTATATTTTAATATTTTAATATTTTGGAATAAGTCAATACGGATTCAGATGTTACGTTGCAATGTCCATTTCCTGGATATGTTTTTTTCATCACTCACACACTTCCTATGCTTCACCTCTCGTGGCTCTTGCTTTTTTATATTTGAATTCAGACACTTCAACGCGGTGTCCATTTCCTAGTTTTGTTTTTTACATATGGATTCAGACATTGAGTTGTAGTGTCCATTTTTTGGTTCGTTTTTCCATCCCTCACACGCCTCTTACACTTCACACCTCGTGCGACTCTTGTTCTTTACATTTGGATTCAGGCACTGCATTGCAGTGTTCGTTTCGTGGTTATGGTTTTTTCCATCATGCACACACCTCCTACACTTCACACCTCGCACGACTCTTGTTTTTTATATTTGGATTCAGACGCTGGGTTGCAATGTTCGTTTTCTGGTTCACCGAAAGCTAATGTACACATACGACCACTCCTTCCATAACCTCGTTGCCACCATCTGCTTTATGGTCTCATGGAGGTCGTTGATGGTTCTCGAAGGAATCGTGTCAATCATAATGTCATACTCGTTGATCGGCTAGGCCGTTGGCGAGGTATGAGCCATCTAAGACCTTTTGTTGTCGCTAACTATATATTCAATTGCTTGATTAACTAGGAGGGAGCCAGTATGAGAGAACAAAAATTTGAATATGTCTAACCATGCCCCACGCTAAAATCAAACAAATATTTCAACTGAACCTTACTACCTGAAAAGGAGATGTACAACGAGGAATGAAAATTTTCAAATATCAAAAATATGTCCGCTTGGATATTGTATTCTGCTACACAGTTTAAATCTACTTACATAAATGTTTATTGAGTCATATAAGTAATGGCACTGGAACTCTCAGAAGCAACAGTTCCCACGGCTCCAAGATTTGCAAATGAAATTGGGAAAAAATAGCTACTAGTGATGTCGCAAATTTGCTTAATTAACTCTATGAAGATTTAGGTTGCATGAAGAGCGAATAATATGATTGGAGAGAGATAGAAAGAAAAGAGGGGAAGGACGGGAGGGAGTTAAGTGAGAGAATTGAGGAAAGGCCAAGATAGAATAGAATAGAAAATGATGAAGACATGCGAGGAGATAAGGAAACGAATAAAGTGAAGAGAGAAGGGTAAACGTATTTGGCATGCTTCATTGACATGTTCATAATTATTATAAATATTTCATTGATTATGTCCAAAAAAAATTGACCAATGATAGATAGCTGATTAGTAAAGATTTTATTGACCTTTGGCTAAATAACCTTATAATATATATCAGAGGCTTCTTAAATCAACAAGAAATAAAACTTAAAAACAAGGTCAACATTTTTTTTTGTTCCTAGTTGTCTAGAGCAAAAACCAAAGAAAATCTTCACTTGCTTATTTAATGGGTAGTTAGTTATATCCCTTGTTAATACACAAAATCAGAACGTAAAGTGTAGAATTTGTGACATTCGCTTAGTTGCTCCGGTCACCTAGTGATGATAATATGTAAGGAGATAGAGATAAAGAAGCAAACACAAGATATACATGGTTCACCCTAAGTTTGGCTACGTCCACATGGTAGAGAAGTTCTCATTAATAATGAAGATTTTACACAATACATTAGTTCAAGCATAATCAACATTAGTAGGTTCTAACGATGAGTTAAGCAGAGTAATGACATTCATAATTAATTGTAGGAGAATGGTCTTCTTTTATAGTTGAGGAGAGTCATTGGCTTCCGTTTGCGGTAGATGTGGGACTCTAGGAGCTTTATTCTGATGTAGACACGTGTCATGTTGTGATTGGTCTCTTGATTGGAGAGGAACTTGTGTTGTTCGGCAGGGATGCCTCAACACGAACCTTTAAGTGAGTCCCTGAAGGTATGTAGTTGACCGGTACTCGGTAGTTTCGAGATTGGTGATGTATGGTACAAATATCCCTTACAACTGTCAAGTTTTTCTTCCATACCAATTGATGCTCCTAAAAGAAGAATGCATGTAGTCGAATACCTCTATAAACCTGTTGGTTGGTCACCCCTACAAAAGTGAAAGATGATATATTTCATCTTTAAATGGTCCCAAATACATTCTCATTTGTGGGTAACTCGTGTCTACCATATAATATTTCTGTCAAATAGAAAATTTGTTTGCAAATACAATAATTACACAAAGTGAATATGGAAAATGTTAATAACAAGTATGAAGATTCCAAGCTTGTATTCCACACGACACGTCATGAGTGGTGGATTACACGATGGTGGTTAGGGGGAGGCTGAAATGCCTTTATGAGTCTTCTCGGTACCCGAAAGGGTGGACTGTTGTGGCAAAGTCAGCAGTTGGTTCTTTTTTTTTTTTTTTTTTTAAAGTAAGAAAATCACCACTTGGGGGCATAGGAAAATTAAATTGGACTCCGTGGTACCGATAAAAAGCCCATTGTATCATGTATGGTGTCTTCCTATCCGATACAAGAAAATGTGAATTATATGTTAAATTACATGCGGCCGCCGGCCATAACATTGTGTGTCTACCTTCCTTTCCTACTATTGTTTGAAACTTGACTCGGAGGTGGTATTAAAGTATCAACATGTACTCCATCTATGAGACCAATATAATCCTAAAAATAATAAGGTAAACGAAAATTATCAACCAAAACATTATAATTACCAAATAAGCTAGAAGAAGAATAAATAAAGTTTACCATAAAATGAGGCATGCATCTAGTATTTTTCTTAATTTCTTGTGAAGTGGCACTAAACTTGGAATCCATCGATGCCATAATATATATTGTCATTTGACATAATACTATCCAATATAGCATCAAAATATCTACTAACAACGTCACTAGAATATTGAAATCTCTCTTATGTCCCAACATATTATATTTTAGTTGCATTCATTCTCATTGAACCTCTCAATCCATAATTAGTTTGAACCATTTCAAGCAAATTAATCTCAGCAGTCAGTACTAGCAAACTAATGATTTTTTTTTTTGTTTTTTAGTACAATAATATATTTTACACTAAGGGGAAGGGGGAGTTTGGTTAAGCCACATAATGGGCAACCTAATTTGATATCGAATTTGCCATCTACGAAATTTGAACCTAAGACCGCTCACTTACAAGTGAAGAGGAATACCACTAGATCGTAGAACTGAGTGGGAACAAACTAATAACTTTCAACACACAAAAATAGTGTATGGGAAATTATCCCATTAAACTTGAGTTGTGCAAAGCACCTACTTGGAATATTTTGAACCAGAGTATGGGGGGTGGTCATTCTTGAAATGATTTTGAACCAAAGTGGTTGTTTAACACTTTGACATCTGATGTAAACATTTCGATTCGTATTTAATATTAATCCAACTTTTGGCAAAAAAAAAGAAGAAAAGAATAAGTAATCCAACATATGGAAATACAATTATCCTTTCTTTTATTTATCATTTATCCCAAACTTTCCCGAAATACAATTAACAAAAAGAAAAAAGAAAAAAAAGAAAGAAAATAGAAGCGTTCATTAATAGCGAAAACAGATGGACAAATTTAAGGCATATTCCTTTATTAACGTATAACTCGGAGTCGGGTATTAATCCCTGTAACCTAATTAAGAACAAACTTTACCACTGTTGACAGTAAAGTAAATTCACAAAATTATCTCATTGGCCAATGGTAAAAAATATGTAACAAACACTGAGGAGAGTGAGAGACTACATGGTAAAAAATTATGTAACAAACAGGGGGCGGTTAACTTTTGGTGGGCTCGGCAACACTGTAATATCGTCAGGACCAGCAATTGGCATTTTTTTTCTTCTAATTAATTGTAATTTTTTTATTAAAAATGTAAAAGGGAAAAATAATAAAATTAACCACCCTAAAACGAGGAGATTCTTCAATTATCGACTTGAAAATTAAAGGCTTATTTTAGGTATACTTCTTGAAACTTTATTTTATTCTTGCTTTGTTTATTATAAACTAAAAATCATTACTTTACTTATTAAAATTCAAAATTCGCTTCGTTTTAATTTGTGGACTTGCTTTTCTCACTGAAATTTATAGATGTCCTCCTAAAACATACATGAAACCTAATATCCAATAAGATTATATCACATGTGCAACAAATTGAATTATAAATCTCCATTATTCGTTACTATTTAACAATAAGAAAATATTAAGTTAAAAAAGAATTGAAGAAATGTAAAAAAAAAAAAGAAAAAAAAGAAAAACAAAATACTCACATAAGAAATTAACAGATCTAAGTCAATGTCGAGCAAATTTTGAGTTTATAGAGACGACTTTCAAGTTTCATGGGCAAAATAAAATCAAAATTGAGTTCCAAAAGGCAAAGTGAAGCAAATTTTGAGTTTTATAGAGTAAAATGATAACTTTTAAATTATAGGGAACAAAGTAAGATTAAAAATTGAGTTACAAGGAGTTAGCTAAAAATAAGCTAATGTTAAATTATTATTTTATCTTTTAAATTAAATTATTGTCTTTTAACATTTTAGTTAAAAATAATAACCTGTTCTATAAGTTCAAAATTTTAATATCGCCATCATTATTCCCCTGCCCTTGGGTTTTGGTGGCGTGCCCGTTCTCCGACCCCAAGCTTCCCCCCTCTCTGTCCTCGCTCTGTCTCTCTCTCTCTTTCTCCTCCTGTCACACACTCTGAGGCAACCACCACCAAATCAGACACACTCCCTCCCTCCCCCTCTCTCTCTCTCTCTCTCTCTCTCATCCGTAGCTCAAAAAATCCAATATGCCTCCGCCCCATCAGCCTCACTCGCACTCTCACCGCCGTTCGATCGACCCCAAAATCTGGAGGGCCTGCGCCGGAAACTCCGTCGAAATCCCCTCCCTCCACTCTAGGGTTTACTACTTCCCTCAGGGCCACCTTGAGCAATCCTCCACCTCCTCCTCCTCCTCCGCCGCCCTCCTATCCCCTCTCCTCCTCTCCAAGCCTCTCATTCTCTGCCGGATCTCCGCCCTCCACTTCCTCGCCGTCCCCACCACTGACGAGGTCTTCGCCAAGCTACTTCTCGTCCCTATTCCCCAGGAGTTCCCCAACCGCGAGCAGCCGAACGGCGAGGAGTTCGACGCCGACGATGGCGGGGACTCGGAACGACAGGACGACAAAGTCGTTTCGTTCGCGAAGATACTGACGCCTTCGGATGCTAACAATGGGGGTGGATTCTCTGTTCCAAGGTTCTGTGCTGACTCTATATTCCCTCCGCTTAACTACCAGGCCGACCCGCCGGTCCAGATGCTTTCCGTCACCGACCTCCACGGCGTTGTTTGGGAATTCCGGCACATATACAGGGGGACTCCGAGACGGCACTTGCTTACCACCGGCTGGAGCAAGTTCGTCAACCACAAGATGCTCGTCGCCGGCGACTCTGTCGTTTTCATGAGAAACGGGAGAGGCGAGATGTTCATCGGCGTCCGCCGCGCCGTTAGGTCCACTGCCAGCTCCGACTGCGCTAGGTTGAGCTCTCAGATAGGAGGCGGAGTGACGTACTCGACGAGGCTGAATACAGAGGATCAGGACTGTTCTGGAGGGAAGGTAATGTCAGCGGAGGCGGTGACCGAAGTGGCGGAGATGGCGGCGGAGGGGAGGCCGTTTGAGGTGGTGTATTATCCAATAGCGGGTTGGTCGGACTTTGTGGTGAAGGCTGAGGTGGTGGAGAAGGCCTTGAAGGTGTTTTGGACAGCTGGGATGAGAGTGAAGTTGGCCATGGAGACGGAGGACTCGTCCCGGATGACTTGGTTTCAGGGCACTTTGTCAACGGCATCGGTACCGGAAAATGGGCCTTGGCAGGGCTCACCCTGGCGCATGCTTCAGGTATTGGTTCTTGAGGTTTTAGTCTTACTTGAGTTTAGTTTATTTCAGCTGTTATTATCTTCTAATTGATGCAAAATTAAGAAACTCATATGTTTTACTGGAGCCAATTCGTTTCCGAAAAACGCATAAACCCTGGAATTTTCGTAAAAGAGGGACCTGAGTGACTCGCCCTAATCAAAAAGCGGGAGAGGGGCGAAGAAACTCGATCGGCTACTAGGGACGAGCAAGGGCCAGGCCCCTCTTTGAATTAGGGAGCCGGGAACATATTGTGGTAGTTTATATTTGTCGAAATGCATCAGGAAGCAGATATGTACATAATTTTGAAGAACCATTCAATATTTGATTTGGTTTTGACCTGATCGGATGGCCTTTACGCTAAGCAGACAGTTTTTGTTTTGTTTTAGTTTATCCCCGAAGATGCAACCATGGCAACATTCTAACATGGCTATGTTTGGCTGATATTTCTGTTGAATTATGGTCCTGTTCAATTACTGGCATTTATTGATGAGAATTTTTGCTTCTTTTAAATGGTGTATAACAGGATAGGCCAATTTATGTTTGCGTTTTAGTTTTTGGAGTAGAAGTTGACAAGAAAGAGCAGTTGATAGTTCTGTAGAGGCGGACGTGTAATTAATTAATTTGTATTGTATGACACCGACTTGCCGGTAGAGTTATTTTGTTTTTGGTTCAAATATTTGATATCAATTAAGTAAAATAAGCTTTTGGTTGCTGCCAAACTTACTGTAAGAAAAGAAATACAACGTCAGAGTAATCTGATTCGAGTTGTGGGATTTTCTTTCGAAAAGTTTGCCTGGTTTGAATCCCCTACTTAGCCAGGGTTGTACCTGCCTATGGCTAGTTATCATAAGTTGTGTGTTCTTTTCTTGTCCTTTTAAGTTTGCGGTTTAGCAAAGCACAATTTCACTGTGTCACACCAAAATTGAGCAACCTGTTAGATCAGGCACAGAGGGACAGGGAGAGAGGGGTGTTATTATTAATATTAGTTTTTTATGCGGAAATACATGCACAAATATTGTAATTTTCTACAATTGGTTACATTCTGAATTATTGTTCTTTTCTCTCTATTATTGACTGATGCTAAATTACATAGATCTTGCTAAGCAATTCAAGTAATTAATTAGCTTTACATTATAGGTTACATGGGATGAACCTGAAGTTCTGCAGAATGCTAAGAGGGTGAGCCCGTGGGAAGTCGAATTTGTTGGACCAACACCTACAATTCATACTACCTTTTCCCCCACAAAGAGATTCAGAGCTCCTCTGAGTCATGGGCTGTTGACCAATGCAGAGGGAGAATTCTTTTTTCCTATGATGGGAGCAGCTAATTCAGCAATGGTGCCTTTTAGCGCATCCTTGTTGAACTATAACAATTTTCCTGCGGGCATGCAGGGAGCCAGGCAAGATACATTCTGTGTATCTAATCTATCCCACTTGTTAAGTGAAAACACTCCTCAGATGTGCACTTTCAATTCCATTGGCAAAAATGAGGGGCAAAAGTTGAAGAGGGTGTGTACTGAGTTGAACATTGGTAGTTCACAATCTGATGAATTGTCACCAGATAGCCAGAGTAGCATGCAATCCTTTGGCATGGAACTTGATGGAAACCGGTTGCAGACAAAGGTTGGCAGAAGTTCGTTTCAGCTGTTTGGTAAGATCATTTATATGAACCAGCCTGTTGAAGGTGGTTTTGATGATGTTGGTTGCACCGAGGACAGTGGCAACAAAGGGTACAATGAAACTGAAGAAGGGCACAGCCAACTGGATCTTTCTTTTACCAAACTGATTGATGTTCAATGTCAGAAAGCATCAGCTGTTGAAGCTTGTACTTTGTGAACTGCTGGTGGCTGCTGTGCCATAAGTTTCTGTACAGGTAATCTCTTCTCACGGAATTCAATTGAGTTGTCAAGTATACAACATGTACCTTACGATCAATTTTGGATCGGACATGCTTCAGTTGTACGGTTGAGGGTTTTGCATCTTCATTCCTTTGTTAGACTTGCACAAATCCTGTTTTGCCACTCCCTTCCTCATGTACCTGAGATATTCTGTATGTAGCTTTAAAGCTATTTACATCATTACGCCATGCCGAACAATGTTCTTTCCATAGTTCAATTGCATTTCCTTGAGTTTAGGACAATGACATCGTTTTCATCAATTTCATCAAGCCATTTTATTAATTCAGAGATTTGCTGGTTTGTTAAATTTTCTTGAATCCAGTATACAGGATTGGAATTATAGTAAAATGTTTTGTTTTGAACTGCCTACATCTCTCTTTGCAACTGGAGGTACAATGTAGGATCTTTCCTGGCCTTGTCTTTTGTCCTATATATAGCTAGTAAAGATATATATTTCTTGTAATTTAAAGGATGAATCACATACAGGAAAAAAAAAGAGGGAGTGCTGTTTCGGTCTTGGGTTATCACAGGGAAGTATTATGTGCATCATGTGTATCCTTTGGCATTTGAATCTTCAGCCGCATTGAACTGTCAGTTATGCTTCTCTGAATAAACAAAATATTATCCGACTGAACTGATTTGAGCATCTTGTTTTTGGTTCGTGCAACCTGAATTTCTTTACCGGTGAGCTTTGCCTAATACTCGGCGTTCTGAATCTATTTGCAGGCGCTCAAGGCCGGCGGGAAGCTGACTACTAGTCTTGAGTGTTGCAGTAGTGAAGTGTGTATTGTTGGGGTTTGTTTAGTTTGTTGTGTTGGGCGGTTGAACGATCAGTGGACTTGGTTTCCTATGCTCCATCCAGACCAAGTTATTCGATGATGTTAATGCTAGAACGTGACATTATTATTGCTTCAGGAATTGGTGGTGCTCTTTGTTTCTTTGATGGCTTAATTTGATTTTTATTATTATTACTAGCGTAAATTTGAGATGTTGAAATGACGTGGGTGATGCCTTCTTAAAAAAAAAAAAAAAACATCAGAATTTGTGTCTTGTAATTACTAAATTGCTCATAGGCTTTATTTCTGGCCAGTTTTATTTAGAGGGTTAGGAGGATAATTTCATTGAGTTTTGGTCGACAACTAGTTTAACTTATGTAATTCTTATGGTTTCTCATTGAATCCTATTCCGGATTCTGTGTTAAGAAGCTGCGACGAAAAGTTTATGGCATGAATACACCGTCATTATAGCATTCAGTGTCATGAAAGTTGGTCTTCTTAAATGTTGCCATGAATTCCTGATTTTTTGAATGAAATTTATGTCGTCTCTTATGAAAAAAAAAAAAGAAAAAAAAAAGACGCGTTACAACTTACAATTGGGTGTCTAAGGATCTTTTTCGGATGTTGATAGAATCATCTAGAAAGGTCATGGGTTATTGAGCCCAAAAGACAAAGAGTGATGGGTCCTCAAGCCCATATATCGTCCAGTTCTCTGCAAACCAAAAGAAACCAAAATTACAATTTCAGCCCTGCCATTTACCACACCATTGTCCTCGTTGTCTGGAGCCTGAACCAGGAGCGGCAGCAGCCGAAACAACAAGAAACATCGGCGCGGCGGCTTAAAGGCCTCGAACGAAAGGCGGCCGCATCTCCACTTCACCGACCGTCTGTCTTAATTTTAATTTTGGTTAGTTTTTAATGGCGAATTCGTTGTTTCTCCCAAATCACACTTTGATAGCTCCGCCTCCTCGTCGCCTCTCCGCCTCCGTCTCCTCGAAACCCAACAAACCCCAACCCCGTCTTCTTCCTTGTCCTCCTCCTCCTCTAGGGTTTATCAACTTCTCTCTCACCTCCAACTCATCCTCCTCCATTATTAATCCCAGCAGCAGAAGGCGAGCCGCCTCTTCCTTCAAGTCTCGTCTCGCTCCTCAGGACTCGGTTCCCCCAGTAAGTACGCCCTCTTCATCCTCTCATTTCTAAATTGTTTTCCGTTACTTGAGATTAATGGTCATGGGTGCAGAGGATTTTCGTTCAAGTTTAAGTGAGTGTTTAGTTTGCTGCCATTTTGTTTCTCAGCATTATTGCATCGTCGTTGCTGGATGTTTTGGTCAAAATTGAAGCAGCGATTCTAGTTACTTTGTTTCCAGTCAAACTAAACAATCAAGCATTTCGCTTTCGTAGATTCTGATACACTCATTTTAATGCGCTTTACGCTCAGGCCGAATGCTGAATGCCGAATCCCTACTCTGAGATTCATGTTTCGATTTGTCTTGCTTTGATCCTTTCTGTATATGGTTATCTTCTTTGTTTTTTGTTTATAATTTGTATTTTCGCTTATTTTTCTTCATATTTTTATGTCTAGACGAATTCCAGAAAGGAAAGTAGTAAGAGCAATGCAGGACCTTCCGGAAGCGGAGGAGATGAAGAGCAGTTGCCCTCTTTGAAAACCCTCCTTAAAGTTTACAAGGAAGCGATTTTTAACGGGGATGGAAAAACTGTATCCGAAGTTGAGGCTATTATACAAGTGATAGAAAATGAGAAGAAAGAGTTAGTCGAGAAAGTATCTTCTGCATCAGCGGAGATAACGTCTGGGAAGGAGAAATTGATCCGCTTGCAAGCAGATTTTGATAATTGTAGAAAAAGATTTGACAAGGAGAGGCTGACCGTAAGGACGGACGCCCAAGGGGAAGTGATTGAGAGTCTTTTGCCCATGGTTGACAATTTTGAGAGAGCCAGGCAATACCTTAAACCCGAGACTGAAAAGGAAAAAAAGATTGATGCAAGTTACCAAGGTATATACAAGCAATTTGTTGAGATTATGAGGAGCTTGGATGTGGCCGTCGTTCCAACCGTGGGAAAGCCTTTCGATCCTTCGGTAAGTGAAGGCTTTTAAGATTTACTTCCTTCAACTTATGCTCCAAAAATTAAATTATGCCTTTTTTGGTGAACTTAAATTCTTGTGCCTGTTTGCTTATTGGCTTTTCATGCTTATTTTTTTCTGCTCAACCAAATAAAGTGATCTTAGAATGCAACTTTGACAATGTGTGCCTTTTGAAGGATTTAATATGATATATTTTCTTGGGTGCAAATGATGAAAAATAGTTACTCCGTGTTTGGAAGGGTTTTTGAGGTAGGATGCCGATAAGGGAATGATACGGAAAGGAAAGGATGAAATTGTTTCCCCCTTTGCAAATTTTGTAATATTCTTTATGGTTATTAGACCCTTGCATTTCCTCTACCCTATCCCTTCTACCAATTGAAGGAGAAGTTATCTTGCATTCTACTTTTTCCTACCCTCTTCCTTCCAAACATAGTGTCCGTAGATTGTTGTTTGTTTTACTGAGGTGTGAGACATTCTAGGAATAGAATTACAGTGTATATGGGTTAGTATAAATCAGGGACCTATGCATTCGAATCTTGTTACTCGGAAAAGATTGGGATAACCTTAATATGCACTAAGTCCCCAGTACATGCTCAAGGCATTTTGCGGTTTCCAGTCTGCGTACCTCCACTATTGCCCAAGGGCTTATCTACAATCAAACTTCTAGGACCTTCAGTGAAAATTGGTCGTTTGTGTGTCTCTGCCAAGCAGCATTTTGAATTCTTTTAAAGCTATTTGTTATTGACGTTAAGGTGTTGAGTTTTCATTAAGATGTCGAAGATAGAAGAAATTCCTGGATACCAGTCAAGGGGTGTGTAGAGTGATTAATTTCCCACTTCGCATACCATTCTTATGTGTTTTGCTTCTTATTGATTGAGGGTTAGATGGGTCGAAATTTTCTTTGGTATGTATAGTAGATATTTTTCTGGCTCTTGAACCTCGGCGATGACTGATGAAATTTTTTTCCTTCCTGCCACTAGTTGATCTGCACCTTGATACACGTTCCCATGCCTTATAAGTTTTCAACTTTCTATTACAGTTGCATGAAGCTATTGCACGCGAAGAGTCTCAAGAGTTAAAGGAAGGGATTATAATCCAAGAAATCCGCCGTGGGTTTTTACTCGGAGGTCGGCTTCTGAGACCAGCTACGGTTAAAGTCTCATCAGGGCCCGGCAGTAGGAAATCCCCAGTGGCCACTGAGAAAACAACTGCGGGAGTGGAGAAATGATAAGCTCTCTCACGGTAGCTGAACTCGAAGATAAGATACATCTGCTTTCATCAGCCAATCCGGCATTTCCGAGGTATATAAGCTAAAATTAAATTGTCACATTCGCATTGCGTATGTGTTACATAATTTTCTTGAGGGGATATATAAATTCGTTAAACTTCGTTATTTGTTGGAAGAGATCCCAAATGCGAATCGCCCGTCATGAATCTAATAAAAAGGTCCCAATGCTGAATGGTTTTACACTGAAGAGGCCATTTGGAATTGTTTGGTAGAAAGAAGGCTCATTAACATAACAAACGCCCAAGTTTTCTCATAAAACCTGTCCTAACCTTTTTAATTTCAATATTACAAGTACCCACTGAAAACAAATTTAAGTACTGGTTAGGGTTGCAAGTTGGATTTGCAATTCCGATTCCGATATGACATGGGAACATCCGAATTAAATACGGATTTCGGAACAAGTGTTTAATGTTTTGTTAGTGAAAAACACTTGAAAGTACACAAGGAAAAAAATTTGCCTCACATATCAAACTGTTAATGTTGGATGCACTGATATCTAAATCCATGAGTTGCGAGTTCAATACCTAAATGTTGAAATTTGCTCGTTTAGCATCTATTAGCATTATAAGTTAATATTTATCTTCACTTGCAAGTGAAATATCTCATATTCGGCTTACATGATTTGCGAGTTCAATACCTTAAATATTGGGATTGGATTATTGTGTGCTTAGCTCAAATCTCCCATTTAAACGAAATATGATCAAATAAAAAACAATGTCTTTGAATATGAGGTCGAGTTTGGGGTTCTTATTTGTGTGGAGTCGTAAGTTTTCAACTCAACGACTATAGTCCATGAGATTCGAATTGGGAATCTCCTTTAACAAAACAGAGTATAAATGCCACGATACAAATCCGTCATTGATAAAAACAAAAACTCAACGATTATCGTTCATGATATCTAAATTCAAAATCTCCTTCAATAAATGGAGTCCAAATGTCACGAGACTAATGTGTGACTAATAATACCTGAAGGCCTCCTTTGGTAGACAGGATTGAATGCAGAAATAAAAAAATAAAAAAACTAATGTCCAACCTGGAAGTAGACCATGAACTCATTAAGAAAACTCATTCATTCCAATCTCCATAAAATAGTATAACTAGAAGAAGTTTTTGTCATGTCTAATCCCCTTGTATTCTTCTACAACAACAACAACAATAAAGACTTATCCCACTAAGTAGGGCCAGCTATATGAATCTTAG
Organism: Malus sylvestris; assembly: GCF_916048215.2. Lineage (NCBI taxonomy): Eukaryota > Viridiplantae > Streptophyta > Magnoliopsida > Rosales > Rosaceae > Malus > Malus sylvestris. Next base: position 20,572,196 of record NC_062267.1, read on the forward strand.
AACGTCACTGCGCTCGATCTTGTGCCAAGTCTTCTGTCAGGTCCAAGTAGTCCAAGTCTTTTCTTACGGTCTCTTTCTAAGTCTTCATAGATCTTCCTTTACCCCTTTGGCACGTCTGTAGGTCTCCCTTCTATTCTTCTAAATATGAAAATCATTCTATATACCTTGAATTTAAAAAAGGGAAAATTAACCAAAACACCTTGAAATGTTTCATTTTAATCATCAGGACAACAAAATTTTGATAATGCCCAAATTGGGCATGAGAAAGAAGACAATGAAGAAAAATATTTCAGAAAGATCACATGCATGCTCAAAACAAAAGCAAAAAAAGGCTCCAACAGATAGCCATGTAGCAAGCTCACATGCATTTATCAAGACAAAACAAAAAAGACAAGCAAGCTCACATGCAAAGCAAAAGGAAGACAAATAAGTCAGATCACGTTTCAGAAACAGTGATGACAATTTCAGCAATAGTAGAAGATGACAAGTACCAAGGAGATGTCCATACCATACATGTGTAAAGATTTTAATTTTTTTAGAGTATTCTCACTCAGTCTATATAAGAGGAGTTCCATTCATTGTAAAAACAGACCTCAACATCTCAACACCTGAACACCCTACTCTCACCGTATACTCACACCATCTTCATCCATAGCCTTCATAGCATCATTGTAAACACTTTCTTGTAAACAATTATCTTTGTAAACATTCCATACATCAATAAAAGTCCAAGTGTACAGATTCAAGCAATCTCCAAGTCTTAAGTAAGTTTTCTTTTCTTTCTTTAGTGTTTTTGTTTAATTAGACTTCTAGTCCAAAATAGGGAAACACTATTGTAGTTATATTATCAACCTGCTAAACTGAAGATCATACTTTGTTCGAGTATTCTGTTATAGTTGAATGTTTGCCATAGAAATAACTGGATATTAACCAGGGTACCTCTGAGTTCAACCGTTAAGGCCTTATACTTGTACTGTGAGTGACCGTCATGCTGAAACATGTCGAGTTCCATGTGCAAGGTTTTATGTCTAGTTGTTATAATGGTCATCTGACTATGTAACCGGGACTGCTTTGCGAATCTGGTATCAGAGCCAAGTTTAGTATTTTAATAGTATAATTATAATAGTAAAATACCTTGAGGACGGAAGTCATTAACATAACTGATATCACACTTGTTTATTTTGTATGAACAACATATATTATTGTCCTTATAAACCTTGTCCACAACCACTAAGTATTTATTGTTCCAGACACCCAACTGTAACTAGCATAAAGAGAAGATTATCATATATATCCAAAAGAATTAGCAGGACTTTGAAGAAGCAAAAGTTTTATCTTGGTTATATTGAACATCCTTCATTTATTAATAAATATAATAACACAGAACTGTAGCATAAAGTTTTAGAAGCAAAAAGAGCAACAGATAAAGTTTTAGAGACCTTTAGAGAAGAAAGAGAGTTTCTAAGAAACCAGTTAGCAGTAAGTTTAGAGAAAGGTAGACTGTAGTTTATGATAGATTACCTTAATTTAGAAATTAGTGAACCACAAAAAAGAAAAATAACCTTAGATCAAAATAGTTTAGTATGTTATTTTCCATTGAGAAAGCATAATCATATTTTGCATAATGAGAAAAATCCACAAGCTAATATTATTGTAGATCTTATTATTAGTCAAGCAGAAAATATAAAATTAGAAAATTATAAGCATAATTATTTGTTAAACCATTTCTTAGAACATTTTCAAAAAAATTCCATAAAAACAATTGACAAAATTTATATTATATTACAATACAGTTAGAAGATAATAATAAAAATATTCAAAGGTTTTCTAGCAAAAGAGAAATAAAAGAGATTATTGACCTCATAGATAGTAAGCCAAAGCAAGTAGAACTTAGATTATTAGAAATAGTTGAGCAGTTAAAATTAGAAGTTCAAAAAAATTCAATTAGTGCAAAAAGATTTGAGTGAACAAGTAGATAAGTTGCATAATAAGATAGATAAATTATTAGTTTAATGACCGATTCTAGAACTAGTAGAAAATATATCCAAGTTTTGAAAGAAATTAGTAAGTTAGATAAACAATCAATATATTTAACAGACTTTTCAACACAAGTAGCTAGTAGTAATATTCCCATTAGGCAAAATAATTGAATTATTCAATTAATTTTAAGTTTTGCTGAAAAATTAGATCAAGTTGAAGAATAAATAGCAGAAATAAATCAAGTTTTACATAAAACATATTCATCACTTCCACCATCTTTGTTAGAAAAATTAGAAAATTTAACTTTAAGTACAAATAACCATATTAGAAGACCTAAGATAAATTCTTTTGATAACAGAAAATGGAACTTTTTAGAAGAAAAGGAAAAGAAGTAGTTAGAGCTGAATACATTTATCTAAATGAAGAAGAAGAACAAGAATTTATTAGAAGAGGTTTTGAAATAACACAAAAAAATAAATATAATTTGTATCAATTATGTTTATTTGAAAATAGAACCAGAATTGTAAGTAGCATCGGTCAACATGAAGTTATCTGTATTGATAAAGAAGTTACACTTAATTTAATTAGTAAAGAAACAGTTACTCATTTGAGAAAATCACATTGTAGTCAGATTCATATAGGAACAATATTAATTGGAATAGCAGGATTAACCAAAGCACAAGTAGGCACAAAAGCATTAGTGTACATATATGATGATAGATGGGATAATCACTAACAAGCATCAATATCAACAGTTGAAGTAGATTTAAGTTCAAACTTAGCAGTCATAGGATGTATTTCAAATTATATTATGACAATAAATGAATTTAGTAAATATATTAAAGTGAGCATAAGAACAAAAAATTATAATATAAAAGGAGAGTATAAAAATTTGTGTATTAGCTTAATGTATATTAGTAAAGCGTCTGATAAATATAATCATAACTTTAAATTAAAATTGTAAACACGAAATTTTCCCGAAACAAACGATACAAGAACAACGTGCACAAAAATAATATTTTGTATTTGATGATTTTGGGTTACAATCTCTCTCAAATTTGATCATCTGATTCGATCTCCGTAAGGTGTTGATTTGTGGATATGTGATTGATCCAAAGGGCCGTTGGGCTTGATCTAAGGATGAACATTCTTTAAGGGCCGTGGGCTTGATCCTTGAAAGTGGATTTGAGCGGATATTCAAGGAGCCGTTGGGGCTTGATCTTGAGGATGAGTGTTTCTTCAAGGGCCGTTGAGGCTTGATTTTGAATAATGGTGATGAACGGATCTTCAAGGGCTTTTGGGCTTGATCTTGAAGAACGGTTGGATGTATGGATTTGTCGACATTGTTGATCCAAAGGCCCGTTGTGGCTTTATCTTAGGATGAATGGATGATGAACGATGAACACTTTCTTTAAGGGCCGTCGGGGCTTGATCTTGAATTGGTGGAAGTTCTTCAAGGGCCTTTGGGGCTTGATCTTGAATTGGTGGAGGTTCTTCAAAGGGCCGTCGGGGTTTGCTCTTGGAATAACGATGAACGAAGGACGAATAGGGCTTTCTTGATTCTTCGGGAACCTGGATGCTTGAGAGCTTCGGAGTTTCAGAGTTTCAGAGCTTCAAGGTTTTGGTGTAATATGAATTGGTCAAATGAAATGAATGATATTGGCTTCTATTTATAGAATTTTCCAAGGCCTAGTTTTGAATATAATATTAAGATGAAATAAGTCGTTTCTGCCAGGTGTTGACATGTGTCCTGCTTGATGACTTTTCTGATTTATTTTGACTTTTTATTTAGTCACACGCTACGTGTAAAATTTATATGACACGTGAGCATTGAAATTGTAACTATTGGTCAACATTTATTTCACCGAAATTTCGATGTTTACAAAAATTTCAAAATTTAATTCAAACATTTGGTAGTAAACATGTAAATATGATAGAAGCAAAGGCTGTAGATAATAGCTTTTTAGAAGGAACTCAATGGATATTACTTAATTTACAAGTAGCAAGAAATAGATAATTAGATAAAGTACAAATATATGAAACTAGTACAGGTTAAGCAACAATTAGATTTAGTAATTACAAGCAACTAGAAAAAATAGAAGAGGATGAAAGTGAGATTGAAAATGAGAGTATTCATATGGCTTTTGATAATTTAGATATTAATTTAGTTGAACAAAATTTTGATCATATTGTAGATAAGCTTATAGAAGATCGTTTAGATGAAGAACAATATTTAGAAAAATATAAGACATGATTTATGACTACACATAATTTCAGATGAAGAGATGAAAATTTTGATTTTAGAAATAGGAGTAGAACATATTTTAGGATCAAAAGAATATAATAATTTATTAGAATTGAAAGCAGAATGTAATCCAGTAGAAGAAAGTAGCACATCATGAATATAAAATCCAAATCCAGGATACATACAACATTAATGTTAGATTTTAGTAATTCACAAAATATGTTAGAATATTTTGAACATACTGTAGATGGTTTAGTTTTTAACTATTTTCTGTCATGCAAAGTTCAAAATCCAGAAAAACATCAGGCAGCCAAAACACATTTTAATATTGATGGTTTTGTTACTTTGATTAAACAAGAATTTTTAGATCATAATAGGTTAGATGATAGAAGCAAACAAGAACAAATAAGAGCAATTAGAAATTTAGAACAATTACAAATTTTTGATTTACAGTATATAGTTAAGTATACCACAAATTTCTTTAAATATTTAGGAAGAGCAGGTAGAATTAGTGATATTAATTTATTAGATACTTATATGACAAAAATAAAAGGACCAATAGGTGAAAAGATTTAGAATGAATGTCAAAAGCATCCAAAGAAAAATGATATTGCAATAGGACTGAGAATTGAACATGTATATGATATACTTAGACAAGAGTGTAGTCAAATAAAAGTTAAGAGACAAATTAGAAAGTGTTGTAAATAGTGGGTTGCCCACATGTGTATAGTAATGTGTATAGTAAAGTATCACATGTGAATAATAAGTTTTGTAAGTTTTCGTTGAGGAGGCTCTATAAATAGAGCACTTCGGTTGTTCAATGAAAGAAAAAATCAAGAAGAGAAAAGGAATAAATATAATACTCTCAGTATCCCTCATTTTCTAATATCTGCAATACTTTTGTCAGTGTGATATTTTGCACCACTTCGTCCTCGTTCTTACCAAAGGTTATTTCTCTACTTTTGCCTATTTATAACACGTTATCAGCACGACTTACTAATCATTTCTCATTTCCCTTCATCGAAAAGAAAAAAAAATGTTTCCTCTAAGGTTTTTACTGTTCTTCTTCTTCCTCTGCCTCAATTGCTGGGTATACCCTCGCAAAGAACTGTTTGCACCATGTTTACTTCTAGTTCTTAAACTAACAGTTACTTATATCTTTGATTTCTTGTTTTGTGTAGATATTGACTACTAACCCACTGATTATTTATGCAATCCAAGATGGTGCGGTACTATCGCCTATCTTGGACTGCAGATCTAATTTTACTGCAATTTTAGGTGGTGTGGAATAATCACCTACTTTGCTCTGCATATTTAAATTTTATCGCAATTTTAGGTGGTGTGGAATCATCACCCACTCTGCTCTGCATATTTAAATTTTATCTGTTCTGCATATTTAAATTTTATCGCAATTTTAGGTGGTGTGGAATAATCACCCACTCTGCTTTGCATATTTAAATTTTATCGCAATTTTAGATGGTGCAGTATAATTGTCCACCTTGCTTTGCATATTTAAATTTTATCGCAATTTCAGGTGGTGCGGTATAATCGTCCACCCTGCATTTTATCGCAATTTCAGGTGGTGCGGTATAATCGTCCACCCTGCTTTGTATATTTAAATTTTATCACAATTTTAGGTGGTGCGATATAATCGTCCACCTTGCTCTACATATTTAAATTTTCCTGCTGTTTAAAGTAGTGCTGAATAATCGCCCATCCTATATTTGTTTCAATGAGAATGGTGTGGTACAATTGCCTTTCTCATTAATCATGTAAATCTTGAGCCTGAAGTTTCGAGTATTTATCATTTTGGCCTGAAGATAAAAAATTTGTAAGAACCAGAAGTTCTAACAATATATTCCTCTAGAACACATATTATTGCAAGTTCTTACACACCTTAATTTTCTTTCAAAAATGAAAATGGCAAACTTGGCAAAGCTTGATTTTACTGCCCTGGACATTACTAGGAAGAATTACCTTACCTGGGTACTGGATACCAAGATCCATATGGAAGCAGTGAATCTTAGAGATACCATCAGGGTAGAGAGCAGCTCATCCTTTCAAGATCGGGCGAAGGCCATGATTTTTATTCGTCGCCATCTTGATGAGGCACTAAAGAGCGAGTACTTAACGGTTGAAGATCCGTTAGCCCTCTGGAAGGCCTTGAGAAACAGATACAATCACCAGACAACGGTGATTCTTCCAAGAGCTCGCTATGACTGGACTCACCTAAGGATCCAGGATTTCAAGTCAGTAGCTGAGTACAATTCAGCGTTGTTCAGAATTACCTTTCAGATGAAGCTCTGTAGGGATACTATTACTAATGAGATGTTATTGGAAAAGACTTTCAGCACATTCCACGCCTTTAACATGCTCTTGCAGCAGTAGTATAGAGCGCGAGCCTTTACTGAATACAACCAGCTGATATCTATGCTCCTGGTAGCTGAACAAAACAATGAGCTCCTGATGAAAAACCATAATTCTCGACCTACTGGATCAACATCATTCCCAGAAGTGAATGCTGCTTCCCTTGAAAGGAATACCTTATCCTCCTGTGGCAATAATTACAAACGAGGATGTGGCCACAAATAAGGCCGATGGAAAGAGAAAGGCAAGAACCATGGTGTCCAGTTTCACAACCAGTTTCACAACTAGTTTCACAACCAGGTTCCAAGGCATAATCCAGGCCTGAGCTTTAAAAATGCAAATCGCCAGAAAGGAAAAGCTCATATGAACACTCCTATAAATCCTGAAGGAGTTTGCCATAGGTGTAGTGTCAACAGCCATTGGGCGCGTACTTGTCGCACCCTAAAGCATCTGGTGGAGTTGTATCAAGCCTCCTTCAAGGAGAAGGGTGTCGAGATCAATTTATTCGACTAGGCTTAACCAATAGAAACACTTGATCCAGTGACCAATTTATCAGGACAGTTAAACGCAACTCATCCGATTGAATTATTTATGTTTAATGTACTCTTGTTATTTGTACTTGTGGTTTAATGCTCGAATTTTCAATTCAATAAAAGTAGTATTCCAGTATGAATAAACAGCTTTTTCTTTACTCAGAGAACATGGATAAAAATTATGGTTATTCTCAAAACAAGAGCAATGGCGAAGACTTTTGTCTTGCAGATAGCGTAACCACGCATTCAATACTTCGAGATCGAAAGTATTTCTCAAATTTGGTACTTGCAAAAGTAAAGGTAACAACAATATCAGGGCAATCAGATGTAATTGAAGGCTCAGGAAAAGCCTAGATTATGTTACCAAATGGAACAATATTTTCCATAAAGAATGCATTATATGCTACTCGATCCATTCAAAATTTGTTGAGTTTTAAAGACATACGTTTAAATGGATACCACATTCAAACGAAAAGTGTAGAAAATGTGGAATATTTATGCATTACCTCCAATGATACCCAGAAGCGTATATTGGAGAAGTTGCATGGTTTATCGAGTGGATTGTATTATACATACATAAAGACAGTTAAGGCATATACTGTTATGAACAAGAAGTTCATTGATTCAAAGGTTTACATGCTTTGGCATGACAGTCTAGGTCATCCGGGATCTACCATGATGCGTAGAATCATTACCAACTCTAATGGACATCCATTATTGAGCAGACACATTGATGTCTCAAATGATAACCCTTGCAAGGCTTGTTCCCAAGGGAAGTTGGTAATTAGATCATCACAACTAAAGGTTGATGATGAATCCCCATCATTTTTGCAAAGAATTCAAGGGGATATTTGTGGACCTATTCAACCACCTTGTGGACCATTTCGATATTTTATGGTTTTGGTTGATGCATCTATCCAATGGTCATATGTTTGCCTATTGTCTACTTGAAATGTAGCTTTTGTGAGACTTCTTGCTCAAATAATTAAGTTGCGAGTACAGTTCCCAGATCATTCCATTAAGTCAATCCGACTTAATAACGCTGGTGAATTTATATCTTAAACCTTTGATGATTACTGTATGGCACTGGGCATTGATGTTGAACACCCTGTTCCTCATGTTCATACTCAAAATGGTTTAGCAGAGGCATTTATCAAGCGGCTTCAATTAATAGCCCGTATTCTGCTTATGAAAACGAAATTGCCAGTCTCTGCATGGGGACATGCCATATTACATGCTGCACCATTGGTTAGATTGAGACCTATAGCCAACCACTAATGTTCATCAATACAACTCGTGTTTGGATATCAGCCAAACATTTCACATTTACGAGTTTTTGGTTGTGCTGTTTATGTGCCTATTGCACTGCCATAACGAACTAAAATGGGACCTCAGATTGGGAATTTATGTGGGTTTTGATTCACCATTTATCATTAGATATTTGGAACCTTTGACTGGTGATATGTTAACAGCTCGTTTTGCTGATTGTCATTTTGATGAGACATTTTTCCCGTCGTTAAGGGGAGAAAAGACTGTTCCAGAAGAATGACAAGAGCTAACATGGGTTGTTCCCATCTTATCTCATTTTGATCCACAAAGCACTCAATGTGAAAATGAAGTGAAAAGAATTGTTCATCTTCAAGGTATTGATAATCAAATGTCAGATGCATTTAATGATGCTTCGAAAGTGACACAGTCACATATACCAGCTGCAAACGCACCAGCAAGAATTGATGTCCCTGTTGGACAAAATAAAGTGGCAGTGAATAATTCATCTAGTGTGCGCCTGAAGCGTGGTAGACCCCCAGGATCAAAAGATTCAGCCCTTCGAAAGAGAAAGATGAGGGCACATTTGAACCAAAATGAAATCATTCATGAAAAGACAATGAATGATAAATCCACAATTCATGATTCTGTACTTCCAGAAAAAGAAAATGTCCTTAATGAGACACCTGTCCTTGAAGAGACAGAAGTACACATAAATTATGCATGTACTAATGAATTGTGGGATCGAAATGAAATAATCATTGATGACATAGTTGCACTTGCAATAGCCAGTGAAATTATATTAAGTGATGATATTGAGCCCCTCTCTATTGATGAATGTAGACAGAGACAAGATTGGCCTAAGTGGAAAGATGCAATCCAAGCAGAATTAAATTCCTTGGAAAGACGAAGTGTTTTTGGATCAGTAGTCCAAACCCCGCCTGGTGTGAACCCCGTAGGTTACAAATGGATATTCACAAGGAAACACAACGAGAAAAAACGAGATTGCAAGATATAAAGCGCGACTCGTTGCACAAGGTTTTTTACAAAGACCTGTAATTGATTATGAAGAGACATACTCTCCTGTAATGGACGCAATTACGTTCCGTTAGTTAATAAGTTTGGTGATTTCAGAAAAACTTGACATGCGACTTATGGATGTCATCACCGTGTATCTATATGGAGAATTAGATACTGACATATATATGAAAGTCCCATAAGGACTTAAGTTGCCCAAAGCAACTAACAAACCACGAGGTATGTTCTCAATCAAATTAAGGCGATCATTGTATGGGCTGAAACAATTTGGGCGAATGTGGTATAATCGTCTCAGCGAGTATTTGATTAAAGAAGGATATGCCAACAATGTCATCTGCCCTTGTGTGCTCATTAAGAAATCAAATACTGGATTTGCTATAATGGCAGTATACGTCGATGATATGAACCTAGTTGGAACCCCTGAAGAGCTCAATAAAACTGTTGAATATCTGAAAAACAAATTTGAAATGAAAGACCTTGGGAAAACAAAATATTGTCTCGGCATGCAGATCAAGCATTGTGCTAATGGAATTTTGGTCCATCAATCAGCTTACATTGAAAATGTACTGAAGTGATTTGGCATGGACAAGGCTTATCCACTTAGCACCCTAATGGTCGTTCGTTATTTAGACATTAAGAAAGGTCCATTTCGTCTAAAAGAAGATGATGAACTAGTCATTGGTCCAGAAGTACCATATTTGAGCGCAATAGGTGCTTTATTATATTTAGCACAATGTACTAGACCAAATTTAGCTTTTTCAGTTAACTTGTTAGCTAGGTACAACTTTGCTCCAACAATTCGTCATTGGAAAGGAGCCAAAGATGTTCTACGATACCTTCGTGGGACAACATATATGGGTCTATTCTACTCAAACAAGCCCACAAATGAACAGATCCTTGTTGGATACGCATATGCTGGTTTTCTCTCCGATCCGCATAAAGCTTGCTCACATAATGGATATGTGTTCACTAATGGAGATACTGCAATTTCATGGCGATCAACGAAGCAAACGCTAGTTGCTACATCTTCCAATCACTGGGAAATAATTGCTTTACATGAAGCAAGTTGTGAATGTTCTTGGTTAAGATCAATGATCCATCACATCCGGAATTCATGTGGTCTACCTTCAAAGACAGACACTCCAACTGTCATCCATGAAGATAATGCAGCTTGTGTCGCGCATATGAAGGAATGATTCATCAAAGGTGATAAGACTAAACACATATCTCCAAGATTTTTCAGTGCACATGAACTTCAGAAGGGTAAAGTTATTGAAGTCAGACAAATCCGTTCCAATGAAAATTTAGCAGACTTGTTCACCAAATCTCTACCAAAGTGCACATTTCAGAAGTTAGTGCAGGGAATCGATTACGTCGGCTTACAAATTTGAAGAATGCGGAATCAGGGGGAGATACAATTCAGGGGGAGCATCCATGATACATGCATGTTGTACTCTTTTTCATTCGATTAGGATTTTTTCCCATTGGGTTTTTCCTATCAAGGTTTTAACGAGACAACATAAGCATGCTCAACACCATCTAGGTAAAGTTGTACTCTTTTTCCTTTGATATGGTTTTTTTCCCACTGGGTTTTTCCAAGCAAGGTTTTAACGAGGCAACTGATACTGATATGTGGGCATCCAAGGAGGAGTGTTGTAAATAGTGAGTTGCCCACATGTGTATAGTAAAGTATCACATGTGAATAATAAAGCACCAAAAGATAATAGTAATTGTAAATGTTATTCATGTGGAGAGACTAGACATATTAGACCTAAATGTCCGAAATTAGGTAAAAAGCCGAGAGAAAAAGTACATTTGATGGAGTTGTTTAAGTTAGAAGATGATTATGATATTCAATCAATATACAGTCTAGATGATTTAAGTGATAATGAGAGTATTTATAGTATAGAAAGTATAAATATGATAGATTCAGACTGTACGATTCAAGTAGTTCAAATAGTGATTTAGAAGAGTATATGTACGCATTTATAGAAGAACAACATGAAGAAGAATATAAATACATTAATTTAGGTTGACCAGAAAAATATCATGAGTGTAGCAACTTAGTTGCAAATAAATATTGTAATACATATTCAATATTTTGTGAAAAGAGTTATAGTAATAGGTTATTAGGAGTTAATTTAGCAGAATCAAGAAAATCACAGGAAAGTACTGAAATATTAGGAAATCCTATTCATAGTATAGAAAAGCCAAAAAATAGTTCTTTAATTACCATAAATTGTGAAATAGAATTAGTAAAAGAACATAAGATACAAACAACAATTATGATTGATACATGAAGTACAAAGAGTGTCATTAAAGAAGAATTAGTACTAGCAAAATATAGACAAAAATTAGCAAAACTAGGGAGAATAACACAGTTTGATGAGAGACCAGTTTATTTAACACACTGTATTAATAATGAGTCCATTAACATTTGCTTCACCAGTAGGATTATACCAATTCATTTTAGGATTAAATTTTTTGAAAAGTTTGCAAGGCTTTTTATTTATGAATCCTAACATAACATTTTTTAAAAGAGGTATCACAATAACTGATCAAAGTACTACTGTAGAAGCATACATAAGCATAAGTATAGAAGAGTCTAGTGGCCAAGATAATTATTATTTAGAAAACTCAAAAGAAAATGATAAGCATAATAACATAGAAGAGTTTGATGAAGAAATATTTGAACATGAATATTCGATTTTAGAAGAAGGAACCTGTGTATAAATATTACAATTAGATAAACCAAAGAGTTTAGAAGAATTATTACAATTAGTAGAACAAACTCGGATTATAGGAGAAGACCCACAATTACATTGGAATAAAAATAAAATACTAGCAAAATTAGATATAATTAATCCAGACTTAACCATTAAGACAACTAATATGCTTTGTAGTTTAACAGATAAACAAGAGCTTGAGCAGCAAATAAAAGAGTTGTTAAATTTATAAGTACTTAGACCCTCTAAGTCTAGACATTTCAAGAAATATGATAATTTTTTTAGTGTTTATGTAGACGATATCGTAGTACATAGTAAAAATAGAAATGAACATAGGAAACACTTAGAGATAGTTTTACAAGAGTTTATCAATAATGGAATTGTGATTAGCAAAAATAAAATAGCATTAGAAAAACAAGATATAGAATATTTAGGAATGTATATCAAGTCAGGTACAATACAATTATAAGATCATATAGCCAAAAAGATTTTAGAATTTCCAGATAAGTTAGAAGATAAAAAACAGTTACAAATATTTTTAGAATTGTTAAATTATGTAAGAAATTTTATCCTTGATTTAGGAAGAAAAATAGCAGTATTACACATTAAAACTAGCAAAACTGGACAAAAGTATTTTAATAGTGAAGATATTAAATTAGTTCAAAATATAAAGGAAGAAATTAACTGAACTTAAGCCATTAACATTACAATTAGATGATAGTTATAAAATAGTTGAAACTGATGCTTCATCATTAGGATAGGCCTGTATACTATACTAAAAAAAGCATAAGGAGTCACCAAAGTCTGACGAACATATTTGTAGATATTCATCAGGAAAGTTTAGTGATGTACAATCAAGATTACCGTCAATGAATTTAGAAATTTGAGGAATAATTAACTCACTTGAGACATTTTCTTTATTTTTACATAATGAAGTATTTACTATTAGAACATATTGTCAAAATATAGTTTTTCATTATAACAAAATACATGCTAATAAACACGCAGCCAGAAGATGAGTTAATTTTATTGATTCAATTACAGGAAATGATTTTAAACAAATTTTTGAACATATAAAAGGTAATGATAATACATTAGCTGATATCTTATCAAAATTAATTTGTTAAACATGAATGGAATATCATGGACCATCATTCTCAAATAGCACAAGACCACAAGGTAGAAGAGCACACTTCAATAGCATAATGATGTATCATGGACCTTTACTATTCAATGGATTCCAAAATAGCATAAGCAGATCAGCATCACCATCAGTACCAACTTTCAACTTTAATGGCAATATTGTTGAAGGAATCAGAAATCAAACTCTAAGGTATAGGTCAAGAGTACCAGGGTTTTTTGATAGGCAGCAGGTTCTCCTAGATAATTTTTGGAATATCCAAATCAAATAGCCAAGCATGAGGTTAGGTCATGAAAAATTAATTAGAGCCTTAGAACAAGAATTTGTTAGTTTTAATTTTAGCATTCATCAAAGCCATCAACATATTCATTCTCTTGAGCACAACCTTCAAGTCATTTCTAGGGACCATGAGTCATTACTTAGTAAGTTTATCAAAATGAACCAAGAACTCCAATATCTTAGAATGCAATAGAAGACAAGTGACATCTTGAAAAGAGAATTGAAAATAGGTTTGGAAACTGATCAGCATAATAATAAAGAAAAAGAGGTTATTGAACCCATAGAACAAGAGGCCAATGAGCCCATAGAAGAGATTAAGATTGAGCTATTAGAAGAAAACATTGAAATGGAGCAGCATCAAAATAATGAGCAACATCAGTATCTGAGTGACAAAGAAAAAGCAAGAAAGATATGAAGATTTTCTTAGGAATATATCTTTAAACTTAATAGTATATGATAATATCTTATTAGAAGAAATTTCAAAAGCAAAATTAAGAATAATGCCATCAGATATTCAAAATGAGATCCTGAGTAGAACATCACAGTCCATGAAAGAGTTGCAATTACAATTACAATGTGCTTTGTATCAGTCAATCTTTGATCTAAAACCATGGATGAATATTATTACAAAGATGTATTCACCATGTCTTTGTGATAGTATATAAAATTGTATTTGTAAACCAGATATTAGCATAGTTATGACCAGGATTAACATGAGAGATTTTAGACCATGACATTTTAGTTATGAGCATAAGAAAAAACATAATGTGGTAGAAGTTACCCTTACCTTACTATTAGAGTTTGGCTATCTTGATAAAATATTCGTTAACCATATTTCTCAACTAGAATTATTTCTTGAAAAACTTATAGAAGTAGCAGAAAATTATCTGGAAAAGTGGAAGGAAATTTACATAAGTTTTATTAGTAGTCTTCTAGATTGGTATGTACATATTCATGAGATGAAAGTTAGACATATAGCCATGATTAATGGAGAGTCCTTTGGACTACACATAGGTGGACTTCTTCATACAAAAATATTCTAAAATTTCGAGGGATCCAAATGCTAGCATTAGATGAGTTTGAAGATTTTAGGTATGATATGGTATTAGTAGCAGAAGAAGAAGAAATGTATATTTACAACAAGACAAAGATCGGTCATTAGCCTTATTGGAAGCCTCAAAATTTCAAAGAAGAAACAGCAGAAATGTACTACAAGGTGAAAGAAGATAGAGAAAGAGATGCAGAGCTAGTAGAAAGAAATGAACAGTACTGGAACAATTTGATAGAAGAATAGCTGCATAACATTGACAACATGATGGAAGCATAAAGAACTGGCAGCAAATTAGTATAAGTTGAATAACATCATGTAAAATAATGTATTGATGTTGACATCAACCTCTGTCAACATCATTGTGGACCATGCCACAATAATAAAATAATGACATAAAAGTAAATAAAGAAAAGAGCTTGATCCATCATGAACTTTTCATACACAAAATATCCTTTTGATTAAGAATGAATAGTGTTAGGCCATTTTCGTTAAAACTTTCTTTAAAAAATTATCCACTTCAATTCAATTCCAGAGAGACGAAACTAACTATCGCATGGTGCGCATGGACAAAGCTTATGACTTGGCAAACAAGTTCTCTTGGGGATATTCTTTGATTCAATGAATGGAGATACCAACTGGCCAAGTGGAAAGGACTCAAACTTCTTCCACATTGATTCCGTTTACTTTTAAATACCAATTAATGATATGAATGACAGTATGTATACATATACAATGTCCAAACGTCCTCCTTCCTCTTATCTAAGTCTGCACAACAAGTGGTTTTGAGACTTCAAATTTGATAATGGGTAGCATGAAAGTCTGGTTATGTATATTTCTGCCTTTGCCTTTCTTTTCGGGGCAATGAAGCCCATGTTCCTTGCTCGTTCTCAAATAACGGCAGCTAACAACAATAGAGTGGTAAACAAGTGTTGAAGGCTAGCAATGAAAGACGGGTTGGAACGTACTTTGAGTCCAAGCGAAGGGAGCCCTAGCAGACTTGATCCACGACATTACTAGTTCTTGGCCATACTCTTCGGAGCTTCTTATCAGCTGAATGTGAGACAATGCCAGGGAGGCATAAATATACTTAAACCCTGCAAATAGTACTTGGCTGTAAGACATAATGTATATAGTCCCCGGAAGCACAACCTGCAACAGGGATGCAACTTATGTTCGGTGAGTAATATAATTCTTGTAATATGTGTTGTGTGTTCATGTGCACCATGATTATTTAGTGAAGTTTCGATGTGATTTTGAGAGGCGAAATTGTTTAGTTAGTTCACTTAGAACATAGGTTTCATAAACATTGATTAGAGCATCAGCCTGTAAAAGGATAAGGTCACCCCTTGATCTTATAAAACACAATTAATATTAACAATGTCATCGGATTAATATGCTAAAATACACCGAAAATATAAGCAGAACAAACGAATAAACATTAACAAGGCAAACTACCTTCTCTGTGTTCTTGCTTCTTGCATGATACGAACACCCGGGAGAATGTCATGCTGAGAGTCTCCTATAGTGGAAATCTGCACCGATCTTACAAATATCTTCTTAAGAGCAAACTTGGAAGGTCACATATCCGCAACAATGTAGGAATAGAAATAGCCAAAACCTCTTTAACAAGGAAGATAACTCTGTTGCTTTTGCAGCTTCCAACTGGTAAGCTCTATAGCATGACCAATGCAGGAACCAACTTTCTAAACTTATATTTTCTGGATGCTAGTGATACATGCTGCACAAGCATTCTCCCTCGATCAAACAACATCGAAGCTCAATCCAAATTTTCATGTTTCGCCAAATGTTTTTCGTATGCTCTTTTGACTCCAGCACAGATGTCACCATAGGAAGTAACTTCCAAAACTTACAACTTGGTTCTACTTTGTGACTATCCATTCGGGCATCTATGCATCCCGTCCTTCATGTGGTGATAGAAGCATAAAGATCTCCCTCTCCTCAATCTTATGCAACTTTATTTGATCTCTAGCAGTCAATAAATATCAAATTCTTAGACACGTCGATTGAAGGACTAGCATCTGAAAACTTTTTCATCTGTTCATTTTTGTTCTCCAAAACATGATTACGGAGAAATCAAAACTGGCACTGTCGGAATAATTAACCATCCATGTGCCTGAAAGAGAAACTCAAAAAGCACAAAGTTTGTTCTTCAATGATTTTGTGACATTTTCATCCTTCTTCCACTACGCTATCATGATCACAAGCTCAAAAGAGTAAAGTAATGGTTATACTTCAGGCTCAACCCCTGCTAACTGCATCTTCCCAAACAAGGCAATGGCCTTCTTGGCCGTTCCGTTAGTTAAATTAGCAGAAAGCATGGAGTTCCATACAGAAACATCCCCTTTAACTTCAAAGTCAATGACTGATTTAGCATCCTTGATACTACTGCACTTAGCATACAAGCCTATAAAGGCACTCGCAAGGCTAAAATTAGACTGATCGAGATGACTCTTTATGATATGTCCATGTAATTCTCTTTCAAACCTCAGAGCTTCCAAATCACCACAAGTGAGGAGAAGTGTCATAAGCGTAATAGAGCTTGGTCCAAGACCTTCTTCCAGCATTTCACCGAAAAGTTCAAGAGCTCGGTCAAGCTGCTTGTTATTGACATGGCCTGCGATCAAAGCGTTCCAACAGACTGTTTTTATCATCAGTTCTCCTAAATACTTTCGCTGCTGAGGCAATATCATGACATTTTGAATACATGTCGATCCATGCACTTGAGATATAGATATTAGGCTCGACGCTAGTCTTCAACGTGTATCCATGGATTTCCTTCCCCTGGCATAGTAGATTAAGATCAGCACAAGCTGCAAGAGCACCGGCAATGGTAATGGAGTTTGGTTGAACTGACTTATGGAGCACATCATTACCAAAGTAACCACTTGATGGGGATTGCATGGACTGGAACACTTTCAAAGCTTCAAAACTAAGCCCAAATTATTGAAATCCGGAAATTAAAATGTTGAACAAAATAATATTTGGGTTCAAATCCATTCGGACCATCTCATAAAGCAACTCATATGCCTCATTTATTTGCCCATTTCTTGCGTGGCCAGCCAATATTGTGTTATAAGATACCGCATCAGGTTTTATGCCATGACTATGCATTACTCTAACAAGTTCTATTCCCTTATTTGCTTCTCCTGCATTTACATAAGCTGCAGCCATCTCATTCCACATAGAAATGCTTTTGCTCTCGGCTTTGGAAAAAATCCTCTCTGCATAATCGTTCATCCCACATTTTGAATACATATCAATTAACGAACCTTCCACATGAACGTTCGCACACAGCTGACGCTTCAGAGCAAATCCATGAACAGCCCTGCCTAAGTTTAAATCTTTCCGGCCTGCACAAGATGGTGATATGCTTGCAACTGTAACAGAGTTTGGATCCTCAGGGAAACATAACATATTATTGAATGCATCCAAAGCATCCACAAAAAAGCTATTCTGAACACAACCGGAAATGATTCTGTTCCAAGTACTAACCCTAGGCTTCAACCCTTCTTCCTGCATCGCTTCCAAATACTGAAGAGCTAAATCAGTCTCTCCATTCCGCGCAAACCCTGATACAAGCGCATTCCAAGAGATCAAATCCTGTTCGACACCATTCACCTGCATGGACTTGAAAACCTCCATTGCCTCTTCAAAAAGACCTTCATTCATGAAAGCAAAAACAAGGGCAGTCCATGAAACTACATCTGTTTCCCTCATTGCATCAAACACAGTCATTGCAAATCCAAAGTGTCCACAATTGGCATAAAAATCAATCCCCACGAAAACATCGGAATCCAAAGCATTCCTTATCATAAGCCCATGAATCATTTTACCAGTCCTCAACATCCGCACCTGAGCACACGCTTTCAAAACCGTAGGCACAACGTATTTATCCGGCATCATGCCCTCATCAATCATCAAGTCAAACACCAAAAACAAATCTTCCCACAGCTCTGACCGACAATATGCGCTTATCAACGCCCCATAAGTGGGTACAGTTCTCTGGGGAATATCGTTGAACATCTTACGTGCATAGTCTAAAAACCCATCACTCTTCGAGTAAAGCATAGCAAGCTTGTTTCTTACCTAACCATTACCCTCAAAAGCATCCAACTTCAGAGCTTGGGCATGAATTTGTCTACAGTCAGACAAAGGGTTGCTTTTCAGTAGTGAAAGGAAACGACCAATTTCAGGACTGGGTTGGGCAGCTATTGGATTGTTGCTGATTTTGGCGGGAAAGGAGATATGGGTTTGTTGGTTTGTTGGGTTTGAGAGTGTGGCGGTGGTGGAAACGCCGGTTGTGGCGGTGGAAGCTTGAAATTTGAACTTGGGTTTGTGGGAATTGCTGGGTTTTTGTGAGAGGGAGGGTTGGGCGAGTAGGGGAATACTAGGAAGTAAAGAAGTCCAAAGAGTTTCCATTTCCAAAACGAAAGAAATGGATAATGAAAGGACAACTCCGCCAAGTAAGAAGAAGAGCAGATGGATGAGGAGGACGAGGACCAACCGAGCTCTGCGGCGAGCGTAGACACACAAAGAAGAGGCGGAGTAATGTAAAATATTCCGAGGTATTTGTCGAAGCGTCCGTTTTACCATCAGAGCGAATTCAAAAGGGGGCAACAAATGTTTGGACCAAAACGACAATACTGCCCTCTAAACTAACGGAATCATGGATGAAATGTGTGAGATTTAACGGAAGAAATGAATTTGGCCGTAAATAAAACTTTAGGGGAGTAATTGGCTGAAATTAAATTCAGAGAGCAAATTAGCAATAGGTTTCAAGTTTACGAGGGATTTCGGCAAATAGGCTAATTATGTAATGGGCTTGTTTTTTCTGCTTTTTGAAGTGTAATGGGTTGGTAAACACGCTCCTTGTTGATAAACATGCTCGCTATTGATAAACACATTCACTTGTCTTATTTCTTCTTCTACTTTTTAATAAAAAAATTTAATATCAATTTTACGCTCTTGTAAATCGATATCTAAGACCAAAACTTATTGTCTGTATGGTAACATGGATTTTCAGAAGACCGCCATGTTTTGGGCTGTAGCTCGTTGTCTGTATCGCTCTTCCTACTAACCAAGGCTTTCTCCTCCGAATTTTCGGAGAGAAAATGTTGGTTGGCTGTGGAAAGGGGTTGCCGTCGAGTTGGGTTGGGTGGTGTGGGGGTTGGGAGGGCATCGATCATTGGAGCCATTCCAGTATCTTTTGCAGCTTTTCATGTCTAAATTTTTTCAATATTTAGATCAAATCCCTTAAACCATCTACAAAGGAGATGTCAAAAGTGCGAAATAGGATAAAAAGACAACAAATTTTTCCAACCAATTCGTTTTATCTGATGTTGACTTGACGCCTCCCATCCCTTGCGTTTGTTTTGACAGCAACGTCAAATCCTTTCCATTTGCATTATTTAATAAATGCATCTCACAATCCACCAATCACATGATGTACCCAGACCAATTTGCATAATTTTTTTACAAATTTTACAACTGTAGAACCCAAAATATATAATTAAAAAATAATTTGACTCATCCTTTGGAAGAATGAAAACTTAGCATCGAACTTCAAAGTGCCATTTCTCAATTGAAATTAGACAATCTAAATTTAACATCTCCATTTGCGAGCAAAACCTAGTTTTACATTTTGGTGATAAGCAACAACGTGGATGGCAGTATTGAACAATATCATCAACATATAGACAACATATCCCAAACATATCAATAACTATAAAACCGGACCATCTATTAGTATTACAGACAAAACTGCGAGCATACAAAATTGTGAGTGTATAGACCATGTACTCACGTTATCTACACTATATATCAAATATCCGTGATATCTACACCGTATCAATAAGGTATCTATGTATGGTGTTTTAGACATTTCACCTTTTCAATAATATGCCATTGGTGCAGTTCTTGTCAATATTTCAATTTCAGCAAGTAGCATTTGTAATCTTTCTATAACATCTAATTTCCCAAATATCTTTGCCATCCTGACTTCATGATACTATTGGATTTGGACAGCACTAAAGTTGAAAGGAAATATTGATAATTTTTGATAATTTAGGTGTGACACCACTAAAATTAAATTCAACCAAACTATATACATCTTGAGGTTAATTGCCCACTTGGAAACCTACTTAGAAATTACATTGCAATTAACAAACTTGTTGCATCACATAATGAAGAAATCAAATAAAATCTATATACAAGCAACATAATCTCGTGGTGTTCAAGCACCTGAATTTCCAATGCCAATTTGTTTTGTTGCATCAAACACCTGAATTTCCAATGCTAATTTGTTTTGTTGCATCAAACAAGCAAATTTTGGTGTCCGCAGTCCCTCGCCCTTCAAACACACAGGAAACTTCCAAGTCTGCATATGATTGGATCCCATGATTGATTTCTTGAGTCACATATCACTATTTATTGCAAGAAGCATTTCAATGACATTGTATTTAAAGTACGATGAAATAGGATTTTTAACACATCATTGTACAATCCCTTGTACAGACATTCATCAAAGACAATTAACTATGAAGCTGCCTAACATATGTTTCCTAATAGAACCATCTTTTCTATATTTGGAAAGAATCCCAAATTTCTTGGTTTGCAGGCAAAACAAAAAAACATGACTAGTTTGCAAAAACATATGGTTAGTTAGCAACAATGTATGACTAGTAACAAGTTAAACTGCTGCAAAACACAGATTATATTCAAATCCTTGAACTAAATCTGAATTTACTAGCAGAAGAAGCTCAATGGACCCAAATACTCAATTCTGGACTTGCACAAGTAGAAATTAAAAAAAAAATTAATATAAAAAAAGAGCTTGAACATAAAAATAAGAACTTACTATTTAGAAGCTAAATTGTGAACGTTAATGGTGCTGTAAATTTTAGAAATACGACGGGTTGGGGGTTTGAGCTAGACCGTCTTCTTTTTTAACCCGAAAATCTCTTGACCAGAGGAACGTGAACCAGCACTAGATTCCACACCAGCCACCAACCTAAAAAATTTGATCATACACAACAATTGTCACCGATCCAGATTCTCAATTCACATTCAATTACAACCAGAATTTCAAAAAAATTAAATTAAATTAAAAAGTGGGGAATTTAGAGGAACGGTAACTACCAACGCAGATAAACGAGACGACTACTATGATGGCGAAGATAGGATGCATGGGGAGGAGGCTGAGTTAGTCCTAGGAGGAAAGTGACATCTTGGAGGAAGACGATGACTTATTCAACGAGCTCAACAAGTTTCCGATGGCTTTTAGTTTCAGTTTTGTGTACTGGGTTTTGACTTTAAGTTAAATAAGAGGCCTGCTTCATATGCCACTTTGTGGCACCATGATCCTGAGAATTGGTATCCGGATTTCACCTGAAGGATGAGAACCTCCTTAAAATGAATTTTAAATATTTTTAATTTTCTCCAATATCTTAACACAACTATTTCACCAAACAATATTGCTTGGAACAAAGTCTAAAGTTAGAGATCTTATATTACACTTTCTTCCTATCCTTCCTTGTTTTGTAATGAACAATATATCAAAAAATCATAGAATATTTTTAGCAAAAAAACAGTCACATATATGTTGCTTACCTCCATACAATTCACATGCCTCATATAACTGTTGCTTACCTCCATTCAATTCACATGTTTGAGTTCTCAAATTCATAATGTTATAGCATATATACAATTCTTCTTCTTCTTCTTTGTCATAAAATGCCAAAAGCACTTGCATTAATCAAATCAACACTTACATGAACAAACAACATGCCAACAAAAATTGACCTGGAAAAACCCGCTGTCGTATGTTTTATTATTTTGCTGATGTGACGTGCTCAAAATAAATGGTTAGTTTAACCCAAGTGTTACATTTTTCATGTATAAATTGATAATGTTCGTGGCGGTGTCATCATCCCTTCTTGTATATACCAGACAAGCAAACAAATCAACAAAACTCAGAAAAGTAGCTCATACATGTAATTATATGAATGCAAAAGGACTCGACATCTTACTTGATAATATCAATGTTCGGGCAAAGATTTATCTGGAGAAGGCTCCTTGGACCTCAGCACAGCTCCCCAAGGGATTGACACTTTGATGTATGTTTGATGGTCAGGGTCTTGCTTGCCTTGTGTGCTGCAATAAGAGCTTGAAGTTAGTTATGAAATGTGTCTTTGTGGGGCCTTAGGTATATAGGCCTTGAGGCTTACAATCAAATGTAACTAAATGCTTAGGCGTGCCACTACTATCTCAGTATCGTAGATGTAGAACAAGTGTGTTATAAGTCAATTGCTTGCGCCCTAAGTTACTTAAACTTCTTGTTATTAAAGGATTGTCGTGGATGATTTAAGTCTACATTAAGTTCTTTTTCGTGCCTTGTAAACAAGGACTTTTAGTTCATGATCTTGTATGTTCGAATGGAGGGAGTCCAGAGCCCCTTAAATCATTTGTTTAGTTCCAAATTGCTCATAATGAAAACATATCTATTAAGTTAACCAGATCCATATGCAAATGAGACTTTTAAAATAGAAAAACAGGTGGAAATAACTTGAATATATGCTGGAGAATGTATTAAGCAATAGATTTACTAATTTAGAAAATAAACAAAGAGCTTCGGGCAAGGTTGAACCTTTTGTAGTCAATTCTCTTTAAATTTACAGGGGTTGTATGCTAAAAATGGATGGATGGTAAACAAGTTTACAAGAGGGAATCGATACTACACCCCTAAGGGAGGTAGCAGAGCTTTTATATTGGACAAGAAATAGCTTTTCTAAGGAACTATCGCTAAAAGAACTGAATCTGGGTTGATTTCAACTTTTGGATGCAAATCTGGCTTGAGAGCAGATTTTGTAAGTTTGTTTGATTGCTGAGTGTCCTTGTCTCTTGGGCATGTCTTTCCTTTTATAGGTAGTTTGGCCAAGCTGCTGTAGCTTTTTCTATTGCCCGAAAGCACTTGAAGGGTAATGAGTCATTAGCTTTTTACTTGTAATGCCACTGGAAAGTGTTCTTTGGCTGCTAGTAGGTTAATCTCCATCACTTGTCACTTTAGTTATAGACACGTGACTTGTGTCTTAGTTGAGAAGGCTTCAGTTTGCTTCTAGGCTCAATGTTAGGCTTTGGGCAAATTTCCCTTAAATTTGGCATCCTTGGGCTTTCCTTCATTTAAGTCCAATATTCAAATAGTAACCCAAACAGTGCCCCCTGTAATCATTGTTGAGTTTGCAAATCGAGGCGTTAATGATGATTAAACAGCCGTCGCAAGCTTTCACTCGAGACTTACGCCATTTAAAACAGCCGTTGGTTAACTAAACCTTTGCATTAACCCATGATTTTAAATGTTAACTAACTATCTACTATATAATCTCCACTTAAATCCTTCGGCCAAGTACCTTAGCAATTTTAATCTTCCGAGCTTCCAAAATCCCAGATTTCTCAAAACCCTCATAATTTCCAGAATTCTCTTGCTTTCAGTGCTTGCCCCTATTCCCATTTTCTTTTCGTTTTCCTTCCAAACTCAATGGCACCCAAAACTGTTCAACATGCATATGAGTCTGGCAAAGGGATCGTTACCATGCACTGCTTGCTTAACGGCCTTCATCGTCTTTGGGCTGGCCTCAATACTTATCTTTTCTTCGAGAAAAAGGGAGTACATTCTCTAGGACTTGCATCGACCTCTAGGGTCCCCATTGCCATGGAGAACAACATGCCCAAGGCAAATTGGTTCACCCTTAACCCATTTTTGGCCAAGGTTGGCATTTCAGCCTCTAAGTGGTCGAACCACCATCGCGGTTTTCCTTTGATGAAGGATGAAGGCTGGACGCAGTGGATAAATGAGCTCGAGCCTATCTTTAAGAAGAAAAGGATGGACAACGACATATATGAGCTGAAAATGCTTTCCAAGACCACTGTGATTACCAAGCCCGAGCTGCTGACCATAGCTCTTCTCTTCTGAATTCGGGGACCATCACTTTCAATTTTAGGATGGGTCCTCTGTCCCCGACCATTCTCAACATGGCTCAAGTCTTCGAGCTAAGGCCCTCGGGCAGATTTGTAGATGTGACCCACGACTGGTCTCCCTTTTCTTGCCCGACTATTGAGAGCTCGGGCACTGTTTATTCTATAACTCAGCTGGAGTACAACTCTTCTACTTTTAAGAGTTATGAAACTTCATTCACGAGCTTTATCCCTTTTGTCAAGAAGAATTTTGGGCCTTCTTCCTCTAATGCCAATAGAGATAAAGACCATATGTATTTCTTATTGTACTGGCTTAACAAACACGTCTTCCCCAACAAGTCTAAATAAGTAAAGGTCGAGTGGATTCCTTTAGTGGAAGCTCTTCACCACTTTGATGATGTGGCCACGAGCCCCTTTTTCCTCGCTTATCTTTATCATCTCCTTTTATGAGATGACCCAAGGCGCTCCCTTCGAGACCAACCTCAATGGGCCAACCTGGATGGTCTAGTTGTGGTTGCAGTGGTATTTCCTTGATTTTTGGGCACCCAATCTGGAGTTCCCTGAAGGTGTTGCTCCTGCCCGAATCTTGGCCGAGGCTTTTCCCACCAACCATTCTACTTTATCTTGTCTGTATTTCTTTAGAGTCTGCCGGACTTGGGCAGACCTGGAATGAGGGGCCTCAATACTTAGGAGGTATCCCTGGTTCTTTAACCAAGCATTCCGGGATGACGCCATCCCATTTTGTAAGGAAAAATTTATCAGTTGCATCCAGCTAAGAGATCTAGCATAGGGAATTTGCAGCGATCGTTATGAGTGCAGACTAAAGGTTTATCACCCCAACTTCTGTGCTAGACAATTGAGGTTTAGACAAGCCATCCCAGTGCCTTTCTTCGATTATGTGCACTGTGGCACCTCCTTCTGTCTTCGTTCTCCACAAGAAGCCACATTTCAGGCTGCCTGACGTAGCCTTGAAGTTATGAGCAAGATTGCCCGAAAGCCTATGACTCTTAACTTTTAATGTGCTTCAAGTTTCTCCACTTGGTGGGAGACCAAGTGGGCCAATAAGTATGGAGGGGATCTCAAGGAGTCTCACGACCGCCTCTTCGGGCAGCTTAGCATTAAGTCTTATCCCAAGCCGAGCGAGCTGGAAAACTGGAAGGAGATAGTCTATCAGAAGAACCAGCTTATTCTAATATGTATTTATTTTCTTGACTTGTATTTTATGATATTTTATGAATCTGCCATTTTCTAACCCTTTTCTTGCTTCTTTTGAAGTTGCAGCCTAAGGAACACCGAATATATGGATATCAGGCTAGATGAAGAAGCTGGGGACACTTTTGTCCTCCAAAAAGCTGCAACCGAGGCCTCGAGGCAAGATGCTGGATCTAGCCATACTGAAGACCTCTCAAATTTGTTTGGAGATTCTGAGGTCGAGGTTGAGCCCGTGGTGGAGACTTGGGCAACACAGCGGACAAAGGTGTTAGTGGTGGAATCTTCAGAGTCTGAGCCTGAAAAGCGATCTCGAGCTCAACTTTCCATACCAGGTCTGTAGGCAACCCTCACGAAGAAACGAACTAGGGTTCAATCATCCAAATCCTCTAAGTCTTCTGCTTATGTAGCTGAAGCGGGCACGAAAAGGAGAAGACTTCCAGTAAGTTATCCCCCTTTTTCCTATTTAGTTACAGTTTCAAATTCTCCTGAATTATGAGTTGATATTTCTTTCTTTATCTTATCATTAAGGCCTCAAGCAACAAAGAAACCTAATTTTGTATCAAGGGATGAGCCATTGGGTGCAGAGATGTATCAGAAAGACAAGCCTCTCCTTGATGCAATCATTGAGGAGTTGAAGGTATGGCCTGCACCCTTTGAGTTACCATTTCGAGGTTTTATCCTATCTTTTCTTTAGCATTAATTCTTTGCCTGATTGGCTGAAATAGGACACAAGGGAAGAAGAGATCTTTTAGCCCGAGGTCTCATTTCTTCCAGCTCGAACAATACATATTTTTCATTCTCGAGCTAAATCTTCAAAGGTATACGTTCTCTTACTCTTGGCTTTAACCTTACAACTTTATCACTTTTGAAATTAATGGTTGACCTCAATTCCTCCAAAAGCCAAGGTTGAGGAACCTGCACCTTTAATCGGGTAAATCTCTGTTCTTATCCCCTCGACTTTTTCTCCTGCGCTGGTGGTGACTCCAACTTCCTAGTTCAATCATTCAACTAGGGAGATGTTACACTTTTTGGAAGATAATAGTAACTTGGTGAGCATTTTTATCTTGACATTTTTATGCTTAAAGTCCTCTCATTCTTTTATACTTATCTTCCTTTTGCTTTTCCCAGTTTTCCTCAGCACATAAGTTTCATCCACCAGCAGGAATTGCATTTGGGAAGCCCATAATCCATGAGATCCCTGTGGTCTCTGAGGTGACTAGCCCGCATGTTTTTCCTTAAGCAGCAGCAACCATAGAAGAGTTTCCTCCTCCTATTTAAGATTATGCTCAGGTAGGGAAGTACATCTACTTCTATTGTCGTTTCTACATAAGTTGGTTACTGACAATTGCCCTTTCTTCTTGATGTTTATAGGCATCTGGCGAGGGCTTATGCATTATTCCTCATTCTTTAGCAAGCATGAATGATCTCTTTCAGCAGCTAAAGGAAACAACTCCTCATCCACCTCCTTCCAAGGCTTCAGGCTCAATTCAGGTAAACCAACTTCCCTTTCTAGCTTTCTTTATCTCTATTCAAGGGCTGCCTCCTTGACTTATTTTTCCTTGGTTTGTAACAGGGTCTTGGGGAGGGCTTGGGCCAATCTCCTCCCCCCTTGGTGCGCAAGGCAGATCTTCCCATGCCTCTTTTAGCTTATGGGATCATAGGGATCCCTATCCCTCGACCTAAGAAGCAAGCCAAAACTATTGTTGCCTCTACTCTTTGGGCTTATCCTTCTGCTGAGATTGCTCCCACTGCTACAACCTTTGAAGGAGCTGGAGATATGCCCCCACCCTCTACATCCATCTCTGTAACAACATCTTTACTCAAACTTTTCAGAGAGTTCGGGCAACTTAAGACAAGGTTAAGGTCTTCAAAGCCTCCCTCCGAGCCTTAAGGCTTTCAGGATCAACGTCGGATCTTCCAGGAATGAGTTAGGAGAGACTTTTCAGTTTCCTTTAGTCTCAAGGCTCTCCATGATGTAGAGAAGGCCATTACAGAATTGCACAAAGCTGATCGATTATCAAAGGTAGTTATGCATCTCTTATTTTGAGAACTTGTGAGCACTAAGGGATCACCATCAGTGAGTTGATAGGCAAAACAATCGAGTGAGGTGTTTCAAGGAGAAACAATCCAGGACTTCAGCTCACATTCAACAACTGGTGGATGAAGGCTTAGCTGCAGAAGATAAGATCAAGGTGGTGACTTCTGAGATCCAGAAATTAGAGGAGCAACTTGCTGAAGGCATAACAAACGACTCTTTTCAGTAAACTTCATCAACAATTGAAGAGGTGAAGAGGGAGAACCTAGAGTTGGAGGATGCTAAGTCTCAACTTGCCAACAGTAGCATTGTTTTAGCCGAGCCTACCAGAATTTTTACAATTATGCAAATTTATTATTCCAGAATAATTACTTTGGGTGAAGATGTAAATTTGTTAGGCTAGGGTCATTGTAACTAGGGGTGGTTCGGTATGGGATCCCATACCGAAACCCTTGTCCCGATTCCCAAACCAAAAATTTCAGGAATCCCAATTTCAATACCGATCCCAAACCAAATTTTAGGGAATCCCAATTTTCGAGAATCCCGAAATAGTTTCGGGATTTTGGGACAAATCGGGAATCCCGAAATGATTTTGGACTTTTGGACTAAAATATTATGTTTTTGGGATAAAATTCAACCTTTTAACACTTTTGGGCTGCCAATCTGCAAAGAAGCCTGTCTGCAATATGTGCAACTATTAAATATGTGCCAATCTGCCATACTGCAATATGTGCAACTATTGAAGCCTTTATTTTCTATGGACTCCCATGTCGTGTGTGTGGGTGCTTATTATATAAGTGTATAAGTAACCAAGCTGCAATCTGTGCACAAATCTGCCCATCTGCCAATGTGTGCAGTGTACACAAATCTGCCAATCTGTGCACAAATTTGTGCACAATAGCATTTGCCTATTCAATTTCTACTACAAATGCATGCAATAAAAATAAATTAAGTAACAAATCCAAAAGCAAAAAAAATTAGTTACAAGCCAAGGTTTTAAAATAAATAAAGTAACAAACCTAAAAGAAAAAAAAATAGTTACGAGCCAAAGTTTCAAAATAATTAAGTTACAAACCAAAAGCAAAAAAGCAAAGCTCAACGTTTATGAAGATTGTTGGCCTATTCGGCCCCTTCGGCCCTTTGATCTTGTTGATGCTTGTGGTTGCCCCCTTCTTGTTGGTACTTGTACTCTTCCCCTTGATGTGCAAAGCAAGAGGAAACAATTAAAGAGAATTAAAGAGAATTCATATATATTCATTAAGAGGAAACACAATTAAAGAGTCATATGACTCATATCTATTCATAAAGAGAATTCATATTTATTCATATCTAACTAATGTCCATACGATATAAACAACACAAACATGTGAATGCAAAATGAAGATATAGTACTAACCTTAAAAAGCCTCAATTCAAACCGAGGACCGAATACACTTGTTATTACAGTGGGTAATGGAGTGGAGTGGTGCAGTACACTCAGATCTGATCCAAAAGCACAGATAATGTCATACTTGAGGATCTAATCAGTTAGATTAAAATTACCAATGGAAGAGAATCTTTTATTTAGCTAAATGATTAAAGAACATAAAAGGAGAGTATTAGTTTTCTGCCTTTTGTAATGGTCAGAAGGGGTGGGGAAACATTGATTTTAATTTATTCTAGCTTCAATTATCAAGAAATGTATATCGTAAAAAACAAATTTCTGAAGCGGAAGAATCTGTAATACTATTATGCATTCATGTTTTTCAGGTGGTAGTGCCAAAAACCTACCATAAATATACATCAAACTAGAATAAATTAAAGCTATACTCTCCTTTTATGTTTCTTTTATGTTTTTAATCAGTTAGATTCTAATCAGTTAGATTAAAATATTTCTGGTAGGTTTTAAGTCCCTTTTCTTGACACTATAGCATTCACTTCTCCGGGCACTTTACGGTGACATCTACCTTGACTTTGTGATGACAATAAAATCTCTAGATTCTTCTATGGATCTAATCAACTCTATACATTTTACAAGAATCCACAACATGAGCAGACTTTGAAAAACTGAAAAAGACATAACCAAGCACATCCATATCATTTTTTATGATTCAACAAACATTACCATTCCACTTCGAAAAACATAATGCAAGCAAGTTCAGTCAAATACACCGGAATCCCTTTACCCAAATAAAATCTCTAGATTCTACCTTGACTTTGTGGTGACAATAAAATCTCTAGATTCTTCTATGGATCTAATCAACTCTATACATTTTACAAGAATCCACAACATGAGCAGACTTTGAAAAACTGGAAAAGATATAACCAAGCACTTCGAAAAACATAATGCAAGCAAGTTCAGTCAAATACACCGGAATTCATTTACCCAAATACACCGGAATTCATATACATATACACAATAGCGATATAGATCAGAAAGTAGCGGGTTCCTAACCTCTCCGTCGATTCAAAATCCCTAATGAAGAAACCCTAATTTCAGAAACCCAAATTCAAAATCTCTAATCAAATTTGGAATCAAACAATTTGTATGAACTTTGGTTGAGTTTATTGCAGGAATTTCTTACCTTTTGCAGTGAGGAGGAGTGCGGACTGAGGACTGGTATGGACAGTGGGTGAAGGCGCGATTCAGGTGACGAGTGAGGACCCAGAGGAATGAGGACTGGTGTGGCCGTGCGGGTAGATTCGGGATTCAGGCGACAGATATGGGAGGAGAGATAAATCGGCGAGGAGAGACCGAGAGTGACTGTTGAGAGAGACCGAGAGAGAGATCAGGATTTAGGTCTGAGGTGAGGTGAGAGTGATTGTCGAGAGAGACCGAGAGAAAGGGTCAGACACGGGTTGAAAACATAACAACGGTTGAGATTAAATCTCAACAGAATCTAAAGGCTATTAAAATTCTAAATATATATTTAAAAATTAAATAATATATATATTTTTTTTTTTCGATTCGGTTTGGGAATACCGAAATCCCAAAAACTTGAGACCGATTCCCGTACCGAAATTTCAGGATCGGTTTGGTATTTGGTACCGAAAATTTCGAGAATTTCTGTTTGGTTTCGGGAATTTTTCGGTTTGGTTTGGGATTTTTGGGATTTTTTTCCAGCCCTAATTGTAACCTCTCTTCTTATGGAATGAAATAAATCATTTCTTCATTCTTACTTGTCTCACTTTCCTAACTTGATCTACTTAACTCCCTTCAATATAACAATCTCTTGCATACCATAAAGTTGGATAATATTTCTTTAAAAACTTAACATTGATTGGATGTCTTTGCAAGTTTTCTTCTAAATCTGCCAAGTAATATCTTCCCTTATCTAGTACTTGTTTGATAGTGAAGGGGCCTTCCCAAGTGGGACTCACTTCCCAAAACCTCTAACTTGAGCTCCTAAGGGAAACATTGCTTTCCACACTAATTCCCCCCTTCTTTGAAGGCTTTTAACTTTACCCTCTTATTATAAGCTCGGCAACGACTCTCTTCCCTTCTTGAATCTTGTTTAAAGTTTCAATTCGGGCTACATCCAAATCTTCAACTCCCTGACACATAGCTTGGATGTACTCTTCACTATGTAGACCAAATTGGTTTTGGATTCTAACTGAACTTACATTAATCTCCATAGGAAGCACAACATCTTGCCCGAAGATGAGAGCATAGGGAGTAGTTCCAGTTCCTGCCCTCTTGGAGGTTCTGTAAGCCCACAAAGTGTCTCCTAACTTCTCATGCCATTTCTCTAGACTACTCGCCACCATTCTTTTAATAATGTTCACCAAGATCTTATTGATGGCCTCTGCTTTACCGTTTGATCGGAGTGTAGTAAGGACTAGATTGGATCATCTTTATCTTGAACTTACTTGCAGATTCCTCTACTTCTTTTGAAATAAAAGATGGCATGCGGTCTGTAATAATTGTCTCGGGCACCCATATTTGTGTAAGATCTTGGATTCAATGAACTTCTTGACAGCAGTTGAGGTGAAAGTCTTCACAGTTGAAACTTCTACCCATTTGGTGAAGTAATCTATGGCCACGATTATGAACGTGTGTCCCTTTCTAGAAGTTGGGTAAATTTGCCCGATGAAGTCTATTGCCCTTCCTCTAAAGAGCTAAGGCGTGACCACAGGGTTCAAAGGTACTGAGGGCATATGTTGGAGATGTCAATGCCTTTGATATTCTTTACACCCTCAGGCATAAGCCTTGTAGTCCTTCTCTATGTCGGGCCAAAAGTAGCCATATCTTTTTAACAACCACCTCATCTTGGTTCTAGCTTGATGTGATCCACAGATTCCTTCATGTATCTCAGCCATGACTCTCATTGATTATTCTTGGCCTAAGCACTTTAACAATAGCCCATCTAGAGTTTTTCTTAGCATAGACTCATCCCACATGACATATTTAGTTGCTTGTTGTCTATTCTTCTTACTTGTGGGGAAGGAATGATCTTTTAAGTACTGAGTAATAGGTGATCTCCAATCTTCTATCTCTGGTTCTTTAGTCATTACATCTAGGGTGAATTCTCTTTCAAAGATAGAAGGTAGATTTCTCCTTTGTACTTCCACATCTACCTCGACTTTTCTCTTTTAGATTTGTCCTCCAGAGGTTATTTGTGTCATCTCATTGGCAATGAAATTTAATTTTATGGGGATGTGGTTGACTGATATCTCAGCACCCTAATAGCTCAATAGTTGTGTAGCTGCCAAATAATAACCAGCCATGGTGATATGCATGCACTTGTATACTCCATTCAATTGATTTATTACTAATTCCGAGTCACCAAAAACCTCAACTTCAGTTGCCCCCAACTCCATTAAAATCTCTAGGCCAATTATCAATGCCTCATACTCTGCCCAATTGTTAATAGTCTCTTGATAATCCAGGAGAAATGAATAACAATGGTGAGCACCTTGTTGGAAGTATGACCACAAAGTCATACATTTGATGTAATAGCTTTTGGAATACTTATTGTGTTAAACTATTATATGTTTAATGAAGGGCAAAGCTTATTGTTAATCACTATTTATTGTATTATGTGTTTAAGCAATAAAGGAATCCAAGGAATGTATTTAATCTAAGAGAGAAGTGATCTAAGTAAGTTAGATTAACGAGACCTTTCTCTTATGTTTATTCCTAAAACGTTCCTAGCCATAGGATTGTCAATTGGGCATTGACAGTCCGCTAAGGTTAGTATGTGTTATGTTAACTCAAGCGTGAGTATGACTAGTCTCATGTCATTTAGTGTTGGACACTGAGACAAACACATAGGTGCTCAAAAGGTAATCAAGTACACTGAACTACGATCAAAAGAGAGTTCGAACGTACATGTCATGTAAGAACTCGTAAGTTGCAATATGCAAAGTAGTTCTTTGACCTAAGGTATCATAGATGTCTAATGATTAGGTCCTTAATCTTTGATCATGTCAAAGGCATTCCATCGAGAATGTCGATGACATTGTTGGGGTCAAGCTATCTAGTCATGTAGGCATATGAATGCACAACAAGGGATCTCTGACCTTTCATGGTGGAGGGAGAATACTCTGAGATATGATTCGGGAGTCTTTGGCCAAAGCATACGAATATGACTTAGGAAGTTGGTTCCAAATCATATTCAATTGAATCATATAGAGAAGTATCACATTAGATAGTAGACATGAAACAAACTATCACTCAAACAATGTGATTAAGAGTATTGTATTAAAGAATGACCATAATGCATTCGAATTGTAACTGGATAGGTTCTCCAACCACTTCTACTTAGCATGGGTAGCCATAACATACTGCTAGGTGTCACTTATGGTTTGTGGAAGCCCTGAAGATTAGTAAACACTAATCTTCATCAAAGGGAGAATTGAAATGTAGTTTCAATTCACAATCGATTGTTAAGAGTAACAATCGCCCACTGCCTCACTAATTGGAACCTAATGGATCATACACCAAGTAAGGATGAAAGTGAAGAAATATAAATGAGATGGATAAGCAATTAAATGGTTTAACTGAGAATGGTCAAGATTAATTAATTATGCGAAAGGTTCATATTAGGTTTTCAAGTTAGTTTCGGGTCTCGGGGCCCAAAACGGTTTTGGTTTACAAGGCCCATTGAGTTTAAGTTGTGTGACAACTAAAACTAAATGGAAATTAACCCAAATACAAAGTCAAAACCGGCCATAGGGTGAGTGATAGCAAACTTGGGTTAATTGCAAGTTTGCCACTCACATGTGAGGTGGTATAAAGGCATCTTTATAGTCATTCTCTCACTAGGGTTTTCTTTTGAGGCAAAAGAGCAAAACTCTTTCTCTCTTTGTCTTCCAAAGAGGCCGGCCACACATAGAGGAAAATAGCTAGCAATCTTCCTTCCTCTAAGTCATCCATTTCATCTTCACACCTCATCCTTGGTGTGAAGACTTAGAGACATCAAACTTTTGGTGTTCTTGGAGTTCCTATCCTCAAATCCTCAAGGAGCAAAGGAGAAGCAAAGAAGCAACCATCTAAAGGAGTAAAGGAGGTGACTTGAAGGCCTTCCACTTGGGTGAATCCCTTGTGTAAACAAGGATGAGCTTCAAGGGTAATGAAACTCAAACTCTCTTTTCCCTGTTATTTGTTAAAGAGTCTTTTGGTTCACCATTCACTAAGCTTTGAAAGTCATGGGTTTTAGAATTGTTATTTGAATGCATGCCTACTTTAAAGTGTTATTAGCTTGCTTATGTGTTCAAATGTTCTCACATGTTCTTAGCTAGGACAACAATTTTCCTTCACACCCTTGGGATCAATGATGACAATCCTGACCCCAGCAGCATTTTGAGTGCAAGAACCATCAAAATACAATCTCCAAGGAGTGATCCAGAGGCTAGTTATCCTCTTTATCTTTTGCTAAATCCATTCCTCTTTTCCCGAGAAGGCTTTGCTTGGTAGGATCCATATACTGGCCACTACCAGAGTTTCTTGGTGCTTAGCCAAGAAGTCTGCAATTACTTGCCCTTTTATTGCTCTTTGAGGCATATATTGAAAAATGAACTCTGACAGTGCTAGAATCCACTTTCCAATCCTTCCAGTTAGCATTGATTTTGACAACATGCACTTGATTACATCTATCTTGGCAATAATGTGGATGTGGCAAGGCAATATGTAATGCCTTAGCTTCCAGGCAGTGAAGTACAGAGCCAAGCACAACTTTTCCACTGGGATATATCTTGTTTCTACCTCAATAAGGATTCTACTGAGGTAGTATATTGCTTATTGTTTCCCACCTTCATTATTTTGAGCCAACAAGCTTCCCATTAACTTTTCAAAGGCAGAAATATAAAGCTTTAAAGGCTTCCTTATCTGAGGTGGCATGAGCACTGGTGGAGAGGCTAAGTAGGTCTTTATTCTGTCAAAAGCTTCTTGGTGTGGTGGGCCCTACTTGAACTCTTCTTTTATCTTTCAATCTTAATAGAGGAGTCAACGACTGAATCTTGCCTACCAAGTTAGCAATAAATCTCCTCAGGAAGTTGATTTTTCCTAGCAGCCTTTGTAGTTATACTTTTTTGGTGGGAGGATGTGATTCCATTATTGCCCGAGCTTTGTTTTTGTCAATTTCTACCTTTCTTTGATGAACAAGGAATCCTGAAAAGTTTCTCGATCTTACTCCAAAAGCACATTTCTTGGGATTCATTTTCAACTTATGGATCCTCATTCTTGTTAAAGCCTATCTGAGGTTTACTAAGTGTTGTTCTTCAATTTTAAACTTCACCACAAATGTCATCAATATATACTTCCATGCTATGGTCAATTAGGTAAGGGAAAATGGCGTTCATTGCTTTATGATAAGTTGCACCGTCAATTTTGAGCCCGAATGGCATTACCAAGTATTCATATGCTTCAACATGGCTTGGGCATCTAAAAGATGTTTTATGTTTATCTTCTTCAGCCATTTTTATCTGATTATAACCAGCATTCCCATCCATGAAAGATAGAACTTTGTGTTTTGCAACTGCGTCTATAGATAAGTCAGCCATGAGCATGAGGTATTCATCTTTAGGTGTGGCTCTATTAATGTTTCTATAGTCAACACAACATCGAACTACATTAGTTATAGCTTTTAAAGGCACAATGTTGGCCAACCACTTAACATATTTGGCAGGCCTAATAAATCCGGCCTTTACTAGCCTTTCAATCTCTTCTTTGACATTTTCTTCTATCTCCTTTCACATTCTCCATGGTGCTTGCTTTACATGTTTATATCCCTTCTTAATAGGCATTATGTGTTCTATTAAGGTTGAATCTAAACCTAGCATTTCAGTGTAATGCCAAGCAATACAGTTTTTAAACTCGTGCAGAAGGCTAACTATCTTTGCCTGATCTTCAGCTTCCAACAGGCTACTGATCTGTATAGGCATTGGATCCTCCTCAGTTCCCAAATCAATGGTTTCTAAAGGGTCTTGTACCTCTGGTGCTGGCTTGTCAGGTTCTGCATACAAAAATTCAACTAGCTTTGGACTCTCAGGCACGTATTCTGGCCAATCTAAGTCATGTATACATTTAGCCATTTGTATGGCTGCTTCCAATTCTTTTCCAAAAACACTCTTATTTTCCTTTGTTCTAGCTGTTTGAAGCTCCTTTCTCCCATTCTTCTTCTTCCTTGGTTGAGCTTTCCTTTATTTTTTTTCTCTCTCTCCCATACACCAACAATTTCTTGATTAAGGACCTGACTGCAACTACTTGGTTCTTCCTTCTTTCTTCTGACATTACTGGTGTTGGGGAGCTAGAACGATATAAGGTTTATCTCATTCCTCCCTTATGAGAAACAGCCCTTACTCTAGCAGTTTCTGGGCCGTCAGCTTAGTCAGGCAGCCATTTTCATCTGCTTCTAGGCACTGAAGAATCCCAACGCTAGGATTATAAAAGCTAGCTTTTGCCACATTAGCTGTATGGAGAAATGGTCATGATTCGACCTCTACCATCTCCTAGCATCCTGGTTCCATAACTCTTGCTTTGTGGTAAACAACAACTTGTAGATGCAGGGTAGATGACACATAGAGACTTTGCCCAGCAAGGCTCCGTAGGTGGAGGTATTGTCCATGACAAAGAAAGCTAACATAATTTGTTTAGAACCCAAGTCAACCTCCAGGGGCAATATCCCATGGGTTGTGGTAATGGCTCTAGAGAATCTAGAAACTATTAAGTTAGTAGAAATAAGGTAATCTTCACTCATCCCTACCCTTTTCATTTGTTTCGTTGGAAGTACATTGACCACAACTCCTCCATCAATCAAAACCTTCTTGAAGGGTAACCCTTCTAGGTGAGTATATGGGTTTGAAAGGGTTAGCTAGGGCCATGCAGCTGAAGATTATTTTATCTGAATACACTATCTCGAGCTTTTTCTTTGCGAGGTCGGGCAAACCTATTCTGCCCGATTCTCCTTTTCCTGATTCTTCAATACTAACATATGCCATCATAGATTTTGTTGCCAAATAATCACCTTTTATTGTGGCAGGTTGATCAGGTTCGGCACAAAACATGGTGGATAGAACATATGTCACGTTTACATAGAAGTTGCTAGGTCCAAGTAAATCTTCCTTCTTGCCCCCAATATGGTTCATGAATTCATCTAACCAGGCATGTGCTTCTTTTAGTAACATTAGCTCGGGCAACCTTTCCTCCTAAGTTATACCAAAGTTCTGCACCTGTTTTGCAACTTCATAAAGAGTATCAACCAGCAAAGGTGAGGGCATTCTCCTTTCAGGCGAGATAGTTCCAAAACAAATGGGTTTTGGGCTCCATCTTGGGGTTGACATCATTACCATATCCTCTTGAGCTATCCTCAAGATTCTGTACTTTCCAAGATGAGGGTTTTGTGGCACATGATCTTTCTCCCCCTTAATCTTGCTATTAGCCATTTCTACCATATTTTTGCTTTTATAGTGAAGTTGATTTCTTCCCCCATGAGGTACTTTCTCAAACTTCACATTTTTAGAGGTTTCTAATGTATGAGGGATTTTTAGTGAGTTCATATGGGCTTTGTGCTACCTTTGTATTCTCCTAATCATAAAAGCTCTAATTTCCTTAACATTTTTCCCATCATTTCTAACTACATACCATTTACGCCCGAGTCGAGTAGAATCCTTCTTGGTGACTGGGGATACTGGGTTCTTTGTTCTTCCCTTCATCCTGACATCACCACCTTCATAACTTGGCTGGGGAGGCCTAACCTCCACCTATTTTGGTATTTTGGCTTCTTTATCCTTCACCTCTTCCGAGGCTTCATGGTTTATGAATACCTTGGACAAGTTTTTTGGTTCAAAATCTCCTCATAATCTTTGGAAAACATTTTTGGAGGTCTTTTTCTTAGCTGCCTGCATTATGCTTTTGCAAGCTTCATGCTCTTTTTTTCCTCTTTTTCTGATCAACTTTTGATCAATAATAACTCCTGATGCTAGTACTTCTAATTCACATTCACATTGGCACTTGCTACACAATACCAGCCCTCTAACTATGGCTGCTTTGGGCTTCTCGGGCAACTTGATAGTTCATTCTGTAGGTCTGTCAACTTGCCTCCTTTATGCTCTCGCTTCCCAAGTGGCTTTTCATTTCCCTTTCTCAGCCCAAGTCAAGTTGATCATGTTTATTGGGGCTTCTGGGAAAGGATATGTGTCAATCAGTATGTTGGCCTGAGGTTTCTCCAAAAGAAACTTTCCCTTAACTATGAGGTCTTGTACCTAGTCCCTGGACTGGACACAATTAGTAATTGAGTAGTTAAACGTGTAATGCAACTTGCAATACTTTTTTCCCCTCAACTTTTTCAGGTTTAGGCATATTTTTGGTGTTGTGGAGCACAATTACTCTTGTCCGCACCAACTTTTCATAGATCTCTGCAGCTTTGGTTTAAATCAAAAGAGTAACTTTAGTATTTAGGGGGTTTGATTGGCACAAACCCGCTATCATTCATTGCCACCTTCTGATCTTTTATTGGCTGGACTAAACCTTTCGCTATTATTGGCACAACCCCTTCTCCTTCATGACCATCAACTCTCTTCTGGCTCTGTCCCTTCAAACTCCACTTGGTGAATTGCGGCTTTATTTTTGTAGAAATAAGGCACCTTGGATGAGTGCTTAACTTGTTCTTCTTCACTCAACAACTTCTCATACTTTATGGCAGCAATTACCAGCTCTTGTAGCTCATTGAACTATACATTGTAGAACTTCTTCCTCAAAGGTAGCTTTAAAGCCCTCTGAGCAATGGATATAAGTTGGGCATGGTTGATAGGAAATTGACATCTCATCCTTATCTTCCTAAACCTCATCATGAAGTCTTCCGTAGACTCATGCTTATATTGCTTTACCTCAACTAGATCATTGATAGTCATCTCGGGCTTCACCCTATAAAACTGTTTATAGAAAGCTATCTCAATTTACCCCCTGTTGGCAATAGAATTGAGGGGGTAACAGAGAGTACCATTGAGATGGTAAGCCAACCAATGAATTCCCAAACAATCTCAACTTATAGTTAGGATTGTCTTCAAACGCCACACAGTGATTGGAGAACTTGAAGATGTGATTTCTAGATGACACATTGCTATCTTTTACACTAAATGTTAGGAACGCGGACATCTTGAAGTTAACGGGAAAAAGGGTTGTGCTCATCAATGTATTCAGGGTAGGGCTTTTGATACATGATTATGAATAGCGAGCGAGCTTGGGGCTGAGCATTCCGTGCCACTATTCTTCTTAATTCGGCAAACTCATCCCTGAGTTGCTGGTTGGCCGCATTGTTGTGTAGGGTACAAGGAAATTCCCACTTCAAGCTATGTTTATTGCCTGAGAGAGTCTCATTCTTTGGTTTAGGCTGCCTCCATCTGACCCCTCATCCCTTATTAGCTAATGGCGGTGGCATATAAGAGAGAGGTTTGTGTGCAGTTGTGAGCTCACATTTCCCGTTGGATTCTCCAATTAGTTGGGGCATCCCATACTTCTTTTTTTCTTGCCCGTTCTGCCCCCTACTATCTAGTGAAAATAATAGAGGATCTGGCAATTCTGTTTCCAGGATCTTCTCCAATACTGGCTGACTAACTGTAGATCCTTCCTTGTTTTTCCCTTTATCATTCTTTTCCTCGAGCATAGGAAATAAGGGAATAACAGGTTCTTTCTCAGGACTTGCTTCTCTTATCATTTCCCTGGCACAACCATTTTTTGGAGTAGAGTACTCCATATCTAATCTTCTTTGCAGACTCTCTGTTAAGGAACAGAGTCTACTCACTTCTCCTCTAGCTTCCAGAGTAATTTTCTTCATACTTTTTAACACTTGCACCATGGTGGCTTGTAAGTATTCATTGGTCACCTTTCCTTCCGACTTTTCAGATGAGGTCGGGCTCTCCAGAATAGCTGGTCCTTGTAGGGAGGGGAAATCTTCTGGATGATCTGTCATGCTTGATCTTGGTAGACACCAGGGTGGCCCATATTTTGTGTTCTACCTGAAGGTTTTTTCCTTTTTTCTTCTTCTTTTCATACAAAACCAAATTATCCCACCAGGTGTGTCAAAACTATGTTGGGCAAAGATTTCTTTGGATAAGGCTCATTGGACCTTAGCATAGCTCCCCAAGGGATTGGTACTTTCATGTATGTTTGATGGTCAAGCTCTTGCTTGCCTTGTGTGCTGCAGTAAGAGCTTAAAGTTAGTTTTAAAAGGTGCCTTTATAGGGCCT
Source organism: Malus sylvestris (assembly GCF_916048215.2). Lineage (NCBI taxonomy): Eukaryota > Viridiplantae > Streptophyta > Magnoliopsida > Rosales > Rosaceae > Malus > Malus sylvestris. The sequence goes on from NC_062267.1 coordinate 20,612,725, forward strand.
TAGGTATAGGCCTTGAGGCTCGCAATCAAAACTAAGTAAATGCTTAGGCGTGCCACTACTATCTAAGTATAGTAGATGTAGAACAAGTGTGTTGTAAGTCGATTACTTGTGCCCCAAGTTACTCAAACTTCTTGTTCTCAAAGTATTGTCTTAGATGAGTTAAGTCCATATTAAGTTCTTTTTCTTACTTTATAAATAAGTACTTTTAGTTCATGATCTTGTATGTTCGAATGAAGGGAGTCCAGAGCCCCTTTAATCATTTGTTTAGATCCAAATTGCTCTTAATGAAAACATATCCATTAAGTTAACCAGATCCAGATGCAAATGAGACTCTCAAAATAGAAAATCAGGTGGAAATAACTTGAATGCATGCTGGAGAATGGATTAAGCAATAGATCTACTCATTCAGAAAACATACAAAGAGCTTCGGGCAAGATTTCACCTTGTTTGGTAAGGTTGAACCTCTTGCAGTCATTTCTCTTTAAATTTACAGGGGTTGCATGTTAAAAAGGGATGGATGGTAAACAAGTTTACACAAGGGAATCAAAACTACACCACTAAGGGAGGTAGCAGAGCTTTTATACTAGACAAGAGATAGCTTTTCTAACCATCACTAAAAGGACTGATTCTGGGTTGATTTCAGCTTTTGGATGCAAATCTGGCTTGAGAGCAGATTTTGTAGGTTTGTTTGATTGGTTGAGTGTCCTTGTCTCTGGGGCCTGTCTTTCCTTTTATAAGTAGTTTGGCCTAACTGCTATATCTTTTGCTCTTGCCCGAAAGCACTAGGAAGGTAGTGAGTCATCAGCTTTTTACTTGTAATGCCACTAGAAAGTGTTATTTGGTTGATAGTAGGTTAGTCTTCATCACTTGTCACTTCAGTTATAGACATGTGGCTTGTGTCTTAGCTGAGAAGGCTTCAGTTCGCTTTTAGGCTCGATGCTGGGTTTTGGGCAAGTCTCCCTTAAATTTGGCATCATTGGGCTTTCTTTCATTTAAGCCCAATATTCAAATATTAACCCAAACAATCAGACTCGTGTCTATGATCATGATGAACACTTTAGGATACAAAAAATCATTTTTTTCTTTATATACAACTCAGGCCAGCTAGGAAACACTAAAACGCAACCCCTAAATCCAACTGAATCAAAGTAAAACAAATTCGAATGAAATTTTCAAAATTCAAAATTAAAAATAATCTATTTGTTTGGAGCAGATGAACTTGCAGTCACCATGAGCACATCTTCGTAAATGCGAAATTTCTAATCGTTAAATTGGATTAGATAAAATCATGAAATTTTTTCTAAAGCCCAATTATATTAAATCACAAATTTGAAGCAGATTTTGACATGCAATAGGTCAATAAGTTAGGAATCGTTTAGACTAACCTTGAATATAGGGAGATGCTGTTGATGTGAAATTCAACATGCAAAGGGTAAAGGAGAGGAATTTCAATTTGAAAGATAGCAAAGTGGCTGCTTGGTGAGGAGAAGCAGTATAAGATTTTTAATTGGAAAAGAAAACAACCAGGCAGTAAAGAAACAGGGGGAAAGACATGAGTGCGGGGCATTTTTATTCGTGACAAACATGTCATAATGCAAACTTAGCAAGGGAAAAACAAGAAGCACACTATGCTTATGAATAGGGTTTCAAAGTGTTTTGGGTTTGGCCTAATTGGATTATTAATCATATAGTGTTAGGGTAATTGGAAGATAGTCCTTTTAGTTAAAAAAAAACTAGGATTTAAGCCCTGTGGTGAACTTTGTGAGGATTTGGGCTTAAAATTGAAAATTTCGCCAACTGTTCATTAATTGTTAGCATGTGAGGCACACATATTAGGCTAAAACGAAACTCTCCGTTGATTGTTAGCACGTGGGGCATGTAGTTATCTTCCAACTACCCAATCATCGTGGGAACTATTAATCCAATTAAGTCCTCGTGGGAACTATTAATCCAATTAAGTCCTTGGGTTTTAGTATAAATTAGATATAATTTGGTTTTGCGCTAATGAGGTTTCAATTGCAAGCCCAATTTAATCTAACAAGATATTTACTGGGTTGGGTTGGTTAGCCTTCTTATGGTTTTTGGTCCACTTTGATTTGTAGAAAGGCCCAACCCAATTTTCTCTTTGGGAACTTTAACGAAAAGCTCCCGATACTGTTCATTTTAATGAAAAACCATATTTTTACACTAAAAAGTCAATCATGTACTATTCACTTTACCCTTTATTTTGTTCTTATCGTTAAAACTCCAAGTTTTCAAGCCCTTTTCATTAGTTTTCCTGACTTCAATTCATATTACAACAAATAATATTAGAGCATCTCTTTATTGGAGACTCTAAATTTCACTCTTTAAATTTTTTTTATTGAACTATGTGGCAATTTGTAAGTAAAATTTATTAACTAAAACAAACTCTCAAATTTAATTATTTTATTTTTCTTAATTTATTAATTATTTTTATAATCTTTTGTCTGTTAATACTGGGCACTTTTTGGCTCACGATGAGGTACCAAATTGGAGAAGAGGCCTTGCAGAGGCCCAAGAGACTTAGAAGCCCAAGGCTGAGAAACTTGGGAAAGAATGTGACCGAGACGTTAAACGTCGACCACTATGAGCACCGACCAACTTGAGCATGTGGGTAGACTAACAACTTTGTGACACAGGTTTTCAGGGAAATGTCAACTAAGATGTCATTCAGGCCACCTGATGACTTGGAGTCAACAACGAAAACCCAAGATGGGACACAAAGCGACTCGGAGCAGCGCTCGGGCAAATTATGTTGAGTAACCCAGGTTGACCAAGAGAATGGACTACTTTATTCTAGGTCGATGTGTATTCGACTAGAAATCAGTCACGGCACTGCTGAATATCAAGTTGGCAGGTGAAAAAGGTGTCAGCAAGCTAGCCCATGTAGAGTGGCACATTAAATGCTTTCTAGGAGGGACGCAAGGAGTAGGGGTTTCATTGCATGCCCATATAAAGGGGTGAGAACCCCCAATATTGAGGCGAGACAATTTGAGAGAGTGAAATTGATGTACTAGTCGAGCACTATTTTTAGTGTTATAATCAATAGAATTCGAGCAACATGTGATCCACTTACATCCTTGTCCATTTCATCTTCAGTCCATATCCAAAAGCCCACTAAGGGTTATATATCTTTGATTGTTAGGTTTAAAGTTGGGTGGTGTCCACCTGAATTTATTTGGCTTTGACCTGCAAATTTTTTAACGTTAACATTGAATTCTTCTAATGTAGCTACTTTTTTTTTTAATAGAAAAGAATTAAGTTGAAGAGTGAGAGTGAGGTCTCTAAGTTTGTAGAGAGAGGAGGAGGTCCTAAATTTGAAGAACCGTTTTGTATAGTAGTCTCTTGAAGCATGTTTTGATGATGTGGCTCTACATATTTAGGTAGATTGGTATTTGTTGTGTAGTGAAAATAATCACCTTTGGGAAGTGATGTGTGAGAAATCAGCTGTAAAAAAAAAAAAAAAAAAAAAAAAAAAAATCAGTTTGGCGTGTGGTAAACTAAATTTTAAAACTGATGTAAGTATAATAAGCAGTTCTTTAGTGTTCAATAAATTTTGTATTAAAAATATTGTGAGATGTGTATAATGACTAAGAAGTTCATTATTTTGAAATAGAAGTATTTGGTAGATACAAAAGCACTTAACTACCCCCTTTTTATAGAGGATTTCAGTACCATTTATACAATTATTATTTTATGGTAGAATGAGGCATACCAATGTTGAAATGATTGTTTTACTTGGATTTCATATGCAGAGGTCTTAATAATGTGGGTAACGTTTTCATGGATGACCAATTCAAGTGAGGAGACGTCACTGCAAGTGCAAAAGTACTGAATACATACAAAATGTATCAATTTTTAATGTTTAATTCATTTAGTTTTAGTTTTCTTTTTTTTTTCTTTTTTTTTTTTAAAAAAAAAGATGATATTATTTGCACTAAGGGGGATAGGGTAGGCTTAGCCTCACGATGTGCTAGCAATAATGTGGTTCAAATTCACTTTGATGAGAATTGAACCTAAGATCTCTCACGTGAGGAGAAATACCGTTAGACCGTAGCACTAAATGACAATTCATTTAGTTATGGCAATCGAAATTCTCACATAGTATTGAATAAATTGTGCACTGTGTCAAGTTAGGAGAATAACTTCTTTTATACAAAATAAACACAAGCTCATGTTTATATAAAGACCACTAACATGAACATATGTTCTAAAACAAAAAAAAGAGTTAGCCAAAAACTTGTTTGGTATGAGATCCAAAATTGTCTTTAAATTTTAATAATTAAAAAGAAAATGAAAAAAAAAAACCCTACAACATCTCCCCATGGATTGGAAAATTACTACAAAATTCAATCAAAATGACAGAGATCTATAGAGTGAGCCAGAGGAGAGGGAGATGAGAGAGAAAGAAGAGAGATGAGAGAGATTCAGAAGGAATAAGAGAGAAAAAAAAAGGAGAGAGGATAAAGATAAGATACAGAGAATAAGTTTTTGAGTACTGATCAATTATTTTACCACTACATGAAGATTGAGGTGTACACAGTTAAGTCTGGTTACTTGATTGCTCAAGACTTCAATCGCAATGGAGAGCTTGGTCGCAAAGGGGTGGGTGAATCAAGTGTCGGCCAAGAAAAGAACAAGGTTTTGGCCTGAGCTTGTTGAGATTAGTATAACAGTGGCTTGAGCTTGTTGAGTTACAAAGTGAACATAATATGAGAAATAATGAACCGCGACAGCTAGCGGAGGGCGGAGGGCGGAGGGCGGAGGGCGGAGGAGCATCCTACATGCTGGGTATGGCCTCCGTTTCGCACAATCAAAGTCAATTGTGATGGTGCTTGGGTTAAAGAAACTGGGAATGGAGGATATGGTTGGGTTGCCCGTGATTTTGGAATCTTCAAAGGGGCGGGTGGCCTGGAAAACATCCTCTGTGAGTCCAGTTTGATGGCAGAGGCAGAAGCAATACGGGCAGCTTTGATGGCTTGAATGGATCGAGGATTTAATTTCGTTTCATTGGAAACGGAATCCAATAGCCTTGTGGAAATGCTTAACGGGATCACGCCTCCTAATAGTGTTATTGGGTATTCTCTTTGATATACAATGTATTCATCAACAACTGAGGTCATTAGAGTTTATTTTTGCTCCTATAGTATGTAATAGAGCATTTCTTCTTATATAGTTATGAAGGTCCTAAATAACTGAAATATGTAATTAATATATTCCTACAAACATATATATTTGCGACCCCTTGTCGAAATATAGTTACATTATGGCATATGTAGTTGAAATATATATTCCAATAATTTATATATTGGAATTATCTTGTAATATCCTTGATTGGATATGATTGTGATTCCTTACTTGATTGAGTTGGTCTCAATCGGGAAAGCATAAAGATATTTAGTAATTAATCATGTTTGTACCATACTTGACCAATCCCGAAACTACTGAGCACCAGTCAACGTTATACTGTTAAGGACCCAGAAAAGTTTCCCTCCAACCAGGAGGCCAATCACAGCGCGACACGTGTAGACATCAGAAGCCAATCATAGCGCGACACGTGTCAACATCAGAAGCTAATCACAACACGACACGTGTCAATGTCAGAATGAAACTAGAAACTCTCTTGTATAAATAGAGATCATTCTCTCACAATATTTCCTAATGTCATTTGTACTAAATCATTCACTAGTACTCACTAAAGGAGAGCTTGAACCTATGTACTTGTGTAAACCCTTCACAATTAATGAGAACTCCTCTACTCCGTGGACGTAGCCAATCTGGGTGAATATCTTGTGTTTGCTTCCCTATCCCTATCCATTTACATACTTATCGACCGGAGCAATCTAGCGAAGGTCACAAACTTAACATTTTCTGTTGTACCAAAGTCCTCGCTGATTTTGTGCATCAACAAATCATATCTTTACACTAAATCGTATCTTTAATACATTTTGTTTGTACCATACTTGACCAATTCTGAAATTACCAAGCACTGGTCAACTTTATACCTTTAAGGACCCACTGAAGAGTTCACGTTGAGGCACCCTTACCAAAGCACAAGAGTTTCCCTCCACCCAGGAGGTCAATTATAATACGACATATTTCAACATCAAAATAAATCTCTTAGAGTCCCACATCGACCGCAGACGAAAGCCAGAGACTCTCCTCAACTATAAAAAAAGACCATTCTCCTACAATTAAGGGTAAATGTCACTATTGTACTTAAACTAGCCATTAGAACTCACTAATGATGATTATGCTTGAACCTATGTATTTGTGTAAACCCTTCACTATTAATAAGAACTTCTCTATTTAGTGGACGTAGCTAAACTTAGGATGAACCACGTATATCTTGTGTTTGCTTCCCTATCTCTATATCTTTACATATTTATCCTCGCTAGTGACTGGAGCAACCGAGCGAAGGTCACAAACTTGACACTTTACGTTGTTCCAAAGTCTTCACTGATTTTGTGCATCAATATTTGACGCCGTCTGTGGGAACGACACTTATTCCTACTCTCTCTAGCTTTGTCAAGCTAGTTTCAATCGTTCGTACACTCTTCTTTGATCGGGCATCCCTCTCCAACATGGAAATCCAAGGAAGCCACATCACACAGAACGACCCCCACTCGTGCCTAGTGTGAAACAACGAAGGAAGGAAAGAAAGAAGTTTGCTCTTCAGGCTAAGGTTGAAGAGCTTGAGGCTCAGAATAACATATAGCAATGAAGAATAAGATCCTCCAAGAACAATATAAGAAACTATTCGAGATGCTCCACGAGGCTAGGATACTTAATCTCACAAGCCCATCGTCCCTATTGGATGGTAACCATCACCTATGTGCCCCCAACATGGAAGGTCACCGATCTTCAACATGGATACTCCTAATGAGGAGCGAACTACCTATCAATGTGTTGATCAACGCGAGACTTCTCTCAACCCAGCAGCTTTGACTCAAAGCATGAAAAGTGGAGAGAGAGCACTTCCTCACAGAATGAGTGGAAGAATCAATGGCTGTTTATCACAATTGTCGAGACTTCTTGAGGCAGCGTTGAGAAAACCTCATCCACATAAGCTCAAGGAACAAAGACCGAAATGTCATCGAATGGCTCAGTCCCCTCCCACAATGCATGTCAACCCTCGTTCTAGGAAAGGAATGACAAGCCTTGTAACGACAAGAAGATGTAGTCGACTCGAAGGATTTCCAATGGGCACGTCCTGGAAACGAGTACGATGAATCCAAGGAAATGCCACATGCCTTTGACCAAACTTCCCTACTTCTAAAGGATAGGGGAAACTTACGAAGAAGTGTTCTAATAGTGTCTGACTCCACTTAAGAACCCATTCTCTTATAGCTCATTGAAGAAGTGAACAAGCTGAAGGCCGAACGTCAAGCTAAAATACCTTACTGGAATCAGCCAAGGCCAGACCCTCTAACAAGGAGGATCATTTGCACCCCTCTACAAGGAAAAATTAAACAAAAGCTTGGCTTACAATCGTATACTGGGAGGGAATATCCAATTGAGCATATCCACGTCTTTGAATCTACCATAGCATACCGAAGACACAATGATGAGGAATGATGTCTTATATTCCCCTTAACTCTCTATGGTGGAGCTCTCAATTAGTATTGTCGTCTTCAACCTAATATTGTGGATTCCTTCACTGAGTTAAGAAGACTCTTCGTGACTCAACACATATTCCAAGCTGATCGCTTACACTCTGTTGATGAGTTATACATCATTCGTCAGAAGTCAAATAAGTCATTGCGTGAATATGATGGTTGCTTCAATCACGAGTACTCTCATTGAGCTGAGGCATATGATAAAACAGCACTCAGAGCCTTCACGGTAGGCATACGTGAATGCTTCTTCAAGTACATGATCAATGTTAACACTTGGAAGACTTACTCTGAGGTGATGATACAAGCTTATAATCATGCATTTGACGAGGCAAGGGCATACCAAGAGAACCCTTCTATGATTAACTCCTATCAACAAGTAGGGAGTGGAAGTCAAGTTTTACCAAGTGAGAAAGTTTTGGCCATCCAAACACCCATTACCTCATCTCCTACCTCACTTAGCTACCTGCTAAGTCACTAAACATATTCGTCTCTTAGCAAGAGAAAGGATTTTTACTCTCAACAAGCTCATTACAATAAGAGGGATAAAGGTTCGTATCAAGACAACCAGGGGTGAACGTACCTTCAACTATTATGACCATAGGGTCAAGCCTCACTCTTTCAAAATGGGGGACTAGGTGCTAAAAGAAATGCTTTTACAAGAAGGCATACGCATTACAAATGTTTTGACCTTCAACCGTTTGAGATCCTTTGTAACACAAGTCATTCGGCAAATATTTAATGAAGAAGGAATTCAGACAACTTCGTCTGAGTCTTTTACATTTCTAGCATTGGAACACTTGGTCTACGCTGACCTACCCCTATACTCTCCTTCAGAGCTTCAGCATGCGTATTTGACATAAAGTAAATGAAACTAAGTGTTGCAACCAATATGGTTCACATATCTAAACAATGGATTCCTTCATGCATATCAAAATATTCTTAAACATCACTCATGTCAATCAACATAAACATCATACATTTCAAAACATTCATACATAAGCCAATTGAGATTCGAAGGGGTGTAAACATGCATTTTGCCATTTGGCACTTGCTACAATGTGCCTCGGTAACTTGCCCTTATTCTCACCAACCAGGTGATGAAGGAACTTACCTTCGTATCACCAACCAAGTGATGAAAAGTACAACCCATACTTTAATATCATTCAACAACTTGCCACTATTTCCACCAACCAGGTGATGAAGGCACTCATCTTTGTATCACCAATTAGGTGATGAAGAGTACAACCAGTACTTTAAGAAACAATTTTGAGTTTCGACAACTTGTCATTCTTCTTACCAACCAAGTGATGAAAGAACTCACCTTTATATCACCAGCCAGGAGATGAAGAGCACAACCAATACTTTAATAAACAATTTTGAATTTCGGCAACTTGCCACTCTTCTTATCAATCAAGTTATGAAGGAACTCACCTTAGTATCACCAACCATGTGATGAAGAGCACAACCAATACTCTAATAAACAATGTTGAGATTCGGTAACTTGCCACTCTTCTTACCAACTAGGTAATGAAGGAACTCGCCTTTGTATCACCAACCAGGTGGTGGAAGATACAACTAGTACTTTAATAACCATTTTTGCCTCAGTAACTCTCCACTCTTCTCACCAACTGGATGATGAAAGAACTTACCTTCTCTTCACCAACTAGGGAAGAACAATACATCCTGCACCTATGGATTCTTAGCATTCATAAGCAATCAAAAATTTTCAAGCCTTCCAACTCAAAAAAGCCATATACAAACTCAATAATGCCTTCCACACTCTTGCTCAAGAGTGTGGAAGCAAAATCATATTATATGGTTCAACAAACCTTCAACAGCTACAACACGTAGATTGCCTTCTACAATCTTACTTAAAAGTGTGGAAGTAGAATCGTATTATATGGTTTGACAAACCTTCAACAACTATAACACATAGATTGTCTTCTACACTTTTATTTAAGAGTGTGGAAGCAAAATCGTATTATATAGTTTAACAAACCTCCAACAACTACATGTAGAATGCCTTCCACACTCTTGCTTAAGAGTGGGAAAGCAAAATCTATTTATATGGTTTCTCCGAACTTTCAACTACTACAACATGTAGATTGCATTCCACACTCTTGCTCTAGAGTATGGAAGCAAAATCTATATATATGGTCTCTCCCACATTTTCTTGTCCCTAGTTCAAAAAAAATAAAATAAAAAATAAAAAGTTATGCATAAAAAAAATCCGAAATTAATTAATTAATAATTTTTTCGATAATTATTAATTATTAATTAAGTAATTAATTATTAATTATGACATATGGAGAAGGCCAACAAAGCTTCAACACATAAGACATAACTACAACATGTAGATTGCCTTCCACACTCTTGAGTCTTACTCAAGAGTGTGGAAGTAAAATCAATTTATGAAGTCCTATAAAATGCTTCCCACACTTTGAAGGGTAGAGCTTCCCACACCCTTGAAGGAAGGAAGCTTTCCACACTTTCAAAGGTTGAGCTTCCCACACCCTTGAAGGGAGAGAGCTTCCCACACCCTTGAAACGAAAAAGCTTTCACACACTTTAAGGGAGGAAGCCTCCCACACCTTGAAAGGAGGAAGCTTCACACTTTGCCTAACTACAAAAAAATTCAAAAAGCCTTTCATACTCTTGCTCAAGAGTGTGGGAGCAAAATCTATTTATGTGGTTTGAAAAAGCTTCAACCGACAGCTTCAACAAAAAATTCAAAAAGCCTTCCACACTCTTGCTCAAGAGTGTGGAAGCAAATTCTATTTATGTGGTTCAAAAAAAGCTTCACCTATAAGGCTTCAACCAAAAAGGCTTAACTTATAAAGCTTCAACCAAAAAACTTCACCTACAAAGCCTCAACCAAAAAGCTTCACCTACAAAACTTCAACCAAAAAGTTTCACCTGCAAAGTAGGGCTGGGTTCGATTTGAAACAGTTCGATTTTTTGCCAAAACCGAAATTTCGGTTTGGTTCAAATTTTTTTCGATATTTTTCGGTTCGGTTTCAGTTTTTTTTTTTTTCCTTCTTTTTCTTCTTTTTTCTTTAACAATAAGAAAATAGCCAGATTAATCATAGAGGGGATCAAACCACTATGGACTAAAAGGAAACAGACCAGGAAACAGAAACAGAACTTAAATGAGTAGCATAAACAATAGCTTGAAAGCAATCAGATGGCCATAGTAAGCAGCATATGCAAGCAGGTTCTACCATTCAAGGAATCAAACACCAATACCTGATAAATATCCCACATCAAATTGATAGTTAATATTTGGAATAAAAACCAAATTTTCAAATCTAAGAAAAAAATGTCCGGATTTTCACATGCATTTGCTCCTGCTTCAATAAGCTTTTGGACGCAGGAGATCTTGCCATGCATTGCAGCCAACATCAATGGAGTCTGAACAATTTCCGACCAAACAAATCACGAGATAATTAGAACAAGAAAAAAAAATAGAAAAACCCATTTGCCCAAAATCCTGAAAAACTTAGATCAATCACTTATTTGATGAAATCCCAATGAAGCAAACGAAGAACCCACCTCAATCTGGCCATTAGCGATGGCGATATAAAGAGTAGAGTGCTATTCGTAATGGGGGGCAACATTGCACACAGATATAACATAACCCAATCAGAACATATTTGAACAGATAAACAGACTGGTAAATTAAACATAGAGAAGTGAGAGTGTGAGACTAACCTTTTGCGACAGAGAGACAAAGAGTTTGAGAGAGTAAGAGACAGAGAGTTTGAGACTTGAAAGAGTGATTGAATTTGAAGACCAAGTGAGAGAGAAGGTTCAGAGGCTGCGCGAACTGGGAAAATGGGAGAGACTCTCTGCATAGGGTAGAGTTAGTCTACTGGGTATATGGGAATTAATTTGTATAAATATGCTACTGATAATGGTATTAGCAAGAAACAACCTGCTATCAAAATGGTTTAAGGGAAACGCACTCAATGAAGGGGGAAGGGGTTCGAACTTCCTTGGCTATAATTTTTTTTTTTTTGTGTTTTTTATAATTAAATATATTTCGGTTCGGTTCGGTTTTCGAACCTCAAAAACCGAAACCGAACCAACTAGATTCAGTTCGGTTTGATAGTTTTGATTCGGTTTTTTCAGCCTCGGTCTGGTTTTTTCGGTTTTCGTTTTTCTAAACCCACCTACTACAAAGCTTCAACCAAAAGGCTTCACCTACAAAGCTTCAACCAAAAAGTTTCACCTACAAAGTTTCAACCGAAAAGCTTCACCTACAAATCTTCAACCAAAAAGCCTCACCTACAAAGCTTCACCTAAAAAGCCTCAACCAAAAAACTTCACCTACAAAGCCCCAACCAGAAAGCTTCACCTACAAAGCTTCAACCAAAAAGCCTCACCTACAAAGCTTCACCTACAAAGTTTCAACCAAAAGGCTTCACCTACAAAGCTTCAATCACTCAAGCTATGTGCCCAAAGGAAAAAGCTTCAACCATTTAAGGTATGTACAAAAAGGAAAAGGCTTCAACCACATTTCCTTTTCTCACCAAAAAAAAAAAAAAAAAAAAGAAGGAATTGGGTTTAAGAAAAAATATATATACTTGGGCTACATTAAAAAAATAAAAAATAAAAAAATAAAAGAAGGAGAGAATTTTTGAAGTCTTTTTTCTATTGACTCAAGAATATCAAGCCATCTCCTTCGGCTATCCTCTTCGCTTGGAAACTTGGGGGACTCCCACTATATGCTACTACACTTCAGTACTAAGAAGTTTTGTGATTACTCAGTGACTTGAATTTTTCAAGTCCCCAACCAAGAAGCTTTCCTCACTCGGGAACTTAGGGGAGTACTATTTGTACCATATTTGACCAATCTTGAAACTACCAAGCACCGGTCAACTTCATATCTTCAATGACCCATTGAAGAGTTTATGCTGAGGCACCCTTGTCGAAGCACAAGAGTTTCTATCCACCCAGGAGGTCAATTATAATACGACACGCGTCAACGTCATAATAAAGCTCCTAGAGTCCCACATCAACCACGGACGAAAGCCAGAGACTCTCCTCAACTATAAAAGAAGACAATTCTCCTACAATTAAGGGGGAATGTCATTACTGTACTTAAACTAGTCATTAGAACTCACTAAGGATGATTATGTTTGAAACTATGCATTTGTGTAAACCCTTCACTATTAATGAGAACTCTAATGCTCCATGGACGTAGCCAAACTTAGGGTGAACTACGTACATCTTGTGTTTGCTTGCCTACCTCTATCTCTTTACATATTTATCCTCACTAATGACTGGAGCAACCGAGCGAAGGTCACAAACTTGACACTTTACGTTGTTTCCAAAGTCTTCACTGATTTTGTTCATCAACACATTTTATTTTTCTCCTTGCCTCGAGTAGGGGAGCTTGATGAGATTATAGTATGTTGTCATGCCTCTAGAGATGTTGATTACGTGTGGATTAAATGGAAACTTCACCAATTTAATAAGAGTATTCTCGTTGTTCATTAATAAAATTTCACATGTCAACTCTATAATTTTTTTAATTTTTTTTTTTTTTGCACAATAGCAACTTTAGGTGCAAATTTTCTTTTTCCAACCTTCTTTCATATAAGATCCCACCTATCCGAACGTCAATATATATGGCTCTCTTTTCGGCTTGATGAACAAACCACTTTATCAACTTAGACAGTTGACGGTTGGAATCACTCCTCAATAAAGAACACCTACATCCAACCTTCGTTTTTCACATCTTCAAAATATTAAAATCTTCCTGCATCATAGCACCTCAACCTGAGGTGTCGGCCCCACCATCATGGCAGATGTGGTAAAGCCCGCCAAATCTCTTCTACCCGAACCTGGACATCAACTCATCTAGGTGGACCAACATCCAGAAGTCCCACCCCACGTGTCTTCGTTACCGAAACGAAACCCAACGCTACCGCTTATTACCGATCGCGGGTTAACCCCAAACCCATCCAGGTTCATCCTCGTCATCTCTCACACTCCATTCACCACTCCATTTCCAATATATACGCAAATGGCCTAATTCTTTTATCTCTCTCTCCCCTCTCTCTACACCAGAACTCGCTAAATCTCAGGCAGTTTCTAGAGTTTGTGCATGGAGAACTCTACTTCTTCATCAACAACTTCCACAGGATCACCATTCTTCCGCCACAGCAGCAGCCACTACTACTATTGTTGCTTCTACACCTAAAAAATCCTTAATCTCTTATGAGACCCTCGAGATTTTTATTTTTCAATTTTAGCCCTTAATTTTTCAAAATTTGACATTTTTGGTGAGAAATTTTGGTTCTGGTGTTGGAAAATATTAGTATTTTATGATTATTTGAGTTTTCTTGTTAGTTAGTAAATGGGCCTAGCCCATCCGATTTAGGGTTTTTAGCAATGGCGAACTTACGTCACGGCGAAGAGTGGCGGCCGCTCCTCCTTTTGCCAGAAAACACACCTATGAGCGCTGGTTCAGCCCCTTCATTCTCATCAGAATTCATGGCATCTGTAAAAATTAGTTTTGGCCGATGCACTATCTTGGTTGAATTTGCAGAGGAAGGGCGATAGTTTGGTTGGATTTGCAGAAGAATGACAAAGACGGAGGAGAGAGGTTGGAGGGATGAGGTTGGGATTAACAGAGCGGCTGGCACAGGGAAGGGAGGAAGAAGATAGGCGTCTATTCCGATGACGGAAGACTAAATTTAGGGAAAAACTTGCAAATAGAGAAAGAGATTAGGCAAAAGAGAGCGAAAGTGGGACAAGGCCTCTTAAATCCATCTAATTCTTTTGATACCTCCCCACCAGATTTGTTTTGTGATTGTTGCTTCATTTTTTTCATTTTTCATCGGGAATGGATAGCTTAAAGAGGAAAGAATGAAGAAGATGCATATGGTAAAAGAAAAAAGACTTCTTTTTGCGTGAAATAGTCAAGGAAATTAAAAAGTGAAAATTATTACTAGGCCGTGAGATTTAAATCAAGGGCTAGAATGAATTGGTCCACGTGGATCCGCAGTGAATGATCGGGAGAGGATCTAGATCCGGTTATCAAGATAGCAAGAATTTAGGTGTGAGTTTTAAAGACAGGTGTTGGACGATTATTAGGCCACCTAAGTCAATAAAAATTGGATATTTTTATCTTCTCTTTTAAGACTCCCACCATATTTATCTTAAACTTTCACATTATTTATAAATATTGTATTACTTTTTAAAAACAATATAAATATTGTTTAATGCTTATTTTACGATAATTTAAATTTATCTAGGCTCCTGCCTAGATCTCACATAAGCACCTAACTGCTAGGTCTCAGTCCACTGTTTGGCTAGCGCCTAACATTTTTTAGGATCTAATCCTAGCCAATTTAAGTTTCTTACATTGACTTTGATATTATTGCTTACAACCGTTTTGGTGGAGATATTATTTTCTGCTATGAATATTAACTCAAAACTTTGCACTCTCCAATGTGCAAGCAACCGCTTCGATTGAACCTTGCACTCTTTTGAATTTCACCCCTCCCCTCGGCAAATCCTGGCTTTGCCACTGGTTTTTAACAGGTTTCATCATTTGGGATTTAATCTGCATGCTCGTAGTGTCTGTTTCCTGTCGTTAGGCTTTTGTTTTAAATTGAAAAAAACAAATTGTGATGTCCGCCGCTATAGCCACGTCGCACCAGAGTAGACGCCTAAAGTCTGAAGATTGACTAGCCTGCACTCGCATCTGCTTGAACCGTACCCACCATCATTTCCTCATCAAATCACCACCACTCTCCCACTGGAACCACCCGCTGCAAATCCGACTGAATCTGCACCTCGCCTGCTTGAACCACCACGCCACCATCTTCTCAAACCCACTACTACATTCTCCATCTTCTGCATCCACTGTCATTGTTGCTCCGCATCGCTTCTACTATCCGCACCCAGGTCTGTACCCACTGCCATCTTTCATGTATTGAACCCCTCTACTTAAAGTAACTACTACTGCTACTGCACCCATCATCCATGTCGCACTGGAGAATAAGTAATGCTATGGTTGATTTAGAAATAAAAAAGAAGAAAGAGAAAATAGGGAATAGGAAAAGAAAATAGAAAAATAAAAAAGAAAAAAATTGGGTTTGGAGCCCACAATCTATTGGGCTGTCGTGATTTGTTTGAAGGCCTTATTTGGCCCTTGTTGATTGAAGCTATTGTTGGGCTTGGTTGGTTTTGAGGCCTACACGAGTTGTTGGCCTATGTGAAATTGTTTTGTGATCGTCAAGTGTTAGTAGCTGTTTGGTTCTTACTGTTTGTTACTACAATTGAAATAATTGAAATATGGAAATCCCATTCGTTTAGATGGGTTATTTTCATACTCTCAACAGTAACAACAACAACAACAACAACAACAACAACAACAACAACAACAAAGTCTTTTCCCACTAAGTGGGGTCGGCTATACTCTCAACAGTAACCTGAACCTAAATCAGTTTGCCGGCACAATCAGCCTGCCTGAATCGGAACCAATTTATCAGTCAAGTTTGTCAGTTTGTCAGTCAAGTTCACCAGTCAAATCAAATTTGTATGCCTAACAATCCACTAATGGAGCCAGTTTTGCGAACCCATAAAGGAAGAGAAAATCAGTCCCGACAACGGAGACGATTGCGACGGAGACCAGAAATTCAACCTCTTGCGGCACTCGATTTGCCCGAAGAGACCGAGGGATGAGTCCGGATTTGCTCCGAACCCGTCGAAGTGTTTGGCGGTTGAATCCGGGGGCTTCAGGCGGTTCGGTCTTGGGGGAACCTACCGCTCGCGGTTTCGGATCCCGAGATCCATGAAATTATGGAGAAGGAGAGGCGTCGCCAATACAATGGGATTGAATTGATCGCTTCCGAGAATTTTATATGCAGGGCAGTGATGGAAACTCTGGGAAGCCACTTGACGAGCAAGTACTCGGAGGGTTTTCCCGGAGCGAGATATTACACGGGCAATCAGCACATTGATCAGATTGAATTGCTCTGTTGCGAGCGCGCATTGGCCGCTTTTGGTCTGGATTCGGAGAAATGGGGTGTTAATGTCCAGATTCCAGCCTTACTCTTGTACCTCTGCAAATTTCGCAGTCTACACCGGGCTTTTGCTCCCAAATGATCAGTTTATGGGGTTGGACTCGCCTTCCGGAGGGCACATGAGTCATGGGTTTATACTCCTAGTGGGAAGAAGGTCTCGGCCTCCTCGATTTTCTTTGAGAGTCTGCCTTATAAGGTGAACCCACAAACAGGGTACATTGATTACGATACTTATTTGCGAGTTCATACCCTCGGGAGTGGGACTATTTCAGATTTGGGCACATTGCGGATAAATGCGGAGCTGTGTTGATGTGTGACATGGCTCATATCAGCGGTCTTACGGCAGCTAAGGTTTGAAATTTGATATCCCAACTTTTGTTTTGTTTTGTGTAGTTGCAGAACTAGTTAACCTATTCTGTACATGATAGATGCTTTTATAATTTCTTGAGAGCTATTTCCTAAGTTGTACACTGTTTGTTGTATGAGAGGGCGATTGTGTGCCTAGTACTTGGCAATGTAGAAAACCTTATATAGTTTTAATGCTCGGAAATAGGCTGAAAAAGTTTTCAACCAGGGTCAGAGTGATTGAGCCATTCTTACATTTTTGTTCACAACGAAGAAGGGAAAACAAATAATTGATCCCTCAAGTTATCATAACATGTCCTATTTGCTCGCTACCAAATGCTATTTGAACGGTTTAAATATACTATAACCAGATACAAATGCATCAACTTAAACATATGGACTTGATTGGGTATCTAGGATTGGATTGGTATACCCACTATATTCAAGGTACGTTGAAGGGAAGAAATAAAATAATTGTGTCCAACTTATATAAAATAATTGTGTTCAACTTAAATGAAGGAAACATATTCATTCCAATCCCCCCAAAGTGGTATGCTTAGAAGGGATAAGCTTCTTTTATGTCTATTCCCCTCAAATTGAATAATCATTCACCTCTACCATCAATAAACCTTGAGTTTATGAGTTACCCAATCAATGCCTATAATGTATTGGAAGTTGGAACTGGACAGTTAATGCAAATAGGTTTTAGATTTGCCATGTTCCAGTAAAGTGGTCTTTGGGATTATTTTGATGTACATTAAATATAATTGCAGGTTTTTTTTTATGGGTGATAGATTTCTGTTTCTGAGGAAGTATAATGTAAGCTGCAATGTGAGAGGGTTATCATCATTAGATTAGATTTGAATTGGAAAAAGCTTTTCCACCCCCTTTACAATTTTATAACACAATGGAGACAGTGCAAAAATCAAGCACCTCACATCTAACCGTTACTTGGTTCTTGGTTCCTAGTGTCTCATTTGTATACTCTTCTGCCTTCTTCATCTTGATGTTATCTTGTGTTACTAATTATCACATTTCATGAGTGTTCTAGCTGATATATTGACATATTGTAATAGTACAAATCTCTTTGCAGGGGGGAGATCCCTTTTTTTTTTTAGCCTTCAAATATTGATTTGTTATACATTGTTAGCAAGAGGTAAGATGTTCCTTTGTATGGATTATCTGTTTTGTGCCTAAGAATCATTAGTAACGTTATTTGGTTATCTGGAACTTGGTGTAATTTTGTACATTTGACTAGTCTTTTTCTTCCATGCCTTTCCCATGTGAAAGATAATGAACATGCATTATGTGTTCTTACTTATTGGCTATTCTTTACTGCAGGGATGTGCAAGTCCTTTTGATTACTGTGATATTGTTACGTCAACAACACACAAAAGTCTTCGGGGTCCTAGGGGAGGTATTATTTTTTCTAGGAAAGGCCCAAAATTAGGGAAGCAAGGCAAACATCATACTAATGAGGATGGCAATAACCATTACGATTTTGAGGAAAAGATAAACTTTGCCATTTTCCCATCACTACAAGGAGGGCCACACAACAACCATATTGCTGCTCTTGCCATAGCCTTAAAACAAGCAGCTACTCCAGAATATAAAGCATATATGCAACAGGTGAAGAAGAATGCCCAGGCCTTAGCTAATGCTCTGTTAAGAAGAAAATGCAGATTGGTTACTGGGGGCACCGACAATCACTTGTTGCTTTGGGATTTGACTGCTCTTGGTTTAACAGGTATTATAATATTAACCATCCCAACAGTCACAGAATGGATTATGAAGTTTTAGGTATTGGTAGAGTAACTGCACAGTTTACCTGTTGAGTTTCATGATGGTTTGTGTCTCACATCTAGTTTAAGCATGTCATGATAAACTTTTGTAAGTAAAAGAGAAGCTGATTAGATTGAAGAAAGGAAATATGTCTTCTCATAGTAGTAGGGGTGGGCATATTGACGGCTCAACCGACCAATCCAGCCGACATGGATTGGGTTGGGTCAGATATAATTTCAGAAAATTAAATTTTGGGTGAAAACCCACCCGCGCACTAAATCCATGTGTTTTGCGGTTTTAAATTTGGTGAGCCCAATGATAACCAATTCGCCCATATACAATTTTTTTGTCTAGTTGATGCTTTCATTTCTATTGGTCAATTCATTTTTCGTGACATTTTTTATTTGGTTGTATTTTAGGCTTATAGACATATAACAATTTGTTTCTTAGGCTTGCATGAAGCTCAACCCGAAACCCGCCCAACCCAACCCAACCCAACCCGCCTAGCATTGGGTCGGGTGGGTTGGTTACCTATTTTATTGAGTGAAAAATGGTTTGTTGAAATGCCTACCTGAGCCTAGTTGGCCAGCTAGCGGTTGAGGGCCTTGAGGCTCAACCCAAACCGAACCACTCAATGCCCACCCCTAATTAGTTGTGAAATTTTGGTCATTGGTAGTGTTGGACGAGAAAAATGGAAGTTACCGGGATGGAAAGTTGGAAACACCAACCTGACAGCTTACCTTTTAGAAAATAGGGCAAGTCATTTGATCAATTGCTGACCCTAGACGATAGTTTGCAATAAAGTTTAGGGGAAATGGTCTTACCTGCATTTGCTGTACATATCTGATTATTATGAGTGATAGCTGTAGAAGGAGCAATGGTGTAGCTAATTTGTTCCCAATAGTGAATGATGGTTGGAGGTCTTATCGTTTCAGTAGTTCAATAAGCATCTTCCATTTGCACATATCCAAGTGTGCGACTGTTCTTCTACAACCCCTTTCCCATTCACAATCTT
The DNA here is from genome assembly GCF_916048215.2 of Malus sylvestris. NCBI lineage: Eukaryota > Viridiplantae > Streptophyta > Magnoliopsida > Rosales > Rosaceae > Malus > Malus sylvestris. Next base: position 20,632,547 of record NC_062267.1, read on the forward strand.
ATTGATACAGCGAGGAATTACGAAAAGGTCTGTGAGATGTGCCACATATATATTTGGTGATAATGGTGCTTTTTCTCCTGGAGGAGTGAGAATCGGTGAGTTGTCTTTGGCATTTGAATTTTATCTTCAGTATTCTGAAATTGCATTCTATGGTTTCTTTTTCTTTCTGATCTGGGAAATAGGCATGTACAGAATGAAAACTTCATTCTCGATTCTACGAGAATTTTTATGAAAGCCTTTCATTTGCTTCTCTTCGATGGAAGTTTTATTTTCCCAGAATGTATCCTAATTTTTGGCCTAATTCTTCTTCTGATGATCGATTCAACCTCTGATCAAATAAAAATAAGAAAAAATGAAAGGCTTTGCTCAACGGTTTTCCTTTCTCAAATTATATTTTCTTGCTCTTATGTCATTGTATCATAATGGATGCTAAGCTCTCCTTTCTTTGTTCGTCTTTGCAGGAACTCCTGCTATGAGTACATGAGGTTGCGTGGAGTCAGATTTTGAAACAATTGCAGACTTTCTTCTCAGGGCTGCTCAGATCACTGTTTCCATACGGAGGGAATATGGAAAATTCCAGAAAGATTTTATCAAAGATCTCAAGAACAGCAAAGATATTTACGAGCTCAGAAATCGGGTCGAAACATTTGCATCCCAGTTTGAAATGCCAGGATATGATTGATACATTAACTTGTGGCTTACCATCTTGACTTCTTGGTAAACCTACAATTCTTATTTCTTTGCCTCCAATTGATCTCTTGTAAAAAGGTCGTACCCAGTGCACAAGGCTCCCGCTCTACGCAGGGTCTGGGAGAGGTGAATGTCGGCTAGCCTTACCCCCATTTTATGGAGAGGCTGCTCCCAAGTCTCGAACCCGAGACCTACCGCTCATGGGCGAAGGCACTTGCCATCGCACCAAGTGCGACCTCTTTCCAATTGATCTCTTGTAAATTAGAGAAATATGTTTGCCAAATTTTCACAACTAGTCGCTGCCACATTGAAATTCCTGCCCTCACTATGTCTTGGTTGTTTTGTATATTATCACAGGAAGTAAAATTATTAACCTTCTTCTTCTTTTGGTGAAGGTGTAATTAACTAAATTGATTAGGTTGGCCTATGTACTGGTTTGGTATTGAGGTTCTTTTATAAAAAGTGGGTATCAAAAAAATCTGAGTTCAAAAAGGCGTTTGGTAAACATTTAAAAACTGCATATTTTCGCACATTTGAGTGAAAAAAAAACTGAAAAGCAGTAAAAATAAGATTATTCTCACAACATAGCAGAAGCAGTTTTTTTTTTCTTCAAATCACAGCAATACCAAACCATCTCTCTCTCTCTCTCTCTCTCTCTCTCTCTCTCTCTGCTTATTACACTTTTGGGTAAAAAAAAACTGAAAACGTGAAGCAGCAAAAATGAGATTATAATCACAGCAATACCAAACCATCTCTCTCTCTCTCTCGCCTATGATGTTGATCTGGATTCTAGATAAGGCCGGAATCATGAAAACTGCAATGAACAGAGTTATGCCTGTTTCTTTTGGCCATCTGTCATCAGATACACTTCATCTGGGTGGTTGTCAATTCCACTTTTGGACTCGGCTTTTTCCTCTGTGTTAACTATTTAGAAGAGGAGCAAGCCATATCACGTGATTTTTGGTTTAAATTGTATTGTATTATTAGACCGAGATATCATTGTGATAGTGAATCTATTCTATATTCTATGTACGTTGCTCTTAGTGGTGTTCATGACTGATACTACAATGTCACACTGTGTATGAGGGGCTCTACTGTGGCGGTGTACTCTTACCATCCAAGTTCCTCTCTTAACAAATGAAGCTTTAGCTATTGCAGCGGTTGATCGATGCAACAAAAAGCTCAAGTGCATTTACTCTTTAGTGCAGCAGAGCCGGAGACTACATTTGTCGGAATTTATTAAACATTCTGCAGATTTTTATATGATACCTCCACTGAAAGAAGCTGAAAAATCTCTCACGCTGCACTTTTTTCTTCCTTTTTTTTTTTCCTTCTTTTATTTAGAAAAAGAAGGAATCATAATAATTGATGGTGCGGTTTTTTGTTTGGTGGTGGTTATGAATGTAAGCCGCTGTTTGCTGCTTTAAGGATGATAATGTCTTGTTGGGTCAGAGAAACTCAGAGGTGCTTGCTTCTGCTTCTGCCAAAAGTGCTTCTTTATGTTGTTTTCGGCATTGGTGTTCTGCTTTTTTTGGGGTCTTTTGATATGGATCTAAAGTAATTAAAAATTGAACTTATTTCAAAAATCAAAAGTAACTAAAAATTGGACCTATTTCAAATTTTTCCTTTTTTTTCTCTTCTAATTTTACTATTTTTCCTATTTATTAAAATAAAAGAAATATCAAGGAGGCACTCTTAAAAGTGAGGTTTTTCATGAATTTTATGTCACCTTATATTTTTTGCACAATAGAAACAGGGACTAAGGTGGTTTCAGGATCTCCCAGATCCGAAAAATATACATGTGAAGGTCTTCCGATGACTCTTTGAATTTTAGTACGGGTCCCTTTTGTTTCTTCTAAATGCTTGATGTAATATATGTTAGTTATATCTCAAAATGTTGGGCCAAAGCTCAAAAAGTTCTCTATATTACTCATTATATTATTTCGGCATATGTCAATATATATTGACATGTGCATAATAAGTCTTCCATGTGAATAAATTGATTTTTTTTTTTACGCATTTCACGTGCTATTTCTATCTAAAAAACTTGTATTTAACACTGAAATTTCAAAGTTCAAATCTTGAATCCACCTGTACAAAGTCCATGAATAGTTCCACTGAGAACGGTCCCTTTAACATTTCTCTTAAATTAATATGTTTTGTTGTCTTATAGTTCTTGGATCTGAGGAATATTATATTAGTTTTGCTTATGTTGGACGCTGCTATAGATCCCTTGGAGGGAGGCAAGGCATGAATTTCCGGCAGGGATAAAAGCTAGAAAGCATGGGATACGGTTGACAAGCAAAGAAAGTGACCCCAAATTTTCTCCCCCCTTCTTATTTTAATAATATTTTCTTCCAAAAACCCAAACCCAAAACCCCCAAAGAAGGGGGAAGAAAGAGCAAAATTATATACGTGACCGGTTTAGATTATTATACATCTACCTCTGAATTTGGTAGTTTGACTATTTAAACAACCTTACGGTTTAGTTTCTTGCCGTCAATCTTCACTGTTCATTTTTCAAGTTACTCAACCGTCCGGACTACTAAAGAAAACTTACTATGTCTCTCGTAAAATGACTAATGGATTCCTTATGTGACTAGTTGATAACAAGAAATTTTTTATGGTGATTAAAAGATACGTGATAAGATTTTCTCCGAAACCTAAAGAATGGAGAAGAAAAGCTGATTTTATATAATGAAGTCTCTATCACTCTCATTACGTGATTGACCGAAATACATGTGAGGGAGGAAGAGATAGGGTTTGGTGATGATCAAGACCATTGCTTTGAAAGGGAAGGGAAAATTAGACAAAAGCTTCCTTCTAAGATGAAAAGAAGTTGGCTTTTTTTGACATAAAAGCAAATCCAGGAATCTTCATTCATGAGTGGTGCTTCTTCTTCCCTACATAGAAGAGACTGCTACAGTCTCAACCCTGGCCTTTTTCATCATTCTTTCACAACTAGAATCATGACTCATTTACTATAACAACTCAACTCACTCTCTCTCTCTCTCTCTCTCTCCTACAAGAGATTCACCATGAAAAACCCCAATTAGAGGCAAGAGGAAAACCTTTTCAAAATAAGAATAATCATAACCAACACTTTGGTAGCGCAGACTTGGTCGTAATCAAATTGTACTTGATGGTAACCATAGTCGTATCCAAACTAAGCAAAGCAGTTGTTAGTGCATATGTGCGAATTTTTGTTTTCGTAATCTGGATTAGATTGTTGCTTAATTAAAATAAAAAAATTATCCAAATCCAAGATAATTAAATATTAGTTCATTAATAAATTAAATATTTTGAAGAAGTTAATAAATTAATGGAGGATTTTGATTGTGCCACCAAGTGTAAAGATAGAGTAACAAGAAGCTTCCATTCCATTTTTTTCCTATCTTTGTTCACCCAACCCTTTTTTTACTTTTACTTTTTTCTTCTACATTTGTGTTTTTTTTAAATCAACTTGGAAGATCTTGCACCCATAATTGCATTATTTATTTATTTTATTTTTAAATTTGAGCTGTTTTGTAGCTTAAAAAAAATAAAAAAATAAAACCCCTCTTCATGGATTCAACCATGATAACCAGTAACTACCTGTCGATGAGTCAACGCTACGTCAAGTCTAAATTACGGATAACTAGTAAGTAACTACTAGAACAAAGTTGGAGAATGCGCGAGAGAAAAGAAAGGTAGTAAAAAAAAATACAAACAGAAGTAAGAAGAAGGGTTAAAAAGGTACAAATAAAACCCAATAACTAATTACCTCTCTCTCTACTCTGTAATATTGTTTTACTTTTTTTTTTTTCACCTATGACTGCAAAAGTCCAAAAGCTTCTTCCTCCCCTCAACAATTTCATCAATGAAATCATCAAGTTGGCTCGCAATATTCTCCGCACCAGATCTCAGCACCCCAAAACACGCTTTCAAGTTGTCCACTCCCTCCCTAATCCCGCCGCCGTCAACCTCCCACTCCACCACCCCCTGTGGGCCCCCCCTCTCCAGCTCCCCCCTCAGCTCCTCCATCGCCCCCTTCGACCTCCTGAACTCCCACATCAGAACCCCCGGCCTCTCTCTGATCTGCCCGATCTCCGCCGCCACCCTCTGCTGCAGCCTCGCCGTCGATATCATGAACGATGATCCGAAGATCATGCACCCCTCGTTGTACCCTCCCCTGCAGAAGCTCGACTCCTCCTCCGGCAAGCAGAACACCAGTCCGTACAGCAAGATCATGAGTAGCAGCGAGCTCACGTTCCTCATTGCGTACAGGACTCCCCTGAACCCATTGAACCCATTGAGCTTCGATTCGATGGTGACCCTTTCGTCGAATTTGAGCGACAGCGGCTGGATTCTCGTTTCCATCAGCCCCCTGTTCTCCTCCTCCAATCCGAACGCCTCTCGCCGACACCCAGAAATCGCGCGCACCACCTGTTCGACGAAATACCACAACGAATCAGTCAAACGTATCAAGCAAGTTAAAGATTGAGAATTTGTGATCAAATTGAAAAACCCACCTGGCGAGAGAGCTGGGGAGTGAGATGGCGGTGGGAGTCGAGGGTGGAGGTGATGTTGAGGCCGGAAGTGTAGTAATTCTCCATAGCGGAGACGGCGGACTTGAGGACATGGCAGGCTTCCCAAAGCTTGGAGCTTTCGTCCATGTACTCGTCGAGCCACTTGTCCCCGACGGGCAAGTGGAGCTTCTGGACGAGAAGGGTCAGCTGGGAGTGGAAAGATCGAATAAGGGAAAGAGCCCTTTGGAGGAATTGGATTGACATGAAGTTGTTCGAAAGATAGACCCTTTCGAGATCGTCGATCCCTCGAGTCAGAAACGAATAGAAGCCATTGACAGAGTTGGTGGACGAAGGATCCATTTTTAATCTTCCTCTCCTTTTCAATTTCTTTTCAAATATCTTTTGTTTTGCTTGTGTAGAAAGCTTGAAATTTTGTGTGGGATTAAAAAAAAAGAGGGTGCTATTTAAACGGATGAGAGAGAGAGAGGAGAGAGAGAGGAATGGGATTATGAGGAGGGAATATCTTTAGGAGGAGAAGAAGAAGCAGCTCAGGTTTCTAAGGTTGAAAACGATTGTTGGGAGCAATGATGGGTGTTTCCTATAGAGGGGAAAGGATGAATGGTAATATGCCATTTTCATTGTTTAATGGGATGGGATGAAACGATGTGTGAAAATTAATTATAAAGACATAAGATTTATGAAACAAAACAAAATAGAAGCCTCAAAAAATACCCAAAAAGGAAACAGACTGTCTGTGTGTGCTTCTTCTGAATGAGAGAGAGAGATGTTTTGGGTCATTAGCTAATTAGCAGAGGAGAGGTATACTTATACAAGAAACAGAGCATGAAATTTTCATGAGCCAGCTCCCTTCCAATTTCTTACTTTTCTCTCTTACAATTTTATAGATGTAGGGTGGGGGGTAGAGAGAGAAATTGGTAGAGAGAGAGAGAGAGAGAGAGAGAGAGAGAGAGGTACAAATGCAAGTGGGTATGTTTACAAAATTCTAGTTGGAATTGTATGATATTTTATTTTTTTAATGTTTTGGATTTGAGTTTATTGGTTTGTAAAGTGTTTGACTGGATTGACTGAGTTTCTACTTGTTCTCGTTCCTCTTCTAATTCTCTTTTGGTTTCAATATTATTCTTTTGATTTGAGTGCTCTTTGGCTTCTTCTTTCCTCATTTCCTTCCTCGAGCTACTGACTTGGCTCCTTATTTCCCCCTCTACTCTATTGAAATTTGTGGGTTTTTGTATTTCCTAGATTTATTTTTCTTGTTTTGTTTATTTTTTTCAATAAATGGAATGATGAGGTTCCTTGTATGTGTAATTTGTCTTGTAATTTGTAAACATTCTTACCAATACCAACCATGCAATAATCCCTCTTTTTAGGCCACATTTCCCTTTTAATATCTTGTCTTCAAAGTGTCTCGTTCTCTTAGTCACTTCGGGCCTATTTGGTTGGCTAATCGGGATAGATCGTGACTAATTAAAATAAATTTAAGTCCAGTCTTTTGTTTATTATGTTAAATGTGAGGTAGACATGATCAGATATGATGAGTTATGAATCCACAATAGAGTGTGTTATCTAACCTATCATTAAACATGAGTTACAAGTCTTGTCTTACATGACCATGTCAATCCAATCTCATTTTTAAGGCTCAATCTCATCTAGCTCACCAAACAACTCCTAATGACTAATGATTTATGGTTATTTAGATTTGAATTTAATATCGAGAATTGAAATTGAAAAATTAAAAATACATCTATTTATTCTCCAATCTTGAGATCAAACTAACCTTGAGTGAGGTATGTATCACTTGATCATGGGCGGCTGAGAGAACATTTCTTTTATTAAATAGTTTATATTGGTAATTAATTTTTCCTTTGGGGACAAAATGGATGATGCTTCTTCATGAATTATGCCTGCAACTTGAATTGAATATCAATACATGACCCAATAATTTAATCCTAGCCGTTTAATGGTACTCCTTAGGACCCATCTAACGGCGGAGAAAGTAAATAAAAGTGCGAAATGATCAACTCCATGGGTCCCAAAATTTTGCTGCAGTCCACTCAATGGGGTTATATGAATGATTAAGTTGGTTTTAAGACAATAATCTAAGGCTATAAACATGTTTAAAGGTAAGAGAGGTTTATGTGTAGGTTTGTTTATTGCTTGACAAGCATTATCAATTATTTAATTCTCTTTGGTTTAATAAATTATCAATTATTTATTTAATTTATTTGTTTATTTATGGGGGTCTTAGTTTCTTGATGTGAGGAGGGAGGGGACCAGGAAATCTAATTTATGTTGGGGTATGTGACATTTTAGTGTTGATTTTATTTTAGTCTCGTTGGGTGCTCGTGGTTTTTTGGAAAATATGACGTGATCTTAACTCTTAAGAGGATGTTGGTCTTTTGAGATTTCATTGGAAAGTGAGTAGGAAGAAGAAGAAAAAGAAGCTTATTTAGGAGTTAGGACCAGTGTTTTAAGTGGTGGTGGCCATATCTTACCCATCCATTCTTCTTAACCTAACCTTTTTATACAACAAGTGCGGAATTAAACTACACTGAATAATGGATGAGTCATAATTTACCATTGGCATATTCTAACATTTGATATTTAGTTGAGATTGTTCATTAGAATCGTAATCAAAGATGTATCAGAGATTGTCCCTTTGAATCATAACCAAAGATGTCTCAGTTTTTTTTTTTTTAAATAATCTTAGTAACAAAAGATGATGGTTTGACATCCTAATTTTTTTCAGAGCAATACACATTAGTCCCCAATATTTTGTTTTAGAAAAATACTATAGATACTTAAAAACCAACAAGCATTTACAATTCTAGTACCAATTGGCATGACATTGTTTTAATCGTTTTCATTTGGTTTGACATTGTTTCAAGCGTTGATAATGATTTTATTATAATTTTAAGAATGAATACAAGCATTGCAGAAGACATTCTAAATGAAATTCAAGAGTGTTCCTCAATTCAAGATTTATTTGGTTAATGAATCACAGTATGAACTTTGAGCTTGGCTAACAAACTCAACAAGTTAAAACTTTAATTATCCTAGTACACATGTAATATCTCATTCAGTACTGTACTTGGGGGCAAGGAGCCCCAGCCTGTGACTGACTACCAAAAATTTGATTGTCCAAATTTATTTTTCTCTCAGAAACTCTCAGTTTGATAGTTAAAATATTCAATGAAAACGGGATCTTTTTTTTTTTTTTTTTTTTTTTTTACTTCTTTTCTTGGTGAACTGTAATAATTGAGCTGTTCACCTACTGAATCTCATCCCATATGGAGAAAGTTTTCATGCGCATAGATTGGTATATCATATGTCATTATATAGTTTGAGAGAAGTTTTATTTCTCAAATGTCCTTCCATTTGTATAATGATGTAGTGTATCTTTCTATGTTCTTGGCACACAAAAAAATCTCTCCATATAGGCTTGTATTGACAACTGAACCAGTTGTTCTACTAGGGAGTGCATAAAGAAAGAAGATAACTAGTCCTCTTTCTTTTGCAAAAAAATTCAAAAACTCATATTTTGAATCCAACAAGAACCCCAAAGAAGAAGAGTAATTTCGCTGGACAGTTATTGTGATGTCTCATGTCAATAGTATAATGGTATGGAGCAACATAGTGACAGTATACAATAACCCTAATTCTTTGGTTTGGAATTTTGTTCAATGTTGGATGTAAGGAGTTCCCATTTTTGCCAAGCAAACGAAAGGACTTCCAAGAATCCAAATTTTGCCAAGTGAAATTGGGTAGCTGTGGATTTAGGATCCGGTGGGTGGGTGAAGGGTTGTTTGATTATTAATGGTGAAAGATAAACTCTCTCTTGGAAAGTATAACGAAAATTGCAAGTGGTGAATTGTCCTGGTTAAGATCTTTTTCTACAACCAACTTCATTGCTGGTTGGTTGGTACCAAACTGCACTAATTCTGAAACTACCGAGTACCTATCAACTTTATACCTTTAAGAACCCACTTAATGATTCATGTTGAGACATCCCTGCCAAAGTACAAGAGTTTCTCTCCAACCAGGAGGCCAATTACAACGCCAAAACTTGTCAACATCAGAATAAAACTCCTAAAGTCCCACATCAACCGTGAATGGAAGCTGGAGACTCCCCTCAACTATAAAAAGAGACCATTCTCCTACAATTAATCTCTAATGCAATTATTGTACTTAAGCTCGTCATTAGAACTCACTGATGATGATTATGCTTGAACATTTGCATTGTGCAAACTTTTCATTATTAATGAGAATTTCTCCACCTCCATAGACGTAGCCCAACTTAGACTGAACCATGTATATCTTATGTTTGCTTCTTTATATCTATCTCTTTACATATATCCTTACTAGATGATCAGAGCAACTTTGTGAATGCACAAATTGACACTTTATACATTGTTCCAAAGTCCTATTAATTTTGTGCATCAACAAGGTTCAAATGAACTAGATCAAAACTATTAATATATATATATATATATATATATATATATATATATATATATTTTTTTTTTTTTTTTTTTACAGTGAATGAAAGAGGTTTAACACCTCATGTACGTCCATCACTTGAGGTGAAAGTAATGCAATTGATGGCTATATTTGTCCAACATCCTTTTCATCCCCATCATGATAATTACCAATAAAAGTCTCTATTGAACAATGTTTCATTTTCTTCTAAAATGGGCTTTAGATGGACACAACTTGATGATGGTCCAGAGCCCCCTCTCTCAACCATGAACGAAACAAAGGAATGAGTCGAATGATTGTTTTATTTTAATTCAAATTAGGACACAATAGAAACCCTAAATAGGGAAAGAAAAATAGTTGGCATCAGAAAAGTTGTATCGAGAAAGTTTTGACAATGTACTGTTGTCGAACTCTGCATTTAAATTATTGATTACGTAAACTTTGGTTGAAGAACAAAGTATTCAAGCAAATCTCTACTTTACTATCTCCAAGTATGTCCTCTAATGATCCAATCTCCATTTTTTGGAACTCACCATCAACATTTAGCATAGTGATTTGGACATCCATCCTCCTATTGATTATTATTGACTTAGCTAGCTAAGAATTTTCCTTCAATGTCATATACCAATAATTATTTATTCAGCCTCTTGAACAATTTATATCTTAAGGTTTAACGATTTTCACAATCTTGTTTTACCAAATTTAAACCTAAATCTTCACTGAAGTTTCGAAGATGTTCGAGAAATGATAATTTTTGCATCCCTTAATGGAGAATGCACATATCCCTTCAAAATATTATCCTTCGAGAAAAAAAATTTTGTGAGTGCGAATGCGTGACGAAACAGTGTACAAGATGTCAATTGAAGAAGAGTTTTTTTTTTCTTCATTGAAAATGAAAGTTATATAGAAATTTTTTTGTGTTCTTCAAAATCATTAGGTTTATAAGGAAAGATTGACATTTTTATCATTGAAGAACTATCTCGGTGCATTTGAGTAGGAATTCAAGTTCAAGTTTTGAAGATTTTGCTTGATGATGTTAGACTTAAATGTTCATGCAAGTAAAACACCAATGTATTAACCTTGCGAAGACATCATCCTAGTACAGCAAGCACTGGAAACTGCAACAAGTATTCTTGAACACCTTGATCTGTAAGGAGGGCCTTCTGCACACTCACCACGATCGTGTTACTCAAACCTATGGGGAGTTCTCTAAGTATATGTTTCGGTGGTGTATGCAGGGACCTTCCCTTGGTATTTATACTACTACAACCATAGTGCACATTCTCATAATCATACACCAGGATCCCTTATTGTACAAGGATATAATCTACCAAATCTCAATCCAAATAGGATGGTATCAAGAGCCCTTATTCTCCAATTATAACCGGATTATATACCTTACTTGGAGTCCAAGTTATAGCTTATAACTAAACCTTAATTGCACTTACACTCCATAACAATCCTTATTAACTATATTGACCTATTAGCCTTTGGATTAGAGATGACTCATTCAGAACTATCGAAGACTATGAACTTAGACAAGTCTTCATGAGCTCTTATAATCAATAAATAAGGTTCTCACTTACATGAAGTAATCAATCACAGACTTGGTATAGAAGTGAGTTACAAAACCATGAGTCAAAAGCATTGACTTCATCACTTCCAGGTCCAATCAGTCTTATATCTTAGTATTTAATGCCTTTGGTGAAATTTTCAATCTACAAGAATAGCTCATACATAATTTCATGAAAAAAAACTCAGTTCACATGCCAAGCAATCTCACAACACAACCAAATGCAGCTAATAACCTTTTGCTGCTACATTGTTTCATCGAAAAACACATCAGTTGTTTATAACCTTTCAGCAACCTATTTCCAACAGCAAACATGAACTAAAACTATATTGAAACAATGTATGAATTACTGAAATAACATCATTTTATTAAACCTTCAATTCAACCAAGTGCAGCGACTAGCTAAACATAAAACCAAACTCAATACTAACTGTCACGATAATAACTAACATGCATAATTAAACTACATATTATCATTGGTCCCACTAGTTCAACAAATATAAGGTTGCAATCACTCACATATTGAGTGCATGCTTATGAAAAGCTGCATTTGGTAATACCTTAGTGAGAGGATTAGCAAGCATTGCATGAGTGTCAATGTAATCAACCTTGATCTCTCCAGACTTTACTTTCTTCCTTGTCAACGCATACTTGGTGTTCAAGTGCTTAGTTTTATGGGACCTTTCATTATTCTTAGAATAAAAGACAACATCTTTATTATCACACCAAATCTGAACAGGCTTTGCTATTAAATCCATAATCTCGAGACTACTGATGAAATTTCTCAGCCATATAGCTTGTGATGTAGCTTCATAGCAAGCTACAAACTCAGCTTGCATGGTAGAAGTGGCAACAGTATCTTATTTCACACTCTTCCATGACACTACCCCATTTGCCAACATGAATATATAACTGAAGTTAACTTAAGTTAATCAAGGTAGCCTGCAAAATCTGAGTCATTATAGCCTACTAGTTCGAGTCTTGAATCCCTTTTGTATAGTAGCTAATACTCTTTTGTTCTCTGCAAGTATCTTAAAACTTTCTTGGCAGCTATCTAGTGTGCATTACCATGGTTAGACTGAAACCTTCCCAATATGCTAATGGCATATGCAATATCAGGTCTGGTACATACCTGTTCATACATGAGACTTCTAACAAGAGAAGCATAAGGCTTGCTAGCCATTTCTTTCCTCTCAAACTCAGTCTTAAGGCACTGATCCTTACTGAGCTTTTCTCCCTTTGTCATGGGAACATCACAGCCATTCGAGTCTTCCATATTGAACCTTTTCAATGTATGCTCTTTGTGATAAACCAAGTAGTCCTTTACTTCGATCCCTTGTGATCTGAATACCAAGAATAAAAGTTGCCTCTCCCATATCTTTCATCTTAAAGTGTTTGGACAGAAATTTCTTGGTGTCACTTAGCAATGATGCATTATTGCATGCTAATAATATGTCATCTATGTAAAGAATGAGAAAAATAAAACGGTTTCCATTCCTTTTCATGTAAACACACTCATCACTAGGGCTTTCTTCAAAACCATGTGATGAAACAACCTCATCAAACTTCAAATTCCACTATCTCGAGGCCTGTTTCATTCCATAAATGGACCTGTTAAGTTTACATACCAAATTATCTTTCCCTTCTTAAATGAAACCCTTTAGTTGCTTCATGTAGATCTCTTCTTTAGGATTTCCATTCAAGAATGCAGTCGTAACGTCCATTTGATGCAAAAGTAGATCGAAGTGAGCCACTAGTACCATGCTCACTCTAAAATAGTCTTTTGTAGATACTAGAGAAAATGTTTCATTATAATAAACCCTTTCTTGCTGAGTATAACCCTTTGCTACGAGTCTGCTTGGTATGTTTCAATATCACCCTTTGAGGGCTAGTTTGGTATTGCTGTGCTTTGAAGAAAAAAACACTGTTTTTGTTGTGCTGTGAGAATAAGCTCATTTTTGCTGCTTCACATTTTTAGTTTTTTTTTTTTCACCAAAAATTGTGAAAATAAGCTGTATTTAAGTATTTACCAAACATTTTTTTTAGCTCAGCTTTTTTTTATACCCATTTTTTATAAAAGCACCTCAGTACCAAACCAATACTGAGTCTATTTTGGTCATGTAAACCCATTTGCAGCTTATTGGTTTACATCTTTGTGGAAGCTCAACCAACTCCCACACTTTGTTTTTATTCATGGAATCCAATTCTGATTGCATAACTTCTTGCCAATGTGCATTATTGAGACTCTCAATTGCTGCCTTGAAGTTTAATGGATCTTCTTCTTGACTACTAAACTCAGCTTCTTACAGATACACAAGGAAATCATCTGAGATTGTTGGCTTTCTTACAAGAGTGGATCTTCTGGTTTCCATATGCACATGCTCAATGTGCTCCTCTTGAATGGTTGATGTGTTGTTCAACTGCACATGTTCTTCTACAATTATTTCTTCTTATTAAGTAGCTTATGTTGGTTCTGCAACTTGCTCATTTTGCACTGGAATTGGTACAACAACTTCATCTTTCACAACATCAGCTAGGGTTTCTTTTTGCATTGCTGTGATCTTTTCATTCCAGTCAAGATTTTCCTCCCATTGATCATCATTAACTTCTTCAATGAAATTGGCTCTCCCAGTTTCAATGAATCTCGAAGTATAATTGGGGCAATAAAACCGGTAACCCTTAGTTCTTTATGGATACCCTATAAAAAAGCATGTGATTGTTCTTCTTCTCCATTGGATTGTATGCTCTTGCTTATGCAGTATATCCCCAAATTCTCAAGTGGTTTAGCACTAGTTTTCTATTAGTCCACAACTTGAAGGGTGTCTTGGGGACAAACTTGCTAGGGACCCTATTTAGCAAGTAATTTGCAGTTTTGATTGTCTCCCCAAAGAAAAGTAGGTAGCTTCGAATTACTGATTAATATCAAACTTAAACTTTGATTTAATAAGCCTACTAACTGAGACTAAATTCCTTCTCATGGAAGGTATATAAGTAACATCAACCAAATCTAGCAAAATAATAATAATAATAATAATAATAATAATTCAAGCCTAACTACTCCAATGAACTCCACTACAACTCTAGCTCCATTGCCCATGAAAACTGACACCTCATCCTTGTTTAGCACCCTCTTACCAATGTACCGCTGCAATGAGTTTGTTACATGAATTGTAGCACCAGTGTCAAGCGACCAGGTATCATAAGACATCTCAACCAAATTCAATTCAAAACAAACTGAAATTTTATGCACCATACCTTCGTTTTTCTTACTTTCTTTGTTTTCCTTCCAATGTTTATAACTAGTGCACTCCTTTTTCAAATGTCCCACCTTTTTGCAAAAGAAACATTTTATTCCAACACCTTTATGAACTTTCAGATGGTTATTGCCCCTATTGACCCTTCTCACAACCCTTTTATCGTTTTTTTGTGGAGGATTGTCTTTCTCATTGGGAGGATTTGCAAGGTTGACATTCTACACTGCATTGACTTGTTTCTTCCCCTTATCTTGTCGAATATTTTGCTCTTCATGCACACATATGGCAATCAGCTCGTTGAGGTCCCATTTTTGTTTCTGAGCTATGTAAGTACTCTTCAACTGAGAGTACTCAGGGGATAAGGAATTTAGGGTGAGATGAACTAGAAAAGGATCATCTATCTTAATGTTAAGTGCATTAAGTTTTGCAGCTGCATCAACCATTGAGAGAATATGCTCTCTCACATCACCACCAAGGTACTTAGTGGTTATAAAGGTGTTCATTAGTGTTCCAGTTTCAACCTTCTCGGATTCCTTGAACTTTGCTTCTATGGAGTCAAGGTATGCCTTAGCATTGTCTGACTCAGTGATTGCCCCTCAAACCAGATCAGACATTGATCTTTTGATTACCAACAACGCCATTCTGTTAGCCTTAACCCATCTTTCATATTCATTCTTCTTTTTTGCAGTTACATCATCATCAGGCTTGGCTAGTTCATTCTTTCTTAGAGCTAAATCGAAATCCATGAGCTCTAGTGTTATTACAATATCTTGCCTCCACTTCTTATAGTTGGTTCCATTGAGTGTTTGAATTGAATTCAGGGAGTTAATTACTAAAATATTTTCAAAAAAAATAAGTATTCAAGCCTTTATATTCTGCATAGCTAAAACAACTCAATCATTGTTTGATTTTTCAAGGTTAATCAGTAGTAGTGCAAAACATATAAGTTGCATAAGTAATGGTAAGGCCATCCACCTTTGTTTGGCAATTAACTTTCACATCTTATGCATCTTGTACATTTTCACTGAGCTATCAGTAACCGAACTAATGTAGATTAGTCACACCTTTATTTGGAGATATAACATCATTGTTATGGCTACTGATATAAGATGATTAATTAAACCTTGAATTTTTAGCAGTTCTTGAATGATTGAAACGAGTTTGTTTGTGTCTCATTCATTCAATTACATCTCAAAAAACATTGATCATGTTATAAATTTCAACATGCTATGAACCTTAAAACTTTCGATCATTATACATTCTTAACAATCAAGACTTCTGAAGCAAACAATTTCTGAGTTTTAATAGGCCAAAATCAGTTATGCATGGTAGACAATTTTAGAGTTTTCGTGAATACAAACATGATACAAGAAGCAGTCATGGCACTTGTTTGCAGTCTTATATGTATATATTACTTAGTTTTATATTCAATCGAGATTCACATACATGTGCAGGGATAATATCTCTCAAACTTTGTATATATAAGTATGCATGCAAGCATTAAATATAGCATCGGGAAAGAAACCAAAATCAAAACTTGAAGAAATTTCAGTTCATTCATATTGCATGCATGATTTCATGTATGTTAGTTCTCTTATGGATTTTAACTACATAAACATTGGCTATGATACCAACTGTTAGACTTAAACGTTCATGCAAGTAAAAAATGTACTAACCTTGCGAAGACATCACCCTAGCATAGCAAGCATTGAAAATTGCAGCAAGTACTCTTGAACACCTTGATCTACAAGGAGGGCCTTCTGTTGGAGTAATAATAGAAAATATGAAAATTAACAATATAATTCCAATGATAAGAATCATAAAGAAATTCACAACATCAATTATATATGAGATTAATATAAACAACTAGAGTAAAAGTTAGAATAACTGACAAACTTGGAGATTGAGGCTTGCATAAATGCAATGTCCTAAAAATAGAATTTCGCCCCTACTCTTGTGCTTGTAGTTCGATAGGCGTCCATCTCCCAGGATTCAACAATCTATAATCCGAAGTCAAAGCACTTTAATCTTCGGACTCTAGCGAACTTTATATATTCCGTACTCTCAAGACACGACTCGGAATTTGACTAAGAATGAGAGAAATAAGTGGGGAAACCCTATTTCTCAAAAGAGTAGAAATTAACTCTAATTTTTCTATATCTTAATGATAATGGTTTCATGAGTTTATATAGAACCCAAGTACTTCTTGTTAAGGAGATGTAACTTTTCATCTATAAGTATACATCACTTATCAAGAGAATACATCTAAACAATATAACCTTTCTAAGAAATTAGTTAACACTATTTTTCATTCAATTATTAAAATTATATATTACAATATTTTATACTATAATATATAATTTCCAACACCTTCTGCACACTCATCACGACCGTATTACTTGAACCTATGGGGAGTTCTCTAAGTATATGTTTCGGTGGTGTATGCAGGGACCTTCCTTTGGTATTTATACTACTACAACCCTAGTGCACATTCCCATAATCATACACTAGGATCCCTTATTGTACAAGGATATAATCTACCAAATCTCAATCCAAATAGGATAGTATTAAGAACCCGTATTCTCCAATTATAACCGGATTATATACCTTACTTGGAGTCCAAGTTATAGCTTATAACTAAACCCTAATCGCACTTACATTCCACAACAATCCTTATTAAGTATATTGACCTATTAGCCGTTGGATTAGAGTCTAACAACCAACAAATGAACCCTAGCTAGAGCTATTAGGTGCACAATTAGTTTGCTTCCATTTTAAGGATGGTATGATCCATTTTTCTTTCATCTCAAAAGATACATTGTCATTTTAAAGCAACTTAATTAGCTGTGTAGAGTCGACAATCAAATCCTACGAATAATTTACAATTAAGAAAGTATGAAAATATCCGTAACACATGCTATCAAAATTGACATTGCGAATAATGAGCTTGGTGATTAGGATTTTTCTTTTCAATTTTGCATCTTCAACCTATAGAGTCTCGGGTTTAAACCCTCTTCCTCCCCTTAATCAATGTAGCTTAAAAAAATAGTTTTAACTATTGAATCTATAAGTAAGAAAACTTTTTTTTTTTTGTTTCCATCGACTTACGCCAAAATATAAAATTATTTTCAGCTATTGAATTACGATATTTACTGATAAGGGTATAGTTTAGGATATATGACACAGTAGGTTATGTAATTTCCATTCAAACCCTAACCTCATTTACCATTTCTTTTTGCCAAACCTTAACCTCCATTTACCATTTGATCTGCGCTTTTGTCCCCCTAAGAAATTTTTCATTGCACCCAGAACATGGGTGATATAATATGTGTCATTATATAAGTGGAAGAAAGTTTTGTTTTTCAAAATATTAATTTTTTAACACAACTATTCTGTCACTTGTATAATAGCACGAGGTGTATTATTTTGTGTTCTGAGCACGTCGAAAAATCTGTCTTTCTTGTGGTGCATAGTTATAAATTATAATCAACTGAGATTAAACTTGAAGCATAAACAGTTCAAGCAAAAAAAAAGGCTGGGAAGTGCATTAAGTACGATCTTTGAGCAGCAAAGATGCTCCACTTATCGCAGACACTGGCAAATCACTGCCTCATTTGGTAAAAAGGGGCAAAGTTAATTAGCTAAAGCTAGGTTAAAGCATCAGCTGTGTTTGCGTGACACATGGCAGTGAGTGCCCAAATACAACCGAATGACTCCAGATTCTTTTCCGTGATTGTTTTATACTGTATTTTATGTAATTAATTAATTACAATTAGTGAAAGTTTCGTATCTCAATAGGGACTGTTAACCGGAATATACATATTGTACTATTTTCTATACATCAAAACAAGAAGTCATGTTTTTTATATGGTGTGGTTGACAATAATCAAAAGCTGCTTGATTGTGGGAGGTCTTGAGTTTGATGTTCCGAGCTGATGAGTCTACTTGATTGTAGCCACAGGCAGGGTAAAATTTTTTATAACCTCTTCAAATCTGGAAAGGATGGATAACCGTCACTTATAACCAGTTGTCATTCTTAAAAAAAAAAAAAAAAAAAAAAAGATAAATCATACATGGTTAAAAGGAATCCTTGTTAAATCGATTATTTTAAGTGAAGTTAATGGGATCGCTTATCATTGTTGTTATTGTTGCAAGTATATTTGTACCCAATACAATGTATTATTATTCTTGAAGATCTTGGAGTAGCTACATTATCTGTCCATGTATTTTAATATCGAGCACCAAATCTTTCTTTTCAATTGACTTAGGTGCTAGGATTCAGAAAATTCTCAATCATGTGGATGAAATCAACCGAAAAAATCATTTTGATGGAATCTTACGATATCTATGGGTTTCTTTTTTGTTGAGAATTGAAGACGATCTTGAACCAGCGACATTGGTTGGTTTCCTTATTTTCTTTACTTTAATAAAAGCTTTTTTTTTTTTTTGTTGCATTAGAGAAAACGAAATATGAATCTATTCTAATCTTTTTTTTATTTTTTTTTTATTTTTTTTTATGAATGAGAGCGTTAGTGGGTTAAATTGTTGGTTGTTTGGAGGAAGGAAGATCGGTAGAAATCAAATGCACATCAAAATACATAGATATAATTGTTTTCCGTCGCTGCAATAATGTTATTTTCATCTCTAATGGCGGTTTTTTTTTCCCTTGGCGCATCGATGGAGCACAAATAGCCCCCATAGAAAAATTAACCTTTACACGTTTAACACACCAACACAACTCACTTCGTCCCTTTACACATTGCACCTCTTTGGGCTTGAGTGCAAGCCTATGTGAGAG
This sequence comes from Malus sylvestris, assembly GCF_916048215.2. Taxonomy (NCBI): domain Eukaryota; kingdom Viridiplantae; phylum Streptophyta; class Magnoliopsida; order Rosales; family Rosaceae; genus Malus; species Malus sylvestris. The sequence goes on from NC_062267.1 coordinate 20,651,867, forward strand.
ATGGAGAGAGAGTCAACTAGTTATCCTTTTTATGGAAATAAACTAGTAGGATTCTTCAAAATGATGATAGATATTGAAGAAAGGGGCCAAGTAAAGAGCCTAAAATAAAATCCAAACCCCCCTTCTTCTCACTTTGGATTTATAGAATATTAAAAACCCATCAACCCTTTTTTGACTAGAGGTTTACAAGTTTTTTTTTTTTTTTTAACAAATGACATTATTTACACTAATAACTACTCCAATCCTTAGAGTAAAACTCAAATTTTAAGTTCTAAACTTAACCCAAGTTGCTCTAACCCTTGGGGCAAATATGAGTTAAAACTCAAAACTCATTTCTAGGACAAATTTAGCCCAAAATTCCCCCCTATGTTAGTGGAGTTAGCCCCCCATATATGTATATTTTTTTTAGTTTTATATTTATAAATTTATTGAATCTAACAGTTAAGATCTAATTTGATCAAATCCAACGGTAAAAAAATATATAATTGTCCAAATTTAAATCAAACGGCTAAAGTAATTAAAAAAATTATTTTATGTATTTCATATTCTTTTGTAGTGTTCCACGAGTTTCATGGTGTCGGTTTGGTGATTTTTCAATATTTATCGGAATCTAAATATATTTAGGTTAAAATGTTAATAAATTAAATTAGGATAGTCTACAAATTTTTGGTTTTTTTAAAAGTTAATTTAAGAAAAAAATATCCTAAATTTATTATTTAATAATCTTGGGCCCAAAATTTAACTCATAAGGGTTGGAAGAGAAAAACTGTTTCTAGATTAAAAATCTTAGGTTTTATCCCAAGGGTTAAAGAGGTGGGAGACTAGGTAAGCTTCACATTGAGCTAACAATAATGTAGTTCAAATTTGTTTTTCACAAAAATCAAACCTAAGACCTCAATCATTTATAAGTGAAAAAAAAATCATTAGACCGTAGTACTAAGTAACATGTTTACAAGGCTATTAGTTAGCCATAAATCCTTCTTTACTTTTTGGCATCAAACTAGGCAGAACCTACTTCAGGATTCCCTCGCACTATAGGGTTCCTTTCAAACACATGTCTCTCTCTCTTTCCATACCCTAAAAGGAGGACGAGCCTTATATTATTTTGCAGCCAAGGTGAAAGTTTGAAAACCATCGACTTTCCTAAAGCAATATTTTTATATAGTGCTTTATATAGGCTTTACATTTATAACTAGAGTGACCTAAAAAAGTCTCTGCCTTGAAAACCCTAGTTTCCGTAGTATATATGCATTATTTTCGTATAGAACATGCGATTCCGTGAAGGGTTCTATTACTATATCACGATGTGCATGAGTGGGAGCTGCATGCGACGTGGTGCCAATTCAATGGTCGAAACCTCTCAATGGTAAATTAGCATTACACTTGTAGAGATGCCAAGCACATAAGACTTTGACAGATCTGGCCATTCAATGAGTGCCTTAGCTAGCCAACTCATTGTACTATTGCAATATTGAGTCCCCATGACGATTTTTGCATTTGAAAGTAATTGATCATGGGAAATGTGGTAAATTTACTAACCACCCCTTCTATCATGTTTCTTATGAGGATGAGACTCGGTTTTAATAGTGATTGTTAGCTTAATATACATGGTGGTTTTATTTTCTGGCAATTTAATTTTTTTGGACCTTCTTGTTGTTTAACTTGATAGTTGCATACTACTAGTGTTTTGTGTGTCTCTGGATATTTTCACAGGCAGAATGAAGTTGGTTGGACGTGTGTTATAACTCAATATCCATTATTGGCCTCATATGTCTTTGTTGCCCCCAGTGGTGGTCCAATCATACACTCACACTGTGAAAGACGTGATCAACAATGTGAGTCAGTGAGCCACACTGGAGGAGAACAATTTTAAGATCTCCCTCAAATCCTATTAAGTTGAATTCAGTTCTCTGGGTCCTTAGACTATCTGTGCATATATAGACTTTGTTTAGATGACAAATGCTGGCGATGCTTTATGTTTCTAGATTCAGGAGGAACCAAACATGAGGTTGGAACAATGCAATATTAAGTAAGCTTCTTAGAATTTGTAATCGATGTTACTTTTCATTCAAATGTCATGTGTTATGTGTGCAATATAGGCACCTAAAAACATGTTTCCTTAGTCAATCAAAGTATCTTTCAAATTTTACTTTTCAAACGAATTTCTCTCTTTAAAATCATTATTGGCAAAGATTAGCTGGCAATCGATCACACAAATAGAGAGAGAGAGAGAGAGAGAGAGAGAGAGAGAGAGAGAGAGAGAGAGAGAGAGAGAGAGAGAGAGAGAGAGGAGTAGTAACTTTGTAGCCTTTGTGTGCTTTAAGGCCGCCCACAGGCATCATACCACTGCATGCTTTGTTTAAATTCTTTTGTGGGCTACTTATGGATGAATTTAGATGGAGCTTTTGGAGATAGATACGTACAAATGGAATGGTCTAATATCCGCTGTTATTTTGGATGATTTTGTAATGTATTCTAAAGTCACTTGGTAGAACTTTAACTTTGAGCCAAAATTTGGGTTCGGGCTACAATGGTACATGTACAGGCTTTATACAAGATTTAATCGTTGTAAAAATTTATTAAATTTCCTATATGCAAAATTTAACTTTAATTTTACGATCACTCAATGTTACATAACATAGAAGAAAAATTATGTAATATGACATGAAAACTTTAAAGTTTTCATTCCAAATAGTTAATACAAAAGCTGCAATAATATTTAGTATTATGGAGTACAGTTTAGTGATATTTCTTTTTACTTGTAAGTGAGATGTCTTAGGTTCGATTCTTGTCAAAAACGAATTTGAATTACATTATTAGTAGTCTATTGTGAGGCTTAGACCATCTCCAACCCTTGGGCTAAAAGCCAAATTTTTTAGCCCAGAAACATATTTTCTGCTCCAACCCTTCTGCCCTAAAATTTTAGTCCGGAATTATTAAAGAATGAACTTAGGCTAATTTTTTTCTTAAATCAATTTTTTTTTTAAAAAATAAATATGTAGATTATTGTAAATTAATTTTATGAACATTTTAATCTAAAAAAATTTAAATTCCGATAAACATTTGGCATTTAGCCCGGGGGAAAACTGGGGGGTATTTGGCCTAGAAATAATATTTGGCATTTAGCCTAAAATTTTAACATGGGTTGGAGAGTGTTTAGGGGGGGGGTAATTTGGCTTTTAGCCCAGGTTTGGAGATGGTCTTAGCCTATTTTCCCACCCTTTTGGTAAAGATAATATCGTTTCTTAAAAAAATAAAATAAAATAAAATATAAAAAAAACCGCAATAATATTTCTATTGCTAGCTTTGGCAATATATTCTCCTACTTGCCACTACCCCAAGAGGATACTCGCCTGATCTTCTTTGTGAGGATCCTGGAAATCCTCTAATCACATTCATTCATAGCATATCGTGCGGTCAGAAATCATTGTAAATTTTTTTATTTAAAATTGAAAATAAACAATATCTGACAAAAACTGACCGGATGTGATTGGAGGATCCCCAGGATCGTCACAGAGAGGATACCTAATCCTATGGTGTCCAATCCGGTTAATTGCAACACAAAAATGATAAAAGGGTTATAACCCAATAAGCATATTGCATTTGGGAAAGGTCTAGACCCCAAAAATACTGGGGAATTAATACACACGTGTTTATTCTTTACTGTATAATTGAATTAAACAAAAAAGAACTAAGAGATAAAAATAAACAAGATGTGCAGATAGAGAAAAATGGTGTGTAGAAATAGGATGTGGCTATAACATCCTATGAATTTAAGTTCAACATAAACGAAGTGGGTGAAGATTATGAAGGTATATGATATATTTCTCTAAATTTCACTCATTTATTTAACACAACATTAAATACAACGCGGTAGTGTAGAATCTCCGGCAGAAATCATTTGCCTTGAATGGTGTAAACTTTGTGGTGGCTAAACCTAAAAGGTGAAACCTTTAAATCATTGCGGCTTGCTAGCACTGTGAAAAGGCTGTGAATATAACTGTAAGGGGCGGCAACTGCATAGTCTTAGAGCCGCAAAAGGAGTTGCATCTCTGCCCAAAAAAAAAATTAAAAAGAAAGAATTGTGGGTCGGATTTTTGTTTTGGTTCCCGGCGGCAGCAGCAGCCACCTTGGCTCCGGAGGAGGAGGAGGAGGAGGACACTTGTTAGTTGTTGGGTTTATAAATGAGATGAGCTTTGTACTGTGGAATTAAATGCATGTTTCTCGTATCAGTAACTTTTTCACGAGAGAACGACTTATATGACATGTGTACATGTCTTAATTTTATAATTATGTGACGCTACTGTGTCAATGTACTTGCGTCATGTAAGTTATTCTCTTCCTTCATGTACTTCTTTGGTATTAACAAAAAAAAAAGTATAGCAAGCAGATAGTTGCATTCAATTGGATGTGAGAGAGGGAATATTTTTTAGATGAAATGAAATAAATGGGGGCTTAGTTTAGCAGATTGATGGTTTCATTTAAAATTAAGAGAAACACTTTCATGCGTAGTCTTCTTTTTTTCTCACGTTGTAGTCGTCTGTTTTTTTTCCCTTGTAAGAGGGATGTGCCTCTTACTCTCACTGAAGCTCCAAAACCCTAGGCTCCATTTTTATGTGTTGAAGCTGTCTCCCCAGCTCATCCATCTTCCACTCTGGTAAGGACAAGTGAAAACGTTTTCTCCTTTCCATTTTATGAGAATATTGCTGATGGGCACTTGGCCTTACATCGAAATATTCAGATTTAAAATAAAATGAAATAAAATAGGAGAGAGAGCACGCCCGGTGGGACTCGAACCCACAATCGCCTGATTAGAAGTCAGATGCCTTATCCATTAGGCCACGGGCGCTACTTGTTAAATTTGACCCGAACAATTCATAAATATGAGCAATTCTGTCCATATATTGGGTGACCCCAGGGGAACAAACCAATGCAGTTTTACAGTGCTTTTCAATTGAATTTATCCAAAGTAGTAGCACTCAATTTATCAAGTTAAACTTCAAAGCTTAAATTCAAAATTCTCCGTCTGCATTGAGTAATTTATAGAGTCGTAACACAACCTTCAAAATCAGCTCAAGAACATGTACAAAATGTTATTTCACTCCGATGTATCCACGAGAGATTATATCTATATAAAAGGAGACGGTTGCATCTATGCCTCACGCCAACCCAGTTTTTCTGCAAATTTTGCACTGCAAAAGTGAGAGGCCATTGACCTTTCTCTTCTATACTTCCAAAATTAGAGGGATATGCAAACAATGGAAAAAACAGGAAGAAAAAAAAAATGTTGCGTAGATACAACCGGGCAGCTATCAACCCAGTATTGATGCTAGGAATTTGTCTCTCTCTCCATGCTGTTGCAATAGTCACCAAGACCGACAATTTCTATGAGCATATCACACTGCACAAGTCATTCACCCGATCTTGAGAGACGTTTGTGTATGGAAGAACCCTGAAGTTCCCATTGCTCATACAGGTCAAAGTCAGCTGTTCATTGCTCACCATGGTCTGCAGCATTCAAGGTCAATCATAAGGAATTCAAATTAGAACTCGTTTGACTGCATTTGAAGTGAGTGACGAGGAGGACGAGTAACTTTCAAATGGAAAAATGTTAATGCCACTTGAGTGCACAGGAAGTGAGTTACTAGGAGGAAGAAGTTATAATTAAGGTACTACTCATTATGCTAAAATGTGAATGAAACAGGCAAGCTAGTCCATCATAAAATGTAAGAAACTCAAGTGAATATAACCGGAAAATTAGTATGGGATAATTATCCATCCTGACGAGAAAATTGTTCTAGCATCTAACACTATTCTCATCATATGTGCTGCATTGCACTAATGTAGCATAGTTTATCAGTTACCAACGGAATTCTTAATGTCCATTATCTTCCCAAGCTGACAAACAAGACAAAAACATTATTTTCCCATGTTTTTTTTACGCAATTAGAATTCTGATCTTTCCCTATCAGTCTCTTTAGATGATTAATTTTGTACTGTAAGAATCCCCCTGTGTAGTGCTTTCTGATCAGGGTGATTTGATGCTCAATGACTATTAAACACTGTAACTGAAATTTATATGTATCGTTTCTCACTCTCGGCAAGCTTTACTCCTTATTAATCCTAGAGTGGACCGAGATTCTTCTCCAGAAACCAGTGAATAAAATTGAAATGCAGTGTCTCAGTGTCTTTACACGGCAAGCTTTATATGTACTGTTTCTCACTCTCAGCAAGCTTTACTCCTTATTAGCATTGTGAAGAAAGAAACTAGTGCATAAAATTGAAATGTAGTGTCTCTTCTTATGCTAATTTATTTTTCATCTAATCTAATTTTAGAATGCTAAAATCAGGAATATACATGTTAAGGTGCTAGGATCAGATAAATACATACCTCACAAAAAGTTTCCATGTCCCTGCAGCTCCATCCTTTGAAAGGGATACAATCAAAATGCCGGCACCACCTGCAGTACTGATTCAGGTCAATGCCTTGCAGAACTGCAACAAGACATCCAGCCAGCCTGCAGATCACATGGCAAAGCTCCTCTTATAAAACTCATGCCAAATTTAAAATGACAAGTAACAACAATGTACGGAATTTTCCATAAACAGGAGAACCGCTCACATAACACCAAAGAGAACAAAAGCCAAACTCCTATAAACTGGTCTGTCCAGCTTCAGCCTCATCCTCAACTTGATAGAACTTTTGAGATCATAATCAAGGAGGCCTCCTTTCTCTTGAGCCAGTTCTCTGACCTTAGGACTGGATAAAAGCACAGATCCAAGTAGGAACCCTGATATAAAGCCTCCAATGCTCGAAAAGTTGTCCACATAAGGTAGCAAGCCGAGGAGAAAATTCCCAATGGAGACAAATAGAACTGATACTAGAGCTGTGAACTGTAACAAAATGAAGGAGGAATCATTACACGCTTAAATTAGATAAGGAGGAAGAGATCTCAATCTGAATGAGAAAAGCAGAGGGTGGGATACCTTATTGGTGTACATTTCCCAGTTCTGAATCAGCGCTGCAAGTGTAGCTCCAAGTAACCCATATAGAGCTCCAGAAGCACCAACTGCTGGGTGTTTCTCAACAAAGAGTGCAGCCACCAACGTACCAACAAAAGCAGAGAGTATATAGATTAACCCTGCCATTACTGTTTGAAAAACAAATTGGGAATATCAGTGTCTAAAAATTATAAGAGGTAGCCTTATTGATCTTGCAAATTAATGTATACAAATGGAAATGTGAAGGAAAATCTACATGGACCAAACTCTTGCTCCAAGTGAATTCCAACAAAAACGACACTGCAAAGGTTGATCACAAGGTGGATGGCTCCGGCATGCAGACATGGAAATGTGAAAAGACGCCATGTTTGGCGATTCTCTGTCAAAAAGGTCCGTCGAAGAGCTCCCATTTCATCAAGCCTGTAATGCCACTATCAATTACGGATTGAAACCGGTATAGGAAGCCCTCTACCAAAGACTACAAACAAGTTCATAGAGGCCTCTCACTTCTCAAGCACAGCTTTTAGAATCACTATTTTAATAATTTGATAGGTAAGGCCAAATTCTAAGACCACAAAATCAGCAAAACATCGATTTTGCAGCCCAAAAACCTTCAATTGATCATAAACTTAAGAACCAAACGCGTTATGTAAGAAAATTCCAAGAGTTTACAATAATTTGGTATAACCCTTTGATCAAACTTCAAAATAACGGAGCATATTATGCATAAAGATAAAAGCTTTTTTTATTTTCTCAGCAACCAAACAGAGGAAACCCGATTAAACCCTCGATACACCCAGAAACACAGAAAATTAAATGATTAAGATGGATGGTCTCAGAAACCCTAACAATTATTTGCGACATTTTCTCAGCAACCATCCAAACAGACAGAACCCACCCAAACCCACACAAGATTTCGCCAAGAAAACTCATCTCCTCTTGAAACCAAACAAAAATTAAAGCTTGAAATCAAGAACGAGAGAATCACACTCACGTGGAAGCGGAAGGGCCAAGTAGCGGGTTCTCGGAGAGTGGCTGAAACGACAGCCGGCCAAAGGCTTTGAGGGCGCAGTCGCCACGAGACTTGTGCCAGCAGTCGTTGACGACCATAGTCGCCGTGAAGGCCACGATGTGTAGGATCACGAAGAGAGATATGAGCCATGTGTCGGCTCGACGGCGGCGAGTGCGACGGTAGCGGGAGGCGAAGAAGGAGAGCTTGGGTTCTTGAAGAGTTTCGGGAGCTGATTCAGTGTGGAATGGAAGCGGAGGAGGCTTGATGTCGATCTGGGTCTGAAGCTTTGATGGGTCTGCGGCCATTGTTGGTTGCTCTCTCTCTCTCTCTCTCTCTCTCTCTCTCTCTCTCTGCAAGAATGTGGGGAAATGGGTTTTCTTGGAGAAGACGACTCGCTGATTTCCAGCTGTTAACCAGTTGGGCTCTGGCGGGAAGGCTCTTTAAACCGTTTCAGTAGCGTACTGAAATCGCTGAAACGACGTCGGACAAGGGCTTATTATTCTTGTTGGTATAAATAAGTATAAAAGCAGATAGTTAACGACCGGATCCGTGGCGCAATGGTAGCGCGTCTGACTCCAGATCAGAAGGTTGCGTGTTCGATTCACGTCGGGTTCAATGCCCAATGCCGGTTTCTTTTTTATTTATTTTTTTATGTTAATTTTGGTTGGTATATTGTCATAATCAATGTCCTAAAAATCGGCCTAGGCGCTAGGCGGTGGCCAACTCCGGGATTAATGCAAAATCGGGACAGGGATTAGGCGGGTGCCGAGGAGGCCTGAGCGGCCCTTGGGCGGCCTAGGCAGTCTGGGAATTTCAATTTTTTTGTGTTCGAACTTGAGAAAGGATGATGAATGCTTCTAATATGTGTTCTGGTTTTTCTGGACTTCATGCTTCTGGTCTGTGTTCTTGCAAAGAGGAAGAAGATGAGAGAAAATTAGTTTCTCTCTCTTCCTTCCACACCCACGTAATCACTTTTAGACTATTTATTTATTTATTTATTTTTGTTTCTGTCCATTCAAGTTTGGACAAGTATCATCTTGACTTTTCTTAAAGTAAAAAGGTTATCAGTCCATTCAAGTGCTATTAATTTTTTTCTCATTAAAAAAACATAGATTGTCAAGCTTTCAGTTGATAGCATGCTATTGATTTTTGGAACTTGTTAGATACATATTTTATTATTCTTTTACTATCTTATTCAGGGATTTCATACAAATATAATTTTGTAAGTGTCAGTATACTCTTAATTACAAGATATACAAGAAATTTATCTAACTCCGCCTAGGCGACCTAGGTGCTTGCCTTGGCTGCCTAGGTGCTTGCCTTGGCTGCCTAGGCGCTTGCCTAGCCGCCTAGGGACTAGGCGCCAGCCGACCGCCCGACTAGCTCTTAGCATTTTTTATAACCTTAGTCAAAATAAATAAAAACTCTCACATTCTTTCTTTTTTCTCAATTTCCATGATATAATTAGTTGCATATGACTTATATTCATGATCATTCCACACATTTCAACATATGACTTATATTCAAGATCATTCCACACATTTCAACATCTCACTTCTCTTCTAATAAGTTGCCTTTCGTAAGAATAATTATTGGGTTTCCTAAAACGGACTAAAAAAGGTTGATCAGGTATACGAGGATCAATAAGTTGCCTTCGCAGCTAGGAAAAAGAATCGCTTCTATGTAATTCAAAGTGAAGATGACTACAAAATAGAGTCATTGGAGACCCTCCAATCTATAGTTGGATGATATTTTATGTTGATAAAGGTGTATAAGTTTATATGGCATTTTAGTTTATGATGTTTACGTTTGAGTTTTTGAATAAATTTTGTGCTATCTTATGTACTACCTTATGGGCGCGCTTGTTTGGCAGGATTAAGTTTCACTGGACTGGACTACTTAGCTAGAATTAGTAGTCTTGTGTTTGGTGTAAATTGGGATTTTGTTTAATGGGATTAAGCCGGACTCGTGCCGACTAAATCCTTCGCTAGGTGGGCTTAGCGAGAGCCACCAAAAACGAGGGGATTCGTAGTCCCGTTTCTGTTCTTGCTTCACGTCGTGTTTCTGTTCTTCGCTTCACCTTCGTTTCTGTTCTTCGCCTCAGGCTTCACCCCGTGTTGCTTGCTTCGTTTCTCTCCTCCTCCCTCTTCTCCATCTCAGAGGATCTCCAAATCTACAATATTGGGTTTGACAGAAACGGATCCAAGAAATCCAAGCCATCGCCGTCTCTCACTTCCTAGACTCCACAAACCCGACTCGTCGCCGGTCAGCTCGCCAGACATCGTTGCAGGCCCGTTCCACCGCTCCACACACTTGCGGCTTCGATTGAATCCATAGACTTAGAAAGCTCTCTCCAGTTCGAATTTTGCACCGAACAAAACCCAAAAAACCAAGCTTGATTCTTTGTTTTGCAGAAAACAATTTGGCAGTTAATCGGAAAAAATAGGGGATGGAAGGAAAGCATGGGATAGAGAGAACAAGGGTGATAAAGAGGGAGAAAAAGCTGAAGGCTTCCAGAGAGAGGGAAAGTATTATTAGAATAAAAAGGTATAATTAATTAATATAATATTATTAGATATGAATTAAAAAAATATAATATTGTAGTTTGTTATTATCCTTATTTTTAGTCCGACACTGCATCAAACACTTCAGTAAGCTAGTACAGTTTAGTCTACTATAAGCCAATCCAGCTTAGTCCCTGCAGCTAGTCCAGTCCGAGACATTCCGGTGTAACAAACGCACCCTATGAGTTATACATTCTTAAAAATATAACAACCAAACTTCGGGATGAGCAAACGAAGGCATTGACCCCCAGATGGGGAGGATTCAAGCGGTTCATGATGGGTATAAGACGGGTCCAATTTTTTAAAATTTGAAACAGAACTGGGTGGGGAGGTCCAAATTGCTAAAGAAATGGCCTCCCAATCCAACCGTATCCACTTTCAAATATGTGGAAATTAATCTCCACTGTTGATTATATCTCCCACAACCCACATCTCAGTCACTCAGTATCTCTCTCTCAAGACTCGAATCGAATCACACTATCACAGACATTAGCTGAAACCCATCCGCCAATAAACAAAGTTTCACAATTCCTTATTCTTCCGCCGATTTTCTCCCAATTTCGCTTAGGTACTCCTTAATTTTCGTTGTCCTTAATCTTTCTCATATCTTAACATCCAATCAATTTCAATTTCCATCGGATTTTATTAGGGCTTGAGGCAGTAACTGAAGACCATACCTTTTTTAGACTTAGGTTGCTCGACGCTTGCAATCGCCGATGACGTCGGAAGAATTTCCAGTGAATGTATTTGCTTCCCACGATCAGTCCAATGAAATTTGGAAATTTGAGATTTGTGGTATTAATTGGGCACATTTGGAATTGGATTTGGAATGCAATGCTCGCTTCTACAACTATAACCTCAAATAATTGCACCCGGAATTGGATTCCATGGAACCAAACAAAGATTTGGCGCTGCACCTACAAATTCCATTTTTTAGGTTCACCTGCTTAGTGTATTTCCTGCTTGATACAGAGTTTGAAGAGAACATGTGAAAATTCAGGCTGGACCTGAGGACCAGTAGGGTCCGGTTCGAACAGGCCAAGATAGGTCCGGTTTTAATTTCAAATTTTTATCAACCTTCCTGGCCGTTTTGTTTCATTTTCAAGCGGATTTGGTCTAGTTCTTCCTGTTTTGGGCCCAGTCCGTGCCCTCCGCCCCCCCCCTCTTCGTACTCCAGTCAAAGTAAGACATTTCATTTTAAAATAGGGAACTTTAACGAAAAGCTCATGATACTGTTTACTCTAACGAAAAATCATATTTTGACACTAAAAAATAAATACTGGTACTATTCACTTTACCCTTTATTTTGTCTTTATCGTTAAATTTCAAAGTTTTCAAGCTAATTTCATTAGTTTTCCTTTTAAAATAAGGACTCAAACTTAGGAAAATTACCAATATCTTCCCACTTTAATTTTTATTTTTTATGGCCGGCAATGCTTTATGATATGGAATGTTGGGCGATGAAGCATCAATACGTATATAAAATGGGTGAAGTGGAGATGAGAATGCTTCGTTAGATGTGTGGGCACACGAGAAATGATAAGATTATGAATAAGGATATCCTAGGTAAACTAGGAGTAATTGAAATTGTAGGAAAGATGAGAAAAAATCGGTTACGGTGATTTGAACATGTGAAACGAAGGCCTAGTGGCGCTCCAGTTAGAAGATGCAATCACATGATAGAGGTTTTGGACCAAAGGGGTAGATGAAATTTTAGGAAGACTTTGAAAGAGACTCTAAGAAAAGACAAGACCAAAAGGGTAGAGGAAGAGCTAAGAAGATTTTGGAAGAGACTCTAAGAAAAGATTTAGATGACTTGGATCTAACGGAATATGTGACACAGAACCGAGCGCAATGACGTTCTAGGATTTATATAACCGACCCCACTTTATGGAAAAAAAAAGCTTTGTTGTTGCTGTTGTATGTGATTTTGATTTTGTTTAATATTTATTTAATTTTCATCACATGTGATGGTTAAATTTTTTTTTTTTTTAAATAATAAAAAATAATGCCTAGTTATCAACCGTCAAATTATGTGGTGTAAAAATATGTTTAAAAATTTGGCCTCAACCCACTTCCTTTTGTACTTGGAGGTAGATTGTCTGCCCTCCTATTTGGGTACTCTTCTTATTCCCTCTTATTTTGTACGGTCATAGTTAAACCACGTTAACATTTTATGTTAATTTTTTTGCAGATATAGTAAGATAAAAAGTAATAAGAATATAAAATATTGTCGTGACTTAACTATTATCATATAAATAAGTGAGGATGTGACCTAAAAGGAGGGCAGACAATCTGCCTCCTTTGTATTTAGCCGCCTACCAAGTTGGACTGCCGAAATAGAGTCGGTGGGGCCAAACTTTGATGGGATCTTCATACTTCACCGTTCACAGTCACGTCTTTAGCCGTTGATATTCATCGATTATAATATTTTCGCGGGAATCAAGGGCTACGAAACGCTTCATCCTTCGATTCTTCCCAGAAGTTTGAATCGCCGAATCGAAAGACAAACCCACTTCGATTCTCATCAGCTGCTCTCAGCTCTCTCACTCCAGGTAGTTTTTCTTTTGGGAAAATTTTCCAATTGGGATCATTGCTCTGCATTTGGATTTTGAATTTCTTCTCAATTCAAATATATTTGTGGAATTTCATCACTAATTTGTTTATTTATTTTTCCTGATTTGTAATGAATTTCGTGTCCCAGCATACATATATGGGTTTTTGGAATTTGAAGAATATTTGTTCCCCATTTTACATTCACCTTTACCTCATGATCCTTGGGGTTTTTTACTTTGTGTGGTAAGATTTATCTGAAATAATGGGTTTCATTTCTTCCATGATGAAAATCTGATCTTTTAGTCGTTTTCCTACTTATATGTGGTTATTAATTATGTTTATGTGAAAATTGAGATATATTTTGCGGGGTTTGACAAGGAATTGGATGTAGGGCAATCTCAAATGGCTCTAACAAATGGGTTGGAAGTTCAAAAGGAAATCCTGGATGCCGAAATCAAGTCATTTTTTGACTCAGCTCCTCCTTTGAAGGACAGCGATGATATCAGTGGAAAACTTGAGGAATTTGTGAAGAAGAATTCAGTACCTTCCGGTATGTCTACCTTTTGATTTGTCGCGCATTGTATTTGTCATTTCTTTCCTGGGTGATAGATTATGTGGATTTTGATCCATTTGAAATGTGATGTAGGAAGTGGAGAAGTTAGGAGGGTTGTGTGTGTGACATCAGGTGGCACTACGGTTCCTCTAGAGCAACAATGTGTTCGCTACATTGACAACTTCAGCTCAGGTCACAGAGGAGCAGCATCCACAGAGTACATCATCTTACAAATCAATAAACATGCCATCTTTAGTAATGTGGACGTATGGATTAGACTTGTCTGATAACATTGCAGGTACTTTTTGAAGGCAGGTTATGCTGTTATCTTTCTATACCGAAGGTAACTTCTGATTCTAGCATTTAAATATCATTTAGTCATTTCAACAATTTTACACAATAGAAGAGAATTATTACTAAACTATTTGGATTATCCACAATGTTATGCAGGGGCAGTTGCCAGCCATATTGCACATCTCTTCCCGATGATCCTTTGCTTGAAAGTTTTGAATGTACGGATGACTCAAATATTAAAGGTTTGTAGTTATTGTCTGCAGATTGATTATATGTGTTTTTCTTTTTCTATGTTGAACAAAAATGCACATGGATGACGAAAGAGAAACTTATGTTCCCTTCTCTCTACTTTATGGATCAAGAATGGTACTTAACTTCTTGAATACCAGTACATTAGCAATAAATTACTTCTACCTTGAGAAAAGGTAAGAGATAGAAACAGAGTCATTTTTCAATGGAGATGTAATTACATTACTCGAATACGTAATATTTATGGCCTAGTTAACAATGAGTGTCTTACAATCCTTAAGGGCAAGTAATAAGCTTTTCCCTCCTTGACAGCTCGTAGCTTTTGAGGAGTATAGGTTCATTCTTGACAATTGGAATTAGAACGAACCACAACGTGCAGGTTCAGGTTCCATAAGATGCAAGTGGCTTGATCAAAATGCCTAGGTATACATGCGCGTGTGCTAAGTCATTAAAACACTTACATGAGTGAAGCTACCCAAAAGAAGAGTCTGTTATTGGTCTAGTATCATAGAGTAAGCTGATTGAACTCAGCTTCAAAAGCAGGCTGGAAGGTTATATCCGAAAAGGTTAAAGTAATTAAGCCTTGAAGACTCTAGCTTTTGAGGGTCATTAGCTGGTTCAGATTGCTGTTCTTGAGGGAAAAGAGAGAACTCAATTATCAGAGGAAAATCGAGCTGTGTTTATCTGCATTAGTAATAGAGATGCCAAACTTTCTTCTTGTCAGCTACATTGGTGTTTCCATTTGTGAGTAACTAAAATATTTAGATGTCTATGCTATTTATAAGATTTGAATGTGGAGTGTAAGTATCGGAGTTTGTTTTGTGGTTGATGATTGGGTTTTGGGGGAATGTGAAACAGGAATTATTGAAGTTTTATTTTTAGCAGCTTTGTGGTGATGTCAAAAGTCAAATCTGACTTCATAGTGTATAATTCTTTGACGGTTCCTGTTGAGATAACTGAATTTTGTTTTCTGTTCCAGTGTGCCAGTCACATTCAGAAGTAGTGAGGAATGCCATCACTAAAACTCATGCTGTACGACCACTTATTCCATATTTTTACTTCCTTTACGTATTCTGTATTTTGACTGTTTCTCTGTCTCTAATAGTTCAATCTAACAATGGGTTGTATGTGGGGGATTGTTTGTTGCAGGCAGTAACAGGAGGCCTCTTGTTGAAACTTCCTTTCACAACCATATTCGAGTATCTTCAGGTTCGCTTCAGTTGGTTATTAACTCACTGCTTAAACACAATGTTGTAGCCTGTCTCCATTGCGTTTCACTAAGTGTCTGGTTGTTCTAAATATAAAATTTATTATCCTATGCTTGACATCTGTCTTTGCATTTTGAGCAGATGTTGCAGATGATTGCGTTTTCAATAAGAAGTCTCGGGCCACATGCAATTCTTTATCTTGCAGCTGCAGTGTCTGACTTTTATGTTCCCTGGAAAAGCATGGTAATGGTTGAATTTTTTGAAAAGTTATGGAGTGCCTTTACTACATTCTCTGGCTTCATTCTGTAACTCAATAGACAGATAACAAAAGCTATCCCTTCTGAAAATAGCTAGAGAACTTGGTTTTGACCTCATCAGTGTTGAATTGTGTAGAAAATGCTTGATTATGTTCTTTGAAAGATTGTTGGCATTTCTTTAAATACTTGTACATGAATCCCCAGCATCGGATAACATAAGCAGTCCTTTGCAAGGTCCTGGAGGCATATGTAGGATCCGAAGTCCCATAAATTTGTGGGAATACATATGAATCTTGGATGTTTAATACCTTGTTTAAGTGAAAAACTATTATAAGGAGATTACTCGTTTTCAAGTTTTAATCTTGTATCAAGTCTAAGTCGCATTTAAGAATAAGCATAAGCTGCGCCATTTTCTTAGCAAAGCATGATTGTGCAGGCAGAACACAAAATTCAGTCGGGATCTGGTCCATTGGACATGCGACTAGTTCAGGTGCCAAAGATGCTCTTAGTGCTGAGGAAAGACTGGGCGCCAAGGGCCTTCTGTATATCATTTAAGGTCAGATTTGAAGCTTCTGCTTATTTCTAGTTAGTATCCTATCCATAAATATACTATTTGTTAGTTCCGTTGCTGCACTTTAGTGGATGAAAATTTGCCTTTTCTTTACTTGTATCCATAGACTATCTATATGATGATCTTTTGTCGAGGGTTGTGGATGTGGCTGGGTAACGGTAACCTGAAGATCACTTAGATATTTCTGTTGGAGGCTTATAATTTAACAGATTTCTAATCAGTTCTTCTGTGACATCAGACTTGCGTCGATAGTTGTCCATTATGTCTTCTGTCTCACAGAATCTTCCTCGACATGCATGGTGCAGTCATATGTATCTAACATCAATACCGTACCCCTTAGCTTTGTCACTTGATTTTTATCAGCTAATAAAGTTTTACAGGTTACGTGATGCAGAATTACTTTTTTGGACTAAAAACCTTTGACATGCTTGCATAAACAGCTAGAGACGGATTCAAAGATTCTTTTAGAGAAGGCTGATATGGCTCTTAAGAAGTACAAGGTGCATATGGTTGTAGCGAATGAACTTTCAACCCGCAAGGAAGAGGTTGTAGTCGTCAGAAGTAATGAAAAGATATCAGTTCGCCGAAACCAATCTCCAGGTGTTGTTGATGTGGAGTGTCCACTAGTTGAACTTATTGTGGGAAGACATTCAGCGTATATCGAGAATCCTGATCTATGATGAGTATCGATTTCACCTGGCAGAGGATCAGTGCAACATACAGTTCCCATTATGTTCAAGATTCACCCAAGCTTTCTTATGCTTAACGAAGAACGTAGCTGTTTTATGTCCGCGTACTATGTTCGAGCAAAAGATTCTAAACCAAGTTTTCTCTTGAAAGCAATCAAATTACTTGTAACACACATAACTTTTAAGGGGAGATAAAGAAGTAATTATCTCCCTTATTTCGAGGAACTGCAATGTTCTGGTTAATAAAGCTCAAGCTCTTATTATCTTTCTTATTTCAAGCAATGGTTTGTTGAAACAGATCTGAACTAGCCATTGGCACTGTATGCAGAAACCTGTTGAGAACCTTTGAAGGCGCACGAGAACGGATGCACTAATATAATTACAGGGTAATTTCTCGTTAATTTCTATAAATTTCTTCAACGAAAGATATATACAGATTGATTTTCTCTCGTAGAATAGACGGATGGACGGATTTGTCTTCAGTGGCGATTACAAAGTGTATTCTGTAATACAAATTACCATGTCAGAAGCCGAAGAGTAAGTCTTGCTCTACCGTTTTTCTTCATCCTCTGTGTCGAGCTCAAGTCCCTCTGCGGCTAAAAGCTGACCGATGAGCTTTTTCTTGTCTTCCTCTGCTTTCCTTCGCATTAGGTCCCTTTTCTTTAAGACTAGCGTGTGTCGCTTGAGGGTACTGGAGAAATACTCTGCCGAGGCCTTTTTTTCTCTTGCCAGGATTCTCTTCTCTTCATCTGGGTCAACCTGGATGCCGAATACATCGGACCTTAGGAAATCAGTTACAGAGAAATGCAGCCGAAACAAAGACACGATAGCTTTAAACGAGTTTCTAACAATAAGATCATAGAGAGGAGCACGAGATTCTGAATAGTGTTTGATCAGTAATGATGAGAGACAAATAGAAAATATGGTTCCCGTTTATGTTTTTTTTGCATCCTGCAAAAGGCTGGGCTTGCGGTATTTATCAAACAGGTAGAATGGAGAACTTTCATTTTTATTTCTGAACTACAGAAACTATGTTTAACAGCTGATTCGTGTACTAAGAGAATGATTCTATACCTTGGAACGAGAAAGTCGACGCGCGCGAATATTCATCTCACGCTGCTGTTGCTCTTGCCAAGCTGCTATTGCCATATCACCTCGCTGATCAAAAGCTTTTCGCTTTTTAATTAGCCATTCCATCCATGCTTGAGATGCCTGATACAATTGTGCACACAAAGAAATCGTTAAAAAACAACTAAAATATGAGCCGGTCTGATTAACGCAACTCATGAATCTATTCTACATTTTCCTATATCTATCCTAAAAACAATAAGCAAGAAAGTATAAAGCAACTTATATGCAAACTTCAAATCTTACTTTCATTGGGTTGAGTCGGTTATCCCTATCATATTGTCTCCTCTTCTCGTCATCCATGAGCAACTCATAAGCAGCTTGAATGTTAATAAATCTAGCTTCAGCTGTTTCCCCCTCCTCTAGAGTCCCTCTACCATCGTAAACTTGAAAAAGGAAAGAAAACTAGATCAACTCCAATTTTCAACTTTCAAGCAAAAACAATACACAAAAGAAAACAGCACAAAATATTGTCAAGAGCACATTTACTGATGATCTAACTTTTAAAGGTAGAAACCAATACATGCTGCAACCTAATACGCAATGAAAGGTGAAAAGCAACGTCTGCTATCGGTTTAAAAAACTTGACACAAAAATTAGGCCACCTAGAATTGGATTCGAGGTATATTGAGGGAAGACATGGAGGGCAACTTCGAAATTTTGTCCAAGTTGAATGAATTACATAGATTAGTCAGAAAACTTATCCATCCTTCAGCTTAGACAAAATTTGGCAGTCGACCTTCGTTTCTTACTCTAGCTAGTCATCCAATTCCAAATCTACATAGTACACACCAAACGGGGCTGCTAGGAATAAAAACAACTCCCAATGCCATAGGGCCCTTTTGCACAATAGCTCTGTTGCACACAAATTGCAAAAGATTTCTTCAAGTTGAAATTAACAAAGCTTTTACAAAAGGGTTTCCGTGTTTCGCCATATTAAAGCAATAATTGTTTACACATATAATTTGTGATAACAGTCGCCACTACCAAAGTAGCAATTCACAATTTCACAGACATGAAATCGAAAACTTGGAAAAGCATTTGGAAACAAGACAAGGGAACAAACCATCCGGATGATAAAACTTGGCCAGCCGTCTGTAAGCAATCTTTATCTGGTCATCGTCAGCGTCCCTCTCTAATTCTGCGTTTCAAAAAACAAAAACAAAAATTCAAAAACCAAAAAGTCAAAAACAGTGAAAACGTTACAAATTCCAGAATTTACAAAACCAAAGAGTAAAGCTTAATTTAATTACCAAGAGTTTCGTAGGGAGATTTAGGGTGGTCCCAACTGGAAGCCCGAATCACGCTCCGTCTCTGATTGACCCGGAACCACGACCCGCCCCAATTCAATCTCGCGAAATCGGACACCGGCGGAAAGCGAGGGCTGCAATTAGGGTTTCGAAACGAAACCCTAGAGCTGAAGCGAGCTTGGTGTCTGCAATACACGAAGGAGGTGAAGACCGTGTGCGGCCTACACGTGGTTCTCAAATTGCTCATTTTTTTTTGGTTCCTGTTCAGGTACTTCTCAGGCTGTCGGATCGGGGCTCCGACCGAATTGGAAAGAATTGGATCCAACAAAATTGGAAATGGGAATTAGGGTTTTGAATTTGGGGGTGACAAGGTTAGAGGCGTGAAGGAAGTGGAAAGGTTCTGATAATGAATACTTTCAGAATCTGACTGAATCTGGGTTTCTTTGTTTTATTTGTAATTTTGGCTTTTTATATTTTCGCCTTTTATTTAATTTTTTTCCCGGGAAATTTTTGTGGACAGAGGCTTCCTGCTGCATGACAGTTGGGATCTTGGACTTACCCGCCAAAAGAGAAAATATAAATGAAGGGTAATGCTAACCATGTCAAAATTTCAAACTAAATAATATGATTGAAGGTGATTAGATTATTATTTACGTGTTCATTAATGTGCTTATTTTCTGTTGGTAACACATCATTTGATTTGTAAAATTGGTTTAAAAATTTGATCTCTCTAGCATTACTCATAAATAAAAGACGTTTATCAACGTTTAAGTAATAAATCAATCATTAACTTTATGTCATTTAATTTTCAAAATATTGTCTACAAATTTAGTTTCTTTAGCATTACCTTAAATAAAAACAGTACCCCAAAACTATGGTATTTTACAACTTATCTTTTATTTTTATTTTTTATGCATGAGTTAGTCATTTAGTTCAAATTCACCATGGATGAGAATCAAATTCAAAACCTCACTTACAAGTGAAGAAAAAGAATGTGAATAAATTGTAATACATAGTAATGTGATAATTGTTAATAAATTGTTGACCAAAAATGCACATTTAGATATATATATATATATATATATATATATATATATATATTTTCCTAGTTGTATGCCCTATTGTATTGGTATCTTTTTTAGCGTGACACAAAAGAACGTCAGCAAAGTTTTTCTCTTCATCTTACATGACTTTTGATGTTCAGAGTTCAATTTTTAAGATCAATGGGGGAACTTAAATGTGTGTTTTTTGAATTGGTAATACTCAGGCAGTAAACTTGTTCATATTTACACTTGTGAACTACATGTATCAATGGAGACTAGGTGGCAGCAGACTATGTCGGTTCACGGGGGCAAGCAGTCCAACGAGAATACAGGGGATGTGGCCGGTGAAAGTCTTCCCTCCGTGCAAGCAACCCTCGCGTTGCTTGGTGCGCGTCATTAATGTCATCTCTAAACGAGGGCTGACTAGAGGGCTCGTTTTAGCCCTCTGGCCCTCCAAGATTCTCCAAGATATTAATATTTTAATGAACAGTACATGACTATATTTGCATCCGTCTCCAACCGAGGGCTAGATGACTCGTTTTAGCCCTGTCACAAAAAACCGTCTCCAACCGAGGGCCAAAGGGCCATAGGGCTAAACATAATTTATTATTTAAATTTAAAAACTACAACAACTTAAATTTAAAAACAACAACTTATATTTAAAAACTACAAATTAAATTTAAAAACTACAAATTAAATTTAAAAACAACATTAACTTAAATTTAAAAATTACAACGACTTAAATTTAATATCCATAATCAACGTCATCTTCATCATCCGCCATTGTAGGAGTATAGTCAGAGGTAAACAATTGCCGTCGAGACATAATTTCCTTTTTTTTTCCTATCAAAATAGGCCTTACTCATTGGAGTGTAATTCGAAGTGTTCCTTTCCATATTCTTATCATCCATCTCTTCTTGTATTTGTTTGGCCCGTTCTTCATGTCTACACTTCCTTTCTTCCGCCTCAAGGGCATTTTGCTCCTCCAGTAATCTTAATGAGGCCGCCACTTCATGTTGAGCGGCGTAATCAACATTTGCCTTGCCCTTTTCCCTCAACCTTCGGGCCTTGTTTCGTCCCATAGCCCTAGGTAAAGAACTTTCGGACGGAGTCGGATTTTCTACCCTTGTTTGTTGAATGGTAGGAGATCCATCTTCATTCATATCTACAGATGGGGATGCAGCTCCCAAAGGATCCACTCTATGTTGAGGTGGATCTTCAAATAACACCCACCCTTTACAAATGTCCCAACAACCGTGAAACTGAAAGGGTTTTGAGCTGACCTCCATATACAATTCCTCTGCTTGGCGTACTTAGAAAATATAATTACAAAAATTTTAGGAAATTAATTCATGAAATTAAATGTAATATAATGACATATAATTACAAAAATTAAATGTAATATAATTAAACATTTAAAATAAACTGTGAAAACACTAACTTCGTCATAGTAATTGGCGCCGCTTTCATGTCTACTTGCTGCTGCTAATAGTGCTTGATGCCATTTATTCAAACTTGGATGAAGATGTTTCTTCCATCTTGAATAACAACTTTCGTGGTTTCGGGTATTCGGTGGAATGGTGCCTTCGTAGAACTCTAAGTATTTTTTGGACACACGAGTCCAAACACCTTCATTTGTTTGAGAAATCCCCCTCACACTATCTTTTGAGACCCATCTATAAGCCTTGCAAAGAGCTTCATCTTCTTTTCGGGTCCAAGCCCTACCTTTCATTGCAGATGAGGCCATTTTTTTTGAAAAAAATGAAGGAAATATTGAAGGAAATTATTGAAAAA
Organism: Malus sylvestris; assembly: GCF_916048215.2. Taxonomy (NCBI): domain Eukaryota; kingdom Viridiplantae; phylum Streptophyta; class Magnoliopsida; order Rosales; family Rosaceae; genus Malus; species Malus sylvestris. The sequence goes on from NC_062267.1 coordinate 20,674,037, forward strand.
ATATTGAAGGAAATTATTGAAAAATTGAAACAAATATTATAGATGAAGGAAATATTGCAAATGAAGTGAAGAAATATTATAGATGAAGGAAATATTGAAAAATTGAAACAAATATTATAGATGAAGGAAATTATTGAAAAAATATTGAAGGAAATTATTGAAAAATTGAAACAAATATTACAGATGAAGGAAATATTGGAAAATATATTGAAGGAAATATTGAGAAATATATTGAAGGAAATATTGAAAAATATTGAAGAAGGAAATATTGCAAATGAAGTGAAGAATTGAAAGAACTTCACCATATTTATAGAAGAAAAGAAATGTTTAAAATTAAAAAAACAAAAAAAAAAACCCAACGGCTAGCTGACTCAGCTAGCCGTTATATTAAAAAAAATTTCAAACTATTAGTGTCGGTTATAACCGACACTAATAGTAAAACTATAAAAAAAAAATTCAAATCCTTCTTTAATGTTGTCGGCTATAACCGACAGCAATAGGAAAACTATAAAAAAAAATAGCCAGCCTGGTGTTGGCTGGTTGGCCGAAAGCAGCTAGCCCTTTGCCCCTTCGAAATTCCGTGGGGCCCTCCCAGATTCCCGAGCCCTCTGGCCTAGCCCTCGGTTAGAGACGGTTTTAGGACTATTTTCGACCCTCTGACCCTCTGGACCCTTCGGTTGGAGATGGCCTAAGATTCGAGACAGTTTCTGCAGAGTTTTTTGCCGAAGATGATCATATGCCTGCCTTGGACGAGATAAAAATTGGTAACTATCATAAGTATATGGGTAGTTTGAAAGCATGGATCTCATGTTTAAACAAACACACAAAAAAAAAAAAAAAAAAAAAAACCAAGAAAAAAAAAAAGCACGTTTCTCATGAAGCCACTAATGCCTCAAAACAAATAACATAAATATTTGGTCTTTTCAAAACCTGAATTTCATAAGTAAATTTTAGTGATATATCACGCAACATATATTTATCCTTCCCATCACACTTTGTGTGATAAATGTAATTGCATAATATTTAGTTGATGGGTGCATATTTATATTTTGATCGATCATTGTAAAAAAAAAAACTCTAAACTCTATAAACTTTGAGGTATGGGAGAAAACAAAAAATTAATACACATACAAGAATTAGTTGATTCTATAAACTAGCTAGAGCAAGGGAAAAGAAGACAAGGGACCTAAACCAAGTGAGGTGCATCAAGGATGAGGATGGAAAGGTTCTTGCTACAGAGAACGCGGTCAAAGACATATGGAGAGGTTATTTTCATAATCTTTTCAATGAAGGACATGAAAGGAGTACTTCTTTAGGGGAGTTGAGTAACTCAGAAGAGTGTAGAAACTACTCCTTTTATCGTCGAATCAGGAAGGAAGAATTGGTTGTAGCTTTGAAGAAGATGAAGCATAGAAAAGCAGTGGGCCCAGACGATATACCGATTGAAGTATGGAAAGCCTTGGGAGAGATAGGTATAGCATGGCTCACTGACCTTTTCAATAGGATTTTGAAAACGAAGAAGATGCCAAACGAGTGGCGAAAGAGCACCTTAGTGCCTATATACAAGAATAAGGGCGACGTACAAAATTGCATGAACTATAGGGGTATTAAGCTAATGAGTCATACAATGAAGCTCTGGGAGAGAGTCATTGAGCATAGATTGAGGCAAGAGACACGGGTTTCGGACAACCAATTCGGGTTCATGCCAGGGCGCTCAACCATGGAGGCAATCTATCTCTTATGAAGATTGATAGAAAGATATAGAGATGGGAAAAAGGATTTACACATGGTCTTTATAGATTTGGAAAAAGCGTATGATAGGGTCCCAAGAGACATTCTTTGGAGGATTTTAGAGAAGAAAGGAGTACGAGTAGCATATATCCAAGCTATAAAGGATATGTATGAAGGAGCAAAGACTGCCGTAAGAACTCATGAAGGACAAACCGAAAGCTTCCCCATAACTGTAGGATTACATCAAGGCTCATCCTTAAGCCCTTACCTTTTTGCGTTGGTAATGGATGAGTTAACATGACATATTCAAGATGATATTCCTTGGTGTATGCTTTTCGCAGACGATATAGTGTTGATAGATGAAACTCAAGAAGGGGTAAATGCGAAGCTTAACCTTTGGAGAGAAATGTTGGAATCTAAAGGTCTTCGCCTAAGCCGATCAAAGACAGAATATATGAAGTGCAAGTTCAGTGCAAATGGAGGCCAAAATGAGTTAGGGGTGAGGATCGGAGATCAGGAAATACCAAAGAGCGACCGTTTTCGCTACCTAGGATCTATCTTACAAAAGAACGGAGAATTAGATAGAGATCTCAACCATAAAATACAAGCTGGATGGATGAAGTGGAAGAGTGCATCCGGCGTGTTGTGTGATCGTCGTATGCCATTGAAGCTTAAGGGAAAATTCTATAGGACGGCAATAAGGCCGGCGATGCTGTATGGCACAGAATGTTGGGCGGTAAAGCATCAACACGTACACAAAATGGGTGTAGCGGAGATGAGGATGCTTCGTTAGATGTGTGGGCACACGAGAAAGGATAAGATTAGGAATGAGGATATTCGAGGTAAAGTAGGAGTAGCCGAAATTGAAGGAAAGCTGAGAGAAAATCGGTTACGATGGTTTGGACATTTGCAAAGAAGGCCTACTGACGCTCCGGTTAGAAGATGCGACTACGAGACAGAGGTTCAGGGCCGAAGGGGTAGAGGAAGACCTAGGAAAACTTTGGAAGAGACTCTAAGAAAAGACTTAGAGTATTTGGATCTAACGGAGGACATGACACAGGATCGAGCACAATGGCGTTCTAAGATTCATATAGCCGACCACACTCAGTGACTTGGATTTTTTCAAGTCTCCAATCGAGAAGTTTTCCCCACTCGGGAAATTAAGGGAACACTACCTCAACCTACATGCTCCACTCACAAAGCTTCAATATACAAGCTTCAACAAAAGAAAAATTCAAAGAACTTAGTGAAGAAGGCTTTGGTGTATTTAACACAATACGTTGAAATGAAACAAAGCTTATTTATTGATATCTCCAATAAGTTACAAATATGTACATATACATGAGTCAAAATAAACAAACAAGAGGGAGCCTTCACAAAGGTTGCTTAGGAGAAGCCTCAGCAGTCGATAGAGCCCTAGAAAGAGAAAGCACCGGAAGGGGATCATTCGGAGCCTCAGTACTGGACAGCACCTTAGAAGAAGGAGGCATCGGAGGTTGATCATTTGGAACTTCATTACGCGGTACAGCCCCAGAAGACGAAGGCAATAAATGCCTTTGGAACAAACCCACAAACCTCTGATGATCATGTAAAATCTGACCATCAAATTCCTTCATCTGGTCAAGCTTCCTCTTCATGTTTGTAGCATAGTCATGTGCGAGCCGGTGCAACTGTTTATTCTCATGCTTGAGCCCTCTAATCTCCTGTTTGAGACTCATCACTTCAGCCGCCAATGATTCAACTTGGCGGGTTCGAGCAAATAGGTGTTGGGCCATATTACACACAGAACCTGCACACTGAACACTGAGAGCCAGAGAATCCTTAACAGCCAACTCATCAGACCGTTTGGAAAGTAGTCTGTTATCTTTGGGAGTGAGAAGGTTCCTGGCCACCACCGCAGCGGTCATATCATTCTTCATCACGGAATCCCCAACGGTAAGAGGACCAGTAGGGGATAAGAAGGATAGACGCCATATGTTGTCTGGAGAAGGCGTGGCTGCCTCTTCAACAAGGTTCAAGTCAAAACGACGGTCGGAGGGGCCAGACATTTTCAAAGGTGTTGAAGAGAGAAGAGGTCGGATAAATCAAGATCTTAGAAATGCAAGAATAGAGCTTCTACTGGTGGAGATTCAAGTGTGCTTTGGAACTTAATACCAGCCTCTATAAAAATCTGCACTTGATGGAGCTTCAGAAATCGAAGAGGCGCCTGTTCAGAAATCGAAAAGGCGTTTGCTTTCTCAAAAGCTGGGTTGCTTAGAGACCACGAGGGCCGATCTTAGGAAACGAAGAGACGTTTGCTTTCTCAAAAGCTGGGCTGCTCAAAGACCACGAAGGTCGATCGCAGAAATCGAAGAAGCGCTTGCTTTCTCAAAAGCTGGGCTGCTCAGAGACCACGAGGGCCGATCTTAGAAATCGAAGAGGCACCTGCTTTTTCAGCCTTGTCAGCACCTGTCACATGCACACTCAACTTTGCGGAAATTACGGGCATTCTGTCGAAGATTTCTGGTGAAGTAGAAAGCACGTGAATGTTACTGTTCAATCATCTACTTTCCACACGCAACATCAGCTCACGGGTACCATAGATAACTTTGCCAAAAATCTCTGACAAAGTTTAGACACGTGAAGCTTGCAGCTCCCATTACATCGCTATGACCAAGAAGGGTAAAAAAATAACAAAGAAACAGCACTAACAAAGTTTAGACACATAAATTTTGAAGGTCTAGCTACCATATTATTATCCACAAGGGTAAAGGAACAGGACCACTGCTGGATAATTGGAAAGTCCCTGTGTGTTAACCTCTGTGCTCCGTGGCAAGGTAGACTAGCAAACAGGCCTAACCTTTACTCACATTCGAGAAAACACTCCCAACAAGATTGTTTGCTTCAAGATCGAAGAGGCACCGCCCTCCGAATCTCGAGAGCCAGACTCCCAACATGATTACTTTCTCAAAAAGTGACGAGTCACCGCTCTCCTAATCTCGAGAGCCAGACTCCTAGCAGGATTGCTTTCTCAAACATCGAAGATGCACCGAATCTCAAGAGACAGATCCCCGACAAGATTGCTTGTTCAAAAACTGAAGAGGCACCGCTTTCTCAACTTCGAGAGCCCCTTAGATAAAACTTGTCTGTAATCCTCACACTGCTTTCTCAACTTCGAGAGCCAGATCTTCTTGGATAAAGCTTATTTGTAATCTTCACACATAACATCAACTTTCTAGATACCACAGACCACTTTTTCAAAGTGCTCTGACAGAGTTAAAACACGTGAAGCTGGCAGCTCCCACTACCGTGCTATGACCAATCAGGGTAAAGGAATAGCATTACTCCTTGTTGTTAGGGAGACTCCTATATATGTCGACCTCCATCCTCAACGGACAGGTAGACCTGCAAAAATGCTCAACCCTTCCTCATATCTGACAGGGCACTCCCAACGAAGCCTCTCGAAATACTCAGCTTTCTTTCCCCCCAAGAATACCTCTGCAAACAAGCTACACCAGAGCAAGAATATCTCATATCATTAGGGTTAAAAGCAAGAGTATCCCATATCATGCTTTTTCCCTGTCCTTTCCTTTGGCCTTGTTCTTACCTGCAAGACAAGGAGAAAGAGAGCAATCAGTCAGCACTTGGAATCAAGCTTCCAGTCCGGAACTGACTGCCTGAAACCCCTTACCTGATTACTTACCTGGCATTGCTCTCGAGTACTCATCTTCAACATCTTATGCTTCATGAGAAGATACCACATTTGCCTGAGGAACAAATAGGGCAAGTGAGAAGGATACAAGGAAGCATGTGGAGACAAGCATAACAGAACACGTGCTGATACATCCACTACTTTGTCAACATCAAAAGTATCCCATATCAGCAGGGTCGAACGTACTCTAGATTTGATGGACTTGTTTTGACCCTCAAATTCTTCAGTCGGCCTTATACTTTGGCGGAAACCAGAAAACCCTCCAGCCCAGTTCAAGAATAAGCATGTGGAAAGTTACTTCTTCAAAAGCAAAAGTATCTCATATCACCTTTTCTCCTTTTCTTCTCTTTATCCTTCATGCTGCCTGCAAGATAAGGAGAAGGATAACAATCAGCTAGAACTCGAAATCAAACTTCTGATCTGGGACCGATTGCTTAGAGCTCTGATTGCTTACCTTGTCTATCACCTCTTTCAGCAGATCCCCTAGCTCGGCAACTTGGGAGACTCATACTACATGGTTTGTATCGCGCTTGACCAAGCCTGAAACTACAAGGAAGCGTCAAGTGAAATTGATACATTACCTTGTGCATCTCCACCAGTTAAAGATACCACCCCTGGAGGGAGGAAGAGTACTTCCAAAGAAGATGCCACATCTACATATGAGACAGATAAGGTAAGTGAAGACGATACCACACTTCGGTACTTAAAAGTTTCGTGATTACGAGATCATTCTCCCATAATATTTCCTAATGTCATTTGTACTAAATCATTCACTTGTACTCACTAAAGGAGAGCTTGAACCTATGTACTGTGTAAACCCTTCACAATTAATGAGAACTCCTTTACTCCGTGGACGTAGCCAATCTGGGTGAACCACGTACATCTTGTGTTTGATTCCTGTCTCTATCCATTTACATACTTATCCACACTAATGACCGGAGCAATCTAGCGAAGATCATAAACTTAATATTTAAGATGATATTCTTTGGTGTATGTTTTTGGCAAACGATAGTGTTGATAGATGAAACGCAGGAAGGGGTAAACGCGAAGCTTAACCTTTGGAGAGAAGTGTTGGAATCTAAACGTCTTCGCCTAAGCCGATCAAAGACAGAATATATGGAGTGCAAATTCAGTGCAAACGGAGGCCAAAATGAGTTAGGGGTGAGGATCGGAGATTAGGAAATACCAAAGAGTGACCGTTTACGCTACCTAGGATCTATCTTGCAAAAGAACGGAGAATTTGATGGAGATCTCACCTATAGAATACAAGCTGGATGGATGAAGTGGAAGAGTGCATCCGGCGTGTTGTGTGACCGTCGTAGGCCACTGAAGCTCAAGGGAAAATTTTATAGGACGGCAATAAGGCCGGCAATGCTGTATGACACAGAATGTTGGGCGGTGAAGTATTAACACGTAGGTGTAGTGGAGATGAGGATGCTTTGTTGGATGTGTGGGCACACGAGAAAGGATAAGATTAGGAATGAGGATATCCGAGGTAAAGTAGGAGTAGCCGAAATTGAAGGAAATAGGAGAGAAAATCGGTTACGGTGGTTTAGACATGTGCAAAGAAGGCCTACTGACGCTCCGGTTCGAAGATGTGACTACGGGACAGAGGTTCAGGGCCAAAGGGGTAGAGGAAGACCTAGGAAAACTTTGGAAGAGACCCTAAGAAAAGACTTAGAGTACTTGGATATAACAGAGGACATGCCACAAAACTGAGCGCAATGGCGTTCTAGGATTCATATAGCCGACCCCACTTAGTGGGAAAAGGCTTTGTTGTTGTTGTTGTTAACAATGCAGAACAAATGAACTATAACAGTTGCAGAAAGTTTAAGAACTAGAGGATGATGGAGCGAAATAGAGAGAAAGCTTACAAAAGTATTTTGTTTGTATTGAATGTATAAGACTTGAGAGAATTACAGAGAATGCCAGCTTATATAGCTGCAATGCCTTAGTTTACAAGCTAATAGCTATCCTAACTGCCTAAACCAATTGTAGCACCACATTACGTACCTACTACTTAACTTATAAAAAAACAGGTATAAAAAAAAGCAGCTTTTTTGTGTTTAGTAAACATTCAAATTCAGTTTTTTTTTTCACAGTTTTAGATGAAAAAAAAGCCAAAAACAGGAAGCTGCAAATCCTAGCTTTGAAAAACCGTTTTTTTTTTCATAGTAACCTTAAATGAACTTTTCAAAATTGGCAATCCTGCCCTCTCTTCCTCTTTCCTCCGGCCGTGCTCTCCATCATTGAATTTTTGAGGTTGTTTGGATTTCTAGGACAACAGCGGCGGGACGTTCGTCGAATTTCTAGGCTTTGTCGAATTTCGGGGCCTCTTCGTCAGATTTCTGGCTTCTTCAAAATCTGGGTTGCACAAAGAATGCTAGATTTGCACCCTTCTGCCTGACACCCAAAATCTCAACTGGATGACCTCGACGCCTTCGCTACCAACACCGATGGTTTGTCCCGAAATCGGAGTCCATCCTTCCTCTGCGAATCGGTTGATGCAACCCAGCCTTCCTTAGGATCTGGTAGAGAGAGTTAGAGAGAGAAGGGGGAGAAAGGGAGTGAGTGGCGGAAGAGAGAAGTACAGAGGTTCCACCAAAAAAAATAAGGATAGCGTAGAAGAAATGATCCCTGTGAGAAAATAATAGAATAAAAAAAATATAAATATCATAATATCATGATAAAAAAAAGGTAAAGTGTAACTATTATAAATGTCATTTTACACAATTTTTATATAAAAATTTATCAAATACTATAACACTGCATTTTTTGATAAAAGCACCTTTACAAATATAATTATCAAACATGTTACTGTTTTATTTTACAAATATAATTGATGAATGCATCTAATTAGACTACTTTCAAGTACATTAACAATATTGTACTAATGAATCATAGATATTCAGTCTAAAATATTTCAATTGAAGTAGTTTGTCACACTAATTAATATTTAAGATAAAGTTTATAAATATTTTTCTTTTAAAAATAAAGTATATTTAGGAATTCACCTTTATATGTTAAGAAAATTAAATTAATAGCACATCTAGTATTATATCATTTTTTGTCATTTCACACAGTCACAACTGTTTTACATAAAAGTTTACCAAACACTACAATACTGCTTTTTTTCCAAAAGCACTTTTACAAAAAAGTTTACCAAACACTATGCTGTTTTATTTCACATCTGCTTATTTTCACAGCACAGCAGAAACAGTTCTTTTTCAAAGCATAGCAATACCAAACTAATTATGCTGAGTTGGCAACTGTTGCAGCACCATATTACAACCAACGCTGCTGAGTTGGCATTTAGTCAATGATAGTCAATAGATTCACCATATAGCTTTCATGAAGACAAACATGTTAACTATTAAGATCACTCGTTCCCAAATTTTTATAACGGAGGTATGCTTCATATAGGATGACACTTGCCTATATGGATCAGTGGATCGGTCGCTATAATCATCAAGAAAATATTACTTGTGCCCAATTTTTTTTTAATGAAAACGTGTTTCAAATAGGATGACACTTGCCTACATGGACTGGTGGATCGCTTGTACTTGGAGCTGTATGGGTTATGTTTTAATGTTCTTAATAAGTAAGGGCTGTTGACTTCTACATAACATTTGCTCCTAGTATCCTTAACTAGTTCTATCATTGGATGTGAAATGTAGTTTTTGTCGGAAATCAAATTCAAAAAACAAAGTGTACTCTTTTATTACTTTTAATCTAGGAATTCTCAGAACTCAACAGATTTTTTTAGTGTTTATTTTGCCTTGTTCCGACTAAACAGAGCTTGGTAATTCATGGTTCTTTATTGTCCATTTTCTTTGTTCGAGTAGCGCTGCATCAAGACATGAACATAGTAAGTACGAATGTAATGACATGTCCCCAAATATTATGTTTTTTTACAATTTAAAAACGTGAATTTACAAAAATGCCCTTAGAGGCAAAATCATTGACTTTTATTGATCTTTGTATCGTGAGATGTATAACCCAATCTGTTAGCGTCTCCTTATAGTATTTATCGCTACGAACGCGTGGGTGCAAGCGGAATTGAATTTGAAGTTAGAACGAAGATTTTACAGAATACAAAACAATATAGGCATTTTGGTAATTTTACGTCCCATGAGATATTTTCCCGTTTCGTCTTTTTTTGCTTTGTTTGGTGTGCCAGAAGGGCCCACCCTTGTTGTTTTGTCTCCTGGCCCACACTTTCTCTTATTCTTTCCCTCTCTTTTTCTCTTCCTCATGAGTGAACTTTCTTTCTTCTTCCTGTCCACTCTCGAACCCTCTCCTCATCTCTCTTTCTCATCTCTCCCCCTCTCTATGAACAACCCTGTCCGAGGGCACAACTCAAACAAACAACAAACAACAACAACGAAAGCGTCATCTCCATCCCTACGAACCCAGGATCGATGGAAGAACCCCTCCGCTAAGTTTTTCTCTTTCCTTGCACTGTGTACAATCATTGTGCAATCCTTCTCCGGCGAGTTCTCGCCGCTTCTTGCCAAGGTAAACCCTCTAGAACCTTTTAGATCATGTTTTATTGTTAGATTAGGTTAGTTTTAGGTGTTAACCACATATGGACGCAAGGAAAAGCTGATGGGAGTCACTGTGCAATTTCTGGAAAACCTAAATTGTGGTCGTTTGACCACTTTACAGTCACTTTTCTTGCCAGCTCCAACCTCCGTCGAGTTTCGAAAAGGTATATATCTCTTCCCTATATTTCTAACTCTATAGAGAATCCAGAATTACTCAATTTGGCATTGTATCGAGCTCGAAAATGGCTTGAGAAGTTGGATGAAAATTTGGAAAATTTCCAAAAAGCAAGGCGAGTACACCGTACTCGCGGGCGCGTGGTGTTGCAGTGCCCCCACAACTTTTCCGGTCAACTTTCTGATGACTTAACTCGACGCGTGCGATGGCGCGTGGCCCCAGGCCGCCGCTTTGTGACGGCGCATGAGGGAACCCAAGGTCCCTCCTTAGATTTTTCGACGTCCCGAATTTGAATTCGACGTCTGTATTCCCAAATTTAATCGTTTTAGTAGGGTTTTACTAATTGTTCCCTTTATGTGCTTAGGTGTGTTTGTTAGTGGCGATCCCGTCCTCTCTAGTTTGCACAACTCTTCGGCGACAGAGTATCTGTGAGTGGACCCCTTCTTAAATTACATGATTTTCATTAAATGCTAGGCTTGCATTCACGAAAAGTATGTTTTCATGATTTTACATTTTATGCATTATTTATGCATTCACGAAAATTATGATTTCATGATTTTACATTTTATGCATTATTTATGATTTATGGAATTATGTTTTATGAAACATTATGAATTATTGGATTTACGAGTACGAAATATTATGGATTTACGAATATGATTTATTATGGTTTACGAATTGATGCTTTGAGCTCCAATGATTTGGAAAGATTATAATTTATGTTTTTGGTGCTTATCTAGTGGGTGATTGTACAATACATACATACAACCTGAGTGTGTATATGTCTATGGCCATAGGACGTAATCGAGGAGCAGTGAGATATTATTACATACTCTCAGCTTCATTGGTGAAAATCAGTGTTGGACAGCTTCACTAGCCATGGCTAGTGTTGGTGTGTTATGTTATATTTGTTCTATGGCATAACCCAGAATCATATAGCTTTACCTTCGGGTGATGGGACCTACCCTATTTTTTCACTGGCGTAACCCACTATCGTACAACTTCACCTTCGGGTGATGGTTATGCATTCAGGCGACTATGATACCCCTAGTTGAGTACATCATTGATTTGATTTATGAGATTCTGCCTTTGGGCGCTTCGTTATCACTTTTAGAGATGATTTTATCATACGGATGTTTTATAGCATGTAGAGTTTTTAGAAAATCCTATTATGTAGTATTATATGTGTTTTCAAAACAGGGGGTTAGTATGTTCAGAAAAAAAAAAAACGGTTTTCTTATTGTTATTATTATTATAAACTTTGGTTCACTTACCTTTTTGTTTTGCGCCCTCTTCAGGATTTAGAATCGAAGCATATGATCTTGGCGTCAGGGCATTTCCGCATAGGTATCTTCGAGTCTTCTCAGTGTAGGACCCATTCCTTTGTTCGTACCATTTTATATTAATTCTTTCACAGTATTCTTGATTAGTTGTATACTCTGTACACGTTTCTGCATTTGTTTATTTCTTTATATACACATGTTTTATTTACCTTCGTTTACTGATATCACTTGCATACAGGTTAATATGGCTTCGTCACCCTCGGGTGTTGGTCAACACGTGCCCATCTTGGTATTTGGAGATATGAGGATAGGGGCGTGTCAACGTAGCTTATCAAATTTGCAATATTGATTGTCAAGAGGCAAGAGCAACAATTATTTATCGCAAAAGGATATGGAAGACTTATCCAGAAAGTGTCCATGGATGTCACTCCACTGGAAAACTACAAGATCGTACCTGAATATTAGTCATTCGATAGCTGCATGAATACATGTCACAAGACTCTAGGAATGAGTTTATCATAGTAGTCTTTCCACCACTAGATGACGCAATAGAACCACTAGTATGGTTGATAGGAGCATATTTATACAACTTAGTTAGCTTGTTTCTTGGCATTTACTTAGTTTAATTCTAGTTATTTTAGTACTTTAAGCTATTTTCGTGTGTTTGTAGGTTCAAATAACAAAGTTAGCAACAAAGTGCTATTTGGAGCATTTTGGAGCATTTTTGGGCCAAAATTGGATAATGCAAGCATGGAGACATGAGGATGGACATTTTTGAAGATTTAAAGGCTAGAAATTAACATGTTTGTGTGCAAGTGTGTTGATCCACTCATTACCAAACATCCATTCACTACACCCATTACATCCACTCATTACCAAACACTCACACTCATCCACTACACCCATTACATCCACTCATTACCAAACACTCATCCACTACACCCATTACATCCACTCATTACCACAACCCACTCATTACCAAACATCCATCCACTACACCCATTACATCCACTCATTACCAAACACTCATCCACTACACCCATTACATCCACTCATTACCATAACACTCACCCACTACACCCATTACATCCACTCATTACCACAACATACACCACTACCACCTTAATTAGATGGTGGTCCTCTCCCTAGCCTATAAATACATCCTCCCTTCACCATAACAAAAAGGGGGGAAAAAGATCCATCAAAAGACACTACATTCACATCTCACAACTCCATACACTTACACTTTCATTCCTTGGCCGAGAGAACACAATCCACCCATCCACCCTTCACCATAACTCACCTATATCCATCCACCGCCATAATTTACCACTCATCCATAAAACCACACCTTGTGCCTCAACAAAGAGAAGAATGAGGACCCTTGGATGTGCTTGCCATTCAAGTTGGATTGTTGGAGCGTTTTTAGGTGTTTTCATTCTTTGTTTTCAATATCTAAATTTGTTTATCTTTACTTTATGAGTATGAGGAGCTAAACCCCCCTTAGCTAGGGGGGAATTCGAAACCATGTTCATGCTTGCAATATGATTTGATTACCTTCAGTTATGATTTCATAAGTTGTGAATTCAATTTGTTTAACTGCTTGATTGATAACTTATTCGTGTATGTTTATTAAGAGTGCACACTTAGTTTGCATGCATGAATATGATGCTAGAGTATAAGGGAGTTTCACCTAATAGTTACAAACTTATATTCACAAGTAGTGGAGGTCGCTTATAAACGATCGCGTTAAATGAATTCTTAGCAGGAGTTTCATGCTCATCATAGTAACGAATGCCTCGTCAATACTTATAGTTTTCATAATGCTTAATGATCTTTGATTGTATCTTTATTGTGCTGTTCACGTAAAGGACTTTTGAAGAATGCTTGAATTGTTGTATACGCTTTCCCATCCAATTCAATAACTTAAGGAGAACTTGAAGGTTAATTTAAGCGGACTTAATTAACCTGGGGTGTTGAGTTTCATGATTGATCAAAAGAACAACTGAAAATTGGTTTATGTGCAAGTATGTCATGTGTGGAGAAGAACCCTCTAGCTAGCCCATCATCCATAGTTTACCCAAATTCGTCCAAAATGTGTTTTAGTTTACAATCTGTTTGTTTTGTTTTCAAATTTGTCAAAATCAAATCCACCTTTACTTTAAAGTGTTTTATTAGTCAAAATCTATTTTGATTTGTGTTTTTAAGCGTTTTGAGTCAAGTTAGAACCTAATTTCGTGTAAAACCATTCCTAGAGTCAGTTTAAAGTCAAATTCATTGTTTTAAGCTGTTTTGAGTCTTTTTAGTTTGTATTGCATCTTTTGAGTCTAGTTTGGTGTTTTAAACTTAATTTTACGTTTTTAAGTCAGTTTCAAGTGTTTTAGCAATCCCTCCTAATCCCTGGCCTAGAACGATCTCTACTTACATTCTTTACTACAATTGACAACAAGAAGGTTTAATTTGTGTGTTAAGATAATTTTCGCATCAATGGTATGGTCCGGTTTAATTTGGTATGGTAGGTACTTGGTTTTTCAGTTCAATTAGTACAGTCGAGTTCAACTGTTCATGATGATATTATAAACTTTTGATCATGACTACGCATTCAGGCTGTATGCACTAGTTGTGTTTGTTTCTCTTCTCGTGCGAAAGAGAAAATTGTTGCCTGCAGGTTTCAGCTAAGTTTTCCTCGTAATCTTGCATATACATAAATAATTCCAAATAATACATCAATTCTGGCTACAATCAAATAACTCGAAAAACCTTAATGCTGCACCCAACAACAGAAAAGCGTTTTAGCGAGCAAATGATTCCTACCCTTGAGACACTAGTATATGCTACATGCATTGGACATAACTTGAAACCTATATGTTTTGAATTGGTAACCCTCATCATTAAGCTTCTACATATTTACACCTGCTGAAACAGGGAGATATAAGTTCATAATATAATGGAAAAAGAATACATGTAACTACGGAGATTACATTGCAGATGACTATGTTGGTTCACTGGGACGAGCAGTCCAAAGAGAACTGAGGGCACGTAACCGGTGAAAGTACTCCCCCATTGCAAGCAAGGCTCGCGCTGCTTGGTATGTTGTGAGGATTCGAGACATTTGCTGCAGTGTTTGCTGCCGAAGGTGATCTGCCTGCCATGGACAAGAGAAACATACAATACACCTCATCAAACTGTCAAGGAGTGAATTGTCACAAGGAATTTCTTGCATTATTGCTTATTACAATTTCTCACCCCATTGAAGTTTGAATTCGTTATAAGAACATGAAGTTATATAACAGAATTTAGTTAAATTTTGATGAGTCTTTTTTTAGGGAAAATGTACACAAATGGAACCAATTCGAGTTACAGTTTGTTTTTTTTTAATTATTTTTTTAATTTTTAATTTTTAATTTATTTATCAAAATTAGAACTGAAACAGACACTCAAGGGGCACTAAACATTTGTTTATGTACGGCTTATTGTTTGTTTAGTGCTACTTAGTTCTATTTTCGATTAATAGTTAGTAACCATTATATTTTTACATATTACCCAATTTCTTAGACCCTTTGGAGAATAATCAAGAAATACAATTAGTATTGGATCTATGCAATTTTATTAAATACCCTTCAATTATGAGTCTAATTGTAAAAAATTATGATTGGAATCTGATGCATCACCTGGCTGACAAAGCTCTCTAGTGCTTCCAACTTCTCAAGTGCAGAAGCCATCTGAGATCCGAAGCTTTCTCCACTCATTTGATCAGCTGCTATGCTGAGTGCCAATGTCTGCTGCAGTTTGTCCATTCCCTGCGAGAGAGCATCCTCCGCTTGCTGAGACGATTGCCGCAGGTTACAGAAATCCAAAAGTTGTTGATCAGTCATTGGCTGAAGCTGCGGCAACACAATCTGAATAAACGAAACAATAAGCAGCATGTTATGCACTTAAATGAAAAAAATATTGCACTATAACTCATCAGAAATGATGTGAACTAAGTTAAGCATTACGTTTAGCAGCTCTGAGGGGCGAAATCCTCCGATCCAATGAAAATGGCGTTCAACTGATGTTCGCCATATGCCAGACAGTAAGTAGAAGACATCAGCCCTTGCTGCATCTGCCTTCATTCGGAAAAGATTGGCGTAGTGGTTCAAGGCACCCTTTACGAGTTTCTGCAGTTCTATGTCCGTTACATGATCTTGCAGTGCATTTCTGAGTTCAACATTCTGTCTGTATTGTTCGTCAACCCAGTGTCCATATTCCATCTCAAATGTAGTGATCCCTGCAAGATCCACAACTCGATTAACAAAATGGCACTATAAACACAATAATCTACGAAACACACTTAAAAATTTCTCGAAAACAAATACATCGTTAGGTCATTGAGGGAAACATTTTTTCAACAATTTAAGGAGCTCAGAATCACAAACCTGAATTCAAAGCTCCATTGTATCCCATATGACTAGTACCTAATGCATTGCCTGCATAGGCACCCTGCAAATCAGGCAGTCACGGGTTCATCCGATGAATACCAATTTGATTCTGACTAATATGGAAACAAATGTATCTGGTAACATGAACAAAGATGAAGAATGGTGATTTTCAACTCACCTGTTTTCTAGCTCTGTCAAGTTCCTGCTCCAGCTGTGCTAGTTTTAAACGGCTTGTTTCGAGTTGTTGAACATAAGCCTGTGGTAGTACAAGATCAAATCATTCAAATAACTTCATAGGATGTAGCAAGAAATGCACCAATAAATAAGGACTTGTATGTGATTGATATTCACTTTTTTTCGCATACGACTCTTACGTGCAGCTTCACGATTTTGTTCTAACCGTCTCCGTACCTGTGAATATGTGCACTTCAGAATCAATTTACATGACAATGATAACAAAAAAAACCAAAATTGCATTGATGACAGTATGGTCTTCTTTTTTATTTATAAGATATATGAATGAATAACAAAAATGACACAGATATGTTGCCTTGCTAATTAAGAAACAAGGAAAGTGGGGGAGAGCATAGCTATATCACCTTATCAGCCGATCTGTTTGGTTCATGATCATTTCCAGAAGGCATCATGGATTCATGAGAAACAAATCCAAACTAGAGGAAGAAAATCAAAAAATTAATTGAAGCTCAATCAGAAGAAATAAATTGAACTAACATTGAAGAAAAAGGGACCAAGAGATTCATTTATGTTCTTCACCTTGGTTTCGATCCCAGAATCCACTTCTATAATTGAGGAAGCAGCTGTGTTAGAGCTGTGATCACCTCTTAAGGTTTCTTTCCACACATCAACCTGGTGGAACGGCTCGTATATCCCCATTTGTCTTGACGTGGCAAACTGAGTTGATGGATAGCTCATACTCTAGCAACAAATTCAACAAACAAACAAGTAAACGAATAGATTTCATAATCACTGCTGCAAACTCACAGCTTCATGAATAAGACCAATAAATATGTCCCGTAAATATGTGCAGATAGAATCCGTTACAAACTTTTAATCAAAAAAAGAACGGATGAGACTCCGAACAGACAAACGTGCCAGAAAATGGCCCGAACATTCAGAAATTGAAAACACAAGGTAACAAGTAATATTCAAACAAATTAGAACTTGAGATAGTTCTAACTACAGCATCAGAGAGTTGAATTTTTGGGAACCTTCTTAAAAAGGAAAGGATTTGCATGGTGAATAGACGAAGTGGATAACGATCAGTAAAAAGTTAGGGAGGGAAGTGATAATCTCTGCAGTAATATTATAGTAATATATGTACTTGCAAGGAAAAAAAATGACTTTAATTACCTCTTGTAACATGCCTACTCCAGCAAAAGTGGAAGCCATGAAAATAAACTATCTTTCTCTCTCACCAAACAGAAGGTAGCTTGAAACTTCAGAGCTTGGAGTCATTCAATCCGACCGAACAAATTAATGTGGGAATTAATGGAGGAAGATGGTGAATAGGGTTTTCTGGGTTGGGTTGGGGAGGGCCCTGGTAGTTCAACATTCCCAAAGATCATTTGGGGAGACCCAAATTTGTGGGAATCATTTGTCACAAAATTCCTCAGATGATTTTTAAGCAAAACTCTGCAAGAACCCATACGCCCCCACCGTAAAATATAAATACTTTCCTCAGAGCGCCACAGTAAACTGTTAACGTCGCTACGTCCCCACCAACATCTTTTTCATTACTTTTTATCTTTCTTTTCTTTTGCTTTTGCCGAAAAAAACAAACAAAAGAAAAAATGAGCAAAAAAGAGAAGAAATAATTGTGTGCTTCAAGAAATTTTTATGGGTGCAAGCACGTAGTCTATCATGAACATGATGAGAGGAAACCATAAGATTGATATGTTGCACTTCTATAATATATTAATAAAATTTAAGTTTATATATTATAATTTGAATAAAATAATAACGTCACATAATCATATTTTAAATACACTGGAAAATTACTTGTGTACTACTAGACATACACAATGTAAGTTGGTTAATGTTGTGTAATGTACCTCCCCCATATATAACTAGTATTTTATTAGCACACGATTTTGTAGTTTGGCTCACTTGATGGACGTCAAAGTGAGCAACCAATGAGTAACACGTAATCTAATGGCTCACTTCGATTGTATTGAATCCAATGATAAGATGATCAATACTCATAAGGGCTTTTTAGGTTCATTGGAAAGAGAATTTTTTTCAAATAGTCGGTTACTTATAATACAAGTAAAGTACATAATGGTTTTGCTAATTTAAGGAACATAAAAGTAAGTGACTTTTAGCAACACGTAATTTAATTAATGACTCATTAGCTCTGTGTTTGGTATCCTACTTGAAATGTTTTTAAAATGATCATATACTATTTTTTGGTTACTAAAGCGAGCACTAGTATATAAAGTTAAACCCTAATTAGTGAACCAAGATGCAATACGCTTTCACATGACATAATACAGATTCTGTACATCATATACATATCAATAATTATTTCATATAGTGTATTGAATTTACTCTTACATTTTGGCAAGAATGACAAATATGCAATAGAGTAATGTTATTCATACCATGTTTTTATACCACATTTCCATATCACCTTAGGTGACATCTGATGTGGACAGCCACATCATTTGAAAAATTTGCAAAACCCAAGAAAAGGAAGGAGAAAGACTCATCGTATATCACAATCATCATTTAATTAACTAGTTTATTTTCTTAATTATTAGTTTATTAAATAATAAACTAAATTTAAAAATCTAATTAATTCAAATGAGATGGCTGTCCATATCAGATGCTACCTAAAATGATATAGAAATGTGGAGGCGCCGACGGCGCATAGGGTGGAGTATCCTGGTATGAATTCGGCTCTGGCCCCTGTTTCTTGCTCTAATTTGCATTTTAGTTAAAGTAGATAGGCTAATTAATGGGTTGAAAGTTAATTGGAGAACAGATAATTGCTGGTATTTAGTTCAGTTTTGCAATTTAGCTAATGACTCTACCGTAAATGCTTTGTTCAATGATAGTGTGGGTGGGCTGAAGGTATTCATGCAATTTACAATCCAAATTGCAGCTTCGTGTCTAACTGGGTTGTAGTTAGGATTTTTCCTCTAGCTAATTATCAATGGTGGGTCTTGGGGAGTGGAGCCCAGAGGCAAATCATTAGGGTTGTAACGAATTACAGGAGGTTGAAGAGCTCCCATGTGTTTCTTACTACCAGTTTAAAACTGGGATTTTGGGCACGCAACGATTTGGGTGCCAATGAAGAATTCGGGTTGGCTGTGATTCAATTAAATGGTGCCTCACAAAGCCGTGGTTACGGATTTCTAGATCTTAATTGCTCAATCCCTTGCAAATATATGGGGTTTGTAGCTTATCTGATGTTCAATAAATTTGGGGAACATGAGATAGAAGCCTATGTGAGAGTTCATGTGATAGGCGGGCTATCTGGGGAACAAGTAAAGATGCAGGGCGCTGAAGTAGTGAAGATCGTTGGGAGCGAAGATGAAGGTTTGATGCAGGAACCTGACATTGTGAAAATAAGATTCAATTTTCATTGGATGCTTAAGGTAATGGTGGGGATTCTGGTACATGACCAGGGGGTAAGCTCTGTGAATTGTAGCTCATCTGGGATTATATATTCTATCTCTAATCTTTTTATCTTTAGACAAAACAAGGGTAGATGGATAGTTATCTCTAGTATTAATTATATTGACTCTATGTTTGGTGATGATGAGTTCTTTATCATGCCATGTGACAATAATCTTGTTTGGGATTATAAAAGTGTTAATTTTGATTTCGTTGATGTTATGAATGATCTTGCTTTATACCTGGTTGTAGATATGTCAAATGTGAATAGTGAGGAGGCTGAAACTAGGGAGAACACTAGAAACTTGGTTTCTGCTTTTCATAAAGCAGAGGTTGGCTTTGTGAGTGCAAGGCCCAAAACAAGAATGATGAGTCCAAAGAAAAGAGTTTGTGAGGAGGATACTGTTAAAGCTGGGCTTAGTGGTGGTGACCCTCATGCCACTGTTAGGATGCTGAGTTCGAGAAAGAGAATATGAGAGGAAATTGCAATTAAGGAAGAGTTTAGTTATCTTGAAGAATTAGATTGATGAAGTGTCTTGAGTGGAATTGTAGGGGTATTAGGAGGAAGGAATTTCCTAGTAATTTTAATTTTATATTTAGTTTAGCTAAATTGGACCTTTTTTATGGAGATTAAGGTGGTTGTTCATAAGGTCCCCAGGAACTTTTATTCCAAGTATTTCGACAGTATTTTTCGCTGTGATCCAATTGGCCGATTTGGGGGCTTCTGCTTATGTTGGAATAGTACTAAGGTTTTTGTTAGTATAATTTCTTCCTCTCCAAGATATATCCATTGTTCTGTAAAGGACTTAGTTACTAATTTAGAGCAATTAGTTACTTTCATTTATGCCTTTCCCCAAAAACATTTACAGTGTGACCTGTGGGAGGAGGTCCTCAAGTTAGATCCAATTCATAGTCCTTGATGCTTAGTTGGAGATTTTAACAATATTGTTGAGCTTTCAAAGAAGGTTGGAGGTAATCAAACCCATACCATAGACGTGAACAATTTTATCAATTTTCTTAATCATGGCAACCTTTTGTCTTTAAATGTGTCTGGAGTTCCTTTTACTTGAACATATACGAATCATACAGTTGTTTTCAAGAGATTGGATACGGTGGTGGCTGACCCTTTATGGTTAAATATGTTACCTAATTATCATTTGCATAACCATCCTATTTTTGGTTCTGATCATAGTCCTATTTTATTATCTCTAAATTCTAGTGAGGAGAAGAATAACTCCTTCTCGTTTAAATTTGAGGCTATGTGGCTTAATCATCCTTATTTTAAAACGTTTGTGCAAAATTCTTGGCATTGTGACCCTCCTATTAATCCTAAAGATAAATTCAGAGTGTGAGCTGGTAAGTTTAAATTTCTAGTTTGTAAATGAAACAAGGACACTTTTGGCAATTTAAAGGAGAAAAAGAAAGAATTGTTAAATGAAATTGATGAGCTTCAAAAGCAAATTATGAGTAACAACTCTGTTGATTTGATGATGGAAAAATCTCTTCGAGATGAATTGAATCATGTATCACTTTGTGAAGAAATTATGTGGGCCCATAGAGCTAAAACTAATTGGCTGCAACTTGGGGATAAGAATACTAAATTCTTCCAAACTATGGCTACTATTCGTAAAAAAAAGGAATGAAATTACTAAAGTCAAAGATGAGAATGGTTTTTGGTGGTCTGTTGGTCAGGGCCTTGAACAAGTTTTTGTGCACAATTTTAAAAAGTGCTTTTCCCGTGACAGTCTTCCCTCATGGGCTGACCTAAGTAGTTTAATGGATATCACTCAACCTTGTGTTTGTAATCATCATAATGAAAGTTTGTTGTCGCTTGTTATAGATGAGGAAATTTGGGATACTGTGTGTAGTCTTGGAGCTCTTAAAGCCCCGGGTCCTGATGGTTTAAGTGCGGCCTTTTTTCATGGTTGTTGGGACCAAATTAAGGACTCTGTTTCTTGTTTGGTCAAAGATTTTTTCCAAAATGGTTCCAGCTTAAGACTTATAAATCAGACTAACATCGCTTTAGTTCCTAAAATAGATAATCTGGAAACTGTTTGTAACTATAGGCCTATTAGTTTGTGTAATGCTAGTTATAAAATTATCACAAAGATCATCATTAAGAGACTAAAACCTTTTTTAGATCTTTGCATCTCTCAAAATCAAGGTGCTTTTGCTCCAGGTAGAGCCATTCAGGATAATATTCTTAATGCTCACGAAATGTTTGCTGGTCTCAATAGGATGAAAGGAAGAACTGGAGCTATGGGTGTCAAGCTGGATTTGGAAAAGGCATATGATTACTTAAACTGGGATTACATTCAGTATGTTCTTCTTAGATTTGGTTTTGATAATCGTTGGGTTGAATTAGTTTGGAATGTATTACTTCTCCTTCCTTCTCTGTGCTTATAAATGTACGACCTCATGGTTATTTTTATCCAAAGCGGGGAATTAGACAAGGGGACCCTTTGTCCCCTTATATTTTCATCATTTGTATGGAACTGTTAATTAGACACCTCAATAGCCTAACAAATAAGCCGAAGTCTCATATTGGTATTTTGTCCTCACCTAGAGGATTTAAAATCTCAAATCTAGTGTTTGTTGATGACTGTCTCCTGTTTGCTAAGGCCACGGCGAGGAGTGCGAGGAATATTCTTCAAATCCTTGATATGTTTTCTAAAGCGGCGGGCCAACAAATAAACTTTCATAAGTCGTCCTTGTATTTTTCCAAGAATACCACTTCTCCAACTAGAATTGATATTGTTAATATTTTACATATTCAACATAAAACTACCATTGGTAAGTATCTAGGAATTCATAATATTGTTTTCTGGAAAGACCAAGTTAATGGTAATGAGTTGCTTAAAAGTGTTAAGCAAAAATTAGTTGGTTGGAAAGCAAACACTCTTTCAAGAGCGGAGAGGCTTACTTTAATTAATTCTAATCTAACGGGTATGCCTAATCATGTTATGTCTTACTTTAAGTGTCCTGACAAGATTGTCAATAAGCTTAATAAAGAGTGTATGGATTTTTTCTGGGGTAAGGACAAGAAAATCTTTCTAGTGTCTTGGGATTCGGTCTGTGCTCTTAAGAAAATGGGAGGTTTGGGAGTTAGAAGACTTGATCATTTTAATAATGTTTGTCTCGCTAAGTTGGGTTGGAAAGTTATTGGAAGGTTATGACTGAGGAGGATAATTGGTGGGTGAAGTTAGTAAAAAGTAATTACCTTAGAAAGGAAAAATTTCTAGATAATAAAATTAGACAAAATCATTCTTGTGCTTGGAAAGGTATCTTAAAAAGTAGGGATGTTATTCTTAACGGTATGAGATGGAGATTGGGTAATGGTAAAGACATTTTGTTCTAGTCCTACAATTGGGTTTTTCCTTACCCGTTGTTCCATCTCTTACCCAATATTGACAACCAAAACATTAATTGGGACTTGAAAGTTAATGAATTTATAGATAATTATTGTTGGGATAGGAGAAAGCTTTCGCAAGTGGTTAGTAATGAAATTGTGAGGAAAATTTGCAATATTACAATTCCCTTGCAAGATTCCAAAGATGTGCTAGTTTGGGGTCCAAATACAAATGGTAAGTTCTCTGTTAAATCAGCTACTTGGATCCATAAAGGGACATTGACTCAATCTACAAAGCATAAGTTCATTAATAAGATGTGGAAACTTAATATTCCTTCTAAAGTTAAGATGTTTGCGTGGTTATTCATTCATGATAGACTTCAAACTAGAAAAAAATTAAGTCATATTGTAATTAATAGTGATAAGATGTGTCCTTTTTGTAATTCCGTAGACGAGGACCAAATGCATTTATTTTTTAATTGTGGTGTCACTAAATTGATTTGGGACCTTTGTTCAATTAAGCCGGGCAATTTCACTAATGCTAACTTCGACATCTAAATTCTTTAAAGCATGTTGATAAGGAATTTCCTAGTGATTTGAGCTTGTGTTTAGTCCTTTGTTGGCAAATTTGGAATGACAGTAATAATATGGTGTTCAGAAATGTTTTACCCTTCCTGGCAAGATCAAAGTTATTGGCTATATCTATGGGTGAATATATCTTAAAGCCAATGGTAAAGGTTTGAGAAGAAATGCTGATGATACTTCCACAATTGTTAAATGGCATCCGCCAGATAAGAGTTTTGTTAAGTTAAATTTTGATGGTTTTGTGGCTGGGGACAAGGCGGCGGCGAGATTTGTCTTAAGGAATCATAATGGGTAGATTATTGGAGGTGGAGTTTTAAATCTGGATGGTGCCACTATTTCTGAAATGGAGGCTAGGGCTCTCAGAGAGGCCTTTCTTTTTGCTCAGGGGAAAGACTATAAAAAGATTATGGTTGAAGGTGACTCTAAGTTAGTCATTTAGTCAGTGTTGGATCAGGGTGTGATGCCACGTAATCTGGTTCCTATTATTGAAGATATCAAGTGGACGGCGACCAATTTTGATTGCATTGACTAGAAGCATATTTATAGAGAGGCTAACTTTGTGGCGGATGCCTTCGCTCGCCATGGCCTTCTTATTATTGATTGTCATATTTGGGATCATTGTATTCCTTCATTTGCTCTTCAGTTTGATTTTGTAGGGAACAGTTGTACTCGTGAGTTTTTCCTTTAATATATTTTTATTGTTTCAAAAAAAATTTGGCATGAATGATGTCATCAGTTACATTTGAAAGGACAGGTGGAGAATGCTAGATGGTTGGTGAATGGTGACATCTTTGACCAATGAGGATAAAGAAGGTATGTACGCTTAGAAAGACCAAGGTCAACTTTGTCATTTGAAGAACGAGATAGAATCAGACAGAGCCGTCCAACAAGGCTTTTTTTTTCTTGTTTTTTTTTTTTTGAGGTAAACGATATTATCTACACTAAGAAGAAGAAGTGGACTTAACTTCATAATAAAGTAGTCCAATAAGCTTATTAAGTTGTTAGTACTTTCTGACTAAACCTGCGAGAAGCTGGAATTTCCAAAAGATGAGATTCTCTTCCTTCCCTTGTTCCCTCCCGAAAAGGAGGAGAAAAAAAGGGGAGAGAATCCTTGTCCATTTCCAAATTCCACCACTAGACTAAACATGAATTATGTTCTCCAATATGTTCCTTTACGAGTGACCCCACAAGGAGTTACAAAGAAAGTCAACTTCTACATCCAAAACTGGTCAAGTCAGTGTACTGGCACTAACACAACTTTTGGCGAGCCTAGTCATCATCAAAGAATTAGAGCCAACACAACTTTTCGAGAGTCCAGTCATTCAACATCCTTAAGCTAGAGCTAGCGTAATTTTTTGAAAACCTAACTTAATGAGGCAAACCTTAGTAAATTAGGCCCAGGACATGGCGAAGAAATAGTAAGCTCTGATGCCATGATAAACTTTAAAAGCCTAGTATAGTCCACCATCAATATCACCAATATTATTTCATCTTAACAATTTTATAGATTTTTTTTCTTTTAAATATTTTGTAGTGAAAGATATAGGGAGAAATATATTCGTTTTAAAATTACAATTGCATGCTACAAAGTACAGAAATGACAATTAATGGTTTTGCTAATCTAGCACATATTTAAATTTATTCTGTTTTAAACACTAATCAAACTCCAATAAAAATATTTTTTTACCACATTTTTCATACCATATTTTTACTGCCTCTTTAATAGATATGAAATCTACATGTATTCGGGAGCCCTGCCTCTATTAGAGAGAGAATACAAATGTCTTGTGAAAATGTGGTAAGTATAGCATTACTCAACTCCAATATGAAGAAAAAATTTATATCTAAAATATCTCCAAAATAGAGCCTAAAATGAATATTATAAGGGCAGTGCGGTGTTGTATTATTGTAAGTTCTTTGTACCAAACTTCTTTTGAAAGTTAAATTAGTGAAGACATTTTTACTTACAAGGGGCGTTGTATTATTGTAAGTTTTGTGTTTCGAACATTTTTTGAGAGTAAAATTAGTGAGGACATTTTTACTTACAAGGAACAAATTTATAAATAAAAAAATGTGTTTCACTCTCGTTTATGTCATATCATGCATTTACTAACAACTATGCAACATAGTTGCTCATATTCTTGCCAGGCTTGAGGAGGGACATGTTTGGTTGAATTTCTTCTCTCTTGTTTGATTATTTATATGTAGATTTAGAGCTTTAGACCAATATTCATGCATTACACATGACAATATTTCAAAATTCATCCCGTACGTCTTTTTTAAAAACCAATATTCACGTAAGTACTTTTTAACATATTATTTTTCCACAAAAAAAATGTTGGAAAATAAAAAGGATATTGTAGGCCTAATTTACTAAACTAGAATAAGGATAGGGAGAGAGGAGGCCCACGGCACAGAGACAGATGTGTATTTGTGAGGTGTGTTATATCACATCATTGCGCCTTTATTTATAGTAGTAGGAAAGGTAAATTCTTTACCCTAATATGTTACAACTCTAATAGTATAATATCTAACCCTAGAGAATCTTCTAAAGATATCTCATACTTTAAGATTTACACAATCATATTCCTAATCTAATAGGATTGACAAAGGAAAGTATTTTAGAATTTGATTTAATTAGTGATTTTATATGAGGGAAACCTTTAAGGGAAGGGATCCCTATTTTTCAATTTTTTTTTTATAAAAATGGGGATTACTTGTGGAGTCCACACCACATCAAACTTTAATGATCCGAACCGTCTATTTTTCAAGTTGCACCTCATAGATCATCCTTACAAAGTATTAGCCAAATTGGAAATGTTTAAGATATCTAATCGAGCTAAAAAAAATTAACGAATACTTTGTTATATAAGAAACAATGAAATTTTTGTTGTAAACATTCCTAGTTTAAGTGTGATTGTGTAAATCCTAGATTAGATTTTAGGGAACTTTAACGAAAAGCACCCGGTACTGTTCACTTTAACGAAAAACCACATTTTTACACTAAAAAGTCAATCCTGGTACTATTCACTTTACCCTTTATTTTGTCCTTATCATTAAAACTCAAAGTTTTCAAGTCATTTTCATTAGTTTTCCTTAGATTTTATTCTAGTTATCATTTCCTATTGTATCTTGTATTCCTTGGGGATGAAGGAATATATTCTCTCCTTTTATTACTATAAATAAAGGCACAATGTAGGAGGGATAACGACACACATTCCCCTGCAATTCTACAAACACATCTCTCTTTTCTCTCTTCTCATTGCCGCCGGCCACCCTAAATATTGTCAGATAAAATAGACCACAACATGTTATCAGCACGCTCCTACCGTTGCGCTTAGGAATCTGACGTTGAAGAATTTTTCTGCATCAAACCAGTTCATCCATATCATCACGCAATCAAGTTCTTTCAAAACAATGGCTTTTAACTCGATATTTTTGCATCCCTGATAGCATGAACATTTACCATGATGCATGACCCAACTTTACATTTTACGTATTTTAGATTCTACATAAATTGTGTATGCCTCATAACAATAATTGTTGAAATTATGCAAATTTGATATTTGCTATGAATTACATTAAATATATTTTTACATGCATTGAAATTATTGAATTGCATATGCATCAATAAACTTATATTTGCATTGAATTGAAAAAAAAAAGAAAAAAAAGGAATTTGGGAACTCTAGGGTTCATTCGAACCTGTGCCATCACCCATCACTATCGATGAGCATCCAAAGCCGAGAGCCTACAGCTCTCCTCCTCCCTAGAAAACCCACAGAGCCAGAAGCTCCAAGTCCCACAAAACCCGACACCTTTCATGGTGTCCTCGACCATGGCATGGCCTGCAACCATTGCCTTGAACCTTTGGCTCATGTCGCCGACGACTAAAACTCGTCCCACACCGGAAATTGGACTGAGATACGATTGAATCTCATCGGTTTTTTTTTTAAACCCGATTTGAAATTCTAGGGTTTTCATAACGAATGTCGAGATATTTTCAAATCTCCGTTTATTTTGAGGTTTTTGGCGGCCCACAGACTTGTACTGAGCATCCTTGTTCCAACGTCGACCGCCTAACGCGGTGTCGTCGACCAAAACCCGGCTTTCTTCCCCGATGAACACAACCAACTACGGTTGGGATGTTTTTAGACTCCACCCGAGCCCTTTTTGGGCTCTGAGTCTCGGCCTGCATCGCACAACGCCCATTGGGCTTGCTGTTGCGTTCTGCTCAGCCCAAACGGAAAAAAAAAACAAAAAAAATCAATTTCGTTTTGGGCTCGCCTGCAGCGGCCCATATGTTTTCTTCTCCCCGGGCTTGCCTACAACAACCCACCCCTACTGCCCATATCTACCCGTGAGCTTGCAGCTCACCCGTGACCCCTCTAGCCCAATTTTGGGCATAAGTCATACGACCCCATGTTATTAAGCCACCCCATGGGCTTATATTTTCTTTTGGGCCCCAAGCTTCGATTATTTAATATTTTTAAATAATTTGGGTTTTATATTTTTCACCCACACTTTAATTTGGCTCGAAGTCCAAATAAATTAATTCAATTATAATTATAAACTTTAAATTATTTCTTTGCATATTTGTTTGCATATATATTTGTGTTTGCCTGTAGGAATATATGAACCTGAAGTTCATAATTATTTTGAAACCTGAAGTTTCTTATAAACATGCCTTGTTTGAAAACCTGAACTTTTTCATTTAAACACATCACCCACGAAAGCCCGAAGTTTTTCATGCAAAATTAAACCAAATCATGTCTATTAGAACCTGTATGTTCTACTCCTACGTGAATGGATTTATTTTTCTCCATTACACTAACCACATCTTGTCCATCTATTTTGTGATAGGCACATGTCGAATTTGAACAAGACTTCGCCGCTTTAGAGGTCTCTGGAAGGAACTACCTCAAGTGGGTCCAAGATGTGAAGCTCCACCTCATTGCAAAGAACTTGTGTCCTGCCATTGAAGAAGCAATGGACGAGCCTATTGGTGAAGTTGAAAAGGCCACTGCTATGATCTTCATCCGAAGACATATTCATGACGCTATGCAAACTGAATATATTGCGGAGGAGGATCCACGTGCATTATGGGTCACTTTGGCTGATCATTTTGATCACCAAAAGGATATATTCTTGCTTAAAGCAAGACACGACTGGCAGCATTTGCGCTTCCAAGACTTTGAGTCTGTGGATGCATATAATTCTGAAGTTTGTCGAATCTGATCACTTCTTAAGTTTTGCAATGAAACTTTGAATGAAGAGGATCTCCTGGAAAAGACCTATTCGACATTCTCTACTTCTGATATTGTTTTGCAGCAATAATATAGAGCTCAGAAGTTCACCAAGTTCTCAGATTTGATCTCTGTTTTACTTCTCGCTGAAAAGCAGAACCAGCTGTTAATGAAGAATCATCAAGCTCGACCTACTAGGGCGAGTGCTATGCCTGAAGCACATTATAGCAATCATCAACGCCCAAAACGCCAAAGGGGGCGTGGTAGGGGCTGCCAAAGTCTTCCCACCAAGGTCAACAAAGTCAAGTCCTATCCAAGGGAGGAAACAAATCCCAAAAGTGCCCAAACCTCACTCCTAAGGCCCCGAACTTCAAGAATATGGGCAAAGCACCTGAAACCATAGATGCGAACATGTGCTATCGCTGTGGTTTAAAGAACCATTGGTCCCGTGTTTGCCGAGCTCCCAAGAAGGTTGTAGATGAATATCACTCTCGTCGTAAGAAGTTTGAATCAAACTTCATGCAAGTGGACGAATAGGAGACTACAAAGATGGAGTTTTCTAATTTTCAGGCAGATACCACCCCTATGGAAGATTAGAATCTTAGACATAGACTTATTTTTAGTTGAACTAAGACAATTGAGGCCGAATTCCACCTAGTGGCCGAACCCCTCCCTTGTTTTTTGTTGATTTTTGAACAATTTTCCTTTATGTTTGGATTATTAGTTGGTGATTTGTTATGGATATTTAGTTTTTAATCCTTGAATAAATGAAATTATTTTTAATTGATAATTGTTTTTATAAACATTTATGCAAGTGACCGATTCAAATTAATTTTTCATTCTAGGTATGACTAGTGGGAAAGTTATTTTGAATGGATATTTAGTCTTTACCATTAGAGGCACCGCAATGTCTTGAAGGTCAACTAAACAGACCTTAGTTGCCATATCATCTAAACATGCTGAAATTCTCACCTTAAATAAAGTAACTCGGGAATGCTTTTGGTTGAAAGCAGTAGTGGACCATATTCGAAGCTCTTGTGATCTTCATCCCACTATTGATGTCCCGACAACAATCTTTGAAGACAACGCATCTTGCATCGAACAGCTCAAGAAGGGTTACACCAAAAGAGACAACACCAAGCACATTGCGCCAAAGTTCTTCTTTACCCATCAACAACAAGAGCATCAGAAGATTGAAGACACGTAAATCCGTTCACAAGACAATCTAGCTTACCTATTCACCAAATCACTGCCGAAGATGACGTTTCAGAAGCTTGTTCATGGAATTGGTATGCGTAAACTTTCTTAGTTGTAACCTTGCTATTTCTCTTTGGAATTATGACAACCTCAGGGGGAGTATCATGTAGATACTTGCTTGATCTTAATGTACTCTTTTTCCCTACGATTAGGAGTATTTTTTCCACTGGGTTTTTGCTACCTAACTAGGTTTTAACGAGGCACCCACCTTGGGATGGTCATATCCCCGATGGCGTCCCGTTGATGTTTCTTTGACTTTTGCATTTCTCACGCATTTTTCCTTAGACTATGGATTTTGTCCCTCCTTGGGTTTTTGCCATAGTCTTAAGGCTTTTTAGGGAGACTTACTACTTATGCAAGTTCCTACCTTATTGAGAATAAGCATTATTCCTTGGAAATAGTGTCAATGAGTCGACTTCCTCAACTTCTGCATGATATTAAATCTACCTTGAGTATTTACACACTCAAAGGGGAGTGCTGTAAACATTCCTAGTTTAAGTGTGATTGTGTAAATCCTAGATTAGATTTGATTCTAGTTATCTTTTCCTATTGTATCTTGTATTCCTTGGGGATGAAGGAATATCTTCTCTCCTTTTATTACTATAAATAAAGGCACAACGTAGGAAAATTAACAACACACATTCCCCTACAATTCTACAAACACATCTCTCTTTTCTCTCTTCTCCTTGCCACAGGCCATCCTAAATATTGTTAGATAAAATAGACCACAACAATTTTATCTTGATAATTAAATAGGAAAATGGTTTCCGATTGAATTGAATTTTTGTAAGGATGATCTATGAAACGAGACTTACAAAATAGACGGTTCGGATTGTTGAAATTCAATGTAGAGTGGGCCCCACACCTAATCACCATTTTTTTTAATGGGGATCCCTTTGCATGAAGGGCCTGTTTATTTGAGTTAACTAGGGTTTGGATATGATTTGATATGGTCTAGGTTTCCTTGTCTTGTTGACAAATGATTGTTTAGATTTATTTCCCTGTATTGCTCCTATGTAATCTTATAAATACCTTCTTATGGAGACGAATAAAGTATTGAGGTTGTTATTTGAGAACTATGAGATTGTAGAGAATTCTAAATTTACCCGAAACCCTTTATTTTCAACTTGTTATCATAGCAGAGTTTGATTCTTGGTTGAACTTTGTTATGAGCGCTTACCTGTGGGTGCACAAAACTAATTTTCTTCGTGCACCCACAGACCATGAATATGACGGGGAAGATTGTCTACGATTGTTAGAAGAAGATAAATTTCCACTGCCATGAAGAAGAGTAAAGACAAGAAAAGTGTGGTTTCAATGGCTTGGAGGAAAGACATTAGAAGAAAAAGAAAAAAAAGTTTTGTCAAGGCAGGATACATTTCCTATCATGATGAGTTTTGGGTTTCGTTTTATTTCTTTCTTTTTTTTTAATCTAGTTTGATTATGAGTTTGAGGAAGAAAAAAAAAAGGATGAAACAAAAAATTGAAGAAAAAGAAAAAGTTTTGGTGATTGGGGCTTTCGAAAAGAGGCATTAGTTTTGGTTGTGCTTTTGAAAAGATTAACGTTTATTCCAACTGGACTTTCGAAAAGAGACGTTAATTAGTTCCATCATGTCAAGAGATTTATTTATCAGGCTTTCGAAAAAAAAGATATTAGTTTCAATTGGGCTTTCGAAAAGATTAGCGTTAGTTCCAGTTGGGCTTTTAAAAAGAGGCCTTAGCTCCGAGGATTATGATTTGTTCGACTGGCTTTCGAAAAGAGACATTTGTTCTAGTTGGGATTTCGAAAAGATTGGCGCTAGTTCCAGCTGCACATTCAAAAAGGGGCGTTAGTTCTAACTGATTGTGATTTGCTGAGCTTTCGAAAAGATTGGCGTTAGTTCAGCATATCAATGAATATTTCCTTCCTGGCAAAATCATGATTTCACATCATGAGTTTAAGGGGGTGTTGGAAAATAAAAAGGGAAGTACTTTAGGATTTGATTTAATTAGTGATTTTGTATGATTTAATTAAGGTTTTGATATGATTTGATTTGGTCTAGGTTTCCTTGTCTTGTTGACAAAGGATTGTTTAGATTTATTTCCTTGTATTGCTCCTATGTAATCTTATAAATACCTTATTATGAAGAAGAATAAAGTATTAAAATTGTTATTTGAGAATTATGAGATTGTTAATAATTCTAACTTTACCCTAAATCCTTTATTTTCAACTAAATATACAATGTTAAAAACTTTAAATGGTACCACAAACTATCCAACAACAAATGTCCCCACTTGTCAATGTAAAGGAGCACAACAGGGACTATTCAGGAGTCATGAAAAAGTAGATAAAATGAAGAAAAGTGGTACTTTCCCATCAACTAGGAAGCAATATGTGTGTGTGTGTGTGTGTGTCTGTGTAAGTACACTCTTTACCATAGTAATGGGTGTAAGCGTAAACAAACAATTGCATTGCATTCACAAGCAATTGCATTGCCAAGTCATCAATTTTGAGAAAGCGTAAACAAACACTTAGGTTGCTAGAACTTGTGAAATGTTTGAATGAAAAGTATTTAGTGTTTATATTGTTCAACTATGAATCTGAATTATTGACTGTATAAATCTTGACATATGTACATACATGCAATCGAAATTGACAAATACAATATCAATATAAAATATTTACCAACTTAGCTAACAACATAAGTCTAACAAAATAACATTATCCTATGTACCTTGTTGACAATTGACTGTCTTATTCTATTTTCTTTCGGTTTTGGTAGAGCATAATGGTGCACTGCCAATGTGCATGCCATGCAATTGCATGGCATTTTTCTTTCATAAGTTATTTGTTTAGAAATACCACTCTAGTGTGGCCTTGCGTTTCCTTAATGTCAATGATATTTAGCACCCTTAACGTTTGCTAATCAAGTTTTTTAATTTGTTTTTCTTCTACAGTTGTTTGATAATGGAATGTTTCATGATGATCCTCACCGTTTCCCGATTTCATGATGCTGCATATCAACATGGTGAGGACTATAGTGAGAATGGTGATACTTAAGGATATTTTATCTATATTATAGTAATGTCAAAATGAAAACATTGATATTTTTGTATTTTGTAACTAAACCGAATTGTAAACCTTACATTAGTTTATATTACATGAATTTTGTGTTGTTCCTACATTAATTCTTCAATCACGCCCCTTCTCGATCTCTTAAGCTTGCTTGTTTGTGATGGTTAAAAATATTATTAAAAACAAATGCAAATAAAAATTAGAAAATATTGGACTTGACATTTTTTGTCGGCACAAAAATAATTAGCCGACAAATGTTTTTGTTCACAAAAGATTCAACCAACTAATTATTTTGTCTACACAAGTAATTTGAGCCGACAAACCAATTTGTTGGCATAGGACTACGTAGCCGAAAAACCATTTTATCGCGACAAGATTACTCAGCCGACAAAATGTTTTGTCGCGACAAGATCACTAGGCCGACAAATAACTTCATCGCGAAAAAACAACCTGTGCTGACAAAATATTTTGTCGCAATGTTGTTTTTGTGACAGGCATAGTTTGACGGCTGAGATTTGTCGCCTTAAAAATGAGCCGACGAAATATCAAGATACGTTGAGAAAGATCTTGCGCAACATGCTTTTAGCGACAAAATTGCCGACTAAATTTTTCGTTGAGAAAGACTCTTTGCCGATGAATTTTGACTTTTATCGACAAACTAATTTTCTCCGCAAAATGGAAATTTCTAGTAGTGACAAAGAAATGCTGAGTCAACCGAGCACAGACAGCGCAAGAAAAAAGCAGGAATAAACAAAAAAAAAGAAGAAGATAAATATAACCAAGAGGTCTTTTACAGAACCAATATATAAACGATGCTTGGCCATTTGGTAATGTCAAATGTGGTCTCTTTTACATGATCGCCACGAGGTTGATCACCAATTATTGAGGTGTGATACTCAAATCTTTGGTTCAAAATAATACTAATTACCACAACTAAATCAATTAATTAGGTAGCCTTACACAAATAAATTTCTCTTTTACTTTCCGAGTTCATACTGTGTTAAATTTGCCAATATAATTCACTTTACAGTAGTTTAAGTTTGTAAAGTTATTGGGTTAAGATATACAATAGGGAGAGATCAATTAATCAAATATATGACCGAAACATTTAGCGAGGTCCTATGCTTTGATAAAGTATAACTATAGCTAACGGAGTTTTTTTTAGAACAAATGATATTTACACTAAGGAGGAGGGGGTAGGCTAAACTTTACAATGGGCTAGCAATAATGTGGTTCAAATTCGCCTTTGGCGAAAATCGAATATAAGACCTCTCACTTACAAGTGAAGATGAGTACCACAAGATTGTAATATTAAGTGGTTGTACCTAGCTTTAAGTTAAATAAAATATATCTGCAAGAGAATTGTAGTTCGAGTGAATAAGAGTGTTTACTTACGACTCGATAGATGTTCTATATTTGAGTCTCTTCTCTTAACACTGGTAGTATAGAAAGCTTAAACTAAAATATCATCAAATCTATCTAATATCTACAGCACATATCATAAACAAATTGTTTAAGTAAATAAAAATATAAAACTGGTTAGTCTTGAGGCAGCACATATATGTTTTAGGTATACAGAATTCAGTTCTAATCTGAAAAAAAAGATGCATCTTCCATAGAACTGTACAAAGCTAGGTCAGATTACTGAATAAATTAACAGAGGGATCACTTTTGCTTTATTTATAATGCTTCAGGATGGGACCTTGATTTTCTTCCACCTCTTTATAATTATTTGTTTTCATGAAGTAACCTGCTTCCCAACTTCCATCACTTACGAAAATCTAAAGTGATTATCCAGTGCTTACACCATACGCATCTCCAGCATAAGATAACTTTAAGAAAATCATTTACGAAAAGGTATTTTGTTTGGACTTTGGCCTATCCCGCGCCACCTTCTCTCTCTTTATATCTTTCACTTTTCATTTCTTCTTCCTTTCTTCTTCAAATTATAATAGCCAAATGATATAGGACTTCTCAATATCATACGCATGTGGTTCAATATCTTAGTGAATAGGATGTTACGTTTCTACTCATACGTCCCATTTTGAAGCTCCCCCTCCCCTAAATTATTGTAATAATTTCGAACTCTCCCCTCTCTTATTAATAGTAGCAAAAAAAAAAATCATATTCTTTAGGAACGACATAAGATCCAAAATGAACTAAACATGAGTAATCAGAACAATTCTTATGTTTCTTGAGTAACGGAGGAAAACCCAGCATTTTCACTGTGTTAGTGTGCATGCAATGCTTGATATTTTCAACGAGAGATTTATATTATAATTTGTTGGAAAAGTTAGAAAGCTTAGCAATTCGATTTATTTTTATGTCAGGGAATTTGTAATTTTATGTATTAAGCTTTTCCAGTAGGATAAAAATTAAGATTGCTTAATTTCCAATAATAATCTTTTAAGGTTTAGGTTACTTTCCTGTCAATGTATAGCTTTTTTTTTATTTATAACTTTTCTAGCACAAACAGAATTAGGCCTCACAAATTCTTTAGTTATGTAATCATCTTGACAATTTGCAGTCTTCTTTTTTATTTTGTGTCTTGTCATTTTAATTTGTTAACATGAACAACAATCACACATGTACAATTCAAGAAGAATATTTGTGCAATAATTCATAGTGCTTAAGCAATGTAACTATGCAATATGGATGCATCCGTTGACTTGAGGTCAAAGCATTTGGAATTTGTGGCTTCTACATGAACAAGTTTCCATTACTTGATATATTCTTTTTTACAATTTATGTGTGATGTATTTCCACAAGATGTCACAAAGTACACGCAAAGTGCAGCAGAATATGGCCTAACTAGCATGTTGATTAGTCCTACGATCGATGAGATACCAGTCCCTTGCTAATCAATCCACACGAATGGATCTTTGAAAATTCACCAAATAGAAAAGCAAGAGCATTTCAGAGAACACCAACCATTTGGGGTCTCAGATTTATACCTACAATCCATTATAAATGGGTTAAAAAATTCTCCATTGGCGTGCTGGTGATTGTCAGATACTCAAATTCCTATTCGTTATGGGAATATCATAGGAATAATTAATTGGTCATAAGTTCACAAGACCTATTTGACCTATTCAACCTTCTCTACTGGAGAAGACCTATTCAACGTTCTCTGCTTCTAATATTGTTCTACAGCAACAATATAGAGCTCAGAAGTTCACCAAGTTATCGGATTTGATATCTGTTTTACTTCTCGCTGAAAAGCAGAACCAACTGTTGATGATGAATCATTAAGCTTGACCTACTGGGGCGACTGTTGTGCCTGAAGCACATTATAGCTAACATCAATGCCCAAAACACCAAAAAGGGCATGGTAGGGGCAGCCATAAGCCATCCCACCAAGGTCAACAGAGTCAAGGCCCATCTAAGGGAGGAAACAAAGCCTAGAAGCGCCCAAACCTCGCTCCCAAGGCCCTGAACTTCAAGAATAAGGGCAGAGCACCCGAAACCATAGTTGCGGACATGTGTTATCGTTGTGGTTCAAAGGACCATTGGTCCTGTGTTTGACGAGCTCCCAAGAAGGTTGTAGATGAATATCATTCTTGTCGTAAGAAGTTTGAATCAAACTTCATGCAAGTGGACGAACCGGAGACTACAAAGATGGAGGTTTCTGATTTTCAGGCGGTACCACCCCTATGGAAGATTAAAATCTTAAACATAGACTTATTTTTAGTTGAAATAAGACAAGTGGGGCCGAATTCCACCTAGTGGCCGAACCCCTCCCTTGTTTTTGGTTGATTTTTGAACAATTTTCCTTTATGTTTGGATTATTAGTTGGTGATTTGTTATAGATATTTAGTTTTTAATCCTTGAATAAATGAAATTATTTTGAATTCATAATTGTTTTTATAAACATTTATGCAAGTGACCGATTCAAATTAATTTTTCATTCTAGGTATGACTAGTGGGAAAGTTATTTTGAATGGATATTTAGTCTTTACCGTTTGAGGCACCGCAATATCTTAGAGGTCAACTAAATAGACCTTAGTTGCCACTTCGTCTAACCATGCTGAAATTCTCGCCTTACATGAAGTGACTCGGGAATACTTTTGGTTGAAAGCAGTAGTGGGCCATATTTGAAGCTCCTGTGATCTTCATCCCGCCGTTGATGTCCCGACGACGATCTTTGACGGCAACGCAGCTTGCATTGAACAAATCAAGAAGGGTTACATCAAATGAGACAACACCAAGCACATTGCGCCAAAGTTCTTCTTTACACATCAACAACAAGAGTATCAGAAGATTGAAGTCACGCAAATCTGTTCACAAGACAATATGGCCGTCCTCTTCACCAAATCACTGTCGAAAACAACGTTTCAGAAGCTTGTTCATGGAATTGGTATGCGTAAAATCTCTAAGTTGTAACTTTGTTATTTCTCTTTGGAATTATGTCAAACTTAGGGGGAGTATCCTGTAGATACTTGCTTGATCTTAATGTACTCTTTTTCCCTACAATTAGGAGCATTTTTCCTACTGGGTTTTTGCTACCTAACTAGGTTTTAACAAGGCACCCACCTTGGGCTGGTCATATCCCTGATGGCGTCTCGTAGACGTTTCTTTGACTTTTGCATTTCTCACACATTTTTCCTTAGACTATGGATTTTGTCCCTCCTTGGGTTTTTGCCATAGCCTTAGGGTTTTTTTAGTGAGACTTACTACGTATGCAAATTCCTACCTTATTGAGAATAACCGTTGTTCCTTGGAAACAGTGATGATGAGTCGATTTCTTCAACTTCTGCATGATACTAAATCTACCTTGAGTATTTACACACTCAAGGGGGAGTGTTGTAAACATTCCTAGTTTAATTGTGATTGTGTAAATCCTAGATTAGATTTGATTCTAGTTATCATTTCCTATTGTATCTTGTATTCCTTGGGGATGAAGAAATATCTTCTCTCCTTTCATTACTATAAATAAAGGCACAATGTAGGAGGGATAACAACACACATTCCCCTATAATTCTACAAACACATCTCTCTTTTCTCTCTTCTCCTTACCGTCGGCCACCCTAAATATTGTTAGATAAAATAGACCACAACAATTTTATCTTGATAATTAAATAGGAAAATGGTTTCCGATTGAATTGAATTTTTGTAAGGATGATCTATGAAATGAGACTTACAAAATAGATGGTTCGGATCCTTGAAATTCAATGTGGAGTGGGCTCCACACCTAATCACCATTTTTTTTAATGGGGATTCCTTTGCATAAAGGGCCTGTTTATTTGAGTTAACTAGGGTTTGGATATTATTTGATATGTTCCAGGTTTCCTTGTCTTGTTGAAAAAGGATTGTTTAGATTTATTTCCTTGTATTGCTCCTATGTAATCTTATAAATACCTTCTTATGGAGACGAATAAAGTATTGAGGTTGTTATTTGAGAACTATGAGATTGTAGAGAATTCTAAGTTTACCCGAAGCCCTTTATTTTCCACTTGTTATCATAGCAGAGTTTGATTCTTGGTTGAACTTTGTTATGAGCGCTTACCTATGGGTGCACGAAACTAATTTTCTACATGCATCCACATACCATGAATATGAGGGGGAAGATTGTCTACAATTGTTAGAAGAAGATAAATTTCCATTGCCATGAAGAAGAATAAAGAGAAGAAAAGTGCGGTTTCAATGCCTTGGAGGAAAGAGTTTAGAAGAAAAAAAAAAGTTTTGTCAAGGCAGGATATGTTTCCTATCTTGAAGACTTTTGGGTTTCGTTTTATTTCTTTTTTTTTTTTTTACTCTAGTTTGATTTTGAGTTTGAGGAAGAAAAAAAAACCAAGAAGGATGAAACAAAAAATTGAAGAAAAAGAAAAAGATTTGGTGATTAGGGCTTTCGAAAAGAGGCGTTAGTTTCGGTTGTGCTTTCGAAAAGATTAGCGTTTATTCCAATTGGACTTTCGAAAAGAGACGTTAATTAGTTCCATCATATCAAGAGATTTATTTATCGGGCTTTTGAAAAAAAGATGTTAGTTCCAATTGGGCTTTCGAAAAGATTAGCGTTAGTTCCAGTTGGGCTTTAAAAAAGATGCCTTAGCTCCGAGGATTATGATTTGTTCGATTGGCTGTCGAAAAGAGATGTTTGTTCTAGTTGGGATTTCAAAAAGATTGGCGCTAGTTCCAGCTAAACATTCAAAAAGAGGCATTAGTTTTAACTGATTGTGATTTGCTGGGCTTTAGAAAAGATTGGCGTTAGTTCAGCGTATCAATGAAGATTTCCTTCTTGGCAAACTCATGATTTCACATCATGAAAAAGGGAAGTACTTAAGGATTTGATTTAATTAGTGATTTTGTATGATTTAATTAGGGTTTTGATATAATTTGATTTGGTCTAGGTTTCCTTGTCTTGTTGACAAAGGATTGTTTAGATTTATTTCCTTGTATTGCTCCTATGTAATCTTATAAATACCTTATTATGAAGAAGAATAAAGTATTAAAATTGTTATTTGAGAATTATGAGATTGTCAATAATTCTAAATTTATCCTAAATCCTTTATTTTCAACTAAATATACAATGTTAAAAACTTTAAATGGTACCAAAAACTATCCAACAACAAATGTCCCCACTTGTCAATGTAAAGGAGCACAACAGGGACTATTCAGGAGTCATGAAAAAGTAGATAAAATGAAGAAAAGTGGTACTTTCCCATCAACTAGGAAGCAATATGTGTGTGTGTGTAAGTACACTCTCTACCATGGTAATGGGGTGTAAGCGTAAACAAACAATTGCATTGCCAAAGGGAATGCATTCACAAGCAATTTCATTGCCAAGTCATCAATTTTTAATTAACTTTGAGAAAGCGTAAACAAACACTTAGGTTGCTAGAATTTGTGATATGTTTGAATGAAAAGTATTTAGTGTTTATATTGTTTAACTATGAATATGAATGATTGACCATATAAATCTTGACATATGTACATACATGCAATCGAAATTCACAAATACAATATCAATATAAAATATTTGCCAGCTCAGCTAACAACACAAGTCTAACAAAATAACATTATCCTACGTACCTTGTTGACAATTGGCTGTCTTATTCTATTTTCTTTCGGTTTTGGTAGAGCATAATGTTGCACTACCAATGTGTATGCCATGCAATTGCATGACATTTTTCTTTCATAAATTATTTGTTTAGAAATACCACTCTAGTGTGGCCTTGCGTTTCCTTAATGTCAATGATATTTAGCACCCTTAACGTTTGCTAATCAAGTTTTTTAATTTGTTTTCTTCTACAATTGTTTGATACTGGAATGTTTCCTGATGATCCTCACCGTTTCCCGATTTCATGATGCTACATATCAACGTGATGAGGACTATAGTGAGAATGGTGATACTTAAGGATATTTTATCTATATTATAGTAATGTCGAAATGAAAACATAGATATTTTTGTATTTTGTAACTGAACCGAATTGTAAACCTTACATTAGTTTATATTACATGAATTTTGTGTTGTACCTACATTAATTCTTCATTCACGCTCCTCAATCTCTTAAGCTTGCTTGTTTGTGATGGTTAAAAATATTATTAAAAACAAATGCAAATAAAAATTAGAAAATATTGGACTTGACATGTTTTGTCGGCACAAAAATAATTAGCCGACAAATGTTTTTGTTCACAAAAGATTCAACCAACTAATTATTTTGTCTACACAAATAATTTGAGCCGACAAACTAGTTTGTTGGCATAGGACTACGCAGCCGAAAAACCATTTTGTCGCGACAAGATTACTCAGCCAACAAAATGTTTTGTCGTGACAAGATCACCAATCCGACAAATAACTTCATCGCGAAAAAACAACCTGTGCTGATAAAATAATTTGTCGCAATGTTGTTTTGGTGACAGGTACAGCTTGACGGTTGAGATTTGTCGTCTTAAAAATGAGCCAACGAAATATCAAGATTCGTCGAGAAAGATCTTGTGCGACATGCTTTTAGCGACAAAATTGCCGACTAAATTTTTCGTTGGGAAAGGCTCTTTGCCGACGAATTATGACTTTTGCCAACAAACTAATTTTGTCGGCAAAGTGAAAATTTCTAGTAGTGCAAGACAAAGCAATGCTGAGTCAACCTAGCACAGAAAGCGCAAGAAAAAAAGCAGGAATAAACAAAAAAAAGAAGATAAATATAACCAAGAGGTCTTTTACAGAACCAATATATAAACGATGATTGGCCATTTGGTAATGTCGAATGTGGTCTCTTTTACATGATCGCCACGAGGTTGATCACCAATTATTTAGGTGTGATACTCAAATCTTTGGTTCAAAATAATACTAATTACCACCACTAAATCAATTGATTAGGTAGCCTTACACAAATAGATTTCTCTTTTACTTTCCGAGTTCATACTGTGTTAAATTAGCCAATATAATTCACATTACAGTGGTTTAAGTTTGTAAAGTTATTGGGTTAAGATATACAATAGGGAGAGATCAATTAAACAAATACATGACCGAAACATTTAGCGAGGTCCTATGCTTTGATAAAGTATAACTATAGCTAACGGAGTTTGCACCCAACTTTATTTTTTATTTTTTTTTAACAAACGATATTTACACTAAGGAGAAGTGAGGTAGGCTAAACTTCACAATGGGTTAGTAATAATGTGGTTCAAATTCGTCTTTGGAGAGAATCGAACATAAGACCTCTCACTTATAAGTGAAGATGAGTACCGCAGGATTCTAATACTATGTGGCTGTACCTAGCTTTAAGTTAAATAAAATATATCTGCAAGAGAATTGTAGTTCGAGTGAATAAGAGTGTTTACTTACGACTCTATGGATGTTCTATATTTGAGTCTCTTCTCTTAACATTGTTAGTATAGAAAGATTAAACTAAAATATCATCAAATCTATCTAATATCTACAACAACGATTTGTTGTTGCCATCACATATCATAAACAAATTGTTTAAGTAAATAAAAATATAAAACTGGTTAGTCTTGAGTAGGCCTAGTAATTCTTAACACGACCCGATAACCCGACACGACACGATACGAAATTAACAGGTGTTCGGGTCGACACGATAACGAATCGGGTCGTTATCGGGTAACCCGATAAGCACCTGTTAAGATAACGGGTTGGTTCGGGTATACACATGGGTAACATGATGCACGATAAGCATAATATTAATTTAATAATTTTATAACCCTAAAATGATACTATAATAATTATATAAATTAATTTAACAATTTTATACCCCTAAAAACTAGGGAACTTTAATGAAAAGCACCCGGTACTGTTCACTTTAACGAAAAACCATATTTTTACACTAAAAAGTCAATCCTGGTACTATTCACTTTATCCTTTATTTTGTCCTTATCATTAAAACTCAAAGTTTTCAAGCCATTTTTATTAGTTTTCCTTAAAAACTATAATAAATATATATATTAAATTAACTATAATAATTATAATAATTATACCCCCAAAATATTAACTATAATAATTTTATATATATATATATATTAAATTTTATATTAAATTTTATACCCCTAAAAATTATAATAATAATTCATTAATATGCATTCACTGTTCCACCCTTTGAAGAAAAAGGGAGGGAAAAATGAAAATTATAAGAAAAGGAAACAAAAAAAAGAGGGAAAGATTGGATTAAAAACTATAATAATTAATATGCATGATGATGCATCCGCCATTTGAAGAAAAAAGGAAGGAAAAATGAAAATTATAAGAAAAGGAAACAAAAAAGAGAGGGAAAGATGGGACCCCGTGGTATTTTGCTTGCTACTAGTAGTAGGGTGAGTTTTTCCATTGTGGTTCTCTCATTCTCAAGTGTGCACTTGTTAATTGTTATTGATAGGATAAGATCCGACAGCTGTGTTTTTGACACATGTACGTCATTTACCTCTCTCTCTTCTTTTCTTGAGAAAATTTTCATTGTAACGGGAACACAAATTACACCATGTGTTTTAATAGAAGTAGTGAGAAATTTTATTTTTAAAGTTATTAACTTTTTATCACACATATCCATGGTTTAAAATATCGATGATATTGGAATATCAGTAGTCCAAAAACATAGAAATTTGAATGGAAATATCGGGATATTATCGATATCGATAAAAATTGAATAAAAACCACGGAAATTGTAAGAAAAACTTGGAAATTTTTATTGAAACTTTACAGAATGTTTATTTAGTCAATTATTTATTAGTTTATCACAAAAAATTAGAAGGAAATGCATTGCATGATGGATTTAACTGATTTAAATTGATTACATAGCGAGCTGGCAAACATTGTGAGTGTAGAAAATATGTAGTAATTAATAAAAGAAGTTTAAACACACCATAATCATTTATATATAATGAATTAGTACAATATTTTGAACCTCATAGGAACTCTGTACATTGCATATATAATGAATTGTACTAATTCATTATATATTTTACACTTTATACATTGCACGGTAGATTGTTACACTCACCCCCAATTTAAATTGTATTTTCACTAAGTTTGAGTTTATTTTACTTTTAAAATTGTTTTTGAGTCTTAATAGGTGTGCCACGGGGCCCACCTTTGTTTGTTGTTCCCGGGTCCAAGCCTATCTCTCTCTCTCTTCTCTTTCCCCCCTCACATTCTCTTCCTTTTCCTCTTCTTCCCCGAGTCTCTCTGTGTTCTCTCATCTACCCGTTGAACACACACACACACCCAATCACCGCACACCCTTC
Organism: Malus sylvestris; assembly: GCF_916048215.2. Classification (NCBI taxonomy): domain Eukaryota; kingdom Viridiplantae; phylum Streptophyta; class Magnoliopsida; order Rosales; family Rosaceae; genus Malus; species Malus sylvestris. The sequence continues at coordinate 20,717,711 of NC_062267.1, forward strand.
GTAGTACTCCGTCAACGGCATCATTATCACCATCTAAACCTCGTCTTTCTCTCCCTTTCTCTCGGTACAGCTAGGACAGTGGAACCCAGGAACTCTCCGGCGAGTTCTCTTGATCCTTCTCCGATTAGGTAAGCCCCGAGTTACCTCAATTCATCTTGGATGCTATGTGGTTGACATATACTAAGTTTTATCTCATTTTTTTAACAAGGTTTTAGAACGAAATCGACCCAGGGAAGGCACACCCAGCTCCGGCGAGGCCGTGAGTGTCGAGGAACTTTTCGAACACCTCCGACCGTTTCACGGCAAACGGAAGGAATAAAAACATTCCTCTCGTCTTGTGTTTCATTTTGATACCTAGATCGGAGTCTAGGGTGCTCTTTTACAGTCGGCCGGAGCTGTAGAAGCTCCGGCATTCTTCTCCTATTCGCACTAGTCCTAAAATATCACGATATTATTGATAATATCTCGATAATATCGTGATATATTGACGATAATTAAGTGGATAAGTGTAAAAATATCGCCCTCTCACAAAAATAATATTATCGGGGAAATATCGCCGATAATATCGATATTTTAGACCATGCACATATCCCACTATTTTTATAATAACACGTGATGTACTACTTCATGTACCAGTCAATTATACGTACAAAATAAATAGATTTAAATCAACATAATAAATATATATACACACACCATTGAACTTGATGGGATACAAAATATACGAAACTAATTTCAACGATCCAACCGTCAAACTTGTTTGTATATGCTTTGAGATCACATCAGCAAAAAATCGCAAAAAACAAACATTCAGAGATCAAGTAACCAAACAAAACTTTTGATGGGTATAAAACAAAAAATCACGATTTAACGGTTATTTTAACTCCGATTTTGATTATTTTTTATATCTACACTCCTTAATCCTATATGAATACAATGAATGAATTTGATCTTCAATTTAAAATATTTACAATAGTGGATACCACAAAATCTTATGTTATACTTAATGAAAGTATAAATAAACTCTAAGTGTTAGTGAATCTACCGTTTTGATGGAATACACATCCTACGAAACTAATTTCAACGATCAAACCGTCAAACTTGTTTGTATATGCTTCGAGATTGTATATGCTAAAAATTGCAAAAAACAAACATTCAGAGATCAAGTAACGGGACAAAACCTTTCGACGGTTATAAACGAAAAATCACGATTTAACGGTTATTTTAACTCCGATTTTGATGATTTTTAACAACTACACTCTTTGACCCTATATGAATACAATGATTGAATTCAATCTTCAATTTAAAATATTTACACTAGTGGATACCACAAAATCTTATGTTATACTTAATGAAAGCATGAATAAACTCTTAAGTGTTAGTGAGTATATTGTTTTGATGGGATACGCGTTCTACGAAACTACTTTCAACGATCCGACCGTCAAACATGTTTGTATACACTGCGAGATCGCATACGCCAAAAATTGCAAAAAACAAACATTCAGAGATCAAGTAACAGGAAAAACTTTTCGACGGTTATAAAAAGAAAAATCACGATTTAACGGTTATTTTAACTCTGATTTTGATGATTTTTTACAGCTACACTCCTTGACCCTATATGAATACAATAATTGAATTCGATCTTCAATTTAAAATATATACACTAGTGGATACCACAAAATCTTATGTTATACTTAATGTAAGTACGAATAAACTCTTAAGTGTTAGTGAATCTATAGTTTTGATGAGATATGCATTATACGAAACTAGTTTCAACGATCCAACCGTCAAATATGTTTGTATATACTTCGAGATCGCATACGCCAAAAATTGCAAAAAACAAACATTCAGAGATCAAGTAACGGGACAAAACTTTTTGACGGTTATAAAACAAAAAATCACGATTTAACAGTTATTTTAACTCCGATTTTGATGTTTTTTTACAGTTACACTCCTTGAGCCTATATGAATACAATGAATAAATTTGATCTTCAATTTAAAATATTTACACTAGTGGATACCACAAAATCTTATGTTATACTTAATAAAAGTATGAATAAACTATAATAATTGGAAGTGTTATTGGCACTCCAAAAATCTCATTCTACACTCCTCACAAGTGTATTTTTCTTTCCCAATATAGAAAGTTTGGAGTGTAGAATGAGATTTTTGGAGTGCTAATAACAGTTCCCATAATAATGATACATATTAATTTCCTTGAAGGCCAAAGTTCCAATACAATTTCCTCATGATGATCGATGTAAATTGAGGATTTTGTAAAAGGAATAACATGCAAGCTTTGAGTTCCATTGGCAAGGTTTAAACTTTTGAGAAAGGCTTCACAACCTTGAAAATAAAAACTCTTTCATTTTGCATATCCTTGCACATTTAATATTTGTAATAGATTAGTAGTGTATGTATTATTTTTTTTTATTAGGCTCTTATTTTTTAGTGTAGATATAGTACTTAAACGACAAATGTGTTTTAATGTTTTGAACTAATATTTATGTGGCAATGTGTGGTATGTGCAAATTTAAGAAAAAAAAATATTTTTCTTAACGGGTCATAACGGGTCGGGTCACTTTACCTTTTGCATAAAGTGACGCGACCTGTTAAGGACCCGTTAAGATAATGAGTGTGACATGACATAACCCGATAAGATAACAGGTGTTACACGAAAACGACACGAACACGACAGACACGACCCGTTTGCCAGGCCTAGTCTTGAGGCAGCACATATATGTTTTAGGTATACAGAATTCAGTTCTAATCTGAAAAAATATATGCATCTTCCATAGAACTGTACAAAGCTAGGTCAGATTACTGAATAAATTAACAGAGGGATCACTTTTGCTTTATTTATAATGCTTCAGGATGGGACCTTGATTTTCTTCCACCTTTTTATAATTATTTGTTTTCATGAAGTAATCTGCTTCCCAACTTCCATCACTTACGAAAATCTAAAGTGATTATCTAGTGCTTACACCATACGCATCTCCAGCATAAGATAACTTTAAGAAAATCATTTACAAAAAGGTATTTTGTTTGGACTTTGGCCTATCCCGCGCCACCTTCTCTCTCTTTATATCTTTCACTTTTCATTTCTTCTTCCTTTCTTCTTCAAATTATAATAGCCAAATGATATAGGACTTCTCAATATCAAACGCATGTGGTTCAATATCTTAGTGAATAGGATGTTGAGTTTCTACTTATACGTCTCAGTTTGAAGCTCCCCCTCCCCTAAATTATTGTAATAGTTTCGAACTCTCTCCTCTCTCGTTAATAGTAGCAAAAAAAAAATATCATACTTGTTAGAAACGACATAAGATCCAAAATGAACTAAACATGAGTAATCAGAACAATTCTTATGTTTCTTGAGTAATGGAAGAAAACCCAGCATTTTCACTCTATTAGTGTGCATGCAATGCTTGATATTTTCAACGAGAGATTTATATTATAAATTGTCGGAAAAGTTAGAAAGCTTAGCAATTCGATTTATTTTTATGTCAGGGTATTTGTAATTTTATGTATTAAGCTTTTCTAGTAGGATAAAAATTAAGATTGCTTAATTTCCAATAATAATCTTTTAAGGTTTAGGTTACTTTCCTGTCAATGTATTGCTTTTTATTTATTTTTAACTTTTCTAGCACAAACAGAATTAGGCCTGACAAATTCTTTAGTTATGTAATCATCTTGACAATTTATAGTCTTCTTTTTTATTTTGTGTCTTGTCCTTTTAATTTGTTAACATGAACAACAATCACACATGTACAATTCAAGAAGAATATTTGTGCAATAATTCATAGTGCTTAAGCAATGTAACGTATGCAATTCAATATGGATGCATTCGTTGACTTGAGGTCAAAGCATTTGGAATTTGTGGCTTCTACATGAACAAGTTTCCATTACTTGATGTATTATTTTTTACAATTTATGTGTGATGTATTTCCACAAGATGTCACAAAATACACGCAAAGTGCAGCAGAATATGCCTAACTAGCCTGTTGATTAGTCCTACGATCGATGAGATACCAGTCCCTTGCTAATCAATCCACACGAATGGATCATTGAAAATTCACCAAATAGAAAAGCAAGAGCATTTCAGAGAACACCAACCATTTGGGGTCTCAGATTTATACCTACAATCCATTATAAATGGGTTAAAAGATTCTCCATTGGCGTGCTGGTGATTGTCAGATACTCAAATTCCTATTCGTTATGGGAATATCATAGGAATAATTAATTGATCATCGTCAACCGCCCGCTGTGATTCCAACTTTCCCACCTGAAAAAAAAAAAAGTAGTTCTGTCACAAACGCATACATACACCTAACATGTTGATATTCCTCTTAATTTAATATTCTAAGTTATTGGCCACTAGTACTGTGGTTTAGTAAGATGTTTTAGTTTTGACTCTTATAAATAGTGAGTTTAATACCAGATTATTATGATTGCACATTGTGAAGGGTAAAACAAATCCTTCAAGCCCTCACCACTAGTAGGGAAGTATTTTCTTAATTTATCCAAGCCGCTTTTTATCACCATTAGGCATAGGAAAGAGTTAGACATGGCTTTAATCTAAGCCACTTTTTATCAACATTCCTTTCTCTTTGATTGTCATGGCATATTTGGAACACTCAGACCCTTTGACGTCATTCACTTAATCACTAAGGAGCTAGGGTTCATCAGGGATGCAATAATTTTGGCACTTGACACACTTTGATCCCCGTCCACTCATTCTTTCTTTTTTCTTTACTTTCTGTATAGAGATTTGTCTCTTAATGATATTGTAAAAATAATTTATTCAATTTCAAACCCTAAAAATGATTAACAGAAATAGCAATTTTTTTCTTTGAGAAAAGTGACTAAAATGATTAGAAATTAAATTTCACATGTTGAATTGATTAAAATTAAAATTGACAACATAACAATCAAATAGTATTGATATATCAATAAGATTTTGATGACAAAACGATTAAATCTCAAGAACACATTAAAAATCAATCATATCTGCAAATGAAATTTGACTTTGAGAAAGAATCAGTTTGACCATTTTTTTTTCATGTTCAAGCACTATTAGTGTGATCTAAGCAATGCTGGTACTTGGTACGTACTACTATTTGGGAATATAGAAGCATTTGGAAAAAAAAGAAAAAAAAGATAAGGAAGGTGTTCGACAAGGGAACTTTAACAAAAAACACCCGTTACTGTTCACTTTAACGAAAAACCACATTTTTACACTAAAAAGTCAATCCTGGTACTATTCACTTTACCCTTTATTTTGTCCTTATCATTAAAACTCAAAATTTTCAAGCCCTTTTCATTAGTTTTCCTTGACTTTTCTTTTGACTTTTGACCTTTTTGCACTGTGTGCATTATGCTTATTCCGGTGGTGCAAGAGGAAAGCCTTTATGAACCATATATTGGTTTGATTTGGTTCCTCTAGGCCTAAATCAAGTGGCACTAAACTACAATTTGGATTTCTTATTGCAAAAAAAAAGTAAAACAAAACAACAGTAGTAAGGTGTTGATGCACTCTTTTATACAAGTGAGATTCTCATATAATAATATAATCCACTTATATTAGAGAGTATATCAATGAATATAGCAAATTTGTGTGTCTAAAATTTTATTATGATACTAATAAAATAATTAGCTTCATTTATTTGAATCAAAAGTGAATTGGATTTTTTCTTCTTGTTTTGGTTGAATAGGATTGATGAAATATATTCCTTTCTTAGAGCAACAAAAGGAACAAGACAAATCATATAAAACCAAAGGAGCTAAAGTGTTTTCTTAAGGTTATGGGCAATAACTTAATGAATTTTCACCCGGGAAAAGAAACTTATACACTAGTATTTCCCATAACTGAGGGACACCCTTTAGTCATGCCTTTGCAAATGTTGTTTTTTTCATAAATTTGTGCCAAAATGGTCAAATGGGAAGGTGTGGGTGGTGGGAACAATGGTCTTGAACCGAAGAACACAGGGAGAAGGGAGAAAGATGAATAGGAGCGCACGAAGTATAAAGAGGAGAATGAATCAATGGAGGAGAAACAGGAAGGGGAAGGCACAGACTTATAAATTGATGAATCTATCTTTACTCGATGAATACTCCGTCAGGCAACTCTTAATTAAGAAAGCGTCAAGCAAATTTCATGGTGGTGGGATCTATTACATGTTAGTTGTGGACTTTTGACCACCAATAGTAGATCTGCCCAACGGAGAACTTCGTCGGGTAAGTTTATCTTACACAACAAATGGTTGGTTTGTCGGTTAAACAGTTCTCCTCTTCGTGCCAAAAGTTTCCCCAACAACCTGTTTCTTAACCTACGAAATGTGTATGTTGCTTAAATACTTTTAGTCAACCCAATATGTTGATTAATTTTGCCATACTAACAAAATTATCCATTGGGCAAATATGTTTCAACCAACGAAAATATGTCCGTCGGCTAAGATTTAGTAGGGCAAGCCATAATTCCTAGTAGTGATTTCATACTGTAAAAAAGAAAAAGGAAGCAACAACAATAGTAAGGTGTTGATGCACTCTTTTATAGAAGTGAGATTCACATCTAGTGATTGTTGGAAATTTGAATAGTTTGAGTAGAAATTTCTTTATCCCACATTGGCTATTCTCAAAAGATTTTATCACTTTATAAGGCTTTGTCCTTTATAGAAAGTGATTGGAGTAATAGGTCTGGAGAATAAAATTGGGCTCACCCTTGGGGTTGGGCTGGGGTGCACTAATTAATTGGTAATTAATTATAATTAATATATATATATATATAATATAATATAATTAATTATCAAAAGATGGGCATTGGGCCTTGGGGCTCGGGCTCTAATAATTAAATTATTTAATTAATTATTTTTAATTAATTTCGAATTTAATTAATTAATTATTTTTTTACCAACAGACTCATCCTTTCAGATGAAGTCTGAAGAGTTCAGAAAGAACACAGAGTAAAGCACCCCTCTGGAGAAGATGTCTCCCAACAGACACATCTCATTCTCATTCTTGTTGCGAACAAGCATCTTTCTATTATATATACATCCATCTGCATGACATTTAGAATACAGAAAATAAATATTCTTCTTCTACAATCTCAAACATCCTTTCTGAGAGAACCACACAGAAGTTCGCCAGAAGTTAAGTTTTCTGATGCTGGCATTCTAACTTGAACGTTGAATCCTGGTGAAGCAAATGTTCGTAGAACTACAAGCACTGAGTAGGGACGAATTTCTGTTTCAAGGACATTGCGGTACCCAAGCCTCGATCTTCAATCTTTCTGTTTTAAATTATTTCGTCGTTCATACTCTGTTCAATATTTATTCGTATTTATTATTTATTAGTATATATAAAATTATCACAGATTGTTGACATATATTCAACAATGATAGGATCCACGTGTATTAGAGAGTGTATCAATAAATATAGCGAATTTGTGTGTCTAAAGTTTTACTATAATAGCAACAAAATAATTTTAGCTGCATTTCTTTGTATCAAAAGTGAATAGGATAAATTTTTTCCATGTTTTGGTTGCATAGGATTGATGAAACATATTCATTTCTTAGAGCAATTTTGGGGTCAAAAGGAACAAGACAAATCATGTAAAACCAAAGGAGCTAAAGTGTTTTCTTAAAGTTATGGGCAATAACTTAACGAATTATCACACTGAGGAAAGGAAACTTATATACTAGTATTTGCCATAGCTGAGGAACACCCATTATCCATATTCGTATTAACTTTTGTTGCAATTCAGCCTGGAAGAAAATGAAGCAAAATTTGAGTGGTGAAATTGTCAAGACGACGTTGGCAAAAGGAAAAGACAGTCTTTAACTGATGGATAACTTAATCTATTTTTTCCTTTTTTCTTATGAAGTTGAAAGTTAGGGGGTGCAGCAACAACATATACAACTATAATATAATGAACTTTGGAATTTCATGTTGTGATTGCAGTATTAAATACGAAAACAAATAGAGTAGCCTGAATTTTGGGATCAATCACTCACATACATTTGAAAACCCAATTCAAAAGTGTTTTTGACTTTCTTCATCTTTTTTTTTTCTTTGAAGGTGTTTTGATTTTTTAAAGTTTAATGTAAGCCTAAAAGCGATACCATATTTCAAGTAAAAGTCCACAAAATTTAGTAATTTTCCATTTTAATTTATTGATTAGCGAGTTCAAATCTTCTTCACCAAAGTTTTATGTGGCTTCTCTGTGACATATCTCATTTGTTGAAACATGGTCATTCATTTAACCTCACTTAACAGTATTAATTCTTTAATTTATCTTCTCAGTTAAAAAAATTAAAAACTAAAAAAAATTAAATCGAAAGGACACATGTCACTTAAGTAGATAGGTCATAGATGGTTTTTGGTAAGAAGATTTATTAAACTCTTGATCAGCACTCCATGAAAACAAATTAACTTGAAATGTTTCCTATTACCTATTTTACCCTGAGCGTATCAATGGTGGTGATAATTTTGTATAATTTAATTTCAAATTAGTTAATTTATTTCTGTGCTGGAATTTTGAGGCTCCTCACGAAGGTGTTGGTGGTTTAGTTCAGGAAGATGTATGAGGGTTGCTACACCCAGATTTGTTTAAGCCGTTTTTGTGTTCTGAGCTCTGTAAGAGCCTTCCTCTGTAAGCCTTCATTTGTACCAAAATTATGACAAATGTCCTGAGCTCTGGGCTTAACCAGCCAAATAAATATGAAAACCCAACTTTGTGGGTGGACTAAATTCTCAAGATAACCCAAAAGAAAGCCCACTGTTGAGCATGGACCGCGGAGTCTTGTGATCGAATGTGCCCCTTTCCAAATAACTTTTGGTAAAAAGAACAACAAAAGCAATTAAAGTAGAAATTTTGATGAGTATTTCAAAACACAAACAATGCTTGTTGAAATTCATAGTAACGATTCCTTTTTCTTCAAATCTATTTATTTATTGAATATTTGAATTAAAATTCTAGCCAATAATGTTGGTATTATTATTCATGGTTCATCAAAACAATCATTAGAACTGAAATGGTGGCACTCATGCGACCATTCCTCTCTTCATCTGATTAGTGATTATTAATGTGCCAATTTGTTCTTTAATTCTCCAACTTTTATATGCATAGTAAATGACCAACGTGTATGAAAAATATCATTCTATTCTATATGTATCTCTCTTTCCTATACCGAATATGGGATCCACCCTTCTTTTTTTTCAGATTGACCCAGTATTCTTTATACGATTGGAACTTCTTACTATATGCTCTTCCCTTTGCTTGTTTTGAAGTTCTCAAATCAAAGGAACAATCGAGCTGCTCACCTAGCTCAAGTATTGTGGTATCCTAGAGAGGGTGACATAACCTGCTATATTGAAATATATACTCTTAAGGACAATGAACTAATTACACGACTAAAACTACAATTTTGTTCTAATCAAGCATCGACAAAGAGCGGTTTCTACACTCTAAAAGATAAGTTACATTGTTTTGTTGATTAATTTTTACAAACGATAGTCTTAATGGGTTAAATAGTTATTTATTAGGGGGAATTGGTGGCATTGGAAGAAGTAGTATTGAAAATTAAGTTTAGCAATGAAAATTATCATTATGTCATCGTATATGAATCCTTGCAGAAGTAGTATCCATCCCGCCAAATTTTCCAACAAGGAAGTGTGTGGATGGTTGGGTCTCCCACAAAAGTAGCAAGAAAATCTGGTATGGCTGTTGAGAACTTGATGACCCTCTCTCTCTCTCTCTCTCTCTCTCTCTCTCTCTCTCTCTCTCTCTCTCTCTCTCTCTCTCTCTCTCTCTAAAAGTAGCATCCTCTACAACAAATCAACTTCATCCAGATCATTTCTGGCGGCTCAGATTTCGCTCCTAAAAATTCTTCATGCGGCTCTCTCTACTCCTCACTCTTCATTCTCCACAATCTGATCACCATAAGTCCGTCCTACTTAACTCATTACACATGGTTTTAGTTTTTCCTTAACAATTGTTTTTTTTTTCTATTCTTTTACAATTTCCTATATACATATAAGAATTTAATATTTGTGTTCTGGATTGAGTGAAAAAAAAAATTTGACTTAAATTTGATCATGCATGCTTCTTAATTGGTATTGCATGCACTACTGTTAATTTTCTCCACCGTGAACAATTTATTGGGAATAACTTTGTTTTAAGAAGTTCTCCAATAATATTTTCAATCAAATTTGGGCTTGGGAGTAATGGATGACATGACTTTGGGGTCTGGAAATGGAGGTGAGAGGCCGCAGTTTCCTCCTCTGGCTAATTTGGATGGGGTTCAAAGCCAGCTCGGAAATATAGGCAGCAAGCCCTTGAATGGTATGCATTTTGATGAGTTACTTAAAAATGTGATATCAGCTGATGAAGGGCAGCTGCTACAAAACCCTAATTCTTCCTCTTTTTCCACTTCGTTTTTTCTTGGGAATTTGAATGGAGTATTGAGTAAGAAGAGTGCTGATGAAGTATGGAAGGGGATTTCTCACCATGAGCTTGCCAATTCTGCGGCCAACGAATCGTTGCACCAACGTAATATTAGGGAGACAGCAGCTACACCTGAACATTTTTTAGTTCGCACCGGCGCCATTAACTTAGGAAACCAAAATGCAATGATGAATGCTCAGCCGGTTATGGGTATTGATCCAGCGGTTATGGTGTCGCAGCCGGCAGATTGGTTTCAGTTTCAAGTGTCTGCTGTTCAGCAGCGAATGACAATGCTGGATTCAAATTTCAAGGTTTGTGAATCAGTGTATGATAACTCAACTGTGAATAATCTTGATTACTCGGAGAACCAAGTGGGCATGTCAATTCCAATGCCTGCAATATCAGCATCGTCTTCAGAATCTCACGCAACCGCTGAGAAGAAGCGCCATTTTTCTGATGAAATCAAGGAGAAAACGATAGAAAGGAGGCAGAAGCGGATGATCAAGAACCGTGAGTCAGCTGCCAGGTCTAGGGCAAGAAAGCAGGTTATACTCAAGTTTAACTTCTTGAATCTTACACATGTTTTATGGTGTAGTTAAGAGTTCAAAAAATGTTCTTTTGTCATACTATCAATTTATATATGTCAGATTGTGAATCTGACTCATTAATTATGTTAATTTTCACCTGAAATGTGTGACCTAGATTCATAGTTTGACAACTTAAACATTTGTTTATCAAGATAAGTCTAGCAAGAGAACATTATCAGTTATTGGTAAATTAGATATTTAATAAAAACTTGCCACTTATATATTCAGTATTCCTTTGTATAATGATCTAGGCTTATACCAGCCAGTTGGAGCATGAAGTATTCCGGTTGAGAAAAATGAATAGCTGGCTCAAAAAGCAAAAGGTACCACCACAGCCTCAAATTTCAAATAAATGACCAAATTGTTACATACCCTAAACTACGCTAGTGCTAAATGAAACTAACCCTACTATACTTATATATATAGTAGCAAAGTGTTAATTATATCTAGCTCAAAGGAAGCAAGACAGATTGGATAAATTTATAATTACTGCTGCTTGGTGTTTTTGGTTGCAGGAGGTGGAAATTATCTTATCTTCAAACCCTAATTCTATGCCTAAATACCAACTCCGGCGAACCAGTTCGGCTCCCTTCTAGCATCTGTTTCTACATGTTCTTCCTTCACTATGATTTTACAGGCCTTCATCATGATTGAGCTTCATCTATTGTTTTTGTTTATGGATTGCAGAGATTTTAGTTTTACATTTGTAAGAATTGGTGTGTTTCATAAGAAGGAAGTTTCTTTTCTTCCTTATTTCTCATGTTAAAAGTAGGAGTAGATTTTACATAACTAAATGAAAGTTGTGCAGAAACAAGATGAATGAGTGGTTTGGGAGTGAGGTGCTTAAAAAAAAGCACCCATGAAAAAAAGCTGTAAGGGTTTTAGATGTTTGGTAAACTGCAAAAAAAGGGCTTATTTTGGAAGCTGCTGTGAGAATAAGCTAAAATCAAAGGAAAAAGCTGAAGCTGCTATTTGTAGCTTTGGAAAACTGGCTTTTTTTCAAAGCACACGGAGCTACAGTGCTCCTTTAATGAAAAGACCTACTATCAGACTGCTTTTTTTTTTTCCAAAAGCACTTTTACAAAAAAGTTTACCAAACACTCTGCTGATTTATTTCACAGCCGCTTATTCTCATAGCACAGCCGCTTATTCTCACAGCAGCTTTTTTTCAAAGCACAGCAATACCAAACCAGCCCGAAAGTAAGTACATGAGCTATTGGATTCCAATTTGGTCTTGGCTTAGCCCAACATGTGGAGAGCAACTCCACACAGCAACCGGTCATTAGCTAATCCATAACCATTGGGAGCCCTCTCTTCCTCCAATTAGTAGCCCACTTGCTCCAAGACTTGTTTCAGTATGCATGGCTAACCATTGATTTGTACGTTCTTCCAATAAAATGTCATTTCTACCCTCAATCTGTCCATGTGGCATTCTATTCTTTGCTAACTTAAGCATCGATAGCTCACCGGTGCTCTTCAATACTTATCATTTCTTCCTTGCAAATTGCCGAGGCATAATTACCAAACGACTGAAACACCATTATGGACAGAGCCAGATGTACATTGGGATCAAGGTAGTTACAGGACCACTTGGAATTCGTGAAATATATATGTGAAGGTCTTTTGAGGACCCTTCGAATGTTTGGATAGGTCCTTCTGGTGCTCAACAAGTGTTTGATGTAATGTTTGTTAGGTATATCTCGACAGGTTGCGTAAAAAACACTCGACAAATCCTTTCGATATCACTTATCAAATTGCTTTGACATATGTCGATATCTGTTGACACGTGCACAACATGATTTGGTTGACGACAATAAAGCCACCAAGTATTTGAAGAAATGCCTCAATGAATAGATTGGAATTTTTTTTTAGCGTTTCGACTTTTGCTCTCTGTTTCTATCTAGAAAACTTGGACATTTAACATTGGAAACCTTAAGGTTCGAATCCTGAATCTACCACTGACCATGGAGGTTCACTTCATTATTCTAAGTTGATCCACTTTTTTTTTTTCATCAACAAGGTCCTTGACCCTTTTTAAAATTTTTTTTTTTTTAACTTTTTAGCCAAAATGGTCTTTGAGATTGGCATAACTCTTTATTTTGGTTTCTGACAATGAAAATTGAGAGAAATGGTCCCTGAGTTTGTTAATTGTATATCATTTGGGCCATTCTGTGAAAAATCTGTCAATATCCAGCCCAACAAATCGACCCAACTCTTCAACTCAGCCCAATTCACCACCCTAGTTCTCCCCCTAACTAAATTGCAATAGAAGGTTTTTTTCTTTACAACTGTTGAGATTTAATTAATTAAAATTTAGTTAAATCTCAATCATTCACAGTTGTGAACAGTTGAGATTTAAGTAATTAAAAGTTAGTTAAACCTCAACCATTCACACGTGAAAAAAAATGTGTGAGAGAGCAAAACTCATATCTCTATATATGGTGGAGGTTTTAAAGAAGAATCAAATAAAAGTGTGGAAGTCCTTTAGAACAAACATTACCAGTGGAATTTGGACACTTTCACAAAAAAGAATCCTCTGTCTCTAAGATTTTGGGAGATTAGTGCGGACAAATGCTGAGATTATGATATTATTCTTTATCTATTATCTCTTTCTTTTTGCTTTTTCCAGTGCTCCAACAAAGTGGTTTGAGCCTTGAGTAATGAAGAAGCTACCAATTCACAGAAAATGATAATTAAGTTGATGATTAGCCTGTCCAACTAATTAAGATAATGACAGATCATATGTGCCAAATATTAGGACACCCGCCAACAACAACACGTGATAGTGTGATTGTGTATTGAAATATTTTTCACAAAGGACTATTGTTTTATAGCACGCCCATTTAACTATGGTAAACAATAATGTAGCTTGAAAAATGAAAACTATTTGTACCACGATTACTCATTAGTCTTTAACAATTAATTGGATTTACTTCGAAGGAACTTAATCATAAGAAACAATTTGTGTTAATCATACGTGGATATACGCATTGTAAACATATTTTTATCTCCCTGTCATCACATATATTGCTCGAAGTTATTTTATTTTCATCTACGGAGATTTTGGTCTAATAGAATAATTACGTTCCCATTTCAACGAAAAAGATTTCAAACTCAAATTTCATAAACAAGAGTTGTTGAATGCTATAAAATAAAACAAATACAAAAGGATAAATTATTATATATCTTTGCATGTTAATTTTTTGGGAAAAGGATCCTCCTAATCCACTAAATCAGATTATCCGTGTCATTAAAATTTGATTCAACGACTATAAACAGAGGTTCACTTTAAAAATTATAATAACTTCAACCGTTGGATTAAATTTCAACGACAACGATTCTTGATTTGATGGATTACCAATTTTTTGGGTCGATATATCAGAAGTCTTTTTTTTATTGGTCGAGATATATCAGAAGTCTGACTAGTACTATTCGGGCAGCATAAGCATGGCACTGTATCACGGCCCATGCTGCCCCAATTTAACCTACTTCATCATTTCCAACTTTACGCCAATCCCTCTCTCTATCTCTCTAGCACACAAAGAAAGAGAGAACCTTTTTCTCCAGGATCACAATCCAACGGTTGAAAATCAAAGCCATTCCAACGCAAAGCTTACGTACTGACGATTTGGAACAAACAACACACTCTCTCACCAAACCGCAACAGCTACGAACAAGCTTCACAATTCTCAGATCTCTCTCTCTCTCTCTCTCTCTCTCTCTCTCTCTCTAAGCAGACAAAAGTATTCAGTACCAGCTACTTCCACGTCGCTCTCAGCCCTCTTCAGGTAACCACTCTCTTCGACGCCGTCGTTTTCTTCCCTTCCTAGTTTTCCCGGAAACTCTCCGGCTGGCTGCTATAGTAGTTACAGTTCGTTTTTTTTTTTTTTTTTTACTATATATTTAAAATTTGTGAAAGCAAAAGTTGTAATTGTACTGGCTGATCCAACGGTGGGGCCAAAGATGGGGCAACAGATCTGACGGTCTGCCCTGATCGTTGCTTAACTTGACAGGGCGTTTGGCGTACGTCGTCGAGTCCGTACAAATGGAGACCAAAAGCCGTACGTCGACGGGTCGTGGTGCTTCTGCTGCCGTTCAACTACTTGAAGCTACGTTTGGTCAGTTCTTGTTGCTAACGTGCGCCTGGGATGCTCTTCTTGCTAATCTGCTCACCGCCCCTGCCTTGCTTTCTCTGCCTCAAGTGAGTAGTTCAGTTTTATTTTTTATTTTTTATTTTTTTTGGTTATATTTTTTTCTTTTTAAATTCGAAATCACATAAAACTCTCCTTTCCAGTTTTCTCTATGATTTTATTTTTCATCACTATTTTTATTTGTTATTTTATTATTGCGAAGAATACGATGATAGGATCATAGGATATACTGTATCTCAGCACCTGTCATGTCAGTTTGGATTTTGAATTTTAAGAAAATCTTTGCTACCTCTACTATTATTATACGTGTATCACAAATAATTCACAGTTAATTTTCGTTTGGGAACACTTATTTGTTCGTTTATGTGAGTAACTATCTACCGTCGACGCATATGGTCGCGCAAGTAACCATCATTCTCCTTCTTTTATGGAGCCATGAACAACTGATAATCAATCCCACGCCCACAGACAACTCTGTCCCAAACTCTGTCCCAAACTCTGTCCCAAGCATTGTGGCAAAATACCAATCGACAATGAAGGATATTTGAACTTGAAACCTTTTCAATATTTAAAAAACGACTACCACTGGACCGAAAGTTGGTCACATTAGTATTAGCTAGCAAAAAATAACTTATAAGAATTCCTGTGGTCCATTCATTCGTAACTTGTAAGTTTTGAGTAGCTATTTTACCCTTTGGTTTCAGGATCCTTCTGCGCTCTCAACCACCTGTGGACAGAAAAGTCACGGCGACGATGAGAGTGAACATTCCAACTCCAAAGCAGTTGATGGTGACAAAGATGGAGGTGAAGATAAGAATGGTGACGGCGGCTTTGGAGACACTGAAGAGGAGCTATCTTCGGAAGACGGAGGAGGCGCTGGGGACAATCCTAATCGGAAAAGCAACAATTCCAAAGCCAACCCCGGAGGAGAAGGCGGAGAAGTAGGCGAAGAAGGTGAAGAGGAAGAGGAGGAAGATGGCAATGAGAATGATGATGACGGTGAGGATGATGGGGATGATGGGGATGAAGGCAATGAAGATGATGACGACAGTGACGACGATGATGAAGGCGGGGTCAAGGACGAGGAGGAAATTGTAGACGAGGATGAACCGGAGGATGATGAAGAAGAGGACGAGGAAGAGGCCCTTCAGCCCCCTAAGAAGAGGAAAAAGTGAGAGAAGTCTTTTTCCAACTTATGAACCATGCAAATGCTGTTTAACATTGTACTCTTTCATAGGGAAAACTTCTGTGCCACAACTGTTTGAGCTAATTTTATTGTATTTCGTAGGCATTTCGTTCCAATAATATCTAGTTTCGAAGAAAAAATGACTCGGGATTCATTTCATCTCATCTTACTGTTAATAGTAAAAGTAAAAACTCCTCGATCGATATTAATTTACAAGAATATACAATACAACCAATAGATCAGTTATATTTACAAGCTAAATAATGTATAATTTCGAATTAAAACACTGCAAGAGAGTTACAAAAGCCTGTAAGTCCGCCAGCCTTACGTTTTGATGAAGTCTACGTTGATTTACCTGCCCCGTATGGAAAAAACAAAGGAAAGTAAATTTCAAGGAAGCCTTTATCGTAGCCAGAAAACGAAGAAAAGAAGGCGCAAAAATACTCAAAAAACCGTTCTATCATAGAAAAGAATTGGTTAGTATTCAGGACATACATATAGTGGCTCTTACTGGTGCATATGCAATATTAACCAGTTTCAATTTAAAGTATGAATCTAAACCAATAAAAGCTGTAGTTCAGTGAAAATGTCGATGTTCAACAGGACTATTCAAATAATTCCAAGCATAAATTGTGAAGAGAACTTTTCAAACGGTGAACTTACAGAGAGCAGAAAGACCCCATTCTAGCACTGAGTCATTTTCTTTTAGCATCGATGATCATGGCTCGTGTCCAATGCTCAATATCCTCGGGCTGTGATGGTGGAGGCGGAAAAGTAGGACGTTCCACAAGATCCCATTCTTCAATAAGGGATTCATTCTTCCCATCTGACAACTCAGTGGAGCTAAGAAAGGTGGTGGAATAATTTGGAAGGTTTTTTTCATACAAGTTTTTCTGCAATGCGAAAGAAAAATCTATAAAAATCAAGTGCAGTATTCCTACACCCATTGAGCAGCAGCTTACCACGTTCTTTCTTGTTTCCATTTATGTGAAAAGAGTCAAAAGACGTCAATGATAATATCAGCCAGCTTCCAACTCAAATAAAACCCAAGGCAGAAACGCAAAGCAATGAAGCTATGTAAGAAGATCATTCCTAAGAAGGCAATTATGGGTTTTCTAAGTATTAAAGTGTGTAGTCAGATTTAGGCACCAATGAAGGATTCTATGATTGTATATCTTTATAGGCCCCTTGTTGGAACTTGGATCATATCATGTCAAGCAACACACAGATTGGCAGCATCCAGCAAGAAAAGACCACTAAGATTTTACAATCACAGGCGGTGAAGGAAAGATGAGAGAGGGGAATCATAAGGAGAAAAGATGAAGCATTGTATTATGAATATGAATAGGAAAAAGAGGAATACACTTAAGAGGTCATGGCAGGGCATAAGCCCTACAAATAGGGTAAACCAATAGCATGTTTTATTAGTAAAAAAAAAAATGTACACTAGGAACCCAAGATCTCCTAAGGAAACAGATTTTAGCCCAAAAATGTACCGTTAGTGCCATTGCATGTGCGCTATCCAATAGAGTGGTTGACGATATGGCCGAATCCACATTCCACACAGATTTGTTTAGTTGTTGAACTTGCTTACATGACCTGAAAGTTAAAAGCGAAATTCCAATCAAGGTTTATATACCATCCATAGCATGCCTGTAAAGTATTCTTTAACAAGCCATTGAGATTTAAAAAAAATACATTTATAGTCCCAAAAAAATGATGCAAAAATTGTCCAAAAATTTGTTAAAAACTAGATAACAGTTATTACTTCGCAAGAAAAAAAACTCTCTCAGTAGTTCAGGACTTCATTTTTGTCCAATTTGTTTTTACAACTAACAGTTATTACTTCATATCTGCACAATGAAACTGAAACGAAAATACAGAAAACATCATTCACAAAGAAGGGAGCTGTGGACAATGTACCTTGAGCATGCCAATTTTAACGAGAACACAGAATGAACTTCCTTGGAAGAAGATAATGTGGCCAACAATTTTGCAAATGCTTCAAATGTAGATACCTCAGAAGGAACATCTAAACATAGTGAGTTATAGCAGTACGCTGTAATGCATGCGACACTTTTCTTAAGAAGTGAAATCCCTCTCTGCAAATCATTGTGCGTTTCAACAGTGTGTGAAGAAGCGGAAGTGTAATTAAAGCTACCACCAGAAGAATCCAGATGTGGTTTCCTCACAGATTCTATTGAATCAACACCAAAATTATTACTTGAGCTTTTGTCAGACCAAGAATTTTCCCCACTACTGGAGCAATAATTTTGGCGTGGTATAAATAGGGGATATTCATTGCTGCAACAATATAAATTTGTCAGTCAACAGCCTGTGAAGTTTATGCCATGTCAATGATGTTATATAATATATCTAGCCAAAGTACCTCCGAGAAGAAGGGCGCGCATTCCAATAAGAATCTCTTTGCCATATCCTAGAGCAAGAACCCTGAAGACAATCCAAATTTAACACAAAACACAGGCATAACTAATGCATAAATACTACACAAAAAGCTTATTGGCTAGTTTTAATGAAGCTTCAAGTGGTTCTCTAGAAGAAAAGCCCACCTCCAAGAAATAAAAATAAAATGCTCACTAGAATGTTCGCAATGAAAGTACAATTTTTCTACAATGTATTCCGGAAAAACTTAAATAAAACACCAAATAAAATCTATTAAGAGTAACCAGTTGAGTTAGGGTCCCACTCGTGTCACACTTTTGTTTATTGGTCCTACCACAACAATAGCCAATCTTCAACAACAAAGCTCGTCCTTGTTCAATGCGGCCTGGATTCCACGTTCGGAGTTTCATACGTATCCTCTTCAATATCCAGCCTGGATTCGATGTGAGGGAGCACCGAAGCAGGTGGTAATGGGATGTGCGTTTGCGATTGAGGTTTATGTGCAGAGAGAGAGAGAGAGAGAGAGAGAGAGAGAGAGAGAGAGAGAGAGAGAGAGAGAGAGAGAGAGAGAGAGAGAGAGAGCAAGGGAGAGAGAGAGAGATTATGCAACAAATAGGTCAAGCGGCGTTGGGGTTTTCTTAATTCAACACCATCACCTTCTCAATCCTAATAAATTCCTATTACAAGTTATTTAGAAGCAAACGAAAATCTCTAATCCTAACAAAAAGGCTTAAATTTCTTGATGTTGTATTGAGTAATTAATCTTGATGTTGTATTGAGTAATTACTTGGTGTTATGCGATCACATGCGTTTGAGTAATTAAGTTGTTTTGAGTCGTAAGTAAACACGCGACCGTGTAAGTTGTTTGAGCCCTAAACCCTAGGTTTCACAGTCGATATCTTCGTTCGGCATGCTGTCCCATTCTACTATAAAAGCCCCTCTCCCATTCATTATACTGCACTCCATATATTCCCATCAGATCGAAAAGGAGAGTGAAGGGCTGCATCATGAGTGACGTTTACAAGCTTGAAGGGCCGCATGACGACGACCAGCTTTGCTGGTGAAGATGGGCTATGGCTGCATGAGAAGTGGTGGAACTGATAAACAAAAGTGCGAAGTGGGTGAGACCCTAATTCAAACTGTTACCCTCTCACTAGATTTTATCAACTTGGTGTATAATTAACTTTTCACAAGGTTTAAACTTGTTTTAAAGGAGAACAGTTAGATTTTGATCTAACGGCACGTAAAACCAGATTACTGTAGCCAATCCCATAAAGGTAGGCTTTTCTCCCGAACCAAAAGTCTTCCCAATATTGAGAAAAATATAAACGCATGTTATAAGCTAACAATATGAACAATTTAATTTGACACATAAATCACTTTCATTTTGTATGTATATATTTAAAACACTAGGAAATTTCTGAGAAAATAAAAATATATAAGCCCCCCATTACTTTCAGAACATTTTGATGAATTCTACAATCATCATTAGTACTTTTAAACCCCTCAAACATTAGTCCCTAGTAAATATGGTTTTTGGGAACAACAGAGCTAGAAAACAAAGATATTCAAAATATGGTCTTCATAGAATATTTAAGTTCATCAGGAGGGTAAACAGTGCTTACCGCAAAACCTGAGTTATGAAGTGCTGGAGCAGCTAAGTTCTGAACAACAAGATTCAGGAGTTGAACCATGTACCTGTTCTCCAACCATAGTGATCAGTTATCAGTGTAAACTTCAACTTTGGAATGCATATTAAATACACAAGAGGAACAAAGACATTTTTTCAGCAAGAGGTGATAAATCTCAGTAAGATAACATAGCAATTATATCAAATACGACAATAGCATCCTTCTTTAAAGTATCGCTGGATACACAACTTCAAACAGAGATTACCCCAAGGAAGCAGCAAGCTCTTCTGATGGAACTGAGTGTGGATCTAGCCCTCTTGGTAAGCATGCATTGCAAATTTGATCGTATAAACCACCAGATCCAAAATTTTTCTTTTCATCTACATTCACCTAAAAGAAAGAATGAACATTAAGAAACTTGCATTTAACAACCCTACACCCAAACTATAGTTATGCTGTTTTTTCATAAAAAATAAGTAAATTGGGTGCTCTATAATTCTACTTATAAAAGTCAGCCAAAAACTTAACACAATCATCAAGGTTTATCAATATAATAAAAAATTGAGTTCACAATAATGAATACAATTATAGGTCATAACTCATAAGTCGTGCTTATGTCAAGAAATATTTAGTTGTAAAGTGCTTACCCGACGTTGGGGAAACAATTTGCATATTTGTTTTATAACTACTGACTGTTTATGAAGGCGTTCAGAGGTAATGGCCATCTGCAATTCAAAGCACATCAACCATCAATTTTTTATCAAATAAGAAAAATGACAAGAAGAGAAGGAAAAAAAAATAAATACATGGCAGAGATAGATCTCAAACCCATCAAGATAGCAGCACTTCAAAGTGAAATAGATCAAAGTAAAAACATAGTTATCGTCACGCATTCTTGTACAATGAAGCTATACTAACTTCCATTAACTAGTAAGGATTAATAACGTATCTATATAAGGAGTATAAATATGCCTTACATGCCCTAAGTTCTGAGTGCATATAAGGTTGGGATAGAACTTATCCAGTTGTTCCGCACGATTCTTTCCCAACTGCAAATACGAAAATATAGAAGCCAATATATATCTGAAAGATCATATGATGGCGTTAAATACAAAATTATTCAAAAACATGAGGTACCGCAAAGAGGGCCGATTCAAGCACCCCATCCTTGACTTTACGGTCATAGGACGCCTTCTCAATCTTAGCCTTCCCTGTAAATATCTCAATCAGTCTAACAAGTTCATATAAATACATCAATGATTTCAACCTAGATTATATTTGACAATAGGCATCAACCTTGCACAAGCTGTTCTTTATTATGCCGGAGTTTTTCCCTCAACCTCACAAGCTTCTCATTTTGAAGCACTCTCCAATTTATTTGATCATCAGCCTTACCCTGACGTATGTGTAAAGCATTAGTACAAATAAACTATTATGATACTTCAATTGGAAATCAGTTGTACAGAATTCTGATGATTGCATATGCTATAATTTATGGGAAAAGAGATATTGATTGGTTAAAGAACAAGACAAGACGTACCCATGCACACCTAAGAAGCAAAGTGGATCATCCCACTGATTTTTTTTTTTTTTTTTTTTTTTTTTATCACAATGGACATATTTCAAATATATGGGTTACCCAAGATTTATTCAAGCTTAAGTTAACTAATCAAGATGAATGAGTAATCTTATATTACAATAATCATCATTTTAATTTGAAGCAATAGTGTAATAGTTCCATGTCACAAACCAAATTCCTCCTCAAAAGAATCGAAACCTATTTAGAGTCCACAACCCATCTTTGCATCCTCAATATATTTTCGTTTTAGTGATATTACCCTTGGCACAAAATAACACCCTATGGAGCACTTCCGAATTTCAACCACATCAAATTCCACAGGCATTTGCAAACATTATACCGTGTAAATAATATCATGAACACACAAGATAATATTGTGTGATAAAACATTTCAATCTACTTAACTTACAGGATTCTATCTGATCATTCTATCTAGTGGAATATAGTACATTTGAGTGCAAGGAATACAAAATGAAACAAAGAAGGGGAAACATCGGCTCTTCCAAGACAGATACACACCTTTGCGACAAGCACTTCAGTCAATCTTGAATACAATGAATCGCGACGACTCTTCAGTGCCTTCAGAGTATTGTTATACTCATTTAATCTGAAAACAACACGCCCGCATATAATTAAAGACAACTTTTTTGGTTATTAAAGACAATTGTTATACTCATTGACTCTATAACAATTCGAATAGGTTCATAACATCACCAATAAATTTAACACCCGATCTAGTTCAGGTTTCATACCTGTAATTCACACAAACAGCACAGATAGAAGCAAGATTTGAATTCTCACAAATAGCACAATTAGATTTCCGGTTCATCCCTCCGAAACAGCGAATCAACCTACGCCCGTTTGTTTGCTGAAAAAAAAAAAAAACAGCAGAATCCAAATCCGTTCAGTACCAATTCAACTTAATTGGTTGATTCATCTGCCGATGATCATGTTAGACTTTAATTTCCTTATATCGAAAATTGAACAGTAATGAATAATTGAACAGAAGTAAGAAAGAAATTAGATTCCAATTCAAATCTCATCTAAAAGTTGTAACCTAGAAATTAAATTTGTTTTCCTCTTAATTCCAAATGTTTGCAGCAAGCAAGCAATCGAAAATCCATGAAAAATTAGCGGGGAAAAAACAGTAAGAAAACATACCGGCGGCTGAATCGTCAGCGTGCAATCTATACGATCGAGGCTTGAAATTGCGCGCAAAAATCTGTGATTTCAAGTGGACTCGATACTTTTGGGATGTTTTTCCATCTCATCGTAATAATTTGATTACTGATGAGAGGGCGACGCCTCAACTCGGCGTTTGGCAAATGGGAAAGAATTTAAAAAAAAAACAAAACACGAAACTATAAAATATAAAATGATCGGTGGTTTCTTGGGCCTGTAATGGGCCGGATTTTTTCAGTTATACCAAGGGCCGACTTTTGAGCCGAGCTCAAACCTCGGAGGAGAAATATTTTACTCTGAAACACAACTTACTCGACCAAACAAAAGTCCAGGCTCATAAGTTGCCTACGTGAATAGGTCTAAATTCATAAGTCTAAATTCATAGTCCGACAACATATGACACCGAGTGGAAGAATATTAACAAGATTGCGTAAAGTTTCCTGTTAATTATTTCAACACACAGAGGATGAGAGACTTACCATGGACAATTTTCAAACTTACGAGCCGATAATTTTACAAAGCTGTGTAGTTTACAATGAAAAAGGGATTGGTGTACATCAGACTACAAAAATCCGAGAAATAACTCAAATTTTTTAAACCTATAAGCCTGACAGATCAATTCGATGTTTGAAGTTCCAAGCGTTGCAGCTCATGCCACTGGAAACTTCAGAAAATCTAAAGATTCATGGATAAGGTTCTTTTGAATATCCCAAGTTGATCTGAGATAAATAGTCGGTCGAGGAGATGAGTTAATTGATCTTTGTCACAGGAACTTGTTTTCAACTAACTTCTTCAGCTCCTCCATTTTTTGAATGATCTTTGGATTCATGAGGTCTCTTGCTTCCCTTATTAGAGTGCCTTCCTGGCTGAAATGGTAAGCGTCCACAATAGCCTTCATCCAGGTGTGAAGCTGCACCGGGGTCCTGACAAAATATAACAAGGAGAAAAAAGGAGAGCATGGATGAGCTTTTGAAATCCAAGGACAGCCATTAAACTTCTTACGATACTACAAATTTAAGAGTAAGAGTAGTTAAGTTCCTGGTGCATACGTGAAAAGGTTATCTACATCCGTCCCTTCAAGTTCCTCTCCTGGGGTAAATGCATCGTGTAAGGCGGCCAGACGCTCCTCAGGATCCTCAATTGTGAGAAGATACTTAAGTATCCGAATTTCTTTTGGCATGAGTCTCTGAAGATTACCTCTTGCGGTCACGTACAAATGATAAAGTACGTCCTTTACCTATTCAAACAAAGAAATAAAATTAGCAGAAGCATTACACCTCCAAAAAAATGAAAAATTGTCTATCTTCTTCTGTTTTTCTTGGTTCCTTTCCGTTGGGGGGGCACAGATACACAATTCTGTTAAGCAGCCTCTATGTCTCCGTTAACTGTTCATATAAATAAAGGACCATCAGTGACCCTAATGCCAAAAGCTATAGCCGAGATCTACACAAGAATCCAACTTTATTGCATTGCCTGAATCCATGTTGTATATGAAAGAGGTTGGCCCCCTTCTCTGACTAACTAATCAAAATGATGCTTGTATCTACCTTACACCTACAATTTGTAACGTTAGTGCATTATAATTGGAGAAAGCCAAATATTTCTGAGGCAAGCCATCATCTCACCTCATCCTTCGTCATGCTCGACTCTTTGGCAGCAGACCAAGCTTTTGTGATCATCATCACCAATGCTGAGTCGAGTTGATTTTTCTCAGCCAAGTGATCTATCTTCCTACAAGCCGCATCAACAGTTGGAGAGTCGATAATATCTTGAAATTTCAGCTCTGCCGCATTCAGTGCTTCAATGCTTTCGGTTGCAGAATCATATGCTTGCACATCAGCCAAGCACATATTTCCAATACTTGCCAAAGCTAGTCATACAAAAAATAAATTGTCACAGCGCCAACTGCTGATTAGAACTTAGGACAGAGGTGTGTCATGCATATAAATGAAGATAGGACAAGTATTTGTCCCTTCTAACAATATACTAAGTAGACGATGGACGAAGGCAAGGAGGAAGATGGCGATTAAATGATACTTATGCTTATGCTTCGTAAGTAGACACAACATGTGTTAATAGAGTTCACATTTCCAGAAAAAAAAATCAAATAATTAAATGATACATAGTCTCACCAGTTTGCTCTGTCGGATTGTTGTAATAGGATTCAGCAACAGTGTGGAGATGCACAAAAAATTCTTGAGTGAAATCTTTGCGGCGTCTGGAAACAATTTCACTAATTTCTGATTGAGCCCCTCTAACGACTTTAAGAAGTTCATTGTGTCTTTGCACATCTTCATCAATCTGTGAAAGAGTAGCAACCCACTGTCAATTTCATTCAAACAAATTTAACCATCCCTTGAATAAAACAAACTCGAACAGATTGATTCCTCATAAATTTCATCACTACAAGTGATTAGTCCTGAAATTGTAAACATCCTTTAATCTTAACTCCCAACAAGTATTGTCCTAAGAAAGACGAGGGCTAAATTTTTCATTCGTGAAGGGGAAGTTGAATTGGATTAAGGAATTTGTCAATAGTACCATGGGAAAATTAACATACAGACATGGTTAAAAAAACATCTGAATAAAAGACATTTAGGTAGTATCACTCTTAAGGGGTTCATAATACCTACCTCTTTCAATTTCCGTCCAAGCCGCAGTAGGTTATGCTTCATTCCAGGATCATCCTCAGCATCTGCACGGTCCTGACACCGCGTATAGAAATGAGGCCGGATATCGTCCCATTCCTTACTGAAAGCTAATAATCTTCTCCAGTCAGTTGGAGTGGGCTTGTCAACCAAGAAAACCTCAATAAGCTTGTCACATATTCGGGTCATCTTGTGGTCGTCCAATCCCCCAACCCCACCTTTCTCTTCCCCTTTCTCACCATTTCCACTGGGCTGATCTTCCACCGATATGGGATTAGAAGAATCAGAAACGGGCAACTCTTCTCCACTAGAGCAACTATTTGGCACTGCAGTTGTATCACCAACCGTAGCAGCAACAACAGAGGACCACCGTAACTTAACTGGTTCTCTAACTACTAAGTCACAACCTGGCAGTAGATAACAGATATCTGTTAAAAAAACGACTTCGAAACGGCAACAAACACCCTCAGCACAGATACAACAACAATTCCTCCTAAAAACTAACATGGTATTTCCCAATTCCTTTGATGCTTTCAGGACACGAGTTATATATACATATTTTTCTCACTTCCAAATTTGACAAATGAAAACACACAAAATCTTTGATAACACAGAACGACAATTACTTGAATGCTTAGTGCTAATTAAAAATACCCAGTTTATGAGAAATCGAAAACAACATCCATCTGTTGCAGAGTGACTCCAAATCAGCAAAAACCCCTCATACCAGAAACAAAAATTGTGAATTTGGGACCCCAAATGAAGGATTAAAACGACAATTATTACACAAACTGATACCCCGTTCATGAAAAATTCCCGCTAATGAAGAATTAAGCATGTAATTTTCAAATAAAAGAACGTATAAAGTGCGTACCTTTGGTGATGCTATAAGATAGGGAGATAGATTTAGGGGAGGATCTGATGGAGGAGAGAGAAGAGACGCGTTCTCTGGTGGCGGGTCTAGGGGCTCTGAGTGGGAAAGAACAAGACGGTTGGAGGGTGGCGGTGGAAACCTCCATGGATTTTGTACCAAATTAGTTTTGCTTGTCCGGGTGAAAGGAGTGTGGGAAAAGAAATGGCAACGACGGAGGGTTTTTCACCTTTCAGGCAATGAACATAGAGGGTTTTAGTGACGGGTCCCCTTTCTCGAATGTTTATTTATTTATTATTGTAGTAAATAACATAGTAAACTACATTTTATCACCTTACTTTGAAACACATAACAAACTTGTACCTCTTTTTTAAACATTGCAATAAAAGGGTGCTGTGGTTGGGCTACAGAGATAACAACGGTGGTAGAGGAGGCAACAACGGTGATGGTGCAATTGTGTTATGGTGGTGGTGTTGACTGTGGCAGCAACAATGGTAGTGGCAGTTGTAGTGGTAGTGGTGGCGATTATGGTTGTGCGGCGGTGGTGGCAGCACGATTGTGGTGTGGTGGTGGTAATGGCAATGGTAGTGTAAGAGATTAGGGTTTGTAGTGGTAGGCTTTGTTCTCCAAGGATAAAATGTGTTTAGAAGAATAAGTAATGTTATTTTTTAAATTAATGAGCGTATTACAGGAATTAAAAATATTCATTAAAGAATCAATTCTGCTTTTTGTTAAAACATCTTTTAAAAGTAAGTTACAAACTGTGCTCGGATATCATTGATTTTAAAATAAGTAGGATATTTTATTTTAATCAAACATTTTTTTACTGTTTAACTTTAAAGTAAAATAATCTTTGATAATATATATAAAAAAAAAATATATAAAAATAACAGAAACAGAAAAATGTGTTTAAAGTTTTATAATCCTTGAGGAAATAAATTCAAAAACTAAGAAAATACATCATTTCGACAAAAGAAAGGAAGAATTATTTGTATTTCATTTTAGGTTCAAGTCTCGTAAAAAATAAATTTGAATCACATTATTACTAGTCTGGTTTTGGAATAAGAATTTTATTAAAAATAAATTCCCAACCCAATAAGCCCACAAGAATATTCAAAGTCCAAAACCCCGAGTGTTTAACTTTCATGTTTTCAGCCCACGGACTTCCCGCTCCCTGCTCTCCTCTCTTTTCCCTCTGAAAATCGCGGTTTCACTTCAATCATCTTCTCCCTCTAAACCCCCAAATCAAAACTGTAACCTTCACCCAAACGTTTATTGCCCCTCACTGTAACTCCTTTGAGATCTCTCTCTCTGAGCGGTTCGTCTCCAATCCAACCAATCGCGCGCGCTCTCACTCCCTCTCAGATCTGTGAGATTTCTCTCTCGTTTCTCCATCGCTTTACGCTGATTTTTAGTTGATTCTCTGTAATTCGTTTGTTAATTGTTGAATTGGCTGCTGATTATATTTTTTTGCGTGTTTTGTTAACTGAGAAATTGATGAAATTAGGATGGAAATTGGAAAGTCATTTATTTGGTCAAAATAGTTGAAAATTCACATTTGCTTAATGCTATTTTGTTGGTTATTGTTAAAATTGGTACTTTTTTCTGGGACTGCAAAATTTGTAATTTTTTTCTCACTGAAGCTATTCATACCCTTGATTTTGACTTGTTTATTGGGCAGTAATTATACTATCAAGGTGACTACAGACTACCTTCTGTGCTTGTCAGTTGAATGGATAAACTAGTGTTGCATAGGGATTAGTACTGGTTTTCAACTAGGAACTACACACAATGCTTTCGCTTGGTGACATTTTATTAAATTACTATGTCTGTTTAAACTTTAATTGGTATTTGCCAATAACAATCTTGCTAGACTTGTTTTTAACCATAGTTTTCTTGCAATATTGTTAGTTAATTAATATCAACTAACATTTAGCAGCTTTGCATTTTATTTTGTTAATAGCTTTCCAAGTTATGACATTCTTAATTTTTGTTTAAACTTTTGCAGGATCCTGCTTAAATTCATTGAATTATAGAGTTAAAAAATTAAGGGCTGTGTTATAATGAGTTAGTGCTTGAAATTCATTCTTCCCGGCCTGATGGAGAAGGAGGCTTCACCTAAGGAAAATATCACAAGTCTTGTGGATGCTCAAGATTTGGACAAAGATACACTTGCTCTTCAGAAAGATCAGGGTGAACCATCAAAGGAGACAAAAACTCCGAGTACAAGCACTGGTGGTCCCAAGGTAGACAATGATGGTGGAGAAGATGTACTAATTGATAAGACTGACAGGAGCGAGGATGTGAAGTCTAAAGATGGGGGCAAAAACTTGGACAATAACCCAAGACACGGTGACATAGGTGGGAAGATTGATGAGAGTAGGGATTTGGAATCAAGAGTTCAAGACAAAGAATTAGACTCCGATAAGGGACAAAGGGACTCTGCTCATAAGGTGGAGTCCAAAGAACAACAAGAAAAATTGCACAAAGATGGTTTACATGATAGCTTGGGTAGGAAGGCAGATGAAAGCAAGGATTTGGAGTCCAAAAATCAGGAGGAGACAAATCAAACCACAGATGAAATTCTTGGTGAGGAGGAAGAGCAAGAGCCGGTGTTTGATGGAAACGAGATTCCCGGGATGGCAGCTAACAGAAGTATGTCCACTCGTTCTTTAGATCTTGATTCAGAGAACCAGGGGGTAGTTGAAAAGGCAGTGGCACTTAAAAACCTTGTTAAGGTTAAGGGTGTAGTTGTGGTCTCCACATTTCTGCGTCGCCTTTCTGGCAAAAGAGATGAAGATGGTGATGCAGAAAACAAAGCTGCACAGAGGGAGGAAGTCACTGAAGGACGAGCACAAGCTATAGCCATAAAAGGAAGAATTATTCTGTACACAAGATTAGGATGCCAGGACTGCAAAGAGACTAGGTTATTTTTCCACAGGAAGAAGCTCCCATATGTTGAGATCAATATTGATGTGTATCCCAGTAGAAAGCTTGAGTTAGAGAAATTTGCTGGGTCTTATGCTGTTCCAAAGGTTTTCTTCAATGAAATCCTGATTGGAGGCTTAAGTGAGCTAAAGGGCTTGGACGAGTCTGGAAAACTTGATGAGAAGATTGAATATCTGATTAGTGAAGCACCGTCATCAGAAGCTCCTTTGCCGCCACTTTCGGGTGAAGACGATTTGTCCAACAGTGGAGCTATTGATGAACTAGCTTTACTTGCCCGGAAAATGAAAGAATTTGTTGATGTGAAGGACCGTTTTCATAAAATGCGCAGGTTCACAAACTGTTTTTCAGGTTCAGAAGCAGTGGATTTCTTATCAGAGGATCAGTATCTGGAAAGGGAAGAGGTTTGTTTTTTTATTTTTCTTTTCTTTTTTAAAATTGTGGAAAGCAAGTTGAACTTTGTGAGTGGTCATAGGAATTCCCCTTGTCAACAGGCTAGTTTATATTTACATTTTACTTAAGAGGTTACCGGGCATCCTTACTATAAATTTGTTTGTCTTGATCCGTGAATCTTCTTTTGGAAATTATCTCATATGCATGAAAAGATTTCATCAAGTGTGTTGTATCTACCATATATGCAAAACAGATTGCTACCTTATCTTATTGTTATTGACTTTTCCCTTTTACCTTTCGATTTCTTTATGTTGCAGGCTATTGAATTTGGGAGAAAGCTTGCAAGCAAACTCTTTTTTCAGAATGTTCTTGAGTGAGTCCCTCGAAGTTTGCCTTGAAGTGTCTTTATATTCTCGTTCACTTTGTTTTATTGCTAGGAAATTCTGAGTGGAAAGAAGTTCAAAGAAAAATACTCAAGCCAAATTACATTTGATTTACAAGAGATTTTTGAAAATGAGTTGTCAGCTGCCCATGATTCATTATCATGTTAAAAGTTAAGAGTTAGTGGTCGGAAGACATATTTCTTAAACGATTAATGCGTGAACTGTAAGTGGACAATGTCAATTTTTGTTTTCATGTCAAACCAACTTGCGTCACATATATTATTCCATTGTTGACATATTTTCTTCTGTTTGTTCTCAACAATGCTTTTATGTTGCACAAGGGAAAACCTGTTTGAGGATGGGAACCACTTGTATCGGTTCTTGGATGATGATCCAATTGTATCTCAATGTCAGAACATTCCAAGGGGTATAATTGATGTAAAGCCAAAACCCATCCTAGAAATTGCATCAAGGTTGAGGTTTTTATATTTTGCAATTCTTGAGGCCTATGTGTCAGAGGATGGAAAGCATGTTGATTACAGA
Organism: Malus sylvestris; assembly: GCF_916048215.2. Taxonomy (NCBI): domain Eukaryota; kingdom Viridiplantae; phylum Streptophyta; class Magnoliopsida; order Rosales; family Rosaceae; genus Malus; species Malus sylvestris. Next base: position 20,748,658 of record NC_062267.1, read on the forward strand.
AGTATCCATGGAAGTGAGGAATTTGCAAGGTTTCTCTTTTTTTTTTTCTCTTTCTCTCAAATGATTTCTAGCTGGAAAAAAGTATTTTGGTATCTTATATCTAAGGCATTGTTAATGGTAATATCTTTGTAGATATATGAGAATAGTAGAAGAGCTTCAAAGAGTGGAAGTGAAGGATATGAAGAGGGAGGAGAGACTTGCTTTCTTTATAAATCTCTACAATATGATGGCCATCCATGCGATATTGGTATGGGGTCATCCAGCCGGAGCAATAGAACGAAAGAGGATGTTTGGAGACTTCAATTATGTTGTTGGTGGGTCCACATACTCACTTTCAGCTATTCAAAATGGTATTTTACGTGGAAACCAGCGACCACCATACAATCTCATGAAGCCATTTGGTGCAAAAGATAAGCGTTCGCTGGTAAGATGATAATATTCTTCTTCAGTATTGACATGGCTCCCTTATTCTTGGCTGCATCTGTCATGTGTGTGAATTTCTGTCATTGTGTGTTTTAGTTGTTAACAGACAGGGTTATGTATTCACGTAGTGTACATGATTAAACAAATTTGGCATTCCGGAGTGTAGCATTTCAGATTTCTTTAGGCCATAATGTTATAAAACTTGCCTGTCTGGTTTTCGATTTGAGAGTTAAGAGTTTGATGCTACACATTCTTTTTAAGTCATGAAAATCCAGAATTACATTCTGCTGCTAAGCAACTCTTATCTCTTAAGAACTGATTCTCTCTGTTGGCAATTTATTCTGCCTCATTTTTGTACCTTTCCATAACAGGTGGCTCTTCCTTACCCAGAACCTCTTATTCATTTTGCGCTGGTTTGCGGTACTCGATCTGGCCCTGCTCTTCGCTGCTATTCTCCTGGTGACATTGATAAAGAGTTGATGGAAGCAGCCCGTGATTTCTTAAGAAATGGAGGTCTTTTTATCGATTTTGATTCCAAGGTTGCATCAGCTAACAAGATTCTTAAATGGTAAGTTGTTCTGCAAAAAGGTCTTTTATTTATCATATATTTAACAAATAATAGGAACATGCTTCAAGTCTTTCAATTGGGGTTCTGAAACTTTCGAATAATTAACTTCTCTCATCTAATAATACTCATTAACGCTCAGGTTTAGCATAGATTTTGGTAAGAATGATGTAGAGGTACTGAAGCACTCGTCAAACTACCTCGATCCAGCTGTCTCGGAAGCTTTACTGGAATTTCTTGCCGACTCTCAGTTGAAGGTGATATACCAGCCTTATGACTGGGGTTTGAACTGCTAACGACGATATTAAATCTTTCTTGCATACCATAAACAACTTTAAATAGCTTCCCCTGTTTTACAAAATATAGCATTAGAGAAGTGATGAGATATACCATCATCATTTTATCCATTTGTAGTTTGATAGACACACACCAGATGCATTTTCCGATGAATAGATCGGCAAGGCACATTGAAAATGTAGTTTGACTTGGCTTGAAGTATGCAGTCTTATGTCTTTTACCGTTTATGTTTATGATTTGTTTCTTTAGTCGTAGATTTTTCTTCCAATCATGCCTAATAGTTCATATGTGAGTCCTGCATATTAGTGAAGAATTTCTTGATTTTCAAAGAAACTTGGGCTTCGTTTCGAGTGTAAGATTTCATATTTAGGGAGTTTATTTAGGGATCCCTTGAAAACCCTTTCGTTTTCAGTATAAACTTGTCAAAATCCGAAGCTATTTTTACAACCCCTGTTCTCAAATTGATCCTAGTATGTAGGCTTTTATCAGTGTGACTGTAATTACTAAACTATTACATTAACTAACGGGAGGTGGGAGTTTCAAACTCGAGATACATGAGTAGAAACATAAAACTCTATTTACGAGAATATTGGAGCACATGTATATCATATTGAAAAGATGAGTGAGGTGATCATATAATATCAATGGGGATGAAAATGGCCACTCTGAAGTTGAAGTAGACAAATCATCTTTAAGGGCTAAACAATTGTAAAATAAAGTTATTAAGTGTTTGGTAAATTTTTTTTTGAAGTGCTTTTAATAAAAGAAGCATTATCTTAGTGTTTGGTAAACTTTTATATAAATTGCTTTGAATATATAAATGACTAAAAATAATATGGTATTTAATGTGATATATGTTGCAGTCATATTTGGAATAAGAATGTGATTGTGTAAATCCTAGTGTATCTAAGGATATCTTTTATATTCCTTTTAGTAGTCTAATTCCTATTAGAGTTGTAATCTTAAAAGGGTAAGGATTTTACCTATCATACTACTATAAATAAAGACACAATGGGGATGATACAATACATACCTTACAATTAAATCTCTCTTCTCTCTCTCATTACCGCCAGCCTCCCCCTCTCTATTCCCCTAGAATAGCTTAGTTAAATAGGCTTACAACACGCTATCAACACGCTATTGCCAGAAACTGAGGAATTGACGAATTGTAGGAGACTATCTTTTACAAAATGCAAAGGCTCTTATTTCTTTTCTGCCAATCAGGTAAGCTTAAAATAAGGGGAGATATTTGAAACAACCATGAAGCATGAAAACATTCCCCATGATGCATGAACCCCTTATGTTTATATTTTCCTTCTGATATATATATATATATATATATATATATATATATATATATATATATATATATATATATATATATGTTTCATGCATTACACAATTATATTGCTATGTGGAATTGTGAGTCAAAGCATATAAATAAATTAGAAGCATGTTAGGGTTTTTCAAACCCTAGACAAATCGGAAAAAAAAAAAAAATTGGGAACTGTGCGACACAGTCGTCGAATCACCGCTGTTGGCCTGAAGCCCAGCCACATGGAGCACGTCATGGCATGGTGTCGTTTTGACACCTTGGACCTCACAGCAGCAGCCTTTTGGGCTTTGCTACGCTAACCCGGACTCTAAGCCTTCGGCCAACAAAGAAAGCCTGTAGCCTTTTTAGCCCGTTGTTCCGAGTTCCTGGCCCAACTCCAGCAACCCATAGCTACTGGGCTTCCTTTTGCCCATGATAGGCCTCCCTGCAGCAGCCTATCGCTCACTGGGCTTTGCCCCAATCTTCGATCCACTCACCCGTAGTTTTTGCTGGTGGGCTTCCGCGGACCAACCCAAAGGCCATGTTTCGATGGGCCTGCACTTGTGTCCTAGTTTTGGCCCAAAGCCAGCAGCCTTGGCTGTTGGGCTCCCCAAACCCGCTCAGTCTGAGGCCTACAGCTTTAACCAAGGCCCATATTCTTTTGGTTCCACGATCGACCTTGTTTGGTCCCGATCTATTGAATTAATTAAAAATGACCTGTAATCCATTAATCTGATAATGAATCCAAAATTATTGACCTGAATATCACTTTTGAACATTAACGATTTAATAATTTATTTTTATACTTTGAACCGTTGACATACTTTTGTAGTCCCAAAGCAAAAGAATTTGGGAACCTCTCATTTATGAACTAATCATTTATAAAACTAAATTGAACCTGTAGTTTCATATTTAGTGCCTTTGAAACCTGAAGTTTTCATTCAAAACTTACCACATGAAACATGTAGCTTTCATGCATAAATTAAACCAATACATGTCTATAGAACCCAAATGTTTTACGATGTATGTCTATGGATTACCATATGACTAACCACGTTTTTGTTGTACCCTTCGTTTTAAGGACATGTCGAACTTGAACAAGCTCGATTTCAAAGCTTTGGAAGTATCTGGAAGAAACTACCTGAAATGGATTCAAGACGTGAAGCTTCATCTTACAGCAAAGGGTATTAGAGCCACCATCGAGGCACCTACAGACGACAAACCTGTCGACAAAGCTCATAAAGCTAATGCAATGATCTTCATTCGAAAATACATCCATGATGCACTGCAGACTGAGTATCTCGCTGAGGAGGACCCACGCACCTTCTGGCTTACTCTGGCCCACTGTTTCGATCACCAAAAAGACATCTACTTGCCTGAAGCAAGACACGATTGGCAGTATCTTTGCTTCCAAGACTTTAAGTCCGTGAATCAATACAACTCTGAAGTTTGTAAAATCCGATCATTACTGAAGTTCTGTAAAGTGGAACTAACCGAATCAGATCTCCTGGAGAAGACCTATTCGACCTTCTGCCACCAATATTGTCCTGCAGCGCCAATATTGTCCACAGAGTCAAGGCCTACCCAAGGGAGGAAATGTGACCTAGCAGCGCCAACCCTTTGCCCCTAAAGCCCCAAACTTCAAGAACAAGGGAAAAGCTCTCGCTCAATCGGCTTTCATTGAAATGGACATGAGCTACAGTTGTGGATCAAGGGATCATTGGATATGTGTTTGTCGAGCTACCCCCGAGGTTATTACCAAGTATCATTCTCGTCGTGAGTCTAACTTTGCACATGTAGATCATCCGGAAGATGCTACTACATCCATGGAGATATTGGATTTTCAGGAGGCGTTAACTCCTATGGACGAATAAATTTTAGACTTGTTTTAGAGTGTTTTACCCATAGTGGCCGCACCCACTAGGAGTAGCCAGACCCTCCCCCTATTTTTCTAGGTTTATGGTTTAATTTTGGATAATTTTTCTAAGTATTTGGAATAATTTGTTTGGTTTTGGTTGGTTTTGAATTATGGATTATTATTTTATGGATATTATTTCTCGAATTGATTAATTGAATGATTGGAATTATATTTATGCATGTGAACAATTCAATCAATTTATTTCTAGGTATATGTCTAGTAGGGAAGTTAGTTGTATGGCTAATAGTGCTACCACACACACCATATTGCGTGAGCAACATTATTTTACTAACTTTGTACCTAAGAAAGCACCTCTAACAACTCTCTCAAGCCCATCGAACCTAATTGAAGGATATAAAAAGGCCCGTATTATGTTGTCCAATGGTACCATTTTAACCATTAAAGAGGCCCTCTATTCTCCACGTCCCGGAAGAGTGTTGCTAAGTTTTAGAGATATTCGAGATAATCAATATCATATAGAAATCACTGAAGATAATGGTTCTGAATTTCTTTGTATCAATTCGTACAAATATGGCCAGAAGCGTATTCACGAGAAGTTGGAACGTCTCCCAAGTGGGTTGTACATAACAACCATTTGCGGCATAGAAACCCACCATGTGGCTGACCTTATGTCTGAGTTCAAAAGCACTTTGTTGTTTTGGCATGACCGTTTGGGACATCCCAGATGTGACATAATGCGTTGTATCTTCAAATCATCATATAGGCATCAGTTATCTCCATTCTCGCCATGCAAATCGTGCTCTTTGGGGAAGTTGAATACTCAACTCTCGATTACAAAGATTATTCAGAACCTTCATAAGTTTCTTCAGAGGATTCAAGGGGACATTTGTGAACCTATCCAACCAACATGCAGCCCATTTAGATATTTTATAGTGTTGGTTGATGCATTGACACGATGGTCACATATTTGTCTGTTGTCTACACGCAACGCTGCATTTGCAAAACTCTTAGCACAAATTATTAAGCTAAGAGCTCACCACCCTGATTATCCGATCAAGTCGATTTGACTGGATAATGTTGGATAGTTTACGTCCAAGACTTTTGACGATTATTGCATGTCAGTAGGGATTGAAGTGGAACATCTTGTACCCTATGTTCACACCTAAAACGGTTTGGCAAAAGCTTTCATAAAGCGCATTCAATTGATAACTCAAAATTTGGTTATGAGAACCAAACTACTGGTATATGCCTGGGGCTATGCAATATTACATGCAGCTATGTTGGTCCTCCTGAGGCCCACCGCTACCCAACCTCATTCACTGTTATAGTTGGTTACTGGATATGAGCCTAACATCTCGCATTTATATGTGTTTGGGTGCGCAATCTATTGCCAATAGCTCTACCACTACGTACCAAAATAGGTCATCAGAGAAAAATGGAAATTTATGTCGATTATGATTCGCCATTAATTGTTCGCTTTTAGAACCCTTGACAGGAGATCTCTCTACCGAACGTTTTGCGGATTGTCACTTTGATGAGACAGTTTTCCTGTCGTTAGGGGGAGATAAGCATGCTAACGTTCCTGGAGAACGCCACGAATTGTTGTGGTATGCTCCCACTATGTCTCATTTAGATCCCCACACTGCCCAATCTGAAACTGAGGTGCAACAAATTATAGATCTTCAGAGCATTGCTTAAAGAATGCCAGATACTTTTACTGATCTAGCAAAGGTGATAAGATCACATATACATGCTCCAAACGCATCTGCAAGGATAGATGTACCCCGCGTACATCACCATCCTGCTTAGGAAGGCCGGACCGTCCCCGAAAGTAGGGAGGCCGCACCTTCCACGCCGCCTAGTACATTGGCAGCTAGCCAATCATCTGCTTCAACCCTGAAGTGTGGCAGACCCTTTGGTTCAAAGGATTCGCAACCCCAGAAGAGGAAATAGACACCAACTAATGACCCTAGTTTGAATATGACCATCGCTCACTCATCCATTCCAACGCATGAGGTTATTCTAGATTATGGTAATGTCTTAGACGAGACAAACCGGCCTCCCAAGAATCATGAGATTTCGGTCCACTACGCAGTATTAGATAAGGTTTAATCGAAATAAGATGATCGTCGACGATGCATTTGCGTTTTAAATAGCTACTAACATCATGCTTAGTGATGACATTGAACCACATTCCGTTGATGAATGCCAACGTAGAACAAATTGGTTAAACTGGAAACAAGCAATCCAGGTTGAACTCGATTCGCTTGCAGAACGTAAGGTGTTTGGGCCCGTAACTCCTACTTCACCATATGTGAAGCTCGTTGGCTACACGTGAGTTTTCGTGAGGAAATGTAATGAGAAGAATGAAATAGTGCGATACAAAGCACGCCTCGTGGTGCAAGGCTTTTCTCAGCGCCTTAGGATTGATTACGAGGAGACGTATTCCCTTATAATTGACGTTATAACGTTCCATTACCTAATCAATTTGGTAGTTTCGGAAAAACTGAATATGCAACTTATGAACGTGGTAACCACGTATCTATAAGGGGATCTAGATACAAAAATATACATGAAAGTTCCAGAAAGACTTCCATTGACTGGTTCAAATAGTTCTAGACCACCGAACGCTCTCTATATTAGATTGAGAATGCCATTCTACGACTTGAAACAATTCGGGTGAATGTGGTATAACCATCTGAGTGAATATACAACGAATTATCCATGTACGTGTTCATAAAGAAGTCACATTCTGGATTTGCAATCGTTGCAGTTTATGTCGACGACATGAACCTCATTGGAACTCCCACAGAGCTTAAGGAAATTGCCGCTCACTTGAAATCATAATTTGAGATGAAAAATCTTAGGAAAACTCTATATTGTCTCGGTCTGGAGATCGAGCATTGTTCTGATGGAACCCTAGTACATAAATCAAACTACACCCAGAAGGTGTTGCGACGCTTGAATGAGGATAAAGTGAAGCATTCAAGTACACCTATGGTCATTCGGACTTTATATGCTAAATGTAATCCCTTCCATCCAAAGGAAGATGAGGAAGAGATTTTGGAACCTTAAGTTCTATACCTAAATGCAATTGGGGCTTTATTGTGCTTGACTCAATGCACTAAACCCGACATCGCATTCGCTGTTAATCTTTTGGCTAGATACAACAATGCGCCCACACGCAAGCACTGGAATGGTGTTAAAGACATTTTCTGCTACCTGAAAGGTACGACGGATTTTGGCTTGTTCTATACCTGTGAATCTTCGAGTGTTGCCACCCCCTCAGTTCTCGAATTGATTCTCGCCTTGTTGGTTACACAGATGTTGGATATCTGTCTGACCCACATAGGGCACATTCTCAAACAGGCTATGTCTTTACCGTTGGAGACAACGCTATATCTTGGAGGTCTACCGAGCATATTGCCGAAGTTCTTTTATTTTCACCAGCAACAACAACATCAGAACGTTAAAATCAAGCAAATTTGTTCCCAAGACAACCTGGTCGATCTCTTCACCAAGTCATTGCCCAAGTCTAATTTTTAGAAGCTCATCCACGGAATCGGTATGTGTAAATTATCTGAGTTGAATCGCTTTTAGTTCTCTTATTTAGAAGTTATGTCTAACTCAGGAGGAGTATCCAAAAGCATACTCACTTGATCTTAATGTACTCTTTTTCCTACAATTAGGAGCATTTTTTCCACTGGGTTTTTGCTACCTAATGAAGTTTTGATAAGGCATCTATCTTGGGATGATCATACTTTGTTGAGTTCACTACTTTCATCATATTTGATGTTTGTTTTAGACATTATGCATACTTCTCACTTTTCTCCTTAGTCTATGGGTTTTTCCCATACCTTGGGTTTTACCATAGCGAGGTTTTGTGAGTTTTACTACCAATGCTTACTTTCTTTAAATTTGAGACTCGCATTCACCTATTGTGTCGTCGACTTCATCAATTATTCTACCATACCTGCTGAAGATCTGATGCGATAGTTTGTTGAGTATTTACACACTCAAGAGGGAGTGTTGCAGTCATATTTGGAATATGAATGTGATTGTGTAAATACTAATGTATCTAGGGATATCTTTTATAGTCCTTTTAGTAGTCTAATTCCTATTAGAGTTGTAATCCTAAAGGAGTAAGGATTTTACCTATCCTATTACTATAAATCAAGGCACAATGGGGGTGATACAACACACACCTCACAATTAAATCTCTCTCTTATCTCTCTCATTACCGCCGACCTCCCCCTTTCTAGTATCCTATAATTGTCAAAGACAATACTGTAAGGGCAAAGATTGTGATTTTGAAAAACATATAGGGGTATACTTGTCATTTGAAAAGTTCATTAAATGAGCATTGATTATTATGTTTTGAAAAAGAAAAGCACTTTTTTAGAAGCAGAGGAGAACCCATTTCTGCTTTTCTATACTTTTCTACTTTTATTGATAGCAGTTTTTTTAAAAATACTTTTTGTTTTGTTTTACCAAACTCATTTAATATTCCAGATTTTTTAATAAGATGTTTTTTTCTTAAAGCACCAAAATTCCAAACCAACCCTAATACAACACATGTAAAAGCGTGGGGTTTGAGGAGTAGGAACTACAACCTTTTTCCCAGTAAGTGGTAGGGGAATGTGTCATTTGTATGTCATTGAGTTCTTGACGGACACAAAAAAAATACTTACATGACACGAGTATATTGTTGCAATGGCATTGCATGTTAATGAAATAAAGACGTAATATGTAAACTGACACATGAGATTATAATCGGAACATCCCTCTCCTTCGCTTGTATGTAAAATAATGAAAATAAAATAACATATAGTTATATGATTCAACTCAATTGCATCCATCTTCATCCCTGGTACATGTCTACTTTGGTTTCTAATATTTAGCAAATTGCCTGCAACTTTCAAGATCCCTCATTTCGGCATATTTATCGGGAATCCAATTTTGTTGCGGATGCTTTGGCCAGTGTTGATCGCCTTTGGTTGGATACTCAATCTTGGTGGTTCTCTCTTCCTTTTGAAACTCGTCTACTTGGTTCTGGGACTTTTGTAATAGTTCTTACCCAAGAGGCTTCTTGTTGTAACCATTTTCTTTCCTATTTAAAAAAAGGGAATTGTTATTAGTACTAAAAAAATTCTTTTTTCGCACTCCAAACTTTCTATATTAAGAAAGAAAAAATACACCGTAAGAAGTGCAAATTGAGATTTTTAGAATGTTAATAACATTTTTCTTTTAAGAAAACCAATTACATGATTATTTAACAAGAGGATAAAGTCACCTAAATCACATTGTTTACAAAATGATTGGTGAGAGTCAATGAGCCATGGGTCTGAATCACTTGGACCACTGGTTGGTCTGAATCACTTGGGCTTTGGTGGGTCTGGATCACATGAAACAAACTCCAACCAGATATGTATGCATTGATATAAGCTTATCTACAAATGTCTTAATTCTATTTTTATCATTATGAACATATCATAATTCGAATCTATTTTTTAAAACCCCTATTCTCAAATTGATCATACTCTGATTTTTTTTTCTTTTCAGTGTGACGTTTGAGAGTACTTTTAAAATGACTAAAAGCACTTTTGGTAAAATTAATTTTGAATTAAGTGTTTTTTAGAAGAAGCTCTAGATATTTGCTTCTTACCGGAATCACTTAAAGTGTATTTCCATGATATACTTAGATTTTTACTAAGGATTGATTTCAAAAACATTTTTACCAAAAACACTATAAGTTAGTTTAAAATCACTTCCAAAAGAGCACATAGTTACTAAAACTGACATGTCTATCACTTGGGTAAGAGTTTGGTTCTTTTTCCCGGTTCGAACTTGAATTTTTATGACATTGCAAAGTATCACAAGATTAACAAAAAATATGGAATGCTATTCTTATCCTTTCATATTGAAAGCAAACCTGATAAGAAAGAGATTAATTAAAAAGATAATTGAGGTGATCGATCGATCATATCATATTAATGGGAATGAAGTAGAAAATGTATCAAAAAAATGAAATTGAAACGTATGGGGTTGGTAGTTGCAGTAGGAGCATTGAATTCTTGACAGACAAAAACAAGGCCTTAACAATGAGCAATTTATCCAAATGCTCAGTATTCAAACGAGTACTTTATGTGTCATAAAATAAGTGGACAGTTATGAAAAAATATATCATTTTCTCCATTTTTATTATGACATGTAAAGTACCTCTTAAATACTTGGTACTTGGAAAAATCTCTCCTTAACAACATCTAAGATGTGATGAAGGCTATAGAGCATCTCCAAGAAATAGAGAAATTGATTTATATGGAAAGGGTTATCATTCGGTGATATTTCAGTTCAATATTACAATGTCATGTGTATGATTTTCTTTATGCCTCTATTTTTATTTTTGAGAGGTGTAATATGTTGTTCGGAATGTATATTTGGATTTCAAGTTAATTTATTGTGAACGGTTGTATTTTTCTCTCTTTTCTTTGTATGGAGAAAAAAATATGATATAGGTATGCCGATATCGTGATGTTTCATGTCAAAGATATGTGTAAGTTTTTGTCCAAATATTCTTATTGGTACAAGATATCACACAAACATTATACTCACACCATGTCAGTTTTTGTCCTTTACATGAGGCCAGCTATGCAAGATGTGAATTTAGGTGTAGTTTTATTTGTAAACATTTACCACCCATGGATTGGAGATTCTCTTGCATCTGTATATCATTGCAGTATTTGAAAAAAGATGTATGGCAAACAATTTGATGGGATTTTCATACCATTTAGTTATCTGTAATATAAAGCCAGAATGTCAAAAAGGGCGAGTTATTCAAAACACCAAAGAATGCCCCTTCCTTCATTAGAGTTTTTAAAGTAAAACAATTTAGTTTATGGGATATTTGAATTTTAAACAAAATAAAACTACTCTGGGAAGTTTTTTTCTTTAAAATAAAAAAATATATATTAAGCAAAATTAAAAATAAAATTACAAGTAAAGAATAAAATGCTAGTGTGTATAATAGGATCGACTACTAAAAGAAAATTGATTTATTCCTAATTTATAATAAAAATAATAAATCTAGCATTGTTGAATTTGAACTACATTATTGATAGTTTAATGTCGTTTGTGCAAAAAAAAAAAAAAAAACAACTTATCGTATATAATACAACCCAATTACATGATTATTTAGGAGAGAGGATAATGTTAACTAATCACACTGGTTACAAAATCATTGGTCGCAGTAATGGGTGGGATCACTTGGACCACTGATGGTTCTGGATCAGTTGGATTATTGGTGGTCTGGAACACTTGAAACAAATTCCAAATTGATATATACCTAATTGATGCTTACTTGCATTACATTATGATATTTTCTCACCATATAAATGCCATAGATCTAGTCATCACATCTTGATAATGACTTACATGTCATTGGTACACCGCCACCACAACATCAAAACATCATGTGACATGTAAGTTACTCTCCAAAGATTCACCTCGAGCTCTTCAGGCTCCCATCATTGCCAGCCAACACCATGTACTTATCTTTCCTTGTGAGACTGGTGCACTCAAACCCTAAAGTCTTACCTATCTCATTCTGTACATGATTGGCAACTTCAAACCTGGATTTCCCACCAATCTTGCATGTTTCTGGTTCAGGCAATTTATGAAGCAGCTGGAGGGTGTAAACAGGTTGTGGATTCATTAAGTGAAAAACTGGATCCAAACTTTTGAACCCACTTGCACATGTACCATAAAACATGTTTACGTTCACATCAATGGCCACAGGAACAATGTCATCAGTGAGCTCAGCAAACAAAGGGCTGAACCTCAACAAATAAGGCTCTCTGCATGTTGTTCCTTCTGGGCAAACCACAAGGTCTCCTTGTTGCAACAGTTTCTCCATTGTTTTCCCATCTCTCTCTCTATCCCTAGTTAATCTGATGGTTTTCATGGGGGCAATTTTCTCATTGACTTTGCTCAAACTGTATGTGACAGCAGAGAGGGGTTTGTCAATGGCTAGTTGAACATAGAGTGGATCTAGGAGGGTTCTATGGTTGCAGACATAAAGTCTTCCCCTTTGTTTTTGGGAACCAGTTGTTGGGGAAATCAGGGATTTGGGTTTTGAAATTGTGTTGATTGCGCCTGTGAAGGCTAAGATTGGACAGGCAATGCTGTGAGGGAGAAACATGCCTGTGAGGAATCTTATGATGCAGATGAAAATTCCTAGAGGGAAGTACATGAACATGGCTAAGGTGGCTAGTGGGGTTGGGAAGAAGGCCAATCTTCCATCATGAAAAATCAAGGGTTTTGGGTATTTTTCTCTTGCTAGGGTTTTCCAGGTTTGCTTCTCAGCTTCAGTCACCATGTAAATCTCCTCCTGAAAAATCAAAATAAAAGTCATATGGGTGTTGTTCTGATACTTGCGATATTGGGGAAGAAAATTTGAACACGTTCTTCAAATGCAAAAATAAATGCTCGTAACTACCTGAATTAAGTGTGTTGCTAACTACATGATTATCTTCAAGGGGAAAAGTACAAAACCGAAAAAGAGTTTCAAATAAATAGATAGAGACATGCAAAAATAAACTCTTTAACTACATCAGCTATAAGCATTTTACAAATTACATGAGTATTGTTAAAAGGGAAAAAAAAGTACAAAACCCCAAAAGTTTCGAATTAAGAGCGAGTTCAGATGTACAAATATATGCTCTTAATCACCTAAATTACAAGTAATTTGGACACTACACTTAGTTTTGTTAATAGGGGAAGATATAGAAAACAAAAAAGAGTTTCAAATAGAAAGAAAGATGAGTCAAAATGACCATTGACCAACCTTGCAACGAGAAAAGAGTTGCTCATGCTGCAAAAAACTATCTTGACAACCAATTATGCCAATGGCTTCAGAATCTTCCTTGACCACCTCTTCAAGAACCACCACATTTGGATCCAAACAGTTAGTCTTTTTTTCCTCCATCAACCCTACAAAGTATCCACCAACAACCTTGAGCTCTCTTGCAACAACAACATCAACCCCAACATAATCTTTCAAAATCCCTTCAACCATCACCCTAGGAAACTCACTCACTCCCACTTTTTTCCCACATCTCAATACCACATCAAGCCCTTCATTCCCAACATCCTCCAAAAAAAACTTGGGCAGGACAGCAGTCCCAACCCTCATCCTATCCTTCCTAATCCCAAAAAAGCACAAAAAAACCATAATATTTAGCCCTAACTCTCCACCAACCAAAACCACTAGAGGGCTCAAGAGAAACAAGACCATAGCTCTGAAAAGCCCTCCAGCCTCAAAGGCCACAAGCATGAAGTAAGGAAACAGTGAAGCTGATGACTTCAAAAGTGCTTCCTCAAAGTGGAAAAACACTGTTTTGTCTGAAAGCACTTTTGACTTATGAGCAAGGGATTTGAACTTCTGAAACTTGAAGTGGGTTGCATGGGGTTGGCTGCATTTGTGTTTTGGAGGGGATGATATGTTGCTTGGTTTGCTGTGGAATTGGAAGGAGGAGGAAAGTTCTTCTAGGGAGCATAGGTTTCCAGACATCTTTGGTTGCCTTTGTTTACTACTTTTTATTGCAATAGATGCAGCATAATATATATACTACGCGGCAGTCATTTATGATTCTTACACGGTTTAGGTATGAGTTTTCAATTGGTGAAAAGCCATCATCGTGCGCTCTCTACCATTTGAAAGAAAACATATACATATTCTCATTTCCAACAGGGTATATAAAGTTAACATGGATTTAAATGCTTAAAAGGTAAAAATATTGAATGTTATATAATTTCATAAATAGGTCAATTCAAATAGTGAAGAATTTGTATTTGTATTTTGGAAAATAATATGTTGCATAAATACAAATTCAAACTCAGTAGTGAAGTACATTTATATTTATATTTTGGAAAAACAAACTAAGTTTGATTAATGGTATGAGATCACCGAGAATTAGTTTCTGGTGAAAAAAGATTACAACATTTTTAGACTCGAACACATAATGTAACAAGTAATATGTACATATTCGTCAATTTTATTGGCAACATACCATATCATTTAATGATTTCATTTTATTAGATATATATTAAGTCGTACGAAATCATTTCCCGTGTAAATATGATATCCTAGCATGCACGAGATATTCACAATTTCACATAGGTTTAGAGAACAATTTTATTCACCAGAATTAGTATGATACATGAAAATAATTAACTCATCCAATATGCAAATTTGAGTTTAGTCAAGTTAACTAGAATAATGTACTCCCTAAATGCACCCAAAATCTCTCTCCATAATTTTTAGATTAACAAGTTGTTCATGAGATTTGAACATATGATTACTTTAATAAAGCGGATACTAAGTAATGCTAAAGCAAATCATGTGCTATTTGGTGTTAAGTGCTGATACAATAGGCCCAGTTGCTAAAACACAATTGGTTACATTTTAAGACGTTAATTTTGCATCACCTTAGCATGCATCCTATAGAGCAAACGATAATAAAAGTCTTCCACCTTCCATTAAATGGTAATAAGTATCCATAGTTGTGGAGCCTACATTTGAAGTTAACTTACTACCCTTCTGCAGTGGACCAGTTAATTTTACTAGTAGTAGATGCCATATTTGTATTATGCATTCGAGTTTTTGTGTTCGATTTGATCACCTTCAATACATCATGAAAAGTGTTGATGCACAAAATCAATGAGGACTCTGATACAACAGAAAGTGTCAAGTTTGTGACCTTCGCTAAATTGCTCCGGTCACTAGTGTGGATAAGTATGTAAATGGATAGAGACAGGGAAGCAAACACAAGATGTACGTGGTTCACCCAGATTGGCTACGTCCACGGAGTAGAGGAGTTCTCATTAATTGTGAAGGGTTTATGCAAGTACATAGGTTCAAGCTCTCCTTTAGTGAGTATTAGTGAATGATTTAATACAAATGACATCAGGAAATATTGTGGGAGAATGATATCCTTTTATAGAAGAGAGTTTCTGGCTTTGTTTTGACATTGACACGTGTCATGTTGTGATTGGCTTCTGATGTTGACACGTGTCGCGCTATGATTGGCTTCTGATGTCGACACGTGTCGCACTGTGATTGGCCTCCTGGTTTGAGGGAAACTCTTATGGGTCCTTGACGGTATAACGTTAACCGGTGCTCAGTAGTTTCAGGATTGGTCAAGTATGGTACAAACAGTGCTCCTCTAAGTTCCCGAGTGAGGGAAGTTTCTCGGTTGGGGACTTGCAAGATCCAAGCCATTGAGTAATCACGAAACTTCTAAGTACCGAAGTGTGGTATCATTTTTACTTGCCTTATCTATCTCATAGGTAGATGTGGCATCTTCTCTTGATGTACTTTTCCTCCATCCAGGAGTGTTATCTCTAACCGGTGGAGATGCATAAGGTAATGTATCAATTTCACTTGAAGCTTACTTGTAGTTTCAGGCTTGGTCAAGCGCAATACAAACCCTATAGTCCTCTGATGATCAAGTAAAATCTAACCATCAGATTCCTGCAGCTGATCAAGCTTCCTCTTCATGTTTATAGCATAGTCATATGCAAGCATGTGCAACTGTTTATTCTCATGCTTGAGCCATCTGATCTCCTGTTTGAGACTTATCACTTCAGCCGCCAATGATTCACCTTGGCGGGTTTGAGCAAATAGGCGTTGGACCATATTAAACACATAACCTGCACACTGAACACTGAGAGCCAGAGAATCCTTAACAACCAACTTATCAGACCGTTTGGACAATAATCTGTTATCTTTGGGAGTGAGAAGGTTCATGGCCACCACCGCAACGGTTATATCATTCTTTATCACAGAGTCCCCAACGGTAAGATGACTAGTAGGGGATAAGAAGGATGGGCGCCATATGTTGTCTTGAGGAGACCTGGTTGCCTCTTCACCAAAGTTCAAGTCAAAACGACGGTCGGATGGGCCAGACATTTTCAGAAATGATCAAGACGAAATGAGGTCCAATAAATCTCTGAAGTACAAAAACAAGGGAAAAATTCATACAAGCAATAACTCTCTAAACATACTTCTTGCACGCAATTGGTGCCTCTATAAAAGAAAGGGCAGCATGGCCGTTTGTTCAAAAATCGAAGAGGCACCATTCTCCGGATTTCGAGAAGCATATTTTCTTGAGTAAAATATATCGACAATCCCCACACGCAACATCAGCTCTTCAGGTACCACAGAGAACTTTGCCAAAGATCTTTGACAAAGTTTAGATACATAAATTTTGAAGGTCCATCTACCATACCATTACCAACAAGGGTAAATGAACAGCCCCACTGCTTGGTAACTGGAAAGTCCCTATGTGTGTCAGCCTCTGTGCTCCGTGGTAAGGCAGAACTGGCAAAAATGCCCAACCTTTATTCACATCGAGAAAACACTCCCAACATGATTACTTGCTCAAAAATTGAAGAGGCACCGCTCTTCGAATCTCGAGAGCTAGACTTCCACCAGGATCGCTTTCTCCAAAATCGAAGAAGCACCGCTCTCCGAATCTTGAAAGCCAGACTCCCACCAGGATTGTTTTCTCAAAAATGGAAGAGGCACCACTCTCTGAATCTTGAAAACCAGACTCTCACCAGGTTGCTTTCTCAAAAATCGAAAAGGCAACGCTCTCCGAATCTTGAGAGCCAGATCCCCAACAGGATTGCTTGTTCGAAAATCGAAGAGGCATCGCTTTCCGAATTTTGAGAGCCAAATTTCCTTGGATAAAGCTTGTATGAAATCTTCACACGCAACATAAGCTTTCCAGATACCACAGACCACTTTTTCAAAGTGCTCTGACAAAGTTAAAACACGTGAATGTTGTAGCTCCCACTACATTGCTATGACTGAAAAGGGTAAAGGAACAACGTTACTACCCGTTGTTGAAACAATTCATATATATGTCGACCTCCATCCTCCACAGCCAGGCATACCTGCAAATAAAAAAAAATGCTCTACTTTTATTCACATCCGAGAGGGCATTTCCAGCAGAGTCTTTCGAAATACTCAGCTTCTCCCCCCCCCCCCCGCCTGATAATACCTATGTAAACAAGCCACACCAGAGGCAAGAGTATCTCATATCATCATGGTTAAAAGCAAGAGTATCCCATATCATGCTTTTTCCCTGTCTTTTCCTTTGCCCTTGCTCTTACCTGCAGGACAAGGGGAAAAAACGCAATCAGTCGGAACCTGAAATCAAACTTCTGATCTGGAACTGATTGCCCAGAATCTTTGCATGGTTGTTTGCCTAACATTGCTCTTGAGTACTCATCCTCAATTGTTGTCAAGGTCACGAAGTCCTTCGGCAAATACCTTAGAACAGTTGATATGATATTGACGCTTTACACTGAAACTGCCACGCATGGATGAGTCGCTTAGAAGTAGTGCTCTGAAGGACCATTTAAATGTAAAGGTTGCATTCCACTCCTGCATCGGGGACAAATGTTGTAAAAGATTGAAGCAAAATGATCAATGATGAGCTGGAACAGATCACTATAGCACGATACCCTTCCTGCAGAACCATACAACCCAGACAGAGGAGTCTAAATCAAATCCAAACCCAGCATCGCTGCCCTATTCGAAGAATTCGAAAAGCATCAACAACCTTTCGCTGACACCATCGCCAAAGGGTAAAGCCTCGCCATACCATACCCACTACTTTGCCGACAACAAAAGTATCCCATATCATTAGGGTCAAACGTACTCTAGATTTAAGGGACTTGTTTTGACCCTCAAATTCTTGAGTCGGCCTTATACTCTGGAGGAAACCAGAAAACCCTCAAGCCCAGTTCAAGAATAAGGCTGTGGAAAGTTACTTCTTCAAAAGAAAAAGTATCTCTCATATGATCTCTTCTCCATTTGCTTCTCTTTATCCTTGTTGCTGTTTACGACACAAGGAGAAGGAGAACCATCAACCGGAAACCGAAATCGAACCTCCGATCCAGGTTGCTTACTTGGAAGTCTGATTGCTTACCTTGTCTGTTACCTCATTTGGCAGACCTTCTCACTCAGAGACTTGGGGGACTCCCACTATAGGGTTTGTATCGCATTTGACCAAGCCCGAAACTACAAGTAAGCTTCAAGTAAAATTGATACATTACCTTGTGCATCTCCACCGGTTAGAGATACCACTCATGGATGGAGGAAAAACACATCAAGAGAAGATGCCACATTTACCTATGAGACAGATAAGGCAAGTTAAAACGATACCACACTTTGGTACTTAGAAGTTTCGTGATTACTCAATGGCTTGGATCTTGCAAGTCCCCAACCGAGAAGCTTCCCTCACTCGGGAACTTAGGGAAGCACAGTTTGTACCATACTTGACCAATTCTGAAACTACTGAGCACCGGTCAACGTTATATCGTCAAGGACCTAGAAGAGTTTCCCTCCAACTAGGAGGCCAATCATAACGCGACATGTGTCGACATCAGAAGCTAATCATAGCGCGATACGTGTCAACATCAGAAGCCAATCATAACATGACACGTGTCAATGTCAAAACAAAGCTAGAAACTCTCTTCTATAAAAGGATATCATTCTCCCACAATATTTCCTAATGTCATTTGTACTAAATCATTCACTAGTACTCACTAAAGAAGAGCTTGAACCTATGTACTTGCGTAAACCCTTCACAATTAATGAGAACTCTTCTACTCCGTGGACATAGCCAATCTGGGTGAACCACGTACATCTTATGTTTGCTTCCCTGTCTCTATCCATTTACATACTTATCCACACTAGTGACCGGAGCAATTTAGCGAAGGTCACAAACTTGACATTTTCTGTTGTACCAAAGTTCACAAACTTGACATTTTCTGTTGTACCAAAGTCCCCACTGATTGGTACAATAGAAAATGTCAAGTTTGTGACTTGCGCTAGATTGCTCCGGTCACTAGTGTGGATAAGTATGTAAATGGATAGAGACAAGGAAGCAAACACAAGATGTACGTGGTTTACCCAGATTGGCTACATCCACGGAGTAGAGGAGTTCTCATTAATTGTGAAGGGTTTACGCAAGTACATAGGTTCAAGCTCTCCTTTAGTGAGTACTAGTGAATGATTGGTTCAAGCTCTCCTTTAGTGAGTACTAGTTAATGATTTAGTACAAATGACATTAGGAAATATGGTAGGAGAATGATATCCTTTTATAGAAGAGAGTTTCTAGCTTTGTTTTGACATTGACACGTGTCATGTTATGATTGGCTTCTGATGTTGACACATGTCACGCTATGATTGGCTTCTGATGTCGACACGTGTCGTGCTGTGATTGGCCTCCTGGTTGGAGGGAAACTCTTCTGGATCCTTGACGGTATAACGTTGACCGGTGCTCAGTAATTTCGGGATTGGTCAAGTATGATACATACAAAAAGAAAAACCTCTCTAATGAATGTAGGACTTGTATAACTTTGCCCTCACCCATACACAAATGTGATCTCCCTAATATTTTTTTCTGTCCATCACACCTGACAAACACGCGAAGAGAGAGAGAGAGAGAGAGAGAGAGAGAGAGAGAGAGAGAGAGAGAGAGAGAGAGAGTTAGAGTTGAATGCACACATACGAAATAGGTGAGAGTGGTTCAGATTCACTACTAGCTAGGTCCGTAGCCAACATAATCTCCGGCCTTCTTCTCTTATATATCTAAAAGCATATCTACTAGAATAAAGAGTTTTATGGGCAGTACTGTTGCATGTGGCAGTCGACTAAAGGTGAATATTTAACAGCGACCAACGACCAAATCATGATATATGTCTAAAATTGAACCATCCAAAAGAAACCTACCTGCATGGCCATTGGCCAAACCTAACTAAGAGAACATCTCTGAGCAAGTAATGAACCACACCAAACAAGCTCATGTATAAAGATACAGTATTTGCTATAAAGCACCAATGAACACATGACAAACAGAAGTAAGAAATTAAAAAGGACTAGAAATCTCCACGCATGCACGCTATGCATGTCGTAAAAGTTATTGCTAGAGAGAAAGTAGAGCATGCAAGGGAGAGAGACAAAGTGATGAACGAGTATTTCCCTAATCGAGTTATGTTCACTTTATCACCTGATCAAGAACATAAAGATGTCATATTTTTGTACGGCATGACGTGAATGAGAAGGACATAAAGTATACAATTCAAGTAAAAAAAAAACAAAAAAAAGCAAGAAAGTGATGGCCTCTTTAGATGTTTGCCAGCTCAATTGATTGTTTACCCAATTGCAATAACTTAACTGTCACGTAACTTCAATCCTTAAATAAATAAATAAATAAAACTCTGAAACTAGAACTTCACTTGCCGCACCACCTTTGACTAGACACTAAGTTCCAATATAACTATGCATGCTGCATGCAAGTCATTTTTTTCATAAAACGATATACTATTACGTTTCATTTACTATAATTCAGGGGACAAGTTATGTCAAATTTTTATGTACTTATTACGTGGTCAAAAGTCTTAGTCTGCGAGCTAAGGTGGTGTCTTGTGTAACCTATAGAATGAGATTTACGCCTACTTATTGGTTATACTAAATGCATAAATTATTAAGTATTATGAGTTTTTTTATAATACAATAATAAGAGAAATGTGATTGATGTCTGGTTAAAGATTTAAGGACAACTAGCTAAAATAATTTATTTTTGGCATTTTGTTGTTGAAATAATCAAAATCAAATACTAATGATCGATCATATATTTACGACATACAAATCAAGACACAAAATGATATAACGATGACATGATAAAAAAGATTATTCAATAAAATGTCAAAAGTGAATCATCTTAGCCAAAAATCCAAGATTTAATTTGGAGGACTAATGTCTTAAGGGAATGAAATCCTAATTTTTTTTTTTTTTGGTAGTAATTCTTGCCAAATTTTACATGAAGCGTTTCTTTATACCAGCCATATTAAATAAGGGAAAAAGTTAAACTTGAGACTATATAGTCTATATATAAAAGATAAAAGTTCTTAACCAACTGGGTTATATGTCATTTGAGAGTGGCAGATTAAAATATATAAAACATGTAAATAAATAAGTATTCCACTTTATCTTATTAGGTTAAGAGGTGTTTTGATCTCATAGGCTGATAACAAATTATGTGCTTGACGTTAGTTACCAAACAAACGAAATCTTCACGCCTAATACTTACTCAGTACTAGTAACAACATTTATTTTATTTTTATATTCGAATTAAAAGTATACATCAAAACAAATTGGCATACTTAAGTTTTCGATAGTCCGGACTACAAAGTAGTTTAGCTTTATATTCATTAGATTGGTAAGTAAATAAAAATGGTAATGGTAGGAAAAATTATATATTTAAACAATATTTGGTAAACCATGTGATGTGGTTGCTGATAGTTGAATTATTACTTAAGTGTTAATTAACATGCTTATTCCCTATTAATAACACATCATATGATTTGTAAATATGATCTAAAAAGTTAGTTTACCTAACATTACTCGAAAAAAAATATTTTTTTTTAATTCAATTATCACATTCTATTTCTCTTATTAAGTAGATCGCACTATTAAACAAAAAACGAGAAATGCTAAGGAGACTCTTTTAAAGTGAAACTCTCTACCACCTCATATTTTGGCATAATGTTTTATAATGTTTGGCACATAAATTATGCAAAAAATGAGATGGCAGTTAGTCTATGAAAAATTTCACTTTTAAAAGAGCCTGGTTAGCATTTGACACGATTACATGCGAGTTGGCATCATGTGAGTTGGTTACAATATCTCAATCGTCAAATGATTATCCAACTTGTGCCACGTTCTGATTAGACATATATGGATGTCCACATCTCCTTCAATCGTCTCAACATACAACAAGAAAATTAATTCAGGAATCAGCGAGGTAAGCTATTCACTTGGACAACACAAAATTACACAAAATCTTTATATGCCTAGTGGACTGATGACTTGGATATATTAAACAGAAGGAAATGTAAGAGAAACTAAATTTATAGATAAAATTTGCAAAATTAAAAGGATATGAAAGTTGATGATTGATTTATTACTTAAGCGTTAATAAACGTGCTCATTCCTATTGGTGACACATCATTTAGTTTGTAAATTTTGTCTTCGAAAAAAATGTTAGTGCATGTAAACATGAAACTTCCTGCAACAAATAAAACAAGAACACCTGTATAATTGTGCTCATGTAATGAGTTTTAGCTGAAAGATCACGTAAATAATCTTATTTGAGATATACGATTATAGAGTCTACTCCACATTGTATTTTAATGATTTAACATTTTATTTCTTATGTTTTCTCTCAAATATCATCTATATCCAAAATCACACAACTATATGATCGTTAAGATTTTTAATACAAACGATATTACAACTTTAATACACTAGAGATAGAGGAGAATTTAATCGTTGAATAATTGTTTTAAATTTTTCTAACTTTAGTTTTTTTTTTTAAGTATAGTATCGTCTATTTTCTTCTCAATAATCGTGTCTTGATTATTTTAGATTTTTTTTTTATTTTTTATAAATAATTTTATTCATGGTGAACCAAAAATATAGACAAGATCGTTAAAAAAAGGCTATGGAGTGAACTCCACAGTAAGAATTACAATATATTTTATGTTTTGCCTGTGGTTAGACGTAATGTTAGCTGTCCCGAACAATTAATCGAATATAGATATAATGCAACGTGTGTACAATCTGGTGAACTGAAGAAGTTGGAACTTATTGCATCGTCTTCATCAATACAAATATAACCCTATCAGCAACTATTTATTTCGGAAAAGAAAACCCTAGCGAGCTAATTGCAGCAACCTTATTTCCAGGTCCTTCAATGTCTTTTCACGCTGAAAAAGAATCGCTATAAATTTCTTGAGAAAAATGGTTGGCAGTCATCGGGAACAAAATGACTGGTCAAATGACTCACACCATTGAAACTTAGTTTATCTAGTTCACAAGACAAAATTAAGTAACGTGTGTAATTTGTTTAGGCTTGTTTTTAGCTACGCTTCCTAGAACTTTATTTTGATATCATTTTGTCTCTATAACTCAAAAGTCATTACTTTACTCCTTAAAACTCAAAATTCGTTTCACTTTAACTTGTGGACTCTCTCTTCTCCCTGAAGCTTATAGGTCACCTTCTATAACATATGGGGGACTCAAGACCCAAAAAGATTAGGCCACATGTGCAATAAATTTGATTATAAGTCTCCATTATGCATTAACATTCAATAGTTAGAGAATATTAAGCTTAAAAGAAATTGAAGAGATGAACAAAAATAAACACAAGAAAATGATTAGCCTAGTGCACCCAGATCAAATTAACATAAGAGATTAACAAAATCAAGGTAATGTGGAGCGAATTTTAAGTTTTATATAGACAACTTTCAAGTTTCAGTAGCAAAGTGAAACGAACTTTGAATTATAGGAAGAAAAGTGACGATTTAAGAGTTATATGGAGAAATAAAATAAAATTCGAGTTCCAAGAGATGTAATTAAAATAAGCTATTTGTTTATTGGTTAGAGGTGAAGAGAAGGAATTAAATTAAAATCCTTCTGTGTTGATAAAAAAAATTATTTATAAAAAAAATAAATCGAAAGAGAACTACTTGTCTATTTTGT
The DNA here is from genome assembly GCF_916048215.2 of Malus sylvestris. Taxonomy (NCBI): domain Eukaryota; kingdom Viridiplantae; phylum Streptophyta; class Magnoliopsida; order Rosales; family Rosaceae; genus Malus; species Malus sylvestris. The sequence goes on from NC_062267.1 coordinate 20,772,755, forward strand.
CGAATTTGCTGAAAGCAAAACCAAATGACAATTCTCAGTAATAAAAGTCGAAAGAGAAGAGCGACAGGGGGATTGTAATAGCGGAATGGCATAGGGTTAAGATTTTTTTTATTAAAATGATTAATTTGCCCCTAACATAATGCTATTAAAATGATTGACTTGTCCTTTATATATTTTTGATATTGAGAAATTTGTTTGCCATGGACATTTTGGGGTTTTGCCACTGTTTTGTCTTTTTGTTGTGGCTAGTCTATATATAGATTTATCCATGTTACATTTTCACTTTTATGGGGCCAAAATTTCGCCAATTTTATGAACAGATTCACCGTTGTATGATATTTCTAAAAACATAATGTTTTATAGTTTTTTTTTTCATATGACATTGCAGTATTTGCAAGGCCAGTCTTGAGATTTTTAGAGGGTTGGGGCGACGCCAAATATGTGCCTTAATTTCATATCAGTAAAATGATTTGTTTTCACACGTAAGACTTTGATAAAATTATACTTACAAAAACACTTCAAATTCAATAATTTAGAAATATATTTATACTCTTATGAAAAAAAATTAGTAAAAATTGAAAAGTTAAAAAAACACGCATAGTGTTTCGAAACCATGACGTCCTCGTTAATTTTAAACAGCATAAACAACCCTTTATGGTTAAACTTTTTTATCCTTTGACTAAATTTTATAAATTTAGTGTTTCAAACCTGTGACCTCCTCATTAAATTTAAACAACAAAACCACTAGTTCTAGTTGAACTTCTTTATCATTAAACCAAATTTTATAAATTTATACTCTTATGAAAACATATGTAAAATATTAATACCCTAATAATTTGGTGCCCCCAATTTTTTTGGGCCCCAGACGGTCATCCAACCCACACTAGACTTGGGCTAGCCCTAATTATTTGCACCTCTATGGAACTATTTTGTCGTCTAGACTAATAATACAATGTTTCAAGCACGTGACATTATATCATTGATATAATATCATTAGTTTGGGACGCTACATGTCATCTGGAGGGAGTATTGAAGTCTTTCACTCAACAGAGAAGTGCCAAGTTGGACTCCCACCTACACCTTAGTGCCATTAAGAGAACTCATTAATTTGAGAAATGGTAAGTATAACTGTACCACCATCACGTAGTTTTAACAATCTGCAAATGTTATTAAATACATGTTACTTTCATTTCAAGCAAAATCAGTCATTCTTACCACAACATGGACCATATTCCTCGTGCATGAATATATGAATTATAAGCGATATTACTACATATTTTAAGCTAAACTAAAGAGTGGAAGGATAGATTAAATCAGAAATATAATAGATTAAAGAAAAAGATCCTAACCAACGAAATAATCCATGACGCACTTTTTGCATGAATATGATCATAATAATGCCTTATTTGCTACAAACAAATTAGATACCTAACGATTACATTATCAGCATTTTAAAACACATTGAAATAGGAGTCTCTTGATGATAATATTAAAATAAAAGGGATATGGTGGATTAGAAATGTTTGATTCCATTGCTTCCTACCAATCCCCATTCCCATCCCAAGGAAGGAACCAATTATATGAAACAATTACAACCACAACAATGGCAGTTGTGATTCTTTTAATAGCATTGGAATGGTCACAGAAACATTTTTGTAGCCACACATCTAATTTTGCAAAAGCGACAAATTCTTCCCAGTAGGACAATATGTCGTGTTTTTTATGGGTTATTTGTTTTATACATGTTAGATTGTCATTGATAGGAATGTATGATTTTATTTTTTTTCAAAGGAAAGATCGTGGACATGTTTGAAATGTTTTTAAAATGATTAAAAACACATACCAAAAGTCAACCATGTATGGTAGAAAAATTCAAAGTGATTGCTTTTTGGAAGCACATGATGTATAGTTATTTCAAAAAGTATTTAAGTGTTTTTTCAATGAACACTTGTAATTTTATTAAAGGTTTCATTGTGCTTCTAATAACCTTTTTTTTTTTTTTGAACAAACAATATTATCTACAAAGAGAGAGTGGGTGAATTTAACCTCACATCAGACTAACAATAATGTGGTTCAAATTCGTATTTTGCGATAATCAAACCTGAGACATTTCATTTACAAGTGAAGAGGAATACCACTAGACTGTAATACTAAATGGTAACGGAAGCGTTTTTGCAAAAATTACTTCTGAACACAAGTGATTTTTATAAATACAATTCCAAACCAGCCCCAAATACTTGGAAGGCTCTAGAATATTTTTACGTAGAGATCCCACCAAACCATGTGAAATGTGATGGGGTATAAGCGAACAGTCAATTTCCATGATTAATCCCTGATATTTCAGAATCCAAGGGTCCGTCGAGCGTGAATAATGCAAAGTTCCCGGCCCCTAATGCACGCCAGCTCCAAAACTAAAGCGAGGCCGAAAATGCATCGACGGTCAGAAATCATTCAAATGCAAAACGCCCACGGCAAATTCCGGCGTCCATATTGTCCTTGTTAGGAAGGATAGCGAAGGTACTAATGGTAGGTAGGCTTCTTATTGAGTGTGTAAATGAGAGGTATTTAATGAGAATCTACAAATAACAAATAAAGGTAACGTTGGATTCTTCTTTCCATGTGCAGAAAACAACATCCACAGCTTAAGCTTACTGCAAACTGCAGCGTCAACCAAGGACGAAGCTAGAGATCTGCATGGATGGGGCATCCTCAAATAGCAAAGTCACAAATTAAAAGTTCAAGAATGTACTCAACAAAACACTTATATATTAATCTATAATGTTTTTTATGCACCTTATTACAATATCTCTCAACGCGTTTCATGTTTTCAAATGTTGAATGACAACTTCATTACTAATACCATCAAATATCTCTCTATAAAGAAATAATTATGTTATCATTTATCTATTGATCTCCCATCCAATTTCTCAATAGAAATTTTACAGCTGAATATGCTCTTCCGATGGCAATAGTGCATAAAAGATTTATACTAATGTCACAAGCAACTAAAATAGTATATTTTTTTTCAACCAAAAATAATTGAGTGGGGGCATCCGCTCCCGCTGAGCCTAAGCTAGCTCCGTCTATGGCGTCAACCACCTCCAATAAAGGCATTAATAAAAAACAATTCCTCAGAGTCACAAACCAGTTTTTCTATGGCACATTGGAAACTAACGAATTTTCAGGAGCTCAGAGTAGTGCATCTTCTCCTTGGCTGTTCCAGGCTGCACGCTCACTGGCAAACCTTTAACCCGCAAGGATTAATTGGTCCCGGTTATCATAACGTTTTCTTGAGGACAATGCACCAGTTGGATTTGTCGAAAAATCGATCAACGATTACAGCGTCTTTCATCCCAGCTACTAATCTGCATAATAGAGAAAAAAATTAAATGAGCACGTGGAGTTAAGCATCAATTGTAAATATAATGTCAGAACATTAAGTTAAGCATCAACTGGGCAGTGACCACCACAATTAAAATACCCTTTAACAAAGTTTATGTGTTCATTTCGTTTTAAAAAACGAGACAGAAGTCCAACTAGATACATAGGAGCTGCACCAACAAAGCAACTGGGCAGTGATCTTAACTCAAGCAATACCACCAAAGGAGGGTGCTACCTAACTTAGGAGAAAATCTTCAGTGCACCGGAAACACAGTTCGGTACATCAGTGTCACAATACAAGTGGTTGGAATTTTTTTTAAGCATACAACCACCTGTATTATGGCACTTGGTGTATCGGGCCATGTTCTCGGCACACTAAAAAAACTCTCCTAACTTAGAGGCTGACCTACCGTCATGATTGGGATCCTTCTCCCACTGGAAAGGCTTGGGCCAAATCCAATAGGCCCACGAGGCTTCTTCTTGTACTCACTTCTAGAGTTGGCCTCTGTACTTCTAACGTGAATGGTTATCTCACACAAATTACTCATAATAATATAACACTAGAATATATGACTTCGTGCCATGAACCCTAATTCAAGAAACGGTAACTCATCATTCAGGCACAAAGTAAACAAAATTTGGTGACATGTTAGCCATACATAGATCATAACCTTATAAGTACCTATATATTACCCCACTCATCTGCATTCTATATTATATGTTTTCAATATAACAAATACTCTATGAGTGAATTACTTTGACCATTTATTGACTCACAGATGTAAACCATTGTGCTGGGGTACCTCAACTATTTAAACAGCTCCTACGATTCCACTCATTAAAGTATTGCCCTTATGCTCCAGCTTCATAACAAATCCATATAAACAGATGCATAAAATTCTGTCCTAATAGGCACTAAACATATAAAAGATTAGTTTTGCCCCCTGTGAGTTCGGTTTCTTTGCTTCAAGTAATGTTAATTCAGTTTCAGCAAGCCAACAACACAGCATAACCGTAGCAATGAGACATAACGAAAATATACGTATAATTTTATTAATTTGTTGATAAACAATATACATACAGTATGGAAAAAGAAACAAAATGACAAGTTACCTTTCAAGCTCGCCTTCAATGAAAACATGGTAATATCTGTTGTACACAACAGCACCCTTTTTATCATCTTTCTTTGCAAGGCCATTTGCAAGAGCGCAAGCAGAAGCACCACTTACTTCAGCACGGTGATATGGCAAGTGCCAGGGGACAAAATATTCTTGTTGATCATTTGCATCTTTCACATCACAAGAAGTCCCCAAATAACTCTCACTTTGAGAGGTTTTTTCTTGCAAAATCTGTGTAGCACTCTGGTCGGACTCTTTCTTACACTCTCCCAAACTACTCTCCTCTGTTTCTGGAATACTTTGCAATGTGCAAGATGAAGGGCTACGAACATGAGGACTACCAGGTCCTATCCACTCTTCTCCATACTTTTCGGTAAGTGGAGTCCATTTTGCAACTAATGATTTATCTTCTTGTTCTACAGCCCAAACTGTTATTAGAACTAAGCCACCCTTTCTCACAACTCGGATCAACTCTTCAATTGCTTTCTTCCTCCTACCCTCCGTACTGAGATGATGTAATACAGCTATGGATATAGCTGCATCACCAAAACCAGTTCTATATGGAAGGTCTACGGCATCTGCAACCAACACTTCATGCCCTCTATCTGCACAAATTTTGATAAGAGGAGCACTTATATCACATCCAATGAAAAAACAATCAGGATTAAATCCCAAGTACTTCCCATTCCCACACCCCGCATCAAGAACAAGAGATCCTGAAGGTAAGGAAGATAGAAAATTGGCTACTTTTGGCCACTTAGCAAACCGGGTTGAACTAAAATGAGGTGCGATAGCATCATAAACATGATGGACATACTTCTTTTCTATTTCAGGAGTGAACTGCACATTTAAGGATGCCTGTCTATGGCTGTCACTAGCCGATTCAGATTGTAGGATCTGAGATTCTTCACCAGAATCCAGAGAACAAAAACCAGACGCACCTTTAACCTTGACTTCTCTCATGGTAGTGAAGATTCCTGAATAAGAAACACTACCAATGATCACAGTGGGAAGACGGAAGGCCTCTCTAGACAGATAATAGCATCTACTTGCTTTTAGAATGTTACAAAACATCACCCAGAACAATGCATCTAATTAGAAAATAACCTGAAAAAAGTCAAAGGTTAAGGTTACAATTTTGAAAACATACAATTTAGATTGCATATGCGTGTGTAGTATCCTATGACATAAGCAAAAATAAACAGTGAAACAAGGAAATAAATTGGAGAAAGCAGCAAAATCGTTTGTAGGAGGAACAGACCAGCACATTTTAGTTTATCTCAAGCAAGTGAACCAAACTAGGAAGGAGAAAGGCACCAAATGATCAGCGGCTCGAATTTCCCTTTAGTCAAGTTAATGACAAACTTGAAGAGGCTATTTTCAATAATCCTCTGCAGAACGCTTCAAAGACGTTCCACTTTCCAGGTAACATGACCTAAAAATAGCCTACCAGGTAAGGAACGCCTACCCTGTTCTCAAGAGAAAATAACTATCACCCATTTGTCCAGAAATTACACCGAACAAGCTTGCCAGCGCAGCTTCCCGCCATCGCTAAATGCATAAAAATCATAATCCTGTATACATTTTTGTTCAACTGAGATTTAAACTTCCCCACCCTTTATTTTCTTCTTACTATGATTCATTTATTGATTGAAGAGCGAACAGCGCGATGGTACGGTTTTTCTAATCTCCTAATAAGCTTCTTGTTTGAAACCAAATTCAGCGCTTAATGTATCATCTGGATTTAGGGTTTCACAAATTCTGGAGATTTAACAGAGTTGCACACATCACAATATCCAGAGGCCAAGAACAAAATCATATTACTGCAATTCAGCTAAACACAACTCCAATACATAGATATTATACCTAAATCAATACATATACATACATATATATATATATATATATATATATTTATATATGAGTAGAAAAAGAGAGGTGAGGCTGACCTGATGCAGCAGACATGGATACAGTGAAGTCCAAAAGCTTGCTTTGTTATGGTGAGGAGCTGAAGAAGTGGCGCGAATCCAATCCGAATGGTATGAAATTTGCTTCCTCTTTGCTTGTCTTGTGAGGTGTGACTGATTCAATTAGGGTTTCTCGCAGAGGGAGCCACGAGGGAGGTGGTGGGCACAGTGAGAGAGTAAGTTACGAAGTGAACAAGCGTAGGGCGTACACACTGAACTTCTCCATACTGACCGTTGATTACCAGGTATTTATTAGATGTACGATACACCAGCCACCTGGTATATCTTACCGATCATGACACGTGATCTGAACTTAAACCTACTCCCCTTTTAAACACCTGGCCCACATTTATAATTTTCTTTTCCATTAGCCTTTCTACACACGCTTAGATCAACTCCAGCGTTTGGGATAGCCTGGTGGACCGGGGAGCTTTTCAATCCAATTGCCTCCCTTCCTTACTCCAGCCCATGCGGGCAATTGGGCTGAGGGGGGGGCATGTGAGAGAGAAGGCTCAAATCGTAGACCCGAGCGCCTGAGGCCCGATGAAGCAAGGATGACATTAGCCACATTATAAAATTAATAAAAATATGTAAAAAATAAAAAAAAAATGTAAACAATTAATAAAAAATCCGAAAAAAATTTAAAAATTAAAAAAAAATGATTTAATTTTTCTATAAATATCTTATCATTATCTTCCACCTTACACCACAATTTTATATTTTCTCAAATACTTTGGGTTTGTAATTTCTTATTAAATGAAACATTGTACAACGAGACCGATTAAAACTCCTATCCGAAATTAGAAATAATAATTTTATAAAATAAAAATACTAATATTTTATTGCCTATTGCCATGGCTATTCAATTTAGGGGTGGAGATGCAAAGGGAAATTACTGTTTATTAAAGGTAATTACTATTCACTGAAGGGGATTCAATAGGCAGTTGCCCCAGGGGCGGGGGGGCTTCCAACGCTAGAAGTGCTCTTACAGGCATACGAGAGACATTTTTTTTTTATCACGGACACTACGCCTAAAAATGTGTTGCTTTAGTTGTTTACATATTTGCCCATCCAAAGTTTTTGATTTTGAATGACTACCGCTCATTTTTCCAATGAAATTGTGAGAGGCCAACACCCATATTTCATCCTATCTTTTTAATGGACACCTTCAACGTGTGAGAGGTATTTTTTTAATCATAGGCGCATAATGCCCCTAAAGATGTTTTTCTTTAGTTGTTTTTCATTATAATTGTCCAGAAAAACTTCTTCATATCATGCACATTCTAAATATTTGTCAAGTACTTTGTTTTCACTTTGTGTAAAGTAATGTTTTATTTTACATATGTTCTTTCACTCCCCCTTGCGAGAGACTTGTATAATTACAAGTGCTACGCATCCTTAAAAATGGAGAGTTTTAACGAAACACTCATGGTATTGGTACTTTTAACGTTAAAGATATTTTTACTCTAAAAACTCACTCTTGGTACTATTCACTTACAACACTTTTTTGTCATTTTGATTAAAACTCAAAGTTTTCAAGCATTTTTCGTTAGTTTTCCTTCAAAAATGTCTTGCCGTGGTGGTTTTTCATTGTAGTAGCTAAGATGTACCATTTACGTAAAGTCCAAAACTGGGAGTTATTCGTTCTTTGTTTTATGGGTAAATTACATTTTACCACCTCAAGTTTGAGGTCTATTACAACCTCGTACAACATCTTTAAAACATTTCACTTTTATACCTTAAGTACTATTTTATTTCAATATAATACATCTGTTACATTTTCCATCAATTGATCCGTTAATAGCTTATGTGGCTACCAAATTTGTGCCATGTGGTAAAAAAATTAATTTTTTATGCCCTTAAAATATTATAATAATTTACCCTATTAAAATTAAAAATAAAAAAATAAAAAACCCATCTTCTTCCCCGAGCCCTTCCCCTTCCCTACAACCCAAACACCCCATCCCACCCCACCCCCACCCCTACCTCCCCGACAACCCCCAAACAACCCTCCCTCCGTTCTCTCTCCACGGTCGATGCCCCCACAATCCCCTCCACGCCATCACGAACCCGCCTGATGAGATCTGGGCGATTGTCTTACGATTCGACAACGGTTGGGACTTTCTGGTCCCACCACCACTAATAATGGTAGTGACAGAGTTCTTCATTGGCAATTTCATGGCGAAGCTCTTGAAAAATTTAATCGTCATCTTCCGCAAGTCATGCAACAGCAGAGGAACCGCCAAGGAACTCAAAACCTCAGTCGAGTAGCTCCTCCCCATAATCCAAGAAATCAAGTACTTTGGCGTCGGGCTACCAGCTGAACAGCAGTTCCAGCTCGACCGCATGTCAGAAGTTCTCCAAAACGACATAGAACTGGTCTGAAAAGTCCTCACGACACTGTGTTGGAACTTTTACAGGCACGTTCGATTGGCGAAAAAGATGGAGGCTTTGGAGAAGACAGTGTCCAGATTTCTTCAGGGCCCATTACAAATCCATATCTTGGCCGACGTCCACCACATTAGGTGGAGGTGGATCAGCGGTTCGAACGGCTTGATTGGTCGAACCGGATGCTAGAACAGCGACTTGGAACCTTAAAGATTGGAACTTGCGAGGGCGGGGGTGTCGGTGGCGGGTGGATGGAGGAAGTTGTGAGGAGGGTGGAGGAGGAAGGGCATATGAAGTGGGAGGTGAGCAATTCGATGGTGTTGGTATTGGGGGTGGGGATGAAAACAGTGAAGGGAATGATTTTTGGGAGGGAGGATTTGAGGGTCTTTGGGATTTGTGGGATTGGTGGCTCTTGAAAAACCACTCTCACTAGGAAGGGAGGGTTGTTTGGGGGTTGCGGGGGGGGGGGGGGGGGTGAGGGTGGGGTGGGATGGGGTGTTTGGGTTGCGGGGAAGGGGAAGGGCTCGGGGAAGAAGATGGGTTTTTTTTTTAATAGGGTAAATTATTATAATATTTTAAATGCATAAAAAATATTTTCTTGCCACATGGCACAAATTTGGTAGCCACGTGGCACAAATGTGGCAGCCATGTCAGCTCTTAACAGATTAATGGATGAAAAATGTTACGGATGTATTATATTGAAATAAAATAGTACTTGAGGTCTGAAAGTGAAATGTTTTGAAGATGTTGTATGAGGTTGCGATCAAGGAAGAAAATATCGGTAATATCGGAAATATCGGTAGTCCGAAAAAACAGAAATATCGATGGAAATATCGGGATAATATCGATATCGATAAAAATTACATGGAAACCACGGAAATTGTAAGAAAAACTTGGAAATTTTTATTGAAACTTTGCAAGATGTTTATTTAATCAATTATCTATTAGTTTATCACAAAAAATTGAAAGGAAATGCATTACATGATGGATTTAACATTATCAAGTTGATTATATAGCGAGCTGACAAACATTGTGAGTGTAGAAAATATGTAGAAATTAATGAAAGAAGTCTAAACACACCATAATCATTTATATATAATGAATTAGTACAATATTTTACACTTTATACATTGCATGGTAAGATACATGAGTGACTTAGTACCACATAGAGTTTCTATGAGGTTCAAAATTTTCACTATCTTCATCATCTCTATGTGTAGAGTGAGTGTATTTTGAAGAGTAGTTAGCAACCATGGCAATGGTTTTCAAGAACCAAAACCCAAAAGTCAATAGGAAACCGAATACTTCGGTATTTTTCGGGATTACCAAACAAATGGGATTTGGAAACCAATCCCATATCGAAAATTTCGGTATTTTTCGGGATGGGATTCCCGAACTTCAGGATGGTTTTGGTTTGGGATTTTCGGTTTGGGTTTGGGACTTTTTCGGTTTGGTTTGGGATTTTCCGGAATTTTTTCCAGCCCTACCATGTAAGTGACCAAATAAAAAATAGAAAAATTAAAAACCACATGCCATTGACTAAGTAATTAATTGACACAATTTAAAATATAATACCACAAAAAATTTGGAATATGTGCAAATTTGTTTCTTGTAAAAAGAATTCAAAACAGAACCATATATATAAATATTGTAGCATATTATCACAACAACATAAGTGGTATAGTGGTTAAGGCGTTAAGTGGAAGGGGTTTGAACCCCTCTATGCTCAAAATTGAGACTTTTCCAAATTTTCAGGAATTTTTGGACTAATATCGCGATATTATCGACGTGATATTTTGACGAAAACTCATTGGATACTCATTAAAATATCGATAGCCGATATTTTGGATGTTTTCTTCTATGGTTGCGATAGACCTCAAACCTGAGATGGTAAAGTGTAATTTACCCTTGTTTTATTCATGTTTTAAATATTTGACTATCACATTGGCTTCCTCTAAATTTCAGCACCAAGCAACCTTCTTGTTTTTGTTTTTTTGTTTTTTTTGTCTAACGTTTCAAATACTAATTGCCTGCAGATACAATCAGGTACCTATTTAACCATTTGTATTATTTGAAAATTTTAAAAACAAAAATTGAAAACCCTAAGAGTTTGACCGAGTCCACGACCCGTCGAACTCTCCGAGTGTCATCGACCCGTCGAACTCTCCGAGTGTCATCGACCCGTCGAACTCTCCGAGTGTCATCGACTCGTCGGATGAGAGAATGCTAACAATTCAAATTCATAATCTTCCCAAATGCATGCGGAAAAGGAAGAACTGTGAAAAAAAATTGCTTTTGTCATTGTGGATTTCTAATTGCTTGGGACTTGAAAATTTTGAAAGTGGGTGGAGTTAGTTCATCATAATCTGAAAGCATGGTTAAAGTTCAAATCTATGGATTATTTCTTGCATATTGTTTTCTGCAGCCGAAGTTGGGATTTGGATAAATTCCATTGGTTTTTATCCAAAAAGGATTAATCTTTCTTGTTGATCTGAAGTTACTAGTAAATAAGTTGTTCAGGTAGAGTTTCACATAGGGTTTAGCTGTTTCGTTACTTAAGTAACGAAGATTTATTATTATTAACCCAATCAATTCTTACAATATATATTATATTACTGTTATTGATAATAGCTAAAAATATTGCCCGTATACCATAATTTTAATTTCCGGAATGATGTGAGGACTTAAATTATTGGAATAGAGAAATGCATAATAAATGTACTTATAACTGTGTTTAATTATCAGAAAAAGAAAATTATGACAATTTTATTTTTACTTTCAACTTGTTAAAAAAAATAAAAGGGGCAACCAAAAAGGGTAAACGGGTATACAGTTACGGTTAAATGGGTACGGTTATAGGTATAGGTGTACCTGCTTATGCAATTACACAGCGGGTACACTAGGGGTGGGCACGGGCCGGGCCGGTCCCAAATTTGAGGAACCAGACTCGACCCGTTTTAAATTGCAATGGGCCGGGCCGAGTACTGAAATTTCTGAAATTGGAACCGGACCTAACTCGGCCCGTTTGAAACAGACCGGTTCAGGCCAGGTCCACGGGTCCAATTACATTTTTTCAAGAACATATTTGGGTCTACAATTTTTGTTTATTAGAACAAGCTTGGCCCATTTGAAGACAACAACTTCATTCAATCAGTTTTCCCATTCTTATCATCCAACAACATTTAGGGTGCGTTTGGTACGTGGGACGGGACGGGACGGAACGGGACGAGGCGTTCCGTCCCGCGTTTGGTGCGCCAAAAATGGGTGGAACGGGCTGTTCCACGGGACAGATTTTGGGTGTTTTTGCGTTCCACCTCCCCCCCTGGAACGGGTTTGTTCCACGTCTGTGGAACACAATGTTTTACCATTTTAAGACAAATATACGCCATGTCTTTTTCAAAAATTACACCTTCGTTCCGTCCCGTCCCGTCCCGTTCCGTTCCGTCCCGTCTGCGTACCAAACGCACCCTTAAAGTGTAAAATATGCAGACAACCATTCCCAAACATCAAATTATAACTGCAAATCATAAAGAGTAGCAATTTAAAGCATATGGAATTTGGTAAGAAAACCAATGAACATGAATAAGTTCAATATTAGCCTATTTCGCCTTACAAGTCCAGCAAGATCCTTTGCAGAATGATTTTCCAAAGCTAAACTAAAACCAAAACTAAAATCAAAACCCAAGCAAAACTAATTATATCCAGAAAATTTAGAAACTACATCCCCAAATTCAGTAACCCAGAAATTTCAAAAATCCTAATTCAAAAGTCCTAAATCCCTAAATTTAGAAACCCAGATAATTCAAAAACCCTAATTTAGAAATTACCTTAATATGAGAGAAGATGATATGATATTTCGAATCACAGGATAATAGTGGTGTTCTCGACAGCGGTGACGGGGTGGTCACGTTTGGGAGGAGACCATGGTGATGGTGGTGTTCACAAGATGACTCAACTTGAGTGAGAAAGGGAGAGCGACAACTCTGATCTGGGAGTAGATGGTGTAGGGGAAGCACCTATGTACATCGCCGTGGCTTCAACGAGAGGAAGAGCGAACAATGGAGGAGGCACTGAGGAAGTGATGTGAGGTGAAGTGATGGCTAGACGGCCTGCAGGGAGAAGAAACCAAGGTTCTAGAGATGACGGAGGTGGAGAAGGAGGAGAAAAATCAAGCCCTAGAATCTATGAGGAGGCAACCTGGAAGATGAGAGAGGATGGCTTCTGGAAAAATATACTTCCAGGCTTCAAGAGAGAAGACGAGAGTCAGTGACAGAGAGGTGGAAATAAGATATGTGGTAGAAATTAATGGTGGAGATTTAATCTCCATATAATGGACTGTGGAAACGGTCCAACTCGGGTACCCGTTTTTCAGAAATTTGAACCCGACATGCCCCACCAATTACATGGACCCGCCTCACCCCCGCCCCGTTTTGAGTTTACAAAACTTGGACCCGCCCCGCCCCGCGGGTCCTAGACCCATTTGCCCACCCCTAGGGTAAACGATTATGCGAGTAAGGCATAAATGATTGAAAGTAAATAACCGCGGTTACTTGCCCGCCATAACCATTGCCTATCCCTACTTAGCACTTAGGAGCTTGAATGTAAAATTGTACATTGGTTTTCTTGTGGAAAATGCTACTTATAATTATTTTTATTTTTTTAATAGAAAAACACGTTTTTTGTGTTCATTTTGAAAGTTGGATTGAGGTTACGGGGTCTTTCTTCTCTTTTGTACTGATTTCGGACTTAAAAGAAGAAATTTCGTTCTTGTAATAAAAACTTTATTATAAATATATATTTGTATCAAAATACGATAATAGCGTTATTAAGCAAAATCACCAATGTTCAGATTTTCAAAGCCCTAAATTATGAAAGGAAAAGCCTTTTCTCAAAGGTTCAAGCCCTATCCAGTTTTTAACAATGGGCCTAACCAAATCAAGATAGTCTATTGGGCTTGAGTATATAGATGTCATTCTGCTGGTTACGAAGATTATCAAAGATCCTAATTTCATTTGAGTTAGGCTAAGTGGATTATAATCATCAACTCTTACATTATATTAGGCACTAACAGATATGAAGAATGCAAGGCAATTTTGGTTTTCATTTTGCAAGCAAACAACAATAATGAGAGGAGAGGGTGACCCACATCCACAAGCACGTCCGTCACAAAATTAACTTTCCGATAGATATGATGAAACAATAGGTCTTAAAATCTACAAGTAAGCTTCTGAATGTAAACACCAAGGCAATAAAAAACAAGGGGGCGGTACTAGTAGCATCAATAAGGACCTTTGAGTTCCATCCACCTAAAAGGAGGTAAGAGTTATGGCCTCGTCTAAAATAGTTTTAGGCTTATTTTTAAGTGAAACAGAAGCAGTGGTGGTGCAGCCAGGGTTTTCAAATAATTGGGTCATATTTTCAACCAAAAAGCCTTTTTTGGGCCATTTGGTCAAGTACTTAGTGGGTATTTGCCAATTCCTATCAATATATGTCGAAAGTTTATGCCGACATATGCTGACAACTACTATTATTTGTAGAGGCTTATCGAGGGTGGATGCAATATATTGTGGAGTAATGTTGAAGACTGCCAAGACTTTTCAACTAAAGTCTTTCATACAAGAAAAGCAAAAGGGAAGACAAATATGATCGAAGAAAATAGAAGAAGTAGGTGGATGAGGTTATAATTTAGTTTGCCTTAACTATTTATAGGGGTCAAATACAATATACAAACAAATATAAAGGGAGATTTTAAAGTTGTTGGGGTTAAGGACAACCAATGACCCCATGCTGGCTTCGCCACCGAATAGAAAAAGCTTATTATAATTCTAAGTGAAACAGAGATGAGCAATAAGCATAAAGTATCAATCCGAGTTCAACCAATATTTTCTGAAGCTCATTCGCTCTAACCTGCAACAGTTGAATTCACCAAGCTTTAGTACCAGAAGTAAGGATGGGCAGCTGTTATGGCGGGCGGGTAACCACGGTTATTTACCCATAACCGTTTATACGAACCGTTTATGCTTATACTCGCATAACAGTTTACCCGTTGGGTAATTACCTAAACAATTATACCCATACCCATAACCGTTTATAAACGGTTAACCATACCTATAACCGTTTATAAACGGTTAACCATACCTATAACCGAGGACCCATTTAACCGTAACCGTTTACCCGTTTACCCATTTTTTGTGAAATCCCACCCCTGGAATTTCACTATTAATTATGTATCTTGTAATTTAAATTCGTATATCACGTTTACATTATTTTTATTACTTAATTTTAATTCCATAAATTTTAGGAATTAAATTAAATAGTTATCGGGTTTGAATTTTTGTAATTAATCTTTAAGATTCGTTGACCTTTCGAGGTCACAAGTAATGTTTTCGAATAGATCTCGAAACCACGAGCACATAGGCAGAAGCCGTTTGGGAGTCCGGGTTTTAATGGTATAGTTACAGACATTTGAAGTTGTTATTAAATTATAGATTTTAAATTTATTTTGAAACTCCCACCTTGTGGGAAAGGGACCAATGAGATAAGAGAGTGAGGTACCAATTAGAAATGGGAGAGAAAAGGAGAACGAATCAGGAAGGAAGGGAAAAAAAGAAAAAAGAAAAAAATAGGGACTGGATGCTGCCAGGTGGCAGTGGGAGAGACAAGAAGATGAGGGTGCGGGAGAGAAAAGGAAGGGAAGAGTGACCAATGGGAGAAGAGAGTAAGGAGGGGAAAGGAGAGACCCGAAACGGGTCATTTTTGACCCGCGAACCACCATTTTGACCCGGCCATATCTCCTTCATCCGACTTCCGTTTTGGGTGATCTTGGTGTCCATGGAAAGCTCTTGACGAGTCCTACATCTAAGTAGTGTTAGATTTCAATTTTTCTTTTCCATTTTTATAGTTCGAAGCCATAAAGTGTCGAGGGTTTTTCGACGAGTTTTCTCATTTTACGGTGATTCCGACAACGACTACTGTCAATCACCACTACCAATAGACTCCCCTCAAACCCCTGGAGCAAGGCCCAAGCATTGAATGAGGCGTCGGAGTTCGTTTTGGCGATGAATCAAGGAACACCCATTTCTAGGGTTTTCGGCGAGTTTTGGTGAAATTGGGACACTTCTCGACCTAATTGGACTTGACCACATGTATGAAAATTGCTTCCCTCACTGAGATATACTTTCATGTAAAATTTGGTCATTTTTTTAAATAGTTGAATTTTCCGGCGAGTCGGGGCAGGCGACTGCCACCCACATCGGCGTGTGCAGTGGCACGGGGCTAGTGGGCCGATGATGTCTTACTAAGTTCAATTAAATGCCCTGATTCCATAATTGATGTCCATATGACGTAATTTGATTGTTTGAAGTTAGTTTCATTACAATACATTACTTGATCAAAATATGAATCGACAATCAACCGTTGGATCGTCACCAAACCTTAATGCACTATAGAAAATAATATTTGAGGATAAATGGAACTAACAGATCAGGAATCTAACGTACGGATTTTCCTGAATTAGATTTCTAAGTTAGTAAAATTAAGCTAACCGCCACCTAATTCTAACAATTGGCGGAGATTCGACCGTCGGATCGCGATGAAATTTTAGTATGTTATTCTAGAAGCATAATGTGTATTTTAGAAGGTTATGGATCTGAAATCCGATGTGCGGATCTTCCAGATTGATCGAGAGTTGACTTTTGGTCAAACATGTCTCGAATCGTTTATAAAGTTAAAATTAGTATTAATAGAGGCTCAGTGAGGCTTTGCAGCTTATCTTGATGAGTGACTTTAATATATGTGATATGGTGATTACCCGATTCTTTATATTAACATCCTTTGTGGATATGACTTAGTTTTATAAATGTGTTTTCTGTTAAAATGTGATTCTTTTATAATTGGCCTTCGATCTATTTTTATTAAATGTGATTTGATTCATGGATTCGTAATATTTGTGAAAACATGATTCGAATTATGTATTGAAATGTTTTGTAAATTGAGGGCTAATAGGGGACTATGACCCTGCTTGGTTAATCCGCATTGGGGGGTCACTAGTGGTCCTGCTTGGTTAATCTGCATTGGGGGAAATAATATATATGGATCGCGCTTGGTTAATCCGTGTTGGGCGATCCTTATGGCCATTTATACTTAGGGGTGATCATGCTTGGTTAATCCGCATTGGGTGATCACTGCCTAACAGTTCCGTAGGTGTGACTCTGCTTGGTTAATCTGCGTTGGGGGGTCATTACCTACCTGATTATCTTGACTCTGCTTGGTGAATTCGCATTGGAAGGTCACTAGTGGTCCTGCTTGGTTAATCCGCATTGGGGGACCATACTATATATGGATCGTACTTGGTTAATCCGCGTTGGGCAATCCTTATGGCCATGTATGCTTAGGAGTGATCATGCTTGGTTAATCCGCATTGGGTGATCACTTCCTAACAGTTGTAGGAGTGCCTCTGCTTGGTTAATCCGCATTGGGGGGTCATTGCCTACGTGGATACTTTCTCAGGGGTAGCCCTACTTGGTTAATCCGCTTTAGGGGGCCATTTCCTGTTTGATTACTTATGTAGGCTTCGACCGAACTGCATCCCTCTAGCCGTAGTTTTTAATGTACATATGAACGATGGTCTGTTTTTATTGAATATCACATACTTGTATTATTATCACTCACCCGAGCTTCGCAGCTTATTCGAGTGTTTGATTTGCCCAGTGTGCCATCTCCTTGATGTAGGCATGATTGTACATATGACAGGTCTGGGTAGATTACGAGAAGCAGCTTGGTATTTTAGTTTCGTTGAGTGGTTCGGAACCCAAGATTGTTGGATTCCGTTGAGTGGTCCGGAATCCTTGCTCTTGTTCATTTCCATAAGGTTATCTTAGAATCCTAGATTTGAGTGAATGAGAATTACCCACAATAGATCTTGTGAATACAAATTGGAATTACCATGTTATTATTCATAATCCAAGTAGGGAGTTATATAGAGTTCCTTGGTTAAATTCGTGAAATGATATGTTATCGCATTGTTTGATTAACGTAATTAAATGCTACGATCGTGAATCTTTGATTCATGAATTGATTAATTGAAGGGATTGTGGAATGACGCTGGATATGAGTGTTGTTATTATGATTATTTTAGTTGATCAATGTTTCTAGAGAATAATATTGTGCATTGTTAATTCTTTAATATGTTACACGTTATGAATTGTGATTTTATGTGGGAAACATGATGATTTATGTGATGGATGAAATGGAAATGTTAATCGTCATGTGGGATTTTTATGATTAGACTTGTTGATAAATATGGCTAGAGAATATGATTGTGCTTCGTCGTTTGTACTTTGAAATTTTGCATGATATGCATTGTGGTATATTGTTGGGACCTAACAATTTATGCGATGAATATTCGAGTGTAGTGAAATAATGAACTACGAATGACTTGATCTCTATTTAGGGTATGTATGTAGTCTAACGAGGAGGTTAGATGCAGTCATAAAGTCTACGAAGAATTATTGCACAGTTGGATCTTAAGTTGTGTTTTGCCATTTCCCGTAGGCGGGGTATGTTAGAGATACGGGTATTCGGTGACTTCACGTGTCGATCCTGGATGTATGTCGGGATCGGGGCGTGACATTTTTTAACCCGTTTATCCCTTCTTTTTTTTAACCGTTTACCCCTTTTTTCACCTGTCTACAAGTTTTTTTATTTTTATTTTATTTTTATTTTTTTTATTTTTAACAACTTGAAAATTAAAAAAAAAAAATTGTCATAATTTTCTTTTTCTGACAATTAAACACCGTTATAGGTACATTTATCATGCATTTCCATATTTAAATCTTTTAAGTCCTCATACCATTTCGATAATTGAAATAATAATTTATGGACGATATTTTTAACTGTTATCAATGAAGGTAACATAATATATTTGCTAAGTATCAAATTAAATATGTGAGCACAACAACACATATGTAATAATTCTCTGTTCAACACAAGTGAATTAACATAATATATATAACGGACCATGAAATTGGAAGTTGTTAAGGAGAATTGTATTATAATTAGCTACAAAACCATGCACTATAGTCAATAACATTGATCTATGTTTTGTCTGATAGGGAACATGGTTTGTGTTAGTTTTACATGTATTAAAATAAACGGGTAAACGGTTACTCGTTATAATCGCAGCTAATACCCATGACTACCCATTTAGATTTCACAGGTAAACGGTTATACCCATAACCGTTTATTTATCTAAATGGTTACTCATAACCATAATCATGAATTTTAAATGGGCGGATAACCGCGATTACCCATAACCACAGGTATTTTACCCATCCCTAACCAGAAGCAAACCGAAAGACCAACACGGATAAATTATACATTCTGAATTTCCCGATTACATAATGCACTCCTTACAATGAAGCCTTCTACTGGACCAATACTTTCATTGGGCTCCAATACTTGTAATCCAGACCAATTCCACAAACCCAGCCAAGTGGCAGTCTTGTAAATAAAATGAAATGTAGGTATTCTTAATGTAGCTTATAAACAGGCTTCCACCCACCCCAATCCAGGCCCAAAAGTGTAGCCCAAACTCATCATCTTTAATGAAGGAAAGCCCAAAACCGAAAAAACCAATGGCACAAATGTAATTAGCTCAAAATCGAGCGCCTATTCCATACGCAACATGAATAGTGCAATTTTTTTTTCCAACTTTAGACTTAAGTAATATGCCAGAATATTCTCATCACACACCATTCCAATTATGTTAGATTAGTCACAAACAGGATTCGAACCCACACCGTCAAGTAAAGACTTAACTCTTTTCCACTATTGTAGTAAAGGGTCGCTTGCATGGACACGTTCGATATTGAAACATTTGAATGCAGACGGAAAAATTCATTTGACCAAAAAAAAAAAAAAAAGATGCAGACGAAGGAGTTAGGTGTCATATGGATGCATGCATTTTGTGTGCAACAAACAATGCATAAACAAGCACGTGTTCTACAAAAAAATTCCCACCAGAAAGGGAGGTGGTGTGGAATTGGTAGTATTGGAGGTAGGTAGTATAAATTTGGTGACTTTGATGGGTTTGCTTTGTTTGGTGTATAAATTAGTTTCCAACTTAAAATTTTTGAAATTCAAATTTAAAATTTCTTAATTACAAGTAAATAGGAATACTATTATACCGTAGTACTAAATGACTGATGTATTCTTATTAATTAAACCTTTTAGAAAAAGACTTAATATAAATTTGGTGATTTTGAAGAGTTGCTTTGTTTGGTGTATTCTTATTAATTAAATCTTTTTAGCAAAATATTTAATTAGGAGGCCATATTATGCGCCTTCTACCTACTGAAAAGGAAAAGGATCATCGCCGGATCCTTTTCCTAGGGATCCCGTGATCGGGATCGTTCATTGTATATCGTGCGATCAGTTTTTGTTACGTACTATTTATATTAAATTTTAAATTTTAAAATGATTTCTGACTGCACGATGTACGATGGACGGTCCCGATCACGAGATCCTTAAGTTCCTTTTCCTACCGAAAAGACAAAAACATTGTTGTCTTATAAATAAAAAAGAAATAGACTAACCCATTTATAATCTGGCTCTTTCAAGTATGACCCTGTTGAGCAAAAATTGTACATAATATGTAAACAAATAATTCACTCGATACAATTTCACCCTCGTTCATTTTTTCGAAGAGGGTTTTATTAGTTTGAGTTCGACCCATTTTAGGCTATGCGCCTATTAATTACAACCTTTCTTTTGGTAAAGGAATACCCTTTGATTCTAATATGAATAAATCGTAACTTGAGGATTTGGGTGTTTATTTGATTTTGTGACTGCATCTAGGTAGAGCCCTAGATTGCCTACGTACCCTCGTTGAGTGATCAAGTCACTCGTAGTTCCTTGTAGGCTTGATACTTATTTGGATTTGATGCCTTGTGCAGTTTTAGCTCATGCGGGTGAGGACTTTGCGCCATTAGAACGTTTAATGCCTTGTGCAATTTAGGATCTTGCAGGCGAAGACTTTAAGCCATTGGAGCTTTTGATGCCTTGTGCAGTTTTAGCTCATGCTGGCGAGGAGCATTTGATGCTTTGTGCAGTTTTAGCTCATGCAGGCGAGGACTTTAAGCCATTGAAGCATTTGATACTGCTTTGTCTCTTTTGGATTTGATTCGGCTTCATGCCATTTGAATTTTGATGTGCCTTTGTGCCATTTGTAATTTGAACCGGCTTTATGCCATTTGAAGTGGCTTTATGCAATTTGTATTTTGAAATGGCTTCTTGCCATTTGAGACTTTTCTTCAACTTCGTTGCTACGGGCATCATACATTAATTGGAAATCTAGGAACTATGCTTCCAGACTTCTCTTTTACTCTTTGTAGAATTTGTAATTACTTGGTCAAAGTAGCATAAGTGAATTTAGTTTATATAAATCAGGAATTCATCTTGATTTCATGGTTGTGTCTGAAAATTGATATCAGACTGCCTATGTATCCTTAACAGAATCAAACCAGCGTAGTTCGTAAATTTTGAGACACATTGCGGCTTTGTGACATTTGATACTTGATATGGCTTCGTGCCATTTGAAGTTTGACGGGGCTTTGTGGCATTTGTGTCTTGTAAATTTTAATGGGAATATTTGTGATGAACGTACTTTTACTTTGGTATTCGACTTTGTCTTCCTTTTCATTTATTTTGTCTTGGAACCCATTTTATTTTGCCTACAAGCCCATCACTCTATTGTCGCCTTTATCCTTTGCATGGTAGCACAAAAAATCCTTGCTTTCATCATTTTTCTTTTACGAATGCCTTTTTAGGCTTTAAGTCCCTTGCTTTTCTTCTTTCTCTATTTTTTGCTTTGACTTGCTTTTGTCCTTGCCGTGTGTCTCCCCTTTTTTTGCTTTGATTTGCTATCCTTGCCGTGTATCCTTTTGGTGGTTTGAGGAGGATAAGATCCAATTGGAAATGGCCTAAGTTAAATCACCAAAAAGAAATTGTCCTTTGTGACCACATAAAATCTCATAGCTCTATTGATCTCCACGTGATCTTTCCCATTGGATTTGGAGAGTTGTTTTGCAGCTAGCAAGTTTTGTTTTCTTATCTGTGGGGCCAAGTTTTGAATTGGCATGCCTACTTATAGATTTGTACCACCAGTCCCTTAGTTTATTACCATAAATATGGCAAGTCATATTTATAAAAATTTCTCTCTTGATCTTTGCATTCTTTCGACAGCAGCAGAGCTGCAGAAACTTGGACTTTTGTGGCTAACATGCAGACTTGCCCCGATATTTGTACTTTTGTTGGGACTTTTCTAATTGTAGGAAGACATCTTTTTTCTTGTTGTCTTCACCACTGAAGCTTGCTAACACCCATGTGATGAACGGTACATTTCCTTCTTTTCCCTCTTTATTTTCCATTTTTTTCTGATACAAAAGACTTTGGGGTGGAACTCTTGAACAATACCTTCTCTTCTTTTCTTTTTGTCTTGAAGTATCTGTTAATTTTCTCACTATTCCTCTACAAATCTTCTTGTCCATTTTTCTTATCTTTTGAATTCTTGAAACAAAGACTTTGGGTGGAACTCTTGAACAACACATTCTTTTTCTTTTCCCTTTTGTCTTATAGCCCTTTGTGTTTTCTCATTTGTTACTCTCCTTGTTCTCTAATAGCTCTTTGTCGAGGAGCGGAGCATCACCACTGGGCAGAGAGGGAGACGGAATTGTCGCAGTCGTGGGTGCTACACTGTTGGAGATTGGCGGTTTGGGGTGCGACTCTTAACGGCTTGGAGGTCCCTGAAAATGTGTATGCAATATGGCACCGGTGGCTGTTGATCCCTTCCTCTATTGACGCGTCTTCCTTCGGGTTATTCTGGCTTTATGCAACATGGCATCACCAAACCCGTCTCCTTCAAGCCCCATAATGTACGGACTCAATCTAGAAAACCACCGGGAACGACGGTTGGAGACATGGCACGACTGCTAATTCCGTTTGGGCTTCCGTTTGACGTCGGCGGTTGCTGCAACGTTATGCAAAGAAGGAAAGGCTGTTGTGGGAGCGAACTCGTGGATCAGAGAACGGTTACGGGAATGGCGTGGATGCTGCAATGTTGTCGTTGGCATTGTGGATATGTTGGTGTTTGATGGCTGTTGCAGCGTGTTGCAAGGAAGGAAGGTCGATTCTGTTCTCAGAACTTTTCTTGACTATTTGTTGTTGCTGCCATGGTGAGCCAATAGGCTTAGTCTCCATTTTTGGCTTTGGTGTAAGATGAAGAAGCAAGAAAATTTGCTTCTTTCTCTCCTGCAAAAGTCGAGAGGAAACAAAACAAGACAGAACAATTTTAAAATAAATTTATACCTTGCTGCTATTTGTTGTTTCTTCTTCTTTATGTTTCTCCCTTGTTTTTTCATTTGCTTTGTTCTTTTTTGCCATCCGTTATTCTCCGTGTACTTCTCAATTTATGCAGCGTTTTATTGTCATTTCCCCCTTCTTTCCATCTCTTCTCCCCTTTTATAGACTTAGGGTGACGGGAAGAATAGGGTGAGAAAGTGGGTAGTTTTTTTCATCAACTTCTTTTGCACATCCAGGGAAATGGAGGAACTGTTTCTCATCAATGGATGGTGTAGATTTCCTTAAAATAATATGTACCATTGATTTGTTTGCCACTCACATTCCCACTTTCCTTGAATTAAGGAAACGCCTCTTTTTTTTATTATTTTATTATTTTTTTACCTCAACAGACCCCATGAAAATTAAACCCTCTAGTGGTAGATGAGGCCAACCTAAATTGGCCAATCCTACAAATAACATGAATGCCAAATAGGAACCAGATCCTCGCCGGATCCATTCCCTAGGGATTCTACAATCGTGTTCGTTTATCGTATATCGTGCGGTCGGTTTTCGTTAGGTACTATTTATATTTGAATTTTAAATTTGAAATTTTAAAATTTAAATGATTTCTGACCGCACGATATACGATGAATGAATACGATTGCAGGATTCCTAGGGAATAGATCCAGCGAGGATCCTGGTTCGCCAAATAGAACAATCTACCACTTTTTTTTGTAGTTAATAATTCAAACAGTCCTTTATGATATTTGACCTCGAAAGTACGAACCTACGTTACCAAGGTGTTTAGGGTTACTAAATTAAATGATGAAAAAAACACCGTTAATTTCTTTACACAAAAAGAAAAACACTATTGTTTTTTATAGGGAATTTTAACGAAAAACTCCTGATACTGTTTACTTTAACGAAAAACCACATTTTTATATTCATGCAGTGCAATGCGTTCAACATCAATGCATGCTCTTACCAATTCACTATTAACAATAAACCCTTAGAGTTTTGTTAATGTCGAACTTATAAGCTAATGTATCTAGAAAATCTTGCTACAAGCTTGTTAGTTAACTTGTAATTTATCAATGAAATTCATTGATCAATAATCCTCACCACCTGTAACTAACTATTTTATCTAAATTATTACCCAAATCTTCTTATCCAAGTAAAAACATAAGGGAACAAACACACATACATTAACACAAGGATAACAGTTACCCATTACTTATCCTCTCATTAACCATGTAAGATCATCTTCAACCCTTGAAGTAAGTCTCAAAATTTAGATTATATCCCCCCCCACCCCCACACCAAAAAAATTTCATTCCAACCCTTGGGCCAAATTGGAGTTATGGGTTAGAATCGAAAATTAGGCTAAATACCGGCTAGAAAATGAGACTGGGTTAGTGGGGGAGCCCACTTGTGCGAGTGGAATAAAGGGAGTTGGATAACAAGTGCCCAAAACCACTCGCGCCACATGAAGGACACACTCTAGCATTTATCATTGATGCAATGTACAGCCCCACCCACGTGGGTGTGTCCAACACATGTTGGCCAAGAAAAGTGAGCCCAACAACTCTTTTAGTTGATCATGGTTGAAATTCAAATGGGCCATTGGTTATCCTTCAGTGTGACGACCCGTCCCAAATTTTACATTTTTATTAATTTTAAAAGTGTGATTTTACGAAAATACCCTTAGAGGCGAGGGTATTGACTTTCGTTGATCAGCGTATAGTGAGGTGTATGAATTAATCCTTTAGCGTTTTCCTGAAGTACTCGACATTACGGACTCGTAGGCGCAAACAGAAGAGGATTTGGGGTTACATTTAAAGTTTTACGGAACTGTAAACTCGAGAAGTACTTTTATTTTAGTCACTATTTATATATTTTTATAATGTTTATATTTAATTATCATTTAGTTATTTTTAAAGATGAAGAAGAAGAGAAAGAAAAAGGGAAGAGAAAGCGGAAGGCTGCCTGATGGCAGCGAATGAGAGGGAAAGAAAGAAGATGGGCACTGCCCAATCAGGAAATAAGGAGAGAGAGAGAGAGAGAGACGAATGGGAGAGAATAACCAGGAGGGAAATGAGGGAGGTGTGGAGCACCCAACCCATCTGACTCGTGCACCCACAGCAAAACCGGTTTTGACCCGGTTCTACTTCCGGCTAGATTCCACCACTTTTTCCAACGAAAGTCACCCATTCTTCACCTGGAAATCATCCATTGACCTCCCCTCTTCCATTTCCACCCAAATTTGGAAGGGATTTGGGTGTAAATCATTGAATAACTGACAGGTGTGCCATGAGACCCTTGCTTGGGATCCATCAATGGTGAAACCAGGAACAAAGCCCAGGTAGTGGTGGAGGCGTCAGAGCAAGTTTGGAGGTCGAATCGAGTACACCTAAGTATAGGGTTTCCGACGGGTTTTAATGAAATTGAAGCTCTTCCCGACCTATTTGGCCTTGGTCATAGGTATGAAAGTTACTCTACTCATTGAGATCTTCATTCTTATAAATTTTGGTGGTTTTTGGAAATAGTTGGATTTTCCGGCGAGTAGGGGTAACCGATCGCCACCCGCGGTGGTGCGTACGGCGGCGCATGGCCATAGGACCGTCGATGTTATTCTTAGACTAAATTAGATGTATTGAGTTCAGTTTTGATCATTGTATAACGTAGGTTGATCGTTTGGACTTAAATTCATTAAGATACGTTATTTGGTAAAGATGTGAATCGACTATCCGATCGTTAGATCGTCACCAAACTTTAATACGTTATAGTACGTAATATTTGAGGACATAGGAACTTACGGATTGGGAATTCGAGATACAGATCTTCCAGAATTGGATTTGTAAGTTCTTAAAATAACATGTTAATCGCCACTTGGTTTTGGCAATTGGCAGAGATCCGACCGTTGGATTGTAATGGAACTTTAGGATGTTGTTCTAGAAGTATAATGTGGATCTTTGGAAGTAAGGGATCGGAAATCCGTGATGCGGATCTTCTGAATCGAATTACGTAGGGATGTGTTTTATATAAATTATGTATTCTATCGATAAGAACTCTGAGACGTGATTTGATAATTGTTCTAGGCGACGCTGGTTCATGATGTCTCGATATTCATGCTAGGGAGTCATAGCGCAGACCTTAGGTGAGTGGGTATTTTCCTTTCTATCGTATATATATATATATATATATATATATATATATATATATATATGATTGATAATTCCACAAACGGTTATAAATTGATTATTGCATATAATTACTGTGAATGCTTTGAAGTACTAATGTGAACTACGAATGGCTTGATCCCTGTTTAGTATACGTAGGCAGTCTAATGAGACGTTAGTTGCAGCCATCAGTCTAATAAGACGTTAGTTGCAGCCATACAAGAAGTAAGATTAAATAACTGAGACAATAGCTTTGTTTGGGAAATTGTGCAATGTGAGGGACATTGGTGGAAAATGTGAGATTTAACCTTATGTTTTGGTGGTTAAATGTTGGTCATAAGTCAATGTGTGACGAATCAAGAATTTGAAGTAAGGAAACGTAAGCAATGATAGTTAATTAAACTAGTGTCTAGTTGGGCTTATCACCGATAATTATTCTCGAAAATAAATAGTTCGGGAGTAGGGCGTTACGGTTTATGCATTTTTATGCCATATTATATAGATTAATTGAAAATGTTATAACATGGTTGAGTATTAGATTGCATCATGGTTTATCTATATGTATTTTACCTGCACATAATTATTGTGAACGCTTGAAGTGCATAGGTGAACGCAGGACACCCATGTAAGTTCAGGTAAGTTTATGGTATTATTTGAAATGATGGAGTTATGGCATGACTACATATATGTTTTAGGCAACTCCGACCTTGTCGTACATGTTGCAATGATAGGCAACTCTGACACTGTCATACAGGTTGCCCATGAGTCATACATGTTATAAAAATGCAAATAGAGCTCATAAACCTACACCCCGGTGTTAGTGCTCCCGCCCGTGGCCAGGGTACATTCCTTCACGTGATGTTCACCTCTTGCACCTTACGCTCACCTTGGATCCAAGGTAGGTGCACAGTCCTGTCGTACATACCACTATAGGTGGTTCCGACTAGTAGGTGACTCGCGATTATTCACACAGTCTTCACATGATCGTAGCACTTAAGCGTACTTATTTACATCCAGTCCTGTCGTACATACCACTAGAGGTGGTTTCGACTCGTGTGCAGGGATAGGTGACTCCGACTTATGAACTAGCATTGATTGATAAGATATGGATAAGTCGTATAGGTCACTATAGTTGACTCCGACTTATGAGCTAGCATTGATTGATGAGATATGGATAAGTCGTACAGGTCACATTAGGTGACTCCGACTTGAGTGCTAATATAGATTATTGAGCACATGATTATTTATATTACTGATGAGTTGCTATGTCGTGGTATATTTATGGAATTATTGTTGATATATTTTGATTTCACATTGATACATGATATGATTTTTTGGAAACTATACAGGTGATGCATCGATGGGTTATAACGTTTTAGAAGGCTTCTATTAAAAATTTTATTTCTAGGGCCACTCACCCTTGTTTTGTTTTCACCCTCCATGTTTTATTAGTTGAACTTTCTTATCGTTGAGGATTCGTGGCAAATCTTAGTATTGGAGATTTCTTTCGAGGGTATGATTTTTAATCCACTCTACTATACTTATGCTCTAACGTCATGTGTGAAGTGGGTTCATTCCCGCCACCAGTGCACTCTAGTTTTTAGGCACTCTTAGGTTTAAATTTATTCACATTTTTCCACATCATCATACTTTATGGTTTCGTCACCTTCCTGGTGTCGGCCAGCACGACTTGATTCGGAGTCCTAGTGGACATCCCGGGTCAGGGTGTGTCATACGGTCCACATTTAATTTAGTTATATTTTTGTTTTATATTTATAAATTTATTAAATCAAACGGTTGAGATCGAATATGATCAAATCTAACAGTTAAAAAAAAAAAACTAACGGCCCAAATTTAAATCCAACGGCTAAAATGATTTTTGTATGTGTTTCATGTGTTTCATGTGTCGGTTTAGTGATTTTTCAATATTTATCGAAATCTAAATATTTTTAGGTTAAAATGTTCATAAAATTAAATTAGGATAGTCTGCATAATTTTTTTTAAAGTTACTTTAAAGAAAAAAAATTAGCTTAAATTCATTCTTTAATAATTTAAGGCTAAAAATTTAACCTAGAAGG
Organism: Malus sylvestris; assembly: GCF_916048215.2. Lineage (NCBI taxonomy): Eukaryota > Viridiplantae > Streptophyta > Magnoliopsida > Rosales > Rosaceae > Malus > Malus sylvestris. The sequence goes on from NC_062267.1 coordinate 20,801,203, forward strand.
GTTGGAGCAAAAGCAGCTTGTAGGTCAAAACCAAAATTTTCTGAGCTAAAATTTTAGGTTTTAACCCAAGGATTGGAGATGGTCTAATCAACTTCTATCATCCGCATCAACATTTTGTGCTAAAAAGAAAAAAATATATTAAACTTGTACTATTATTAGAGGAAAAAAAATAAGAGCAAAAGAATTGAAGCCAAATTAACATTTTTATTTCATGCTTGCGTGTTCCTTTTGTGTGCCTGTTGCCTTTCTCTACAATTTGTCCATGAACATTTGTTGTTGTTTTCATCAGTTTTCCTAGGGTTGTTTTATTCACACCCTACATATTGTTGACTATACCTACTTATTTAATACACTCCACATCTATTTTTAATTGCAATTTATCTTAAAATACCCCACTTATTTTCCAATACTACCATCACACCTCACACTTTTCACCCCCCACCAACCTCTATGTTGGTTTAAAAAAAAACAAAAAAAAGCGTGTTCGTCCCACAAACTCATTTTTTTCTTCCTAGGTCTCTAACTAAATATATAATAATTAGAGTTCAGTTCAATGTAATCTCTTGTCTGCTATGTATAAATGTATAAAGTAGAGTTCCTGAGGGGTTTGGATTCCTCATCTCTCGCAATCGGCCAAAAATGGGAAGGACCTTTCCCTTTGGGGGTAGGAAAATCTTGCCAAACACAGTTTTTCTTGTTTCTCAATTAAGTTATTCACTGATTTCCCCCTTGAACTTGTAACTTGCTATCAATTTACACCTTAAACTTTTATTTTAGCCCATTACCCCTTAAACTTTTGTTAGTAGCTAATTACCACCTTGCCTTTAGATTTCCAAACTTTCAATTTGTTTTTCTGTTTAAAATTTATCTTGTGCCATGCACATGAACAAAAAATTTATCATGTGCCATGCACATGCTGCACAAATAAGAGTAAAAGGGTAATATCATCATCATCTTTCCCTTTGTAGCGTTTCCAACTTCATTCCCTGAGTTGTTGGCTCCATGTCTTGCTTTAAGGTCATCTCCAACCGAAGGCTGGCCAAAGGGCTCGTTTTAGCCCTCTGGCCCTCAAAGATATTAATATTTTAATGAACAGTATATGATCATATTTACCTCCATCTCCAACCGAGGGCCATAAGGCTCGTTTTAGCCCTGTGACAAAAAAAAAAGGGTCTCTAATCGAGGACTAAAGGGTCATAGGGCCAAACATAATTTATCATTTAAATTTAAAAACTACAACAACTTAAATTTAAAAAGAGTGAAAATTATGTGAAAAATGGTATAAGAATGGCTTAGGTATTTATATAAAAAAAAAAGAATTTTAAAAAAAAAATTAAAAAAAATTGGCCAAAAAAAAGAGGACAATACTGTCGGATATATCCGACAGAAAATGTATTAATAATGAAAAGTCCAGCTTGGCTCGGGGCTAGCGGATTGGGCCTGCCGGTTAGCCCTTTGGTCATTTTTTTCCCATGGGGCCCACGAGCCCTTTGGCCTAACCCTTAGTTGGAGACTGTTTTCGAGTTATTTTCAGCTATCTGGCCCTCTGGACTCTTTGGTTAGAGATGGCCTAACTTCCCCAAATTGGTCTACTACGGAGAAATGAGAAAGGAGAAATTCAAGAGAAGTCGAACTCGAGATCGATCTGCTAGTCTCAATTTGCAAGATCAGTCGTAGATTCAATTGGCAAGATCATCACCACACCAACTCTCAACCTCTCCAATCAATTTTAGGGTGTAATATTTAACCTGTTCCCTATATATCTCTCTAAATTTCCAAATTTTGACTATTTCCTAGAAATAGGCTAGATTTTGTAGTTGGTTCACTTTGTTTCTTGTTTTCATCATTGAGCGAGAAAGAGATTTGGAAAGGATTCGGGGTCGCCTGTGGTAAAGTTTGGTTTGAGTGATTGGGGAGCCAATCTGGGGAAAATGTTTAGGATGGATTGTGAGGAAATTGAGAGATTTGATGGAATTTGTGCTAAATTGAAGAGAATGGAAGAAGGTGGTGGCAAGAGCAGCTACTGCGTAGGTCAGGTAGCAGCGCAATGAACCCAGTTCCAGGCAAGAAGGCGGTGTCAATACAACCTTTTTACCCTCATTCGTGGAGCGTGTGATTGGCACATGGTAAATTTTGACGAAATACAGATAGAAAAGTTTGAAATCTAACAGCATGGTGGCAATTGACTATTAATAAAAGTTTAAGGAGTAATTGACCAAAACAAAAGTTTAGGGGATAAATTGATAGCGGGGTACAGTTCGAGAGAAAAATTGGCAAATACCTCTTTTTAATTACCCTACTTAGGGGTGGGCAATGGCCGGGTGGGGCCCAAAATTAGAGAGACCGAACCAGACTTGTTTGAAAATGCAACAAGGCGAGATGGGGCTGGTGGTGGGTTTTTCAAAATTGGAACCGTACCTAACCTGACTCGTTTAAAACAGTCCAAAACGGGCCAGTTCCTACGAGTACATGGGTTTTTTATTTTATATTTTTCCTGTTAATAACCATTCTAAGTTTCAAGCATTTCTCAAGCCCCAACCCAGAAGAAATCCAACAGGTGAAATGAAATGCATAAATCCAAAACAAATCCAACACTTTTCAAGCATTTCTCAAGGCCCCAACCACATACCAATTGAAAACAAAATCAACAGAAAATAAAATCATACAAAAATCAAAGAAAACAAAATGTCCACTTGATAATCCACAAAGCCACAACACACAAATAGCAATATTATACCCCTTAATCAAATAATTTAGCAAATTAACCCCTAATTCCTAAATCCCAAATTCGAATTCTAAAAATAATACTAAAATTGGGTGGCGAGAAGAAGAGAAGCAGGATCCTAATTGAAAACTAAAGGTCCACTTCATAATCCACAAAGCCACAACACGTGAATAGCAAAATTGAATCCCTTAATCGAATAATTTAGCAAATTAACCCTTAATTCTTAAATCTTCAAATTCGAATTCAGAAAATAAAACTGAAATTGGGTGGCGAGAAGAAGAAAAGCAGGGGCCTAGAAAGTGGTGAGGACACATGTTCGGTGGAGTACTGAGATTGAAGTAGAATGAGGATGAGGTGGTGGTGGCTACGGAGGTTAGAAACTCGGCGCATGGATCCGTGGACCGAGAGAAGCACTTGACTGTCGACTATCGAGATTCGAGATAGACATTCGAAAGGGAGGGTTGAGGAGATTCAGTCTAGGTTCATGAGATAGATCGTGGAAGTGAGGACCGAGTCCGTGAGAAAACCCGTGTGAACTTGTATATGTGTGTGATACGGTCTGGGCTGGGGGCCCGTGTATTCAGAAATTTGGATCTGCCTCGCCCCACTCTTTACTTGAACCTGCCCTGCCCCGCCCCATTTTCTCTATAAACTATTTGGACCCACCCCGAATTCGCCCCGACCCACGAGTCTGGGCCCGTTTGCCCACCCCTAACCTTACTATATAAGTTTGTTGCATAATCAGTTTCTCGACCTGTTCTAAACAATATCAAGTATCCGAACCTTCAACGATCCGAACCTTAGATTTTGTAAGTCTCAATTCATAGATCATTCTTACAAAAATTCAATTCAATCCAAAATCATTTGCCTATTTAATTCTCAAGATAAAATTTCATTGTTTCTTATATAACAAATTATTCGTTAATTTTTTTAAACCCAATAGATATCTTAAATATTTCCAATTTGGCTAATATTTTGCAAGGATAATATATGAGATACAACTTGAAAAATAGACGGTTTGGATTGTTAAAGTTCGATGTGGTGTGGACCCCACAACTAATCCCCATTTTTATAAAAAAAAATAAGGATCCCTTCCCTTAAAGAATATATATATATATCTTTTATATATAAAACCAGAGGCTTAATTTGGTGTCACTGGCTTCAACAAAAAGAATAGGACGAAACTACCCCTCAACCAAAAAAATTTCAAAGCAGCAAAAAAGAATGCATAAAATAAAGCAAGGTAATTTTATAAATTTATTTTTAAATATTCATAGTCTTCGGATTGTAACTGCAATGATTGTAACTTATGGACCCTAAATATTCATTTTATATTATATATTTTTTGTGGGTTGTATTCAATTTTGGGTGCATTTTTTCTCACCATCATAACTATGGTGTATCTTACCATACACCTAATCATTTTCTTGTCTCATTTCACTTAACTCTTGTTAATTTTCATATTAAATGTTACATTTTCAATTTTGAAAAAAAAATAACCAAAATTAAGTGAAAAGACACGTGTCAGATGATTATGCGTATGGTGAGTATACATCAAAGTTTAGGGTGGTGAGCAAAAATGTTCCCATTCAACAATGTGGGGTGCTAATAAGAAAACTCTAAATCCAATCGAAAAAGAAACTATTGCAGAGGTGTGCGTGTTTTATGTTAATAGTTTGTACATGTTTGGCAAAAAACAAACCCAATGAATATCTTATACATGTTTTATGAGATTGAAATTGCACCTAAATTTGACAGTGCAAAATATAATTCACCCTATATAATATGATATGTTGAAAAAGTTATACTCTAGCAGCTTTACCTTGCGGAAGTCCCCAGTTGTGTGATGTGCAACATCCTCCTCGAGGGATTTCTTGTAGGGGAGTGATAAGCCTGCCTTGCCACAAGCGGTTCATGAGTAGGTCTATTTCTTTGTTGCTTCTGTCTATATGACTCCATGTCAGTCTGTATACATATATAGAAATAGTAATATAAAGTGTGTCCATTGCATTCTCATCTTCGCTAGTCATTGTCCCTATGCATGAAAACCAAATCTTTGTTTTATAACTTCTGTTTCTTCATCACAAGGATAAACACAATTTTAACTGAAAAAAAATTGATCTACATAAAGTGAATAGAGCCCCAGCAAACAAGTGCATAAAATAAATTACAATACAGGAAATATCTATGAAGAATCTTTCTTCTAAAAGGAAGGCTCAAAACTTATTTATCGAAAACAAGCACTCTCTGTTTCTCAGGCCGTCAAAGGATCTAGAGCAAGCAATTCACCGCAGGTTATCATACGCATTGGCTTTGACAAATGTAGCTTCGGAGTTGAGAGGAGTTGAGAAACTTTTTTCATTGTAGGGCGAGAATGCGGACTGGGATTCAAGCATGAAAATGCAATCTTCACAAGAGAGAGTAATTCCCCTGCTTCTTGATGTGTTGGAGGCAAAATGCGTTGGTCTAGAACATCCACAACTGACATTTGATGGGGTGGTAATGTTGATGCTAATGACGACGTGGACGAAGAAGACACTGATAAGAATGATGAGAAAAAATCACCAGGATGCCTTCCCATGATTGTTTCCATAGCAACCATTCCAAAGCTATAAACATCGCATTTTTCGTTCACTTCCATGGTATATGCAAGTTCTGCACAGAATAAGATTATAGAAATTTTGGGACTTTTAGTTTGTATATATAATACCTGAACTAAAGATAAAGAGTGAAAAGTTTGAACAAAACTGGACAACTAATTTACAATCAACTTTAACAAAAAATATAGGACAATGGAGCTGGAAAAATGGACCCAAACAAACGACCCAATTTAGGGCTGGTTTGATATTGATGTGCTTTGAAAAAAAACTGCTGTAAGAATAAGCAGTTGTGCTGTGAGAATAAGCGGCTGTGAAATAAATTAGTAGAGTGTTTGGTAAACTTTTTTGTAAAAGTGCTTTTGGAAAAAAAAAGTAGTCTGATAGTGGGTCTTTTCATTAAAGAAGCACTGTAGCTCCGTGTGCTTTGAAAAAAACCAGTTTACCAAAGCTGCAAATAGCAGCTTCAGCTTTTTCCTTTGATTTCAGCTTATTCTCACAGCAGCTTCCAAAATAAGCCTTTTTTTTTAGTTTACCAAACACCTAAAACCTTCATAGCTTTTTTTCATGGGTGTGTTTTTTAAGCACCTCACTCCCAAACCACCAATTTGCCGACTCACTGCCCTTTTCTCTCACTCTGCCCTCTCACAATCTCAATCTGCCACTTTGCCACTCCGTCCTCTGCTCTCTCACGATCTCTCACTCCGCCATTCGGTCCTCCATCCTCTTACAATCTCTCAAACACACACACACACACACACTCTCTCTCTCTCTCTCTCTCTCTCTCTAATTTCAGAACAATGTGAAGCAGCTCGAGTTCTCTTTGCATTGAATCAATGGTAGTCATCTCGAGGTGATTTTTCTTTGCCTTTTTTGTTGGGTTGGTGGATTATTAACTTAATTTGGGTAGTGAACGTTTCGTTTTGGCTGAATTTTGATTTTCAACTATAATTGAATATTGGGTTTTACGGATTTTCTTCTTAGTGATCATCTTCATGTTCGATTGGTGATTTTTCTTCAAGATTTTAGAATGTTACTTATCATGTATATGTTGCTGGCCCGTTACTCTGAAGCTACAAACTAGCTTGCTAAAAGTTGCTGATGAATGCATCAGAATACAATTTTCATTTTGATAAAAGTGAAGGCATATGTGTTAAGTAAAACTTTTAGATAAAAGTGGCCTCATCATTCAAATCCAATGAATCAGACCTCTGTGAGACTAAATTTGTCAGGTAATATTGATCTATATTGTATGATGTTATATATATATATATATATATTTTTTTTTTTTTTTTTTTTATGAACAATGTATGATGTTATATGATTGGTCTATTCTGTCAATTGATGTTCGATATGTGGCTGATGAGGGCTCAATTTTTAGTGCGAAAACTGAATTACAAAAGTATCTTGATGAAGAAAGACTTGAGAGAAAACAATAGTTGGATATTCTTTCTTGGTGGAAAATGGAACAATATCATCATCCTGTCTTTTCTCGTTTGGCTTGTGATGAATTCCTGTTTCTACTGTCACCTCAGAATCAGTATTTAGTATTGGTGGTAGAGTGATTGATCAATATCGTAGTTATTTATAGCCTGAAACCGTTCATTATGCACCGTTCAAGTGGTATTACGCACCAGGGATTGGTTTTTTGGCTAAAGAGGTAAATCTTACGTGGTATTTGTATTCTTACTGCAGTTTGCATGTTTATTGCATGTTGTTTTAATTAGTTAGTTTTTAGTAGTTCATTAACATCTCCATTGGTATTACTTATTAAATTAGATGCTTATTGCAATTTGCATGTTTATAATTGTTTTTTTTTTCTAATTTTTATTTATTTATTTATTTTTATGTTTTAGCTTTAAGGAAAGAGAGTGTTGACTTAGAAGAACTTACAATGAACCGAACTATCGCTATATTTTATGTGAATGTTCTCAAAAACCAAAGCATGTAACGTGGTAGGTTTAATATGTCCTAACGTTGAAAAGAAGTAATATTTGGCAAAAAAAAAACTAATCATAAACAACACTCAATTAATAAGGTTAAAAGGAAGAGAACATATTACCTGGTGCGACATACCCATATGTGCCTGCAATGGCTGTCCAAGTCGTTGAGTCTGGATTCAAAAACTTAGCAGTGCCAAAGTCTGAAACAAAGGCCTTATATTCAGAATCCAACAAAATGTTCTTGCTTGATATGTCTTGGTGCACAATTGGTGGCACGCAATCATGGTGCATGTATGCCAAGGCATGAGCTACACCGTTAACAATATTCACCCTTTTTCTCCACCCCATTTCTTTAGCTTCTTCATCTTTGCTCAAAATTGCAATCAAGCTACCTCTTTCAACAAACTCATACACCAAAAATGAGTGTCGATGGTGTGAACAGAAACCATAAAGCTTCACAATATTCCGGTGTCTTATCTCTGTTAGTGCCCTTATTTCATTCAAGAATGTCTTCTCAAAATTCTTCTCGCCATCCCACAATTGATGTAGTTTCTTCACAGCAACTATGTTGTTACTAGACAAATTTGCTATATAGACGCTTCCTTGTCCTCCGCTCCCGATGCAATGTGTGGAATCAAAATTTTCTGTTGCCCTTATGATTTCCTCATACATTGACTTTCCATCAAAATTTAAAACTGAAAACGATATTTCTTCATGCAAGTTTTTTTCTGCTTTATTCAGATGTTTCTTTTTTCTTTCCACTATGAATTTAATTGTAAAAATAGCAGAAAGAAGTATAATTGTTGCTATAAGGAAGAATGTGATTCCAAATACCCGGTTGCGGTTATTTCTCGAGCCATGTGTGCAAGGTTGTAAACCTTCAACGCTGCCGCACAGTCCTTTGTTCCCTTTTAAAGCTTCTGGCAGAGCTTGTTGAAATGCTTTGTTGTTGGGAAGGGGACCTTCCAATTCATTGTAAGATACATCCACATACAACAAGCCGTGCATGCCTTCAATACTTGATGGTATGAAACCCGAAAGATTGTTGTGAGAAAGATTGAGTGTTTGCAAACTCTCCATATTGCTGATTGCTGGTGGTATGCTACCTTCAAGTGAGTTGTGACTTAAATCAAGTTCGTTCAACTGAACTAACTTTTCCAATTTAAATGGAATTCCTTGGGAAAAATGATTGTTGCTCAAATTCAGATGGTACATTTTGGGAAAATCACCTAAAGTGCTCACAATTGACCCATTGAATCTGTTCGACGACAAGTCGAGATATTCTAGATCAACAAGTAATCCAAATTCCGAAGGTATAGAGCTTGAAAGTTGATTTCCATTCAACATCAACTTTTGCAAAGAAGTCATTCTCCCGAATCCCTTCGGAATAGCCCCAACTAAGTGATTTGAAGAAAGGTCAAGTTCATGAATTTTATCTGCATTAACAATCTCGGGAGGTATGCTACCAGTAAGGTTGTTTCCCGCAATTATTAAGGTTTTTAATTGTGAGCATTGTCCCCATTTTTGTGAGATTTCACCATATAGCATATTGTGGCTTATATCTATGAAATCAAGATTTGGATAGACACCAATGTCTTCTGATATGTTGCCTGTCAATTGGTTCCCATTAAGATGAACTCTAAATAAGCTCTTGCAAGTTTTCAAGCTTTTGGGGATTGGACCAGTCAAATGGTTATTGCTCACTGAAAGGTTTTGGAGTTGTCCATTATAGCAAATATTTTGGGGTATATAACCTATTAAGTGGTTATTACCCAATTGCAGTGTAGCCAACTTCTTCAAATTCTCTATCTCTTCGGGGATGGAGCCAGAAAGATTATTAGCCCGGAAATAGAGAAAAGTAAGGTTTGTGAGATCACCTAGAGATGTTGGGATTGAACCGCTGAGTTGATTCTCAGACAAATCTAGGTCCACAAGAGATTTCAATTTCCCTATCTCTTTGGGAATTGTGCTAGAAAGATTATTATGGTAGAGATAGAGAGTGGTAAGGTTTGTGAGATCACATAGGGATGTTGGGATTGAACCGCTGAGCTGATTATAAGACAATTCTAGGTCCACAAGAGATTTCAATTTCCCTATCTCTTTAGGAATAGTGTCAGAAAGATTATTACTATCGAGATAGAGAGTGGTAAGGTTTGTGAGCTGACCTAAGTATGATGGGATTGAACCACTGAGCTGATTCTCAGACAATTCTAGGTCCACAAGAGATTTCAATTTCCCTATCTCTTTAGGAATAGTGCCAGAAAGATTATTACTATAAAGATAGAGAGTGGTAAGGTTTGTGAGCTGACCTAGGGATGATGGGATTGAACCGTTGAGCTGATTCTCATACAAAATGAGCACCTCAAGAGATTTTAATTTCCCCATCTCTTTAGGAATAGTGCCAGAAAGATTATTACTATAAAGATAAAGAGTGGTAAGGTTTGTGAGCTGACCTAGGGATGATGAGATTGAACCGTTGAGCTGATTCTCATACAAAATGAGCACCTCAAGAGATTTTAATTTCCCCATCTCTTTAGGAATAGTGCCAGAAAGATTATTACTATAAAGATAAAGAGTGGTAAGGTTTGTGAGCTGACCTAGGGATGATGAGATTGAACCGTTGAGCTGATTCTCATACAAAATGAGCACCTCAAGAGATTTTAATTTCCCCATCTCTTTAGGAATGGTGCCAGAAAGATTATTACTCTGGAGATAGAGAGTGGTAAGGTTTGTGAGATCATCGAGGGATGTTGGGATTGAACCACTGAGCCAATTGTTAGAAAGATCAAGAGAGATGAGTTTGGAAAGGGAACTGATCTGAGCTGGAATGACATCAAAGAGATTATTGTAGCTGAGATTAAGGTATTGAAGATTGGGGAAAGACAAGAATGAAAACTCATGTAGCGTACCTTGTATACCGGAATTGGTAAGGTTTATCACACTGACACTTCCAACAGCATTGCATGAAATACCAGTCCAGAAGCATGGGGCTACTTTTGTATGAGCGGGTAGGTAAGCCCACGAGGTGAGATTTTGCAGGTGGGTATGGTTTTGAAAGGTGGCTTTCCATTTGAGAAGCGCTTCTGCTTCAGTAGTAGAAGTAGCATAAGCAAAAGCAACACAACTTGGCGGTGAAATAAGTTGTACGAATAAGACAAGGCAATAAGCCAGAGGGCATAGTTTATGAAAATCTAAAGATGTCATGGCCACTAGTGTTTAATTGCGTGTGCATATTAGAATCTACTCCTAGGACTTATTTATAATGGCATTCATGAGCTATTGTAATTAATTCAATTCAATCCGCACTGAAAAAAAGGGTGGGAGAGAAGAAAGATACATGACTTGCAAATTGTTTTGTACGTACAAGATAAGTCAAAGTCTTTGTCCCAAATGCGGTAATTGTTTTATGGGGCCCACCCCACTCCTAAGTTCTAACGGTTGTTTCCTATAATATACAATGTACTTAGTCCCAAATGTGTGTAATTGTCAATCTTTCCTCTCAAATATCACCATCCCAGCCCTGCCCTCTTGTTCACGTCTCATTTATTTCTATTTTTTTTCTTCTCATTAAAGTTATTCCGTTTGGTGTCATAAGTTCAGACTTATCAAATAAAAGAAAATTTGGGAAATGCTAGTGGACTTTATGTTTTATCTCTTTGGGGCAACCATCTAAAGATTATTAAGAATAAGTTGTAACACGTATTGTGTAGTGATATTTATTTCTTTATTTATAAATAAAAGGGTCAACAATACCAATTAATGAAACTTTCATATTGACAATCATATCCCATCTTTTTTTGTATTTTGCTAAAAGCACTTTTAGTACTATAGTTTACCATTACATTTACCTGCTTTTTTCATAGTTGTTTATTCTACACTAAAGCAGAAGGAGTTTTGAAAAAAAAAAACAGGTTTTAACTCAAAAATAACTTTTCTCCAATAATTTGAGTTTAATTTCGTGTACATATTATAATCCACTTCTAGGGCTTATTTATAATGGCATTCATGACCTATTGTAGTCAATTCAATTAGACCCACAAAGAAAAAATACAAAGTGATCAAAGGAAAGATGAGCATAAAGTGCAAAACTCATAGTGGTAGACTGGCAGTGGTGCACTTTCAGCAGACCATATTTATCGTCTACTTTAGAAAGAAAGAAGCGATGTGCTTCCCAGTTTCCCATCGAACCATTCAAAACCTCATCATGCTATAATTAACAAATTCGCAGAATTGTGTTTAGTAGTATTGCATTAATTATCGACTTTGACTTGTCATTTTTGAAGACCCAAGTGGAAGACACTGTTGGGATAATCTTAGAGATAAGGTGCATGCTGAGGAATTGGAGTTTCAATATGATTATATCACACGACAGGCTTTGGCCATCAAGAAATTTATCCCTATAAATACAAGAGGATTTGAAATATAGAAAGAATATTCGACGCAACACACAAATCAACGTTTTACGCGAACCTAAATAAAATGAGTGGGAAAGAAGAAAAATATAGGGCTTGCAAATCAACGTTTTACACGAACCTAAATAAAATGAGTGGGAGAGAAGAAAAATATAGGGCTTGCAGAATGTTATTGCGTTAGAGTCTTCCATAAATGCAGTTTGGCATAGATGCAATTTGGCTAAAGTCAAAGTTTTTCATGACTTTGGAGTGCTCCATAAATGTAATTTGGCTAAAGTCAAAGTTTTTCATGACTTTGGAGTGCTCCATAAATGTAATTTGCCAAGTTGTCTTCAATATGTATTGACTTAGGATAAAGGAGCATGCTGCATGCATGCTTGTGATTAAATTACTCCATGTATCTGTACTAATAAACTTATGTATTGATTTAGGAATTTAGAGGTGGGCAAAATACATGCAGGTATGAGTAATTCACTCATTTAAATTTAACGATTACGGTTATAGGTAACCGTTTAAGTAAATATAAGGCTATGAATGTAATCGTTTACTAGTGAAATACAAATAGGTGATCATCGATATTACTCGTGGACACAAGCATGATCCATTTAACTATTTGTATTATTTGTAAAATTTTAAAAATAAAAATTGAAAACCCCAAGAGTTCGACGAGTCGACAAACTCTCCGGGTGTCATTGGTTTTCTTGTGGCAAAAGCTACTTCTAATTATTTTATTTGTTTTTATAGAGAAACACATTTTTGGTTTTATTTGTGTTAATTTTGAAAGTTGGATTGAGGTTACGAGGTATTTCTTCTCTTTTGTACTGTTTTTGGACCCGAAAGAAGAATTTTTATTCTTGTAATAATAACCCTAGTATAAATATATCATTGTATTAAAATAAAATAAAAGAATAGCGTTATTAAGCAAAGTCATCAATGTGCAGATTTTATCGTGAAGGTGCTGAAATAAAGTCACCTAAATTAGGAGAAGTTCTTCTATCTGAAATTGGACTAGAGTTAAAAAGAAAAAGGATATGACCAGTTGGGTAGGTGTGGATCTGGGAATCAAGGGCGCGGGGTAGGTGTGAATTTATGTGTCTTTGAGGATATAATTTCTCCTAAATTAGAGCCGTTGAGGATCACATTTGTGGAGCAAAAAATAATTGAGAAAAATGTGGAGGCGACAAGTGGATTCTAAGATAAAAAGGACAAAATTATCCTTCAGGAATACTAGAACTCCTACGCGCGAGCAATGAACAATCATGACTCAATCAAGGTCAAAAGTGCTCAAAATAGGTAATTATTCAAAACCTATTTCATCCATCCTCATTAAATCTTCTCCACAAGGTAACCCCCAAATCATTCATTTCAAATTATATTCATTAGATAATTAATTGATTTATTACTCAATTAATTTATTAATTAACTAACAAATTATGAATCACACCCAAAAAACCATCAAAGTGGCCGGTCCCCATCCTCCCAAAGGGGCCAGACATACCCCTATAAATACCACCTCATTTTCTCCAAAACTCAACTCCAACTCTCTTACAAAATTATCTAAATTCTCCATACACTTTTCCCTCAAAATTCTAACTTTGACATCGGAGGTTCTTCGGCCAACTAATCATAACTATGTTGTATCTCACCATCATAACTATGTTGTATCTCAAATTTCTCCAAACACTTTTCCCTCAAATTTCACCATCATAACTATGTTGTATCTCACCATACACCTAATCATTTGCATGTCTCTACACCTAATCATTTGCATATCTAATTTCACTTAACTCTAGTTAACTTTCACATTAAATGTTACTTTTTAAATTTTGAAAAAAAAAATTAACCAAGATTAAGTGAAAATACACGTATTAGATAATTAGGTGTTTAGTAAGCATATACCAAAGTTTAACGTGGTGAGCAAAAATATTCCCATTCAACAATGTGGGGTGGTAATAAAATAACTCTAAATCCAATTGAAAAGGAAACTATTGCAGAGGTGTGTATTTTATCTAAATAGTTTGTACATGTTTTGGCCAAAAACAAACCCAATGAATATCTTAAAAATTCTGTCAAATTATATTTTTCAAGTCAAATCGGACCCTTCAAAACCTTCAGAAATCTATATATACTTCTCTTTTCTCTTCTTCTTTGTAGATAAATAATTTCATACAAATTATCCTTTAAAGATACAAATTTAACACTACAATTTTTTTTCACAAAAGCGGGAATTGCATTCATACAAACCTTTCATCAATCCACCAAATTCACGTAAATAAACACTGTCTAGATTTAGTGGCCCACTATTAATCACATGTATATTGTTCCTTAACTTGTATCTTACAATGTACACAACTCAGACATGTGTGAGAATTTTATCACAAAAGATCTCGGTCTAATTAAAAGTGAAATCGCACAACAAATCATATTTAGTTTTTCAATCCTCCAATGCGGGATTCTCACATTCTTCAACAGACACCGATCATAGACACCGATCTGAATTAGCATCTTTGATCATTGAGAGAGACAAAGAGAATTACCAGAACAAAATAACAAAAACAACCATTTTTTAGTTACCAGTTCATTACCATCATGTTTAACACTAACAAACGGATCGGTCAAATGAGATTGGGCGATCATCTTAGCTAGTCATTGTCACTATGCATGAAAACCAAGTCTTTGTTTTATTAACTTCTGTTTGTTCCTCACAAGGGTAAGCACAATTTTAACTGAAAAACATTAAGCATTCTGCATAAAGTGAACAAAGCCCACGCATACAAGTGCATAACATAAATTACAATACATGGAACATCTATGAAGAATCTTTCTTCTAAAAGGAAGACTCGGAAAATTATTTATTGGAAAATAGCACATTCTCTGCTTCTCAGGTAGTCAAAGGATCAAGAACAAGCAATTCATCGCAGGTTATCATACGTAATGTCTTCGACAAATGCAGCTTTTGAGTTGAGAGGGGTTGAGAAACTTTTTTCATTGTAGGGTGAGAATGCGGACTAGGATTCAAGCATGAAAATGCAATCTTCACGAAAGGGAGTTCCCTTGCTTCTTGATGCGTTGGAGGCAAAATGCGTTGGTCCAAAATATCCACAATTGACATTTGATGGGGTGGTAATGTAGATGTCGATGACAATGTGGACGAAGAAGGCATTGATGATAAAGATGAGAAAAAATATCTAGGATGCCTTCCCATGATTGTTTCCATAGCAACCACTCCAAAGCTATAAACATTGCATTTTTCGTTCACTTCCATGGTGTAAGCAAGTTCTGCTCAGAAAAAGATCATAGCAATATTGGGACTTTTAGTTTGTATATATAACATCTGAACTGAAGATAAAGAGTGAAACTTTTGAACAAAACTGGACAACTAATTTAAAATCAACTTTCACAAAATGAAATGGAAAATTTCAACTAATAGGCAAAGACTTAAAAGGGTTAGTTTCGTAATTTTGTAAATCTATTTAAGAGATACTAAGTGGTTTTCGATCTGTCTCTCTTATTCCGCCAACTCACTGCCCTATTCTCACTCTGCCCTCTCACGATCTCACTCTGCCACTCAGTGGCGTAATCAAAATTTATTATGAGGAGGGACCTCACACAAGTATAGAAGAAAACTAAACCAATAGTGATTATAAACTTACTAATGCAAAACATCGTAACATATATCCAAATAATTAAATAGTCATAATCAACATATGCATAGATAATTTTATCTATTTATAGTAATTATAATTATTCTCGATCATATTTTGAAACCATTGTCTGATGTCATCTATACTAGTTGAAGTATTATTAAACTCAATAGAGAACATTACTAAAAATTTTGCAAACCCCAAAACTCAAGGAAGAGGTAAGATAGAATAGAAACAAATATTTTATAGAGAATAATAGAGTTTCACAAACCTTATTGTTCTTTATTCAATAAATTTGGGATTTGGAATGGCTAACTATATGAAATTCAAGAAGAATAGGGGGAATAGCTCTACCAGTGCATGAGTGAAAGACGATTTTTTTTTTAATTAAAAGTGAATAATGGGTTTTAATTTAATGTCATTGGTTTGTGATAATGACCATTTGATATATTATACTTAATTTTGGGATGAGATTGGATGAAAAGATAGATAAATGATTGGATTTTTGTGTTTAAGTGTTGAGAATGGTTGCAAAGCAATAGATGAGTGTAATAATAATCTTGTTTTTTAAAGTTAGGGTAGGCATAGGACTACTCTAGTCCTCATGTGCCTCCGCCAGTGCTGCCACTCCGCCATTCGGCCCTACGTCCTCTCACAATCTCTCCCACCATTCGGCCCTTCGTCCTCTCACAATCTCTCACTCTCTCTCTCTAATTTCAGAACAACATAAAGCAGCTCGAGCTCTCTCTGCATTGAATCAATGGCAGTCATCTAGAGGTGATTTTACTTTGTCTTTTTTGTTAAGTTAGTGGATTATTAGCTTAATTTGGGTAGTGATGGTTTCGTTTTGGCTTAATTTCGATATTTAACTATAATTGAATATTGGATTTTAGAGATTTCTTCTTAGTGATCATCTTCATATTCGATTGGTGATTTTTCTTCAAAATTTGAGAATTTTACTTATCATATATATGTTGCTGGCCCGTAGCTCTGAAGCTACAAATTTGAGAATTGTATGATGTTATATGATTGGTCCATTCTGTCAATTGATGTTCGATATGTGAGTGTTTCTCCTTGCTGATGATAGCCTCTAATTGAAAACAATGCAAGACACGTTTTTTCTTCAGAAACTTTTGTTTGAATTTCTTAGATCAGAGTTATCTTACATCACAATAATCTTTACTAGTCTTATAGTTTGTGTTTTTGTACTTTTCATATGCAGGATTTCGATAAAAGTTACAAAAATGCTCAATTTTAAGCGCGAAATCTGAATTACGTAAATATCTTGATGAAAAAAGACTTGAGAGAAAACAAGAGTTAGATATTCTTTCTTGGTGGAAAATAGAACAATTTCATTATCATGTCCTTTCTCGTTTGGCTTGTGATGTATTAACAATAGTTGGTTTTACTGTCACCCTAGAATTAGTATTTAGTATTCGTGGTAGAGTGATCGATCAATATCGTAGTTGTTTATTGCCTGAAACTGTTCAAGCGTTGTTATGTCCTAGAGATTGGCTTTTTGGCAAAATAGGTAAATCTTACATGGTATTTGTATTCTTACTGCAGTTCCCATGTTTACTGCATGTTTTTTAAATTAGTTAGTTTTTAGTAGTTCATTAACATCTCGATTGGTATTACTTATTAAATTAGATGGTTACTGCAGTTTGCATGTTATAATTTTTTTTTTCTAATTTTTTTTTATGTTTTAGCTTTAAGGAAAGAGAGTGCTAACTTGGAAGAACTTACCACATGAACCCAAGTATCTCTTATATGTGAATCATTGAATGTTCTCTTCAAAATCAAAGCCTGTAAAGTGGTATGTTTAATCTGTCCTAACGTAGAAAAGAAGTAATAGTTGGCAAAAAAAAAAAAAATATCATAAACAACACTCAATTAATAAGGTTAAAAGGAAGAAAACATATTACCTGGTGCGACATACCCATATGTGCCTGCAACGGCATTCCAAGTAGTTGAGTCTAGATTCAAAAGCTTAGCAGTGCTAAAGTATGAAACAAAGGCCTCATATTCAGAATCCAACAAAATGTTCTTGCTTGATATGTCCCAGTGCACAATTGGTGGCACACAATCGTGGTGCATGTATACCAAGGTATGAGCTACACTGTTAACAATAGTCACCCTTTTTCTCCACCCCATTTCTTTAGCTTCCTCATCTTTGCTCAAAATTGCAGCCAAGCTACCTCTTTCAACAAACTTGTACACTAAGAACGAGTGTCAATGGTGTGAACAGAAACCATAAAGCTTCACAATGTTCCATGGTCTTATCTCTGTTAGTGCCCTTATTTCATTCAAGAATGACTTCTCCAAATTCTTCTCGCCATCCCACAATTGATGTAGTTTCTTCATAACCACTATGTTATCACTTGACAAGTTTGCTTTGTAGACGTTTCCTTGTCTTCCGTTCGCGATGCAATATGTGGAATCAAAATTTTATGTCGCCCTTATGATTTCCTCATACATTGACTTTCCATCAAAATTTAAAACTGAAAACGATAGGATGTTTCTTCTTTCTTTCCAGTAGGAATTTAATTGTAAAGAAAACAGAAAGAAGTATAATTGTTGCTATAAGGGAGAATGTGATTCCAAATACCCGTTTGCGATCCTTTCTCGAGCCAGGTGTGCAAGGTTGCAAACCTTCAACGTTGCCGCACAATCCTTTGTTCCCTTGTAAAGCTTCGGGTAGAGCTTGTCGAAATGCTCTGATGTTGGGAAGGGGACCTTCCAATTCATTGTAAGATACATCCACGTATGACAAGCTGTGCATGCCCTCAAGACTTGATGGTATGAAACCCAGAAGATTGTTATTAGAAAGATTGAGTGTCTGCAAACTCTCCATATTGCTGTTTTCTGGTGGTATGCTACCTTCTAGTGAGTTGTGACTTAAATCAAGTTCGTTCAACTGAACTAACTTTTCCAACTTAAATGGAATTCCTTGGGAAAAATGAATGTTGCTCAAATTCAGATGGTACAATTTGAGAAAGTCGCCTAAACTGCTCGCAATTGACATATTGAATTTGTTTGATGACAAGTCGAGATGGTACAATCTGAAGGTACAGAGCCTGAAAGTTGATTTCCAACAACATCAACTTCTGTAAAGAAGTCATTCTCCCGAATCCCTTCGGAATCACCCCAACTAAGTGATTTGAAGAAAGGTCGAGTTCATGAATTTTATCTGAATTGACAATCTCAGGATGTATGCTACCAGTAAGGTTGTTTCTCGCAATTAGTAAGGTTTTTAATTGTGAGCATTGTGCCCATTTTTGTATGATTTCTCCGTAAAGCTTATCGTGGCTCATATCTATGAAATCAAGATTTGGATAGACACCAATCTTTTGATATATTGCCTGTCAATTGGTTCCCTTCAAGACGAACCCTAAATAAGCTCTTGCATGTTTTCAAGCTTTTGTGGATTGGACCAGTCAAATGGTTATCGCTCACTGAAAGGTTTTTGAGTTGCCCACTATAGCAAATATGTTGGGGCAAATAACCTATTTAGTGGTTAACTCCACATACAATTCAATCAACTTCTTTAGATTCTCTATTTAGTGTTCCAAGTTGAATAGGTTACCTATTGAAGTAGGGATTGAACCTTTGAACTTATTATGAGCCAAATCTAGACTCACAAGAGATTTCAAGTTCCCTCTATCTTTTGGAAATGTGCTAAAAAGATTATTACCCTAGAGATAGAGAATGGTAAGGTTTGTGAGATCACCTAGGGATGTTGGGATTGAACTATTGAGTTGATTCTTTGACAAAATGAGCTCCACAAGAGATTTCAATTTCCCTATCTCATTCGGAATTGTGCTAGAAAGATTCTTATTGCAGAGATATAGACTGGTAAGGTTTGTGAGCTCACCTAGGGATGTTGGGATTGAACCACTGAGCTGCTTATTTGACAAATCGAGCTTCATAAGAGAATTCAATTTCCCTATCTCTATAGGAATTGGACCAGAAAGATTATTAGTGTTGAGATAAGGTTTGTGAGATCACCAACGGATGTTGGGATTGAACCACTGAGTTGATTGTTTGAAAATTCAAGGTGGATGAGTTTGGAGAGGGAACTGATTCAAGCTGGAATGACATTGAAGAGATTATTGTAGCTGAGGTTGAGGTGTTGAAGATTGGGGAAGGAGAAGAATGAAAATTCATGTAGCGTACCTTGTATACCGAAATTAATAAGGTTTATCACAGTGACGCTTCCAACAGCATTGCATGAAATACCAGAAGCATGGGGCTGCTTTTGTATTCATGGGTAGGTAAGTCCACGATGTGAGATTTTGCGGTTGGGTATGGTTTTGAAAGGTGACTTTCCATTTGAGAAGTGCTTCTGCCTCAGTAGTAGAAGTAGCAGAAGCTGAAGCAAAAGCAGCGTAACTTGGCAATGAAAGAAGCTGTACGTACAAGATAAGGCAATAAGCCAGATGGCATAGTTTATGAAAATCTAAGGATGTCATGGCCACTAGTATTTAATTTCGTGTACATATTAGAATCTACTTCTAGGGTTTATTTATAATGGCATTCATGAGCTATTTTAATTAATTCGAATTGCACAAAAAAAAAAAGGTGGGAGAGAAGAACAAAGATAAGGGACTTGCATAATGTTTCGTTTTCCACAAGAAAATGACATCTTCATGGCTCAGAGTCCCAGACCATGAAAAAAAATCTTTCCAATTAATGATTTTGTTCACGACTTAGGAGTCTTCTATAAATTTTACTTGCTCCAAGTCAACTTCTTCCTATTATATCCAATGTTCTTTGTCCCAAATGCGTCTAATTGTCAATCTTTCTTCTTCTCAAATATCACTATCTCAACCCTGCCCTCTTGTTTGTTTCACATTTAGGGCAATCATCTAAAGATTATTAAGAATAGGTTGTAACAAGTACGGTCACACTTTAGTGATATTCATCTTTTTATTTGTAAATAAAAGGGATTATGTACGACTTTGATGAGCATTAATAATTTTGAAAACTTAATATGGTTAGGTCATTATGTGTTTAGACCAACTCCACCTCCCCGATTGTGTTGTATAAAAAATTTAGATTTTAATCTAGAAATAACTTTTCTTTGTCAATAATTTTGGCTTAAAATTTCAGGCCGAGACAATTAAAGAATGACTTTAGTGTAACTTTTCTTGGTACCTTTTGAAAATGAAATATATGTAGATTATTTTAATTTATTTATATGAAGATTTAACCTAAAAATATTTAAATTCCAAAAAAATAACTAAATCTATCCCATGAAACATGAAGGTCACAGAACAACAATTACCTTTTTTTTTTTTTATAAAGATAAAGATTTGAAATTTGAAACTTGAAATAGTTCTACATAAGATGGTTCAATCTTACAACAATTAGTAATACAAACGATAATTAAAATACTACATAAAAATTACAACAACTATTGTTGGGAAAATTACAAGGAAATTATGATGTTCTTCTTAGAAGCACGTAGACAATTAGGCTAAGGTGCTGTAATCTCGCTCTCTTTAAGGAGATTCAAGCACATTGTGGTTTGACAAAAGCCCACGAATCGGTACAATAGTATATCTCTTGATTTGTCCCTTGCAGTGTACAACAACCCAACTGAATCGTTGTGTAACTTAAACCTATCTGCACAAAAGGAAGAGTCTAAAGCTCCACCACACGAAACACCCTTCTTTGGCCAATATGTAAAAAATGGAAAAGATAGAGGAATGAAGATAATTATTGTAGAAGAAATTGCTAGTGGGATAATCAATAATAGGATGATGGAGAAATAGCTACTAATTGTAGGTTTATTATCACCCTTAGACGCTTCATTCTCCTCCGCTCCCAATGCAATATATGGAATCAAAATTTTCTGTTGCCTTTATGATTTCCTCATACATTGCCTTCCATCAAAATTTAAAATTGAAAGCAATATGTTTCTTCTTTCTTTCCACTACGAATTTAATTATAAAGAAAGCAAAAAGAAGTAAAATTGCTGCTAGAAGGGAGAATGTGATTCCAAGTACTTGTTTGCGGTCCTTTCTCGAGCCATGTGTGCAAGGTTGCAAACCTTCGACGTTGCCGCACCATCCTTTGTTCCCTTGTAAAGCTTCTAGCAAAGCTTGTCAAAATGCTTTGTTGTTGGGATGGGACCTTCCAATTCATTGTAAGAAATATCCCCATACGACAAGTTGTGCATGCCTTCAAAACTTGATGGTATGGAACCCGAAAGATTGTTGTGAGAAAGATTGAGTGTATGCAAACTCTCCGTATTGCTGATTTCTAGTGGTATGCTACCTTCAAGTGAGTTGTGACTTAAATCTAGATCGTTCAACTGAACTA
The DNA here is from genome assembly GCF_916048215.2 of Malus sylvestris. Taxonomy (NCBI): domain Eukaryota; kingdom Viridiplantae; phylum Streptophyta; class Magnoliopsida; order Rosales; family Rosaceae; genus Malus; species Malus sylvestris. The sequence goes on from NC_062267.1 coordinate 20,822,851, forward strand.
ACTTTTCCAACTTAAATGGAATTCCTTGAGAAAAATGATAGTTGCTCAAATTTAGTTGGTACAATTTGAGAAAGTCGCCAAGAGTGCTCGCAATTGGCCCATTGAATTTGTTCCATGACAAGTCAAGATATTCAAGAGCGATAAGTGATACAAATTCCGAAGGTCTACAACCTGAAAGTGGATTTCCATTCAACATCAACTTCTGCAAAGAATTCATTCTCCTGAATCCCTTCAGAATCGCCCCAACTAAGTGATTTGAAGAAAGGTCTAGTTTATGAATTTTATTTGCATTGACAATCTTAGGAGTTATGCTACCAGTAAGGTTGTTTTCTGCAATTAGTAAGGCTTTTAATTGTGAGCAGCACAACCACTGAAGCCACTGTAGAAAACATGGAGATCCCCATTTTTGTGAGATTTCACCATAAAGCTTATTGTGTCTCATATCTATGAAATCAAGATTTGGATAGACACCAAAGTCTTTTGATATATTGTTTGTCAATTGGTTCCCATCAAGACGAACTCTAACTAAGCTCTTGCATGTTTTCAAGCCTTTAGGGATTGGACCAGTCAAATGGTTATAGCTCACTGAAAGATTTTTGAGTTGTCCACTATAGCAAATGAGTTGGGGCCAATAACCTATTAAGTGGTTAAACTCCAAATACAATTTAGTCAACTTCTTCAAATTCTCTATCTCTTGGGGGATGGGGCCAGAATGATGGTTATTGAACCCTTGAGCTTCACAGAAAAATTTACTCACAAGAGATTTCAAGTTACCTATCTCTTAGGACTTGTACTGTTGTAATTAGAAAGTGAAATGCTTTCAAGTTGGCCACTCACTTTGCTTTTGTCCTCAGCGCAGCCCATGAAATTAATAAATAAGCTATGTAAATAGTATTTTCCAAAACCATAATTTCATATATTTGAAGTCTGACAAATTAATTCTAGAAGCAAAGTTGACAAAGGGAAAAGGTAAATCCAACGAAGCAAAATTGGTCAAAGGAAAGATGAGCATGAAGTGCAAAACTCATAGTGGTAGACTGGTAGTGGTGCACTTTCACTTAAACATGATATTTTGCTGCTCCTTTCAATCACAACTCATAGTGGTAGACTGGTAGTGGTACACTTTCACTTAAACATGTTGATGCAGGAAGACCAAGGGTCTCGAAAAAAACGAGGGATGGATAACCTGGGAATCACTCAACCAGGGGCAACGGAGCTCACTCACGTCGCTAATCGTGGATTTGCTCACACGACCAAGTCAAATGCTTGATTTTAGAAGGAGAAATCACTCACTTCAATTGCACAAAGCAAAATATATTTTAATTCATTCAAGTCCCCCATTCAAGACTTTCTAGTACAATATTTATAAGGATTTACAAATTAATTGCCCTCAGATTTTTATAACACCCTTACAACTTCCAAAATAACTTAACAAATTCCCAAATAATTAAAATACAAAACCTTTGTTATTCCAAGGCATATTAATGGCTTCAAATTGTTTTCTTCAAGGCATGCCACCTGCATCATTCTCCTCTTCTCAGAAAAAACTCATCCTCGGGTTTGCATCTTTTTACTTTTATTTTGGTTCTGCTTTCAATCAAAACTCATAGTGGCAGACTGGTAGTGGTGCACTTTCAGCAGATTATATTTATGGTCTACTTTAGAAAGAAAGAAACTAATATGCATGATGTGCTTCCCAGTTTCTCATCGAACCATTCAAAACCTAATCATACTATAATTAACAAACTCGCAGAATTGGTAGTATTACAATAACTATCGACTTTTACTTGTTATTTTTTAAGACCCAAGTGGAAGACTTTGTTGGGATAATCCTAGAGATTATCTTGGTGCATGCTGACAAATTAGAGTTTCAATTGGATTCTGTCACTCGACAAACTTGGTCATCAAGTAATTTATGCACAAGAGAATTTGCAACGTAGAAAAGTAATTTGTGTACAAGAGAATTTGCAACGTAGAGAAGACCAACTCAACACGCAAATCAACAGTCTAATGAAAAGGGTTGGGAGAGAAGAACAAATTAAAATATAGAACTTGCAGAATATTATTTCTTCCACAAGAAAATGATCTCTTCATGGTGCAGACCATTATTTTCTTTCATGACTTTCGATTGTTCCATAAATTAACATATTCCAAGTCAAAGTCAAAGTCTTTCATGACTTTTTCTTAGACCTGACAATTTCTTACACGACCCGTTAACACAATACGAAAATAAAGGGTTTCAAGTCAACACGATAATTAATCAGGTCATTATCGGGTCACACGATAATAACCTATTAATAAGGGGTCCTTAACAGGTTTACACAAGAGTGAAACGCGGGTAACCTGTTTCGACACGATAAGAAAAAAGTTATTTTGATGATTTTAATTTTTTAAACTACTAAAAAAAAAACTTACTATAAAATACAATAGATATAATGAATATGTATATATTGTTTATTAATTATTATTCTATATAAATTTTAAAATTTAAGTTTTTTTTTATAGTATATTATAGGCAAAGATTGAGATTAAAAATCATAAAACACATTAAAAATAAAAATATCAAGTAATTTAAAAATACCAAACACATTAAAAAAATTATAACAATTAATTTACATGTGCGAAACATATAGAAAAAAATATGCAAACGCTTGTAGTTGCATCAACGCTTTGCGAATGGGTATATGATCGTTTAAATTTTTAAAACCATACAAACTCTCATGAATAGTATTTTTAAGGGAGTTCAAAATAAACAAAATTCATAATCATTGATGTATAAGTCTGAAAGATGTGAAAGCATAATAAACGTTTGTAATTGCATCCTCAATGCTTATACGATAGTTACATGGTTGTTTAGATTTTTAAAACCCTCCAAATCTCATGAACATTATTTTTTATTTGAGTGCAAAATTAATAATAATTATTGTAGAAATGTGAAAAATGTAATCACTCGTAATAAAAAGCTTTCCAAATTTCATGAAGGGGTCAACTCCGAAATTTAGTATGTATATACTAATTTAGTATTATGTTTTACATTTTTTTAGGTCAAATTATGTTTTTCATTTTCATCTTTGTTGATTTAAAATATATTTTTCTTAACGGGTAACGGGTTGGGTCATATTACCTGATAATATTAACGGGTTGATTTCGGGTCAGGTCATATTACCCATTTACTTTAACGGGTATTACACGACACGACCCGTTAAGCTATTGGGTATGACACAAAAACGACACGAACACGAGAAACACAACACGAATGCCAGGTTTACTTTTTCTAAAGTCCAAGTCAAGGTCTTTCTTGGTGTCTTCCATAAATACAACTTGGTAAGTTGTCGTCAAATTTTTTCTTCAAAGACTAAGAAACTTATGTATTGACTTAGGCCTAGAAGCATGCTTGTAATTAACTTACCCCATGTATCTGTACTAATAATAAATTTATGTATTGACATAGGACTAGCGATGGGTAAAATACCTGCTGAGTATGGTAACTGTGGCTATTTGCTTATTTAAACTTAACGGTTACAGTTATGGGTAACCGTTTAAATAAATATACAGTTATAGATATAGCCGTTTACCCATGAAATATAAAGGGTAAGCATGAAATTACTTGCAGATACAAACACGTACCTATTATTTGTATTATTTGTTAAAATTTAAAAACAAAAAATGAAAACCCTAAGAGTTTGACCGAGTTGACGACTCGTCGAACTCTCCGGGTGTCATCGGCTAGTGGGATGAGAGAATGCTAACAATTCAGATTCGTAATCTTCCCAGATGCATGCGGAAGAGGAATAACTGAGAAAAAAAAATTGTTTTTGTCATTGTGGATTTCTAATTGTTTGGGACTTGGAAATTTTGAAAGTGGGTGGAGTTAGTTCATCATAATCTGAAAGCATAAGTCTTAAAGTTCAAATCTATGGATTATTTCTTGTATATTTTTTTCTGCAGCCAAAGTTGGGATTAGGATTTGGATTGTTAAACTTAAAAGTGAAGTCAGAATGGTTTGCCTTGCCATTGGTTTTCATCCAAAATGGATTGGTCTTTGTTGTTGATCTGCAGTTACTAGTAAACAAGTTGTTCGGGTTGAGTTTCATAAAGGGTTTAGCTATTTCGTGATACTTAAGTAATAAGAGGTTTTTTTTATTAGTAACCCAATCAATTCTTAAAAAATATATTATATTACCTTTATTGGTAATAGCTAAAAATATCATTTGCGTACTATTATTTTAATTTCCAGAGTCATGTGAGGACTTAAAGGATTGAAATAGAAAAATGCATAATAAATGTGCTTATAACTACGTTCAATTATCAAAAAAAGAAAATTATGACAATTTTTTTTTTCTACTTTCAACTTGTTAAAAAAAATGGAAAAAAGGGTAAATGGTTTAACAAGTATATGTTACAGTTAAATAGGTAAGGTTAACCGTTTATAAATGGTTATAGGTATGTATATACCCGTTTAAGCAATTACATAACGGGTAAACGCTTATGTGGGTAAGTCATAAATGGTTATGGGTAAATAACTACGGTTACTCCCCACCCATCATAATCATTGCCCATCCGTACTTAGGATTAGGAGCAGGAATGTGAAATTGTACGTTGGTTTTCTTGTGGAAAACGCTACATCTAATTATTTTTATCTTTTTGTAGAAAAACTCGTTGTTTGTGTTATTTGTGTTCATTTTGAAAGTTGGATTGAGGTTACGAGGTCTTTCTTCTCTTTTGTACTGTTTTTGGACCTGAAAGAAGAATTTTCGTTCTTGTAGTCAAAACATTAGTATAAATATATCAAACCCCCAAATTGTGAAAGGGAAAGCCTTTTCTCAAAGCTTCAAGCCCTGACAATTTTATAACAACTGGCCGAACCAAATCAAGACAATCCAAGGGGCTTGAGTTATGTATGGATGCCACTCTGCTGGTTGCAGAGGTTTTCAAAGATCCTAATCTCAATTTAGTTAGGTTGAGTGGATTATAATCATCAACTCTCACATCATATATTAAGGATTGACAGATATGAAGAAGACAAGGCAATTTTGGTTTTCATTCTGAAATGTATAACCACGTTGATATTGCCTCATTAGCTAGGGTCTGCAAGCAAACAACAATAGTGAGAGAAGCGTGACCCACATTCGCAAGCACATCCGTCACAAAATTAGCTTTCTGACAAATATGACGAAGTAAGATGTCTTAAAATCTATAAGTAAGCTTTCGAATGTAGACACCATGGTGCTCAAATACTACGGGGTGGTAATGGTCTTATTAGAAGCATCAATAAGGACCTTTGAGTTCCCTCCACCTAAAAGGATATTAGAGTTATGACCTTGCCTAAAATAGTTTTTAAGTATATTTCTATTATTCGACAAAAAAAAAGTACATTTCTTTTACAAAAAGATATTTTATTCTAAATTATAATTAATTTATGGGGTTTTTTTTTATAATTTTAATCCTTTAAGAATATTGAAATTTAAAATAAACCTGGTGTTAAATTACATATTGATTATAGTCCCTTGATGTGTCATTAATTCAAAATAATTAATGTGCATTTTATTTAATGTCTTCCATTAAATATATAAATTTATTAATATACAAATTTTATTTTTATTTTTTGACCAAAAAACGTTTTTTTTTAATTTATTAATTTTATTTAACATTCTTCAAACTTGGAAGATTCAATTAACGTACCTAAATGTTAGTACCGAAATGTATTATATTGAACTAAAGTATTTAAATGTTAGTACTGAAATGTATGTACTGAAATATATGCATCGAAATGTATTATATTAAATTAATGTACCTAAATGTGCGTACCAAAATGTATGCACCGAGATGGATGTACCGAAATGTATTATATTGAATTAATGTACCTAAATGTTTGTATCGAAATGTATGTACCGAAATACGTGTACCTAAATGTATGCACTGAAATGTATTATAATGAATTTAATGTACCTAAATAAAGAAGATAAAGTACATCGAAATATATTGTATAACAAAAATTAGTTTATCTAAATGTTTACAACAAAATATACTACGACAAATGAAGTGAAAATTATAATTATAATGAAATAAAATTAATACATTAAAATTAGGAAGAAAAAATAATTAAAAAAATCAAAATGTAATTAATAAATGAGGTTATTAATGTATCAAGGGACTAAAATTATATTTTGATCTTACTCATGATTTTAGTCTAAAAGTCATCTTTGCCAAGGATTAGAATGAAGTTTTCTATTAATTTATTGTGAAAAAAATTCAAAATTTGGATGAAAAAAATAGTATACTGCAATAGCCAACTAAGCCTTGCACAAGTGCATAGTTCTAAGTTAAGTCACCTAAATTAGGAGAAGTTCTCCTACTTGAAATTGGACTTGTGCCAAAAGAGAAAGAATATAACCAGAGAGTGAGGTAGATGTAGATTTTTGTGTCTTGACTAAATTAGAGTCGTTGAGGATCACATTCACAAGCTTTAAGTTTTACTTTTAAAAGGCTCGCCTCAGGGCGCCCCTGGGCGTCCTCTTAGGCTGGGCGTCAATGTTCCCTCCTCTATTTTGAAGGAGTTGGCGGAAGGCTTCGCCAAAGACGCCGAGGTGGTGGAGGTGCGCCTCAAGGCATCCAGGCATCTTATTTAGCTTAAAAAAAAAAAATTCCCAAACCCAAATATCATCTCAAATCCGGTGTGATTTTTCTTTTTCTCCTTCGTTTTGTTTCTGTACGATAGTCTCTCGCATGCTACACCTTCCAATAATGCCATAGCTATCTTGCTGCAACCTTTCAACTCGCAACTCCTTCTTCCTCCTCATCCTGTATTTTTTATTATTTAAAATATATTGGAAGTAATCTCGAACTAATACCAGCTATGTAGAAGCCGTAGTCTGTAATTTGAGCTTCCAAGTCTGTTTCTTTTTGTACTTGCTGAAACTTTTTCTAGAGAGAGAGTGTGTGTGTGCGAGAGAAGTATCTGTTCCATGTTTGTTGACTCTTCAGCTTGAAAAGGGAACTAGGTTTTCTTAATTCGTCGAAATAGAGTGTCTTTTCTGTTTTCTGGGACATTCTGGAACTGGGTTTCCTTAATTTGTTGAAATAAAGGGCGTCGGTTCTATTTTCTTGGAATGGTTTATTTTATGCTAGATCTTCACTTTCTATTTCCTTTTTCTATTTTTTCTTTTTGAATTTATTGTATTCTCTGTCTATGTCTTTCTGTCTCTAATTTTTTAATGGTTTAATAAGTTGAATTATATGATTAAATTAGTTTATTTTAATGGTTAAGCTTGTATGTAATGTGTAACGGTGGCAAAATTGGCTAAAAGGTTTGGACTTGACTGAGATCTGATTGAAACTAATTGGTTTTGAAAATCTTGGTTTTCCTGAGATCTTGAAGGATGCGTGTGGATGCAAATTTCCGTCTTCTTCTCCTTTGACGAAAATGCACCTGCAAAATAATAACACCTAAGATTAAGGCCAAGAGTCTCACGCACCCACGATGAAAGGGGGTGCTTTGGCCGAAGAATCTCCGATGCCAAAGTTAGAATTTGAGAGAGAAAGTGTTTAAGGAATTTTAGGGAGAGAATGAACTTAGCTTTTTGGAGAAAAATGGGACTATTTATAGGGGTGTAGTCGGCCCTATTTGGAGAAGTAGGGATTGGCCACTTATGGTGGTATTTTGAATATGATTGCAAGATATTATGTCAAATAATATCTCACAATTAATTTGGTAATTAATCTCAGTTTGAAAAGAATAATTGTGAGTTACCTTGTGGGTGAGGATTTGATGAGGAATGATAAGAGGGTTTTCAATAAGTACCATTTTTTATCACCTTTGACATTGATTCAGCCGTTATTGTATGTTGCATGCTAATGGGAATCCCAATGTGCTTTGAGGGTAATTTTATCCTTTTAACCTAAAAGTCCACGTGTCGCCTCCATAATTTTCTTGATTATTTTTTTGCTCCACAAATGCCCCCACACCTGCTAGGCTGCTCACAAGAAAGGGCAGCAGGTGTAGAGATCTTCCCTTGTTTTAGGAAACGTAAGATTGTTTCCTATTTTGATGTAGATTCCCACATTAGTTGGAAATTAGATCCTTCTAGGAAAGGGAAATTAATCACTTCTAAAGTCTATTGAAGTCTACCTTAAGTAGATGATTAAATCAACTTGAGAGAGCAATTTATTCTACCCTACAAGAGAGAGAAAGCTAGAGGATATTTGTTCCCCCTTCCCTAGCAATCTTCTACACTTGCCCGTGCAAATAATCGTCTTTCGTTGCTTTCTTTATCTTATCTACACCGCACCGAGGTAAAAAAATTTAATTTTTCTTGTCTTCTTCTTGGATAGTGTTGTCGTGGGGCAGCCGTCGGGGTGGTGCGGCACGTTGGCTGGCAGGGGCTAGGAGTCGGCTCGACATGGGCCAAGGAGTGTTGTGGCAGGGACCTGCTTGGGCTGCTCAACTTGGCGAAAGCCAAAGGCAGCTGTGCAACTGGGGCCTCAGATTGAGGCGTTGGGGTGCAGTGATAAGCGAGCCGCATGGCTCATGTCCTTTAGGCTCTTGGACCTGACACGGGCCAAGCCGATGATTGAGAGAAATGAGGAGGTTGCGAGCCTCATTGGCTGCTGGAATGTGCAGGCCTTTTACCTCCTGATCCGAGAGAAAAAATGAGGGGAAAGGCAACATAAGTTGATCTCCCTGCTGAGTATCGTGAAATGGCATTGGTTGCTTAGTCCTTTCGCTGGGAGAAATGTTGGCTACTTCCGAGAGATGAGATAAAGAGGATCAAGATGGATACATTGGCTCATCTAATCGCTGTCGTGAAGCCTATTATGAATGAAGATGGAAAGAAGAGATCTTCCCCGCCTGCTCAAAAGGTGTCGGTTGAGAAAAAATTGAAGACTTCATCCGCTACTCGTGAGGGTATGCCTGCTGGCGAGAGGCATGTGATTGACTTGACTTCTTCCAATTGGAAGAAAAATGAGGCTGCTAGATCTAAGCATGTGACGTCTGTCATGCCAAATATGGCTAGTACGATTACTGATAGGATTACTCAGCGTAGAGGTTCTGTCATAACCAGTGTCGAAGTCTGTACCAAGATATCCGTTAGGAACTAAGTCCAGTTCACATTTGGAAAGGTTTGCTACTATAAAGAGCGATAAAGTGGACTTTGCTGCTAAAGTGGCTCCAAGGCCTATTTATCTTGCTATTAAGACTGGTTCGCCTACTAAGAAAGAAGATACCGATCACGTAGGCAGTTGTGAGAAATTCACCAAGCTTGTTTCTGGAGAGGCTGCTAAGATTTGTGCACTTTTGAAGCTAGATCTGCTTGAAGATATGGACGCGAATGCCAAGCTTACTGATGACGTTAGAGGGATTATTTGCCCAAGTTCATTTGTAACATCCCATATGACCTAGAGGAGTGGATCCTATAAGCCTTATATGTATATTCCCATCTCTACCTAGCACGAGGCTTTTTGGGAATTCACTGGCTTCGGGTTCCATCGGAACTCTGAAGTTAAGCGAGTTCGCGCGAAAGCAATCCCATGATAGGGACCCACTGGGAAGTTCTCGTTTGAGTTCCCTTAACAAAACATGAGGACGTGGTCGGGGCCTAAATGGGACAATATCGTGCTACGATGGAGTCAAGCCCGGGATGTGTGTTGGAAGTATGCCCACAAAGCCACTCATTTGATGTAATAGCTTTTTGGAATACTTAATGTATTAAACTTTTATATGTTTAATGAAGGGCAAAGCTTATTGTTAATCACTATTTATTGTATCATGTGTTTAAGTAATAAGCGAATCCAAGGGATGTATTTGATCTAAGAGACAAGTGATCTAAGTGAGTTAGATTATCGAGACCATTCTCTTATGTTCATTCCTAAAACGTTCCTAGCCATAGGATTGCCAATTGGGTATTGACAATCCGCTAAGGTTAGTATGTGTTATGTTGACTCAAGCGTGAGTATGACTAGTCTCAAGTCATTTAGTGTTGGACACTAAGACAAACACATAGGTGCTCGAAAGAGTAATCGAGTACACTGAACAACGATCGAAAGAGAGTTCGAACATACATGTCATGTAAGAACTCGAAAGTTGCAATATGCAAAGTAGTCCTTTGACCTGAGGCATCATAGATGTCTAATGGTTAGGTCTTTGATCTTTGATCATGTCAACGGCATTCCATCGGAGTGTCCACGGCATTGTTGGGGTCAAGCTATCTAGTCGTGTAGGCATATGAATGCACAACAAGGGATCTCTAACCTTTCATGGTGGAAGGAGAATACTCTAAGATATGATTCTAAAGTCTTTGGCCAAAGCAAATGAATATGACTTAGGAAGTTTGTTCCAAATCATATTCAAGGGAATCATATAGAGAAGTATCGCATTGGATAGTAGACATGAAACAAACTATCATTCAAACAATGTGATTAAGAGTATTGTATTAGAGAATGACCGTATTGCATTGTAGTTGTAACTGGATAGGTTCTCCAACCAATTCTACTTAGCTTGGGTAACCATGACATATTGCTAGGTGTCACTCATGGTTTGTGGAAGCCCTAATGATTAGGCAACACTAATCATAAAAGGGAGAATTGAAATGTGGTTTCAATTCACAATCGATCGTTAAGAGTAACAATCGCCCACTACCTCGCTAATTGGAACCTAATGGATCGTACACCGAGTAAGGGTGATAGTGAAGAAATTAAATGAAATGGATATGCAATTAAATGGTTTAATTGAAGTATGGTCAAGATTAATTAATTAGTTAATTAATTTTACGAAAGGTTCGTATTGGGCTTATATGTTGGTTTTGGGTTTCGGGGCCCAAAAGCGTTTTGGTCCAAAAGGCCCATTATGTTTAAGTTGTATGACAACTAAAACAAAATGGGCAAATAGCCCAATAACATTAATATGGCCGGCCATTAGGGTGAATGGGCAAGCTTGGATTAATTACAAGTTTGCCACTCACTTGAAATGAAGTATAAAAGGAACTTTATAGCTTTATTTCTCATTAGGGTTTTCTTTGAGGCAAAGAGGTGAAACATTTTCTCTCTTTCTCTCTACAAAGAGGCCGGCCACTTAGGGAGATTAATCTAGTAATCTCTTCTTCCCTAAGTCATCCATTTCATCTTCACACTTAACCCTTGGTGTGGAGACTTAGAGACATCAAACTTTTGGTGTTTTGGAGAACAAATCCTTAAATCCTCAAAGAAGCAAATGAGCACTAAAAGGAGGAAAATCACAAGGAATATCCAAGGAGCTTGGAGGTGACTTGAAGGCCCTCCACTTGGGTGAATCCCTTGTGTAAACAAGGATGAGCTTCAAGGGTAAAGAAACTCTTAATCTTTACTTCTCTTTAATGTTGTTAAAGAGTTTATTGGTTCACCATATACTAGGCTTTGAAAGTCATGGGTTTTATGAATTGTTTTTTAATGCATGCCTACTTTAAAGTGTTAATAGTTTGCATATGTATTCAAATGTTCTTACTTGTTCTTAGCTAGGACAAAATTTTCCTTCAATGTGGTGGGGGCCCGAGCCGGGATATGACAATTTGGTATCAGAGCCAATCCCTGGCCGGATGTGTGCCGACGAGGACATCGGGCCCCTAAGGGGGTAGATTGTAACATCCCACATTGCCCAGGAGAGTGGATCATGTAAGCCTTATATGTATATTCTCATCTCTACCTAGTACAAGGCCTTTTGGGAACTTACTGGCTTTGGGTTCCATTGGAACTCCGAAGTTAAGCGAGTTTGCGCGAGAGCAATCCCATGATGGGTGGCCCACTAGGAAGTTCTCGAATGAGTTCCCAGAAACAAAACCATAAGGGCATGGTCGGGGCCTAAAGCGGACAATATCGTGTTACGGTAGAGTCGAGCCTGGGATATGGTGGGGGCTCGGGCTGGGATGTGACATCCTTTGTGAAGCATACGACCCAATATAAAATGACTGCTTTACTACCTATGATACAGGTTTAGCAAGGTTACTAAGGAGGTGGCGAAGATTATAGCAGCTGAAGCTTATTCCTCTGCCGAGAAGATCAAAAGGTTGGATTCTGAGCTCGTTATTTTGACGGGGTTTAATATCTCTGCCCCCAATTCTCTGCAACTTGAGACCGCTCACCAATGAATCCTTGACTTGAAGACTAGGCTTGACACGATCCAAGTTAAGTATGAAAGTGTAAAGAATGAGATTGGATGTTACATACCTTTTATTTTAAGATCTTGAACGTGTCGTTTCTAAGCTTCGTTCTACTGCTTACGCAAAGGATGAAGTTGATTGCTGCTTATAATCAAGTGGTCTACTTCAAGAAGATCGTTGATGGGCTTGAACATCAAGGTGCACTGAAGATTAACGAAAGTATGAAAAACGAACTGGATGAGTTGCAGTGCGTCCGTCTTGGTCTGCTCGAGGAGAATGAGCAGTTGAAGAGTGATAAGGCTAGGCTCGAGGCTTTGCTTGTTCAGAGTCAGGCTGATTTCTATAAGCTGGGTTATGTAGATTATTTCTTTAATAGGCCGTCTGACTTTGAGTTTACTAGGAAAGACTTCGAGATCTTCTTTATTTCTCCGAAAGACTTGTTTACCTTTACTTTTGAGGCTTCCATTGGTGAAGTAGTCGAAGAAGTTGGTGCCTAGGCTAGGGTAACCGGCGGTGAAGCGCCAGATGATGCCGTTGCTGGGAGCGTGGCAGCTACTGAAGGTATGGCTATCGAGTAGTTATGGGATGTCCAAGCTGCTAAAGAGTAATCTTCTAGGTAGCCTTTAGGATTTTCTTTGTTTTCATTGTTACTTTTTGCTTTGCTTCAACTCCTTTGGCCTTTCCTATTTGTTTATCAATTTTGCTAGAAAATTTAATAAACTTGTTTCCTTCGCTTTTCTTCATTTTCACTTCTTTTGTTTACGCCCAAACTTTGACCTTTAGACCAGCTGCAGGCGTACTGTTTTTCTATAAGCAGACAGGCCCGCGTAGCCTATGTAGCCGTAGGTGTTAGTGTAGAACTTTTGCAAAGTTGTTACGTCACAGCCCGTCCCGGAGATATGTGTTATTTCTTTATCGACGACATGAAATTACCTAAATACCCATGGACATTGAGAATTATTATGGGATGTTATGGTTTAGACTTAAAATTATGGACCAATTAGCTATATTCCTCTATTATTGGACCCAATTAGAACTAAGTGTTCTCTTAGTTGTGATTGGTGGCTTTTAGACCACACATACCCACCTACCTTCTCTCTCTCTATCTTTTAGACTCTTTCTCTCTCCCTCTCGGCATTTTTGTATGGCCAACCCAGAAACCACCTCAAATTTTGCAGATCGAAACCAAGGTACGTATTTTCGTGTTCCTTGGACCTCAGGAATCCATTGGTACAAGTTTTAGAACCTGAAACCTTCGAAAACCCCGCGAAACCTAACCTTTGATTTATACACTGTTCATGCACACGTAAAACCTTGTGTTTTAGGGAATTTTAAGCTCATAGAGAGCTTTTGGAGGTTCCAAAGAGGCTTAGGGTAGTTCGTTTGAAGAATTTGGACGTCAGGAAGCCTAGATATGAAGAGTTGCAGAGGTCACCAGATTTTCAAGCTTGCTCCAACGTGATTTCGTGAGATTTGAAGCTTCAAATAGGTATAATGCCATTCTTCTCACTCTAAGCTTTCATTTGGTTCAAATTTTGAAGAAAATGGTTAAAAAATGAGTGAGAATAGACGGTTAGAAGTTTTTCCCAGTTTCTGGCGATGGCGACAGTCGCCGGAGTTCTGAGGTAGGAGACGACATAATATTCTGTCAAGTCTGACGGAATATTCTAACGCTGTCAGTTAGTTTGGACGGTTACCATAGGGTTTTAATGGAATATTCCTAACGGCAGTTAGGGAATCCGTGATTCCCTGCACGTGGCGGCGCGTCTTGCCGTGCACTCACCAGCGCGTGAAGGGTCCAAAAATTAATCTGAAAATTTGGGGATGATCCTGAGGTTGTGTAGGTCACTGTGGTATATTCATATACCCATTTCGAGCTATGTATAAGAAGTTATTAGCTAGTTTTGTCTATGTGCTTTAAAATAACGTTTTTATAGTTAATTCACATATAGGTGAGACTTATCCCGAGGACAAGCGTATCCAAGGGCGACTCGGGGGCTTCGACCCTTCGGCTTACCAGTGAGTGGGCTTTTGGTTTTCAGTATATATAATATACTTGATATTTTCCCAAAAATATGTGCTTAAATAATAGTATGCCATAAATGCCATGCATATAAGTTTATAATTCATACATGATTTGGTATATGATGCTTTATATATATAAATGTAGTGATGTGGACGCTCAGGTAAGCTCAGGTAAGTTATGTTTGGTTATGTGAATCATCGATGATGCAATATATAATTGAATAATGTTGAGCTCATAAAACTGCACTTAGGGTGATTGTGATTTAGCCATAGATATGGCACAAGCCTGTTTATTATGTCACCTCTCGCACCATATGCTCATATTGGATCCAATTTAGGTGCACAGTCTTGTCATACATACCTTATTTATGGTTCTGACTTGTAGGTGACTAGCGATTTATCGCCCAGTGAGAGTAGTATTGAACATGATTGTATTACACCCATTATTGTCGTATAGAACTTTTTGTTTGGTTCCGACTCTTGTGCAGTATATTGCCGTATAGGTCATTGTAGTGACTTAAGCTAGAGTGACTTTTGAGCTATAAATTCAGTCGTACAGACTACCACGGGGGTTCCGGCTAACATGTTATATTTCTATGAAATGATTCTTACCTGAGTTGCCTACTCTGTTATATCTTGGCATGGCATACATATGAATATGATTATGTGAAGCATGAATTGAGTTGATATGATTTCATATATATGCTTATATCTTGATTCTGGGAAAAATTATACATGTTTTACAGCGAGAGGTTAGTTATGTTGCTAAATGAAATGATTTTGTAAAACATTTGTTTTTGCCTACTCATGTTTTCTATTTTGCGCCCCTCCAGGTTTTAAGTAAGCTTGCTGTTGGTGGCTTGAGGACGTCGGCAGTTCTGACCTATCTAAATAATAGTAAGACATTCCTGGTACTGTGTAACTAGTACTTGTCATACTGGACTGCACCTAGACTTATTATGTTCTAATTAGGAGTATATACTTTTGTAACTAACTCTTATCACTCCCTGTTTGTAGTGCACTCTAGTAGTTCAGTTTTTAATTATTCATATACTTCTTATCGGTATCACTTCCGCACTGTGTACATGGCTACGTCACTCTCACGTGACGGCCAGCATGCCTTGATCTTGGTCGGGGTGTGTCAGTTTGGTATCAGAGCCTAGGTTTAGCAGTCTTGTATAATTCTTGAATGTTCTAATCCTTGTGATGTCTTATGTCAGAACTATGCCGCCTCGTAGAGAGCCCCGTCACTCAGCTGAGCCTAGTTTCCCCGATATTACTCAATTAGGGGAAGTTATAGTTTCTGCCATTCAGTCTGCATTCCGTCCTCCCCAGAGGACACCTCTTGAGACGGTGTATAACCTAAAATTGAATCACTTCATTGGAAATGAAGGACATGAGGGGGCGGAAAAATGGCTTAATCATATTAAGAAGACCTTTCTAGTGATGCAGAGTTAGGGGAATCTTCCTCCTGATAGGTGGGTCGAGATGACTACCTGGTTTTTGGGGGAGCAACCTGCATCCTGGTGGAGACATGAGTCTTACCAGTTGACCCCAACAGAGATTGCGGATTGGGGAGTATTTAAAGAGCTATTTTGAAAAAGGTTCATTCCTTCTAAGTATATTGATCGTAAGAAATAGGAGTTTACTCATTTGAAGCAAGGAAAGATATCTGCTAATGAGTATTATAGGATGTTTATTGATCTATTAAGATATGATCCAAAGGTTGCTGCTAATCTGGTTGAGATGCTCCGCCGTTTCAGATTGAGTACAAAAAAGAAGTGGCGTTCCATAGCGACATAGACTCACTGTGCCTCTTACCAAGAATTTTATGAGGTTCTACTGCAGATTGAAGACTCAGAAAACATGCCCAGTGAAAGTGAGGATGAGGAAGGAAAGAATTGGGGCCATAGACGAGATGATAAAGGAAAAAGGCAAGCTTTTCAGGGACCTCGCAAGACCCAGAACTTTAAGAGAAGCGGTGGCAGTTCCAACTTTTCTAGCGGAGGATTGAGTACTAATATGCAGATGAGAGGTGGTAGATTTACTGGAGGCCTTATGTTCCAGAGGCAGAGAGATTTTGGTGGTTCAGGTGGATATGGTGCTCCCTTATGCCACAAGTGTAATATTAGGTATTTTGGGGAGTGTAGGAGAGGCAACGGTGGATGTTTTACTTGTGGACAGATGAGCCATAGGGTTGCTCAATGCCCTTAGAGTCAGCAGAAACCCCAACAATCTTCCTTCCCACCACTTGCACCGACCCAACAAGCTTCAGGATCTGGTGGTTATACTCAGACTGGACGAGGAGATGCCTACCATTATCAGGGTGACGCCGCTCCTTACACCTCAGGACAGCAACAGTACTCTCATGATCCTCAGTATCAGAGTGGGTACCCTCAGTATCAGGGAGGATCTATGTCTTATCAGCCACATTCAGCCGAAGGATCTCAGTGGTACCAAGGGAGACAGCCCCAGCAGGGAGAGATTGCTGCTAGTAGTGCAGGATCTTCAAGGCAGTTGGGTCAGCAGAGGCAAGGACGTGGTGTTCATGCCAACAGAAGTCGTGGTGGACGACAGCAGAATCAGGGGCGTATCCACAACATGTCACTGCAAGATGCCCAGGATAATCCAGAATTAATCATGGGTACGTTAAATATTCTTGATCATTTTGCTAGATTATTGATTGATTGTGGTGTTACACATTCTGTTATTTCTCATACATTTGCTCAAGTGACACAACCCCATCCTACATCTCTAAGATATAATTTAGAATTTTCTATGCCTAGAAGAGTTTGATGTTTTGTGGATCGGGTATATTCGGGATGTCCAATGATAGTAGATGATGTTATTATGCTGGCTAATCTTATGTCGTTGGATATTATGGATTTTGATGTGATTTTGGGCACTAATTGGTTGCACTATAATCGTGATAGATTGTTATGGAAAGACAGTCACATTTCATTGTCCTAGATTACCTGAAGTTACATTTGTATGAGAGCCTAGTGGGGTAAGGCATGGTATTATTTCAGCCATGAAAAGAAATAGATTATTGTCGAAAGGTTGTTAGGGATATTTGGCTCATGTGGTATTGAATGATGATGCTCCTAGTAGTGTGGAGGATGTTCATGTGGTCAGATATTTTCCGAATGTATTCCCTGATGATTTGCCTGGATTGCCGCCAGATAGAGATGTGGAGTTTGTTATTGATTTGCTTCCAGGTACGAATCATATATCATTGACTCCTTATAGAATGGCTCCTGTTGAATTAAGGGAATTGAAGATTCAGTTACAAGAGTTAGTGGATAAAGGTTTCATTTAGCCTAGTACTTCACCTTGAGGAGCTCCAGTTTTATTTGTGAGGAAGAAAGATGGAACTTTAAGGCTGTGCATTGATTACAGGCAATTGAATCGGGTAACCATTAAGAACCGTTATCCATTGCCTCGTATAGATGATTTATTTAATCAACTCAGAGGTGCCTGCGTATTTTCTAAGATTGACTTGAGGTCGGGTTACTACCAATT
Source organism: Malus sylvestris (assembly GCF_916048215.2). NCBI lineage: Eukaryota > Viridiplantae > Streptophyta > Magnoliopsida > Rosales > Rosaceae > Malus > Malus sylvestris. Next base: position 20,840,526 of record NC_062267.1, read on the forward strand.
GAAGACTAAAAATGAAGATGTCCTTAAAACCGCATTCAGGACTCGATATGGTCATTATGAGTTTCTTGTGATGTCATTCGGGTTAACTAATGCACCAGCAGCTTTTATGGATTTGATGAATCGAGTATTCCAACCATATTTGGACAGGTTTGTTATTGTCTTCATTGACGATATTCTTGTATACTCTAAATCTAAGGCTGAGCATGCTAGACATCTGAAGTTAGTGTTGAGCAGTTTGAGGGAACACCAACTATATGCTAAGTTTAGCAAATGTGAATTTTGGTTGAATCAAGTGGCATTTTTGGGACATGTCATTTCTGCTCAAGGCATTCAAGTGGATTATCAGAAAGTGGCAGTTGTAGAGAATTGGGAGCAACCTCGAACCGTCACCGAGGTACAGAGTTTTCTTGGCCTAGCGGGCTATTATAGACGGTTCGTTAAGGATTTTTTAGTGATTGCTTTGCCATTGACTAGGTTGACTCGAAAGGATGTTAAGTTTAAGTGGGATAATAAATGTGAGCAAAGTTTTCAGCAGTTGAAGTACTATTTCACTCATGCACCTGTTCTAGCACTTCCAGATGATAGTAGTAATTATAAGGTTTATAGTGATGCTTCTCTAAATGGTTTTGGTTGTGTATTGATGCAACATTGGTAAGATAATTGCTTATGCTTTGAGACAGTTGAAACCTCATGAGAAGAATTACCCTACACATGATTTGGAGTTAGCAGCTATCATCTTTGCTTTGAAGATTTAGAGACATTATCTTTATGGTGAGAAATGTAAGGTCTTCACAGATCATAAGAGTCTTTAGTATCTATTTACTCAGAAAGATCTTAATCTTCGACAACGGAGGTTGATTGAGTTACTAGTGACTATGAATGCATGATTGAGTATCATCTGGTCGTGCAAATGCAGTGGCGGATGCACTTAGTAGGAAGACTCTAGCCAGAATTAATGTTATCTATGATTGTCATGTTCCTCTTCTAGCATATTTGAGATCCATTGGAGTGGAGCTAGGAGTAGAAGAACGAGAAGAAGCCTTGCTTGCTAATTTTCAGGTTAGGCCAATTTTAATTGATCGTGTGCTCGAGACTCAAATGAATGATGAGGAGACACAAGAAATAATTTAAGCAAGAAATCAAGGCAAAAAGAGAGATTTCGGGATTCGAGAAACTAATGGTATGCTTATGCAAGAAAGCAGAATGTAAGTGCCAAATAATGCAGAGCTAAAAAAAGAAATTTTGGATGAAGCACATATTTCGGCATATGCGATGCATCTAGGAGGCACTAAGATGTATCATACCATTAGACCATTTTATTATTGGCCGAGTAAGAAAAGAGAAATTGCCGAATATGTGAGTAGGTGTGCCATTTACCAATAGTTTAAAGCTGAAAGGAATAAGCTGTTTGGGTTGATTCAGCCACTTCCCGTTCCACAGTGGAAATGGGAAAATATTACTATGGATTTTATGTACAAGCTTCCTCATACACAGAATGGTTATGATGGCATTTGGGGGGTAGTTGATCGGCTTACGAAGTCAGCACATTTTATTCCAATGAGGGAGAAGTATTCGTTAAGCCGATTAGCTAAGTTATTTATATCACAAATTGTGAAGTACCATGGTGTGCAAGTTAATATTATCTCGAATTGGGATCCTAGATTTACTTCCAAGTTCTAGATAGCATTCCAGGAAGCTCTTGGTATGAGATTACTCTATAGTACGACATATCACCCTCAGATAGATGGATAATCTGATAGGACTATTCAGACATTAGAAAATATGTTGAGATCTTCAGTGCTGCAGTTTGGAGATAGTTGGCATGATTGTTTGGATTTGATGGAGTTCACCTACAACAACAGTTATCATTCGAGTATTGGTATGGCACCATTTGAGGCACTTTATGGGAAATCTTGTCGTACGCCTCTAGAGGTTGGTGAGAGAGTTTTAGTGGGCCCTGAGATTGTGGATATGACTACTCAAAATGTTCAAAAAATTAAGTCTAACCTGAAATCGGCCTAAGATTGACAAAAGAGCTTAGCAGATAAGCATGCCACTGATCGGAAGTATAATGAAGGTGATTAGGTATTTCTGAAGTTATCACCTTGGAAAGGTGTTGTACGATTTGGAAAGAAAGGAAAGTTGAGTCCTAGGTACATTGGACCATATATGATCACCAAGCGAGTCGATGAGGTTGCTTACAGGCTTGAGTTGCTTCCAGAGTTGTCCAAAGTGCACGATGTGTTTCATGTTTCGATGCTTCGACATTATGTTTCAGATCCTTCACATGTGATTCCTCATCAACCTTTGGAAATTAATCCGGATTTGACTTATGATGAGGAACCAGTGACTCTTTTAGATTGGAAGGATAAGGAACTAAGGAATAAGATCGTGCGCTTGGTGAAAATATTATGGAGAAATCATTCAGTGGAAGAAGCTACTTGGGAGACAGAGGATCGGATGAGAAAGATGTATCCACGTTTGTTTTATGATTATTAGTGGATGTATTGGTTGTATGTAATTTTGAGGATGAAATTTTATAAGGTGGGGAGATTGTCACAGCCCGTCTCAGAGATGTGTGTTATTTATTTATTGACGGCGTGAAATTACCTAAATACCCTTGGGCGTTAAGAATTATTATGGGATGTTATGGTTTAAACTTAAGATTGTGGACCACTCTCTCTCTCTCCCTCTTGGCATTTTCGTATCGACAACCCAGAAACCATCTCAAATCTTGCAGATCGAAACCAAGGTAAGTATTTTCGTGTTCCTTGTGACCTCAGGAATCCATTGGTACAAGTTTTAGAACTTGAAACCTTCGAAAACCCCGTGAAACCAAACCTTCGATTTGTGCACTGTTCATGCACACGTAAAACCTTGTGTTTTAGGGAATTTTAAGCTCATAGAGAGCTTTTGGAGGTTCCAAAAAGGCTCGGGGTAGTTCGTTTGAAGAATTTCGACGACGGGAAGCTTAGATACGAAGAGTTACAGAGGTCATCGAATTTTCTAGCTTGCTTCGACGTGATTTCGTGAGATTTGAGCTTCAAATAGGTATAACGCCATTCTTCTCACTCTAAGCTTTCATTTGGTTCAAATTTCGAAGAAAATGGTTGAAAAATGAGTAAGAATAGACGGTTAAAAGTTTTTCCCAGTTTCTGGCAACGGTAATGGTCGTCAGAGTTCTGAGGTAGGAGACGAAATAATATTCTGTCAAGTTTGACGAAATATTCCGACGTCATTAGTTAGTTTGGACGGTTACCGTTGGGTTTTAATGGAATATTCCTAACGGCAATTAGGGAATCCGTCAAGATTCCCTGCACGTGGCAGCGCGTCTTGCCGTGCACTCGCCGACGCGTGGCGGCGCGTGAAAGGTCCAAAAATTAATCTGAAAATTTGGGGATGATCCTGAGATTGTGTAGGTCACTGTGGTATATTCATATACCCATTTCAAGCTATGTATAATAAGTTATTAGCTAGTTTTGTCTATGTGCTTTAAAATAACGTTTTTATAGTTAATTCACATATAGGTGAGACTTATCCCGAGGACAAGCGTATCCAAGGGCGACTCGGGGGCTACGACCCTTCGGCTTACCAGTGAGTGGCCTTTTGGTTTTCAGTATATATAATATACTTGATATTTTCCCAGAAATATGTATTTAAATAATACTATGCCATAAATGCCATGCATATAAGTTTATAATTCATACATGATTTGGTATGTGATGCTTTATATATATAAATGTGGTACTGTGGACGCTCAGGTAAGCTCATGTAAGTTGTGTTTGGTTATGTGAATCATCGATTATGCGATATGTAATTGAATAATGTTGAGCTCATAAAACTGCACTTAGGGTGATTGTGATTTAGCCATAGATATGGCATAAGCCTGTTTATTATGTCACCTCCCTCACCATATGCTCATATTCGATCCAATTTAGGTGCACAGTCTTGTCGTACAGACCTTATTTATGGTTCCAACTCGTAGGTGACTAGTGATTTATCGCCCAGCTATTATGTGAGAGTAGTATTGAGCATGATTGTATTACACCCATTATTATCGTATAGAACTTTTTGTTTGGTTCTGACTCTTGTGCAGTATATTGCCGTATAGGTCATTGTAGTGACTCCGGCTAGAGTGACTTTTGAGCTATGAATTCAATCATACAGACTACCACGGGGGTTCCGGCTAACATGTTATATTTCTATGAAATTATTCTTACCTGAATTGCTTACTCTGTCATATCTTGGTATGGCATACATATGAATATGATTATGTGAAGCATGAATTGAATTGATATGATTTCATATATATTTATTTATATTTATGTATATGCTTATATCTTGATTTTGGGAAAAATTATACATATTTTACAACGAAGGGTTAGTTATGTTGATAAATGAAATGGTTTTGTAAAATATTTGTTTTTGCCCACTCACGTTTTTTGTTTTGCGCCCCTCCAGGTTTTAAGTAAGCTTGCTGTTAGTGGCTTGAGGACGTCAGCAGTTCTGACCTATCTAAATAATAATAGGACATTCCTAGTATTGTGTAACTAGTACTTGTCCTACTAGACTGCACCTAGACTTATTATGCTCTGATTAAGAGTATTTACTTTTGTAACTAATTACTATCACTTCTTGTTTAGTAGTGCACTCTAGTAGTTCGGTTTTTAATTATTCATATACTTCTTATCATTATCGCTTCCGCACTGTGCACATGGCTACGTCACTCTTACATGACAACCAAAATACCTTGATCTCGGTCAGGGTATGTCATGTTAGCCATAGGGTCGGCAGCCGAACGCCTTATTTATAGAAGTAGACGAGTCTGCGTCACCACTTGGCTGTTAACCTTAGCTTTCTTCAATCATTTGAGTTGTGTGGCCTGCATCACAACATACCAAAGATTTTTGGGTTATGAAATTCGCTAACCTTTCGTATCAAAAGTAGTAGTTGTATGGAATTTCGTAAGCAAATGTCTGAGAGAACTCCTTGCTTTTATGTACCCAATTTCGTGGGTTGCGTAAAAAGTATATACACGTTAACTTATCGACTACGTAGCATGTTGGTAGTGGGTAAAGCTTCGCATATACACGGTAACTTGTTTAACCTTTCACAAAAAATGTGCGGTTGCATAAGTTTAGCGCAGGTTACAGCTCGAATGGCAAGCCGTAGGCAGTTCTTTGGAAACCGTAGGCTACCTTAGTGCACTCGGTAGCAGCTTTAGGGTTCCAGGGCAGCCGTCTATAGGGCGTACTGTGTCATGTGCCTCGTCAGTCTCTGAGGCCCAGTTCCCTACAGATTAGGCCAAGAGACCCAAAATCCTTCAATTAGCTAAGCCTTGAAAAAGACCATTGTGGCTACTTCTAGAAATCCCCGCGCAAGCCATCGTGCACCTAGTTATACCAGGGCAGCCCGACATATCCACATTTAGATTTTCAGAGTGTAAAGTTTATCCTCCTGCATTGGAGAACAAACCCATGTAGATGTCGGGGAATTAGTTTACCCTCTCACACTTGAGAGTATGGTTGGTCCCCAAGGGGCGCAATTCCTATGATAAGTCCCTAAGAAGGGCGCGGTCTTCTTTTGAAGTGTAGGAGTGATCAGTTGTTGTAAGCATGCAACTGAGCCAAGTTATAGATTCCTTCTAAATTCCTCATTGAAAAACGAGTGAAACGAACGAAAACATAGTTGTAAGGTAAAGGCTGCATAACAACTGGATAGTCATCAGCTTGCGAGGTGGTGCCCATCGAGCTACTTAAGTCTTCGGGCTTTGATGGAGTGGGAGGTCACATATAGTACTTCCTCATATTGCTGGCATTCCATCTTTTTAGAGCCTTTTCTGCGGGCAGTGATGAAAGCTTTTCTCAGGACTACATCTAGAGCCTTTTCTGCGGGCAGTGATGAAAGCTTTTCTTAGGACTACATCTTAAGGCGGGAACTACATGGTCTTAGCCCTTTTGTTGTAGCTGAAGATAAGATGCTGGTGGTAAGCTGCGATACGATGATGACATTCCCACGTTTCTCCTCTGCCAGATCTAAGTTTGTGGCCATCTCCTTTCTGTTATACTCGATGCTTAGCAGTAGAGTGCTGATACTTCGTACGATAACATTATGAGGAATGATTGCTTCTGAACCAAATGCCAAAGAAAAAACAGTTTCACCAGTTGCTCGTCGTTTGGTTGTGCAATACGCTCATAGACATCCGAAAAGTTCATCTGGCCATTTTCCTTTCTTGAGGTAGTCGAGAATCGTCTTGTTGAATGCTTCGGCCTGCCCATTGCCTAAGGGATACCTCGGCGTGGACATGCACTAATTTATGCCATATTTATGGAAGAACTTCGCCGAATCTTTGCCTACCAATTACGGGCCATTGTTTGTGACGATGAATTGAGGGATGCCAAATTTGCAAATGATGTTCCTCCATATGAAGCGCTCTATGTTCGTCTAAGTTGTGGTTGTCATGGGCTCTGCTTTCACCTACTTGGTGAAGTAATTAGTTGCCACGATCATCATGCCTCTTCCCCCAGTAGCAGCTAATATTGGCCGTACTAAGTTGATTTCCCATTACATAAATTACCAATGACTCGTTTACAGGTGTAGTTCCCTGGCAGGCAATGCTGGTACCGACTTGTAACGTTGGCATCGGTCGTACTTTTGCACTAACTCCTTAGCATCTTGATGCATAATAGGCCAGTAGTAGCATACGTTTAGAGCCTTCTGTGCTAAGGATCGACCTTCGGAGTGATTTCCACAAACGTCTTTGTGGATTAAGCTTAGAACTTTTCGATCGTCGGGAGGCACTAGGTAGCAGAGATGTGGTCTAGTGTAAGATATTCGGACGAGAATGTTGTTCCACATGTAGTAGCGTGCTGCCTTTGTTTGAAGCTTTCTAGACTCCAATCTTTCCATGGGGAGTGTGCCATTGACCAGGTGACTAATAATGGAATCTTGCCAGTTTAGAATTATACTAACATGTGACATCTCGACAGCTGGTTTCGCCTCTCTACTTAGCTTGTCTAGATACTCCACTGGAATAAAGCGTTTAAGTTGGTGGTCGAGGACAGAGCTTAGGTCGGCTAGTGTGTCCGCGTGTGCGTTGTCTGTTTGTGAAACTTGAGTAAGGATGTAAGTCTAAAATGCCTCAAGTTACTTTCGTACCTTCTCTAGGTACTGCGCCATCTTCAAATGTTTTGTCATGTACTCCCCAATAGTCTGGCTGGTGATTAACTAGGAATCATAATAAATAGCAAGCTTTTTCATTACCAAGTCTTTTGTCATTTGGAGGCCTGCTAGTAAGGCTTCATACTCCGTTGTTGGATGCTTTGAAGCCTAGAGTGATTGCCTGCTTGAGCATCGAACCGTCTAGGTGACAAGGACCACACATATTCCCGAGCCCTTATAGTTGGATGCGTCGTCGACATGCAAATGCCAGAAGTCTCTATCAGGTGAAGTATGAGTGGCTAAGGCTGGCTTGGTTGCCTCCGAGGTGTCGTTGGGTCGCTATGTTTTGTCGCCTAGGCTAGACGTGAAGGCGCAATAAGGAGCCATGGGGCTAGGGCCATGTTACACGCAGCCAGAGATGCTCAACTGATGGTATTGGGCCACTCTAGAGCTGAATTGTAAAGCAAGGGTCAATTGGGGACGTGTGACATACAGCAAAAGATTGTGCTCAACTGTCGGTACATGTTGCTCCTATGTAGAATCTTTTGGGGCGACGAGGACAAAACTTGCTCCCGAGTGTGTCCTTCTAGTGTTCTCTGCCTTTGACGTGCCTTTTGGGCTGAGTTGTTACGTTCGTCAGAAAACTTTGCACCCACTAGTGTCTGCGCCTTTATCATCACGCGTCTGGATTGGGCAGAATAGTGCGTCATGAGGATGACTGCTTACGTCTGAAGGTATAACTTGAGATTCCGAGTTACAACAATTGTCGTCAAAGTTAGCTTTTGAATTTCTAGTAGCTGGTTTCCGCATCGAGAATAGCTTTTGAATTGTGGAATACAGGTAGTCGAGCCTCCAGCTCTTCTCGTATGAGGATAAAGCTTATTGCTGCTTCAAATACCTTCAAACATGTGAATAGGTCATCCGCTACTTTCGGTTTGGATAATAGGGAGGTGATGTCAGGTCCTTCTTCAAGTCCTTGAATGCTTTCTCGCACTCGTCGTCCTTTTTGTCTTATTACTCTTTTTCGATTGAGTCAAAAATATAGCTCACATTGATCGGTGGACCACAAGAGTAAATGGTTGAGTACGGCTGTTCATCTGTTCAGAACCTGAATCTCCTTCAGATTAATAGGGGACTTCATATTCAAGATTGCTCGGATTTACCTTGAATGTGCATCGGCGAGCCTCGTACTAAAATGCATGCTTCTCTGCCAGAGATAAAGAGTCTGCCAAAGTTAGATCTTCTTTCATAATTAATTCGCCGAACAACGGGTGGTCTGCTATGAGTCCTTTTTGGAAGGCTGCACTAGTTATTAACTTGTTGCATCCGACTATCTTTGCCTTCTCTGCTTTGAACCTCTTCGCATAGTCTCAAAACAACTCCATTGGGTTCTTCTTGACGTTGAACAAGTGGTCGAACTTCTTCTTGATCGAGCGATATGATGAATATTCTTTGGTGAAAACCAAAGAAAGTTTATCGAAACTCCAGATAGATTGTGGCAGTAGAGTGTAGAACTAATCTTACGTCTCGCCTTGTGGAGTGATGGTGAATATCTTGCACATGAGATCGTCGTTGTTTTGATAGAGGATCATCACACTTTGGTAGTGCTTTAGTATCTCTCCGGGTCTCTATCCCCTTTGAATGATATGAAATGTGGCATGTTGAACTTGTGTGGAGACTCTGCCTGCTCGATCTCGTCCATGAAGGGTGACCTACTTATGCTCAATCATGAGCTTCTCTACCTCTTACTGAATTTGCCTTTATTGGGGTAGCGGAGCTCTAGGCTGCCCCCGGTTGTGACCTACTGGTCTAGGCTTTTCTTCCATGTGTTCAGTTCATAGCAGGCGAGCAAATTTCTCGTAAGCTACCGATTGAACTTAAGCCGGATGGTGTGACTGCTTCTCTCCGTCCTTCGTGATGCCTACTCTGATGTAAGGTGGTGGATGCTTCTTACGAGCCTAGCCGTGACTGAACACTTCACCTAGAAGGTTACTCATGTTGATTATCGGAGGATGGCCCCAACCGTGAATGTATGCTCGTCTGTTAGCCTAACCGAGAGTGCACGTTCCTCTGTGCTCTCAGTCGAGAGTATACGTTATCTCAAATGCCCAGTCAGGGGTGTACACTACCAGAATGCTTGGTTCGTGACTAGTCGAGTGGCTTCTTGCCAAGACGCTACTAAAGAGGTTCGTCGTATGCCCTTGTCTTACTTCAAGACACCTCGTCTGGGGCATGTTGCATCTTGGTGCGCTGCAAGAGCTAATTCACCAAGATCATCTGTTGTGCGAAGGCGCTTGTCAACTTTATGACTTGTCAAGACAAGTGTGGTTCACTATTTGGATTGGAAGAGCTTAGACGGTATGCATCTCCTTGAGTAGTGGAAGTGTAATGGACTCCGAGCTTGAGATTTGAGTTGAGATATGTTAAATCTACGAAAAAATATGGTGAAAATACCCCTTATTCAATCATCGATCCAGAAATCTAAAGTCGGGATGATTGAACAGGTCTTAGATCGGTTTGGGCTGCTTGGAAGGCTATAGGGGTGGGTCGGACCTTAGGTTGGACTGCGGAAGCAGGTCGAGTCGTAAGCATGAGTCAAACTGTGGGCGCGAGGCTGGGCCACTAGAGCACATAGGCTCTAGGCTCTCATCCGCACGACTTGGGCCTGCGAGTCTTGGGGTTAGCTTTGGATAGCACTGGCCTTAGGCCCGCGAGTGCTGGACTGCTCCAATTGCTGCAGTTGATTGGGCCTCAATTGCCATCGCAGCACCGTGGGCTTGTTGAATATAAATTGCCTTGAGTTGGGCTGGCTGCCTTGTGGCACGAGCCTAAGCCTGCTGCTGCGAAGTGGCTTACTCACCATGGGTAGTGGACTTGCCTAGGGCCGTTGCCGTGGTTGTTACCATGGTGGCTACCTCGGTGGTGCCTCGTAGGGGTGGTGTTGCTCCACTAACCGTCATGTTGAGCCTTATGGATCGTCGTGGTCCAAATTCTTGAGCGTAGGAAGTTCCATTTGTTGTGGTTTCCGAATCTCTAGTCATCGTACTTTTCTTTTACGTTTATTCAAAGAATTTTTTTAAAAATAATTATGGGAATAAGAACGTACAAAAAATCTACGAATGAACAAGAAACGAGAAACTTTTGAATGCAAGAGTCTTCTTCGAGCGTGTGAATCAAGACTCTCAATGAACACACCAATTTGTGGATGCAAATTTCCGCCTTATTCTCCTTTGACGAAAATGTACCTGCAAAATAATAAAATCTAATATTAAGACCAAGAGCCTCACGTGCCCACGATGAATTGGGGGGGCTTTGGCAGAAGAATCTCTGATGCCAAAGTTAGAATTTGAGAGAGAAAGTATTTAGGAAATTTTTGGGAGAATGAACTTAGCTTTTTGGAGGAAAATTGGACTATTTATAAGAGTGTCGCCGGCCCTATTTGGAGAAATAGTCAATGGCCACTTATGGTGATATTTTGAATATAATTGCAAGATATTATGTCAAATAATATCTTGCAATTAATTTGGTAATTAATCCCAATTTGAAAAGAATAATTGGGAGTTACCTTGTGGGTGAGGATTTGATGAGGAGTGATCGAATAAGTACCATTTTTATCATCTTTGACCTTGATTGAGCCGTTATTGTCCGTTGCATGGGCGTGGCAATCTCAGTGTGCCTTGAGGGTAATTTTATCCTTTTCACCCAAAAGTCCACATGTCACCTCCATAATTTTCTTAATTATTTTTTGCTCCACAATGCACATAATTTCTGCATTTTCAAAAGAGTATGGCAAAAACAGCTGCATTTTGTGGTAACAAAAAAAAATAGCTGCATTTCTTTGCTATCTAAAGAGTATGGCAAAAACAGAAAATTCCATGTAAGCTTTTGATTCAATTTTAGTTAATGTTTGTATTACCTTTTAAATGATGAATTTGGATGATATTACCTTTTGAATGAAGAAATTAGATGATAGTATCTTTTGAATGACTATGGATTTGAATGACAAATTGAGAATGGATGTTTATTTTATAAAGTATTATTTTTTATACAATTATATGTATAATATATAAAACATATATATTAAAAATATTTAATCCCGTGAGGCTTCGCCTTACGCCTAGGCAGGGCTATCCCTTTGACGCATCGGCCTTTTAATACATTGGTTGTCTAACAAATTATAATCATTTAAAAACCAATACGTTTAAGAGAAGCATGTTAGGGACTCATATGCCACAATATTCTCATCACACACCATTCCAATTAGACCTGGCGATCGTGTCATATTTATTGGGTTTGTGTCGTTTTCATGACATGCCTAATAAGTTAACGGATCGTGTCATGTCGAGCTTGATAAAATAAACGGATAATATGACCCGACCAGTTATCTGTTAAAGAAAAATATATTTTACTTCAATAAATAATCAAATGAAAATCATAATACTAGATTAGTATCTACAAACGATGTTGTCACTAAATTAATATTGATATACCTTGAACCCTAAAATCCAAATAAACGATGTAACATCGTCAAAGCGTAGAGGATGCGGTCACATCCATTGGCATAATTTTTTCATATATTTCACACTTTTAAATTAATTATTATGAATTGTTACTCATTTTCAACTCCACCTAAAAACAATGTTTACAAGGGTTTGGAGGGTAAATAATGATATACCCATCGTCAAAGTGTAAAAGATGCAATCACAAAAGTGTGCATATTTTATTTTATTTTTTTTACATTTTTCACACTTGTATATTATTTATTATGATTTTTATTGTGTTTTGGTATTTTGTAGGAAAAATGAAATTACATTAAAAATGCATAATGAACAGTCAAAGTTGACCACATGGAAGATATCAATTATGACACTAAACCTCATTTGGCAGCTCGGACTGTACTAACTATCTCAATCGGATAAGATAAATAGTCGCTAGACATTATTGCCCAAATTAGTCGGCCATTTAGTATTGGACTAAGGACGGACTATTTAATAGTACGTTTGGTACTGTACATGATAAATAGTATTGTTATTTATGAAAAAACAATTTCCATATTAGTTTTAAGAATTTTTTTTAAATAAAATGAAAGAAACCAGAAAAACTTGATAGAATAATCCACAAATGAGGTCTTATTGGTCTTCTCCGATTTCGGTTTCGAAATGGCAGTTGTTTTGGCTGCAGATTTTTCCTTATTACCCGCCTCGAAGAGCTTGTACGAGGCCTTATCTTGATTAGCTTCCCCCTCGCCGTCGAGTTCTTTAGCTACAGCGCCAGTGTCTTACTCTAAATGCAAAAACTGTAAAATAAAAATTATCAAAAATCTCGAATTCAAGCACCATAATTGAAAACCCAGAAATAAGAATATGAAGAAATCGGGATCTAAAATCGCAAAATCAAGTACCAAGAAGTAGAAAACCTAGAAGAAAAAGTACCCAGAAGTAGAAAACATAGAAAAAATCAAGACCTAAAATCACAGTGTTAGTATTGGGTTTTGGCTGTGTGGGCTTCCTCTCTTTTATGGAGTCCTGGGTTTCGTCTACCACGCTACTTATCTTCCTCTTTGAGCTCTTCCGTTGTCGGAGCCTCTGCTGGCGGTTAGGAGAAAGGGAAGAGATCAGCAATACCTTGGTTGAGAATGAGTTCGCGATGCTCAAAAGTATAGAGGGTTGGAGAAAAGTGAATGCGAATGTGAACTCGACTAATTATACCAACGTACTTGAGAGGATAACTAAGCGGGTATAAGGTGTATTAAATTGGAAGGACTAGATTATTTTATCTGGTGGCTATTTCACACATAAAATGCAAAACAACTTGGTCTGTATTGTTAATACTATATGGTCCCTTGTATGAGCTGCCAACAGAGGCCTAATAAAATTAGATCTGCTCTTCATAGACAAACTTGGGATTTGCGATCCCAAGTAAGATCGGTTTAGGATCCTGGGATCCTTTTCTATCAAATAGGAAGGGCTATTGCACAAAATTCTTTTTTATCATGTCACTTCGTGTCGAATTAATTGGTCATGCAAGAAATTGTTAGGTTTTTTTTTCTTCTAATTCCAATTATTAGTACCCCTCTTTTTCCTTCCTCGTTGATTTTCCACATGGTAAAATCTGGAAACGTTCAATATTGAAACATTTGAATGCATAAGGAGGAGTTAGGTGTCACATGGATGCATGTATTTGGTGTTGGAACAAATAATTCTATTTGTAAATCCCAACACAAAGTAATACAGATGGCAAAACCTACAGCATTGAAGTTCGAGAACCCCACCATCGCATGAACTGCATTCGGGGACCACTGAGTAGGCGCGCATTTCATGGAGTAAATCACCTCTTGGAAAAGACGTGGCATGGGAAAAGTAAATCCCAGCACGAAGTAATACGGATGGAGTTTGATAGCCCTCTTCCTAGCAGTGGCACCCTCGCCACACGGTTCATAGGCGCTATCATCCTTCATTCGCTTGACGCCAACCCCAGGCAGAATCGCATGCTTGTATGTCTCGAGAAAATCCCAAAACAACTCTTTGGAATTGATCTCGACATGTGAAGCCTTGAAGAAGCCCACCTTGCCAGAAGAACCACCTTGACAATACAATGGAGAAGAATATTCGTCACTTTTGCAATCGGAAGAAGACATCTCAAAATTCCTACAAAAAGGTATGAAGAAAAATATTTAAAAGGCAGCTCGTGAGAAGGAAAACAAAAAATAATAATAAAGAAGGACCGCAGAGCCCAACGCCATAGTGCCAGGCCACATGAGGCCCCAACCCACACTTTCTCTACTACATGCAGCCCAAGCCACTCTAGCCCAACACGGAAGGACGCCCGCGTCTCCCTCATCCTCTTCTTTCTCACACACAAGCCCAACAAGGACTAGAGAGCCAGCCCACGCCGGTCTCTCCTACTCTCTCTCCTCTCACCTACACAGGCCCATGCCCAACAGCCATGGAAGCCCAACCCGAGTTGGCCTCCCCGCACCCCAGTAGACCGTACACCTCCTCGGCCCTTGCTGAGCCAATTTTTCAAGCCTCGGAGTTCCAAAAAAAAATTAAAAGGAGGAAAAATTTAAATTTTTCTTACCTTGGTGCGGCACAAAGAAGAAAAACAACAACAAGAGACGACTCTTTGCAAGGACCAGAGATGAAGAAAACTAAGGGAAGGGGAACAAATTTCCTCTGGCTTATCTCTTCATTGTTGGAATGATGATTGTTCTCCAAATTTATTTAATCCCCTGCTTAAGGCAGAATTAAATAGGTATTTGGAGTAGTTGGTTTCCTTTTCCTAGAAGAAATCTATCTCCAAATCAAGAAAGGAGATCTAGTTCAAATTGGGAAACAACTTTACAAGCCCATGCAGCTTGCGATTTCTACACCTACTGCCATTTAATAATTCCCAATTGAAGATTGACTTCATTCAAGTAAGTAATCCCTATTTAAATCAATTAGGGATAATTACTCCATTATCTCAAGATATTATTTCTTATTTAATATCTTGAGAATATTTCTCCACAAAACTTTGGCCAATAGGATGCCACCATGTGTAGGGTAAAACCCTAACACCATGGTCGGCCACTCCCCTATATTACCCCCAATTCTACAAGTTTCAGTTAGTTTTTACACCCCTAAAAAGCCCTAAACACTTTACTCTTCTAAGAGAAACTAACTTAGGCATCAGAAATGCATTGGCCTAACCACCCCCCCCCCCCAACCTCGTGGGCGCGTGAGGCTTAGGTCCTTCATCAAAGGCGTTGATTGTTTTATAGGTACATGTTCGTTAAAGCTAAAGACGGCATAAATTTGTATTGACAGAAAGTGAACAGTCAATTTCCATGATTAATCCCTGATATTTCAGAGTCCTAGGCTCTAGAATAGTTTTACGTAGAGATCCCACCAATCCATGTGAAATGTGATAGAGCATAAGCGAACAGTCAATTTCCATGATTAATCCCTGATATTTCAGAGTCCTAGGATCAGTCGGGCGTGAATAATGCAAAGTTCCAGACCGCAAATGCACGCCAGCTCCAAAACTAAAACAAGGCCGACAATGCATCTACGGTTAGAAATCATCCACGTGCAAATCGCCCTGTGGCAAATTCCAGAGTCCACGTTGTCCTTGTTCGGAGGGAAAGCGAAGGTCCTAATGGTAGGTAGGCTTCTTATGAGTGTGTAAATGAGATGTGTAAAATGATAATCCATAAACAACAAATAAAAGTAATGTTGGATTCTTCTTTCCATGTGCAGAAAACAATATCAACGATGGCTGACCACTGCAACTGCAGATTGACAACCACCTCCAATAAAGGCATTAATCAAAAACAATTCCTCAGAGGCACAAACCAGTTTTCTGCTTTGGAACATTGGAAACAAACGAATTTTTTGGAGCTCACTGCATTGTGCATCTTCTGCTGCTGCACATTTGCTGTTCCAGGCTGCACACACACTGGCTAACCTTAACCCGCAATTTGCCCAAAAAAATAAAAAATAAAAAACTTAACCCGCAAGGATTGATTGGTTTTGGTAATCATAACGTTTTCTCGGGGACAATACACCAGTGGATTGGTCGAAAAATCGATCAACTATTACAGCGTCTTTCATCCCAGCTACTAATCTGCATAATAGAGAAAAAATTAAATGAGCTGGTGAAGTTAAGCATCAATTGTAAATATATTGTCAGAACATTAAGAACTGACCAGCAAAATTAAAATACCATTTAACAAGGTTTAAGAGTTCATTTCGTTTTAAAAAACGAGACAGAAGTCCAACTAGATACATGGGAGTTGCATAGCAACTGGGGAGTGATCTTAACTCAAGCAATTACCACCGAAGGAGGGTGCTACCTAACTTAGGAGAAAATTTTCAATTTGCCGAAACACGGTCCAGTACACAAGTGTCATAATACAAGTGGTTGGAAATTTTTTTAAGTATCCAACCCTTTGTATTATGGCACTTGTGGCGCGTTTACGTAACGGTAATGAAAATAGGAGGAATTGAATTGATGAGGAATTGAATTGAGGAGGAGTTGGAATCAGATTCCTATTGAAGCTGTTTACTTAAATGTTCTGGAATAGGAATAGAATTCCATAAAGTTGTTTACTAATTCAACAGAATCAGAATATAAACCAGTATGATTACTAAAATGCCCTTGTCCCAAATCAAATATTTTATATACTTTAATGGGTTTATAAAGGATAGTCTTGGAAATAAAAATAAGTAAGTGAGGGCATAAAGGGAACAAAAGTGTCATTCCGATTACCCAAATAATTAGGAATTGGATTACCACCTATATCTAGGGAATCCAATTCCACCAATATAAGGAATTGAATTCCAAAATTTGTGTGGGCCCCACCGCTTTTTTTATTCCTCTATGTTTAGTAAACACCGGAGTATTCCATAATCGAAATTCAATTCCACATTCTCATTCCAATTACAGATACGTAAACGCGCCATTGGTCTACCAGGCCATGTTTCCGACATAGTAAAAAAACTCTCCTAACTTAGAGGCTGACCTACCGTTATGATGGGGATCATTCTTCCACAGGAAGGCTTGGTCCAATAGGCCCATGAGGCTTCTTCTCATACTCGCTTCTAGAATTGGCCTCTTTACTTCTAACTTGAATGGTTTTCTCACCATTGCACACTCACTTGTTAGCGCAATGTACGCAACTTTGCTTTTTACAAAGAAAAGCATATATATAGGAAATGGTCACGTAGTTTCCTTTTGTGAGAGAAAGTCTTTTCCTTGGTAAGCAAGCTACCCATTTTGGCTTTGGCTGCTAACTTCAAAAGTCCACCAGTCAACAGTAAACTGAAAAAGAAATGTATTGCCAATATTGTCATATTCATATCTTTTCTTGCTCTCCAAGGCGCATCATAAACGTTATAAATACAACACCTCATAGTTCCAATCAAATATACCCTTTACAAAAGAGGAAAGAAAAATCAAGTCCAAAAAAACACTTGACTAATTTACAAAGATTCAAGGCCATGTCTACTGCTGGTTATAGTCTTGCTGAAGCACATGTGCTGAGAGACCTCCACAAGAAGAAGATGAAGATGGAAAGAGAAGAACGGGTGGAGTCGGGCACAACTAAATCTGGAAAGACCGAAATGGTACAGTCCAAGGGTTGTTGTTCGTGTTGTTCGTGGGTGTTGAAGAAAGTTCGTCGTAGCAATGTTCATGGCTCTAGTTCAGCTGAAGCTGCAGAAAATGGAACTTGAATCGAACATAAAGTTTAGTTGTTTATTGTGAACAAGTTGAGAATTTGGAGTATAAAGTTTAAAGTTTGATTGAACTTGTAATTCTTGTATTTATCCTATCTCTCTTAGTGTTTTACTCCTACCTCATGGATGAATCGGAAAAACCCTAACTAATTTAATTGTAATATTTTGGAATTCTAGGTACGGTGATAATTGTTACGTAACTTCAGTATTGTGTGTTTCTGCCTTGGGTTTTAATTGAGTTGGGAGCTAGTTTATATACATCATTATTGACATCTTTTCACATAAATGAAAAACTAGCATTCATGCATGCGCTTTTGCACATGTGAAAGACTTTTCTTTTATCACGGTGCGCTACGCGCGATTTACAAATTTTTATTCACGCAAGCTAAGCGCTAATTTTTATTCAACAACTTAGTTTTTAATCACATGCGCAGAGAGACTAGTTTTCAATTTTATTGGATGCCCCAAAGGGACGGCTAGTTTTTAATTAAATTCTCGAATTGTTATTGCAAACAACATACTTGGTTGCAACACCATAAACAAATTTATGAAAAAAATTACAATCCCTTTAAATCAAGTAATTTTGAAGTTGCATTGGGTTTTTGATGATTAAATTTAAATTACATATTTTCACAAACTTAATAATCTCTAAGGAATAAAAATGATAAGAAATTGCTTAAGATGAGGAAGAACCGAACCAAGTGAGACCTGAACCAAGTGAGGTGCACCAAGAATGAGAATTGAAAGGTTCTTGCTACAGAGAACGCAGTCAAAGACAGATGGAGAGCTTATTTTCATAATTTTTTCAATGAAGGACACAAAAGGAGTACTTCTTTGGGGGGAGTTGAGTAACTCGAAAGAGTGTAGAAACTACTTCTTCTACCACCGAATTAGGAAGGAAGAAGTGGTTGTAGCTTTGAAAAAGATGAAGCATAGAAAAGCAGTGCGCCCAAATGATATACCGATCGAAGTGTGGAAGGTCTTGGGAGAGACAAGAATAGCATGGCTCACAAACCTTTTCAATCAGATTTTCAAAACAAAGAGCACTTTGGTGCCTATCTAGAAGAATAAGGGTGACATATAAAATTACATGAAAGGGGTATTAAGTTATTGAATCATACAGTGAAGCTCTAGGAGAGAGTAATTGAGCATAGACTATGGCAAGAGACACGGGTCTTAGACAACCAATTCGGGTTGATTCCAGGACGCTCAACCATGGAGGCAATTTATCTTTCACAAAGATCGATGGAAAGATATAGAGATATGAAAAATGATTTGCACACGGTCTTTATAGATTTGGAAAAAAAACGTATGATAGGGTCCCAAGAGACATTCTTTGGAGGATTTTAAAAAAGAAAAAAGTACGAGTAGTATATATCCAAACTATAAGAATATGTATGATAGAGCAAGGACTACCGTAAGAACTCATGAAGGACAAACTGAAAACTTCCCCATAATTGTAGGGTTACATCAAGGCTAATCTTTAAGTCCTTACATTTTTGCATTGATAATGGACGAGTTAAAGGGACATATTCAAGATGATATTTGTTGGTGTATGCTTTTCGCAGACGATATAGTATTGATAGATGAAACTCAAGAAAGAGTAAATGCAAAGCTTAACCTTTGGAGAGAAGTGTTGGAATCTAAAGGTCTTCACTTAAGTCGGTCAAAGACAAAGTATATGGAGTGCAAGTTCAGTGCGAACAAGGGCTCAAATGAGTTAGGGGTGAGGATTGAAGATCAGGAAGTACCAAAGAGCAACCGTTTTCACTACCTAGGATCTATCTTGCAAAAGAAATGAGAGTTGGATGGAGACCTCAACCATAGATACAAGCTAAATGGATGAAGTGGAAGAGTGCATTTGGTGTGTTGTGTGACTGTCATATGCCACCAAAGCTCAAGGGAAAATTTAGACAGCAATAAAGCCAGCAATGCTTTATGGCACGGAATATTAGGCGGTGAAGCATTAACATGTATTAAGTGTAGCGGAGATAAGAATGCTTCGTTGGATGTGTGGGCACACGAGAAAGGATAAGAGTCGAAATGAGGATATCCGAGGTAAAGTAGGAGTAGCCGAAATTGAAGAAAATATGGGAGATAATTGGTTACGGTGGTTTGGACATGTGAAACGAAGGCATACAGACGCTCCGATTAGAAGATACGATTACGAGATAGGGGTTCAGGGCTGAAGGGGTAGAGGAAGACATAGGAAGACTTTGAAAGATACTTTAAGAAAAGACTTGGAGTACTTGGATCTAACGTAAGACGTGGTACAAAACCGAGCGCAATGACATTCTAGGATTCATATAGCCAATCTCACTTAGGCCCCGTTTTATATATATTTTTTTTTCACTAAAAACTGCTTCACTTTAAAGTTAAGCAGTAAAAATATGTTTGGTAAAGTAAAATGTCCTGCTTATTTTAAAAACAATGGGCTCTAGACAACAGCTTTTAAAAGCAATCTGTAGGTTGCTTTTAAAAGATACTTTAATAAAAAGTAAAGTTAGGTCTTTAATAAATATGTTCAATTGTTGTACATTCATTAATTTTTTTCAATGACATTATTTAGCCTTCCACACATATTTTATCCTTTATAGAATAAAGTAAATGCTACAACCTACCACTACTAATACTAACCATACACCATCACCGCCGCTACAACCACCATTTTTGCTACAACCACCATTTTTGCCACCACCACCGCCTTAACCATAACCTCCACCACAGTCACCATAATCAACATTGTCACCACCATCATTACTGCCACCGCTAGCATTGCCACCACCACCACTACTACCATTGTTACCACCATCGATTCCACCACCACCATTACCGCAACTCCCACTACCACCATCATTGCCACCCACCACCACCATTGCCACTGCAATCACAACCACACTACCGATGCTACCACCATCCTACCACCATTGTTACCTCTCCACCCAACCAACACATCGATCCCACTATTAGCACCACCACCACACCTCCACCGCAACCACCACCACCATTACCATCACTGCTGTCGTTGCCCCCACTCTTACAACTATGTCTATTTGTCATTGTATACAATTATATCACTTTTACATTAAATTTTACCAAACGCTTTTACGTTGTTTTTCATACTTACAACACTTTTAAAATTCAATTAACCAAACGCTTATCAACTTTATTTTACAGCTGATTATTCTTAAAGCACTGTAGAAGCAGTTTATTAAAAAAGCACAGTAATCCCAAACTAACCCTTAGTGGGAAAAGGCTTTGTTATTGTTATTGTTGTATCGATCTGCAATATATGAAGGGTTAACTCGTAGGCATCTCAGTACATTTATTGACATTAAGAGTGAGACCAAAATTATCACCAAAAAATTAAAGGAAAAAAAGATATAAAACACAAAGAAAGTAAAGGCAAAATAATCAAACCAAGCCAAGACAACACTATTTAACCCATATCGTTGCGATGGTTCACTTCATAATTCCATAACTTTCTCAACTTCAAATTTTATAGTTCAAACGCAGTTTGATTCCTCTCTTCTTTAAAATATATAATCTCAGCAAACTAAAATTTAAAAAGTATAGTAAAAAGCTATCAGAAAATTCTTAGGAAACAAGACATTTTAGAAAACTTGGTAGAAAATTATTTAAATGAAGATCCAGTACGTGGGGAAGTTTCACTTTTGGGCCTGTTTTCTCCAATAATAAATAAATGAGGAAGGCATAAATATTGAAAAGATAAATAGAATAAATTCATCCCATTTCTAATCCCCTTCAAAGACGACATATAATATGCAAAACATGCATGTAGAAAAGTAGAAAACAAATACAAGTAACAAACAAAATGTAGAATGGTAAAGAGAGAAAAGAATCAAACCACTATGTATAGGAAGTTGAGGTTCTATCATAAAATTAATTGGCAATATAAGAAGTAGCTCAACTTATTTATAAGCCTATGTAAGGTCCCTCCTCCCTTCAATGTGGGATTCATTCTCAACACACACCCTCACATGCGGCGAATTTTTAAGCCTAACATGTGGACAGCACAAACGGGGTGACGTGGAGCACTTGCGGCCATTGGGTTTCACACATGGCAAACCTACTTTGATACCATGTAGAAAGTTGAGGTTCCACCATAAATCCAATTCACAATATAAGAGTAGCCCAATTTACGTAGGTCATCTCCAATGGAGCGGGCTAAAAGGTTATAGGGCCTGATTTGGACAAAATCCATCTTCAATCGAATGTTAGGCCAAAAAAATAGTGGAGCCCACCAGGCCAAAACATGGCCAAAAGGCTATCGAGCTGGGCAAGGTTAGCCTGGTACCCAGCCCATTTTCTGGGCCCCACCAGATGCAGCTGCAATGAGTTGGACAGATACAACGGCTAGGGTTGGTACTAATTGGTACTATAATTTACATTTAAGTTATATTTATTTGTTTAAGAGGGTTTTAGGGAGCTGAGCAAGCACACGTTTTTGTCATGTACTTGGGATTGTTGTGCAATTAACCTCTCTTTCAGCTCTGAATAATTATTAGTAGTTTAATTAAAATAATGGTTTTTTATCAAAAATTGTCCCTGAAATTGACCCTTACCATCAAGATGGTCCTTGAAATTGAAAATCAATCAATGTAGTCCCTGAAAATAAATGTCGCAAATCAATGTGGTCATTCCGTCACAATTCTGTTAAAAATTCTGTGAAGTGCTGATATGGCACATAAATAGGCCCTATAAGTCCCTTTTTCTTGCAAATTTTCCTTTAAATTGACCTGCAACATCAAAATGGTCCTTGAAATTGACATGCGACATCAAATGGTTCTTGAAATTGAAAATTGATCAATGCAGTCCCGCAAGTAAGTTTCTCAAATAAATATAGTCCTTCTGTCACAATTTTGTCAAAAAAAAATTTATGTGCTGATGTGACACATTAATGGGTCACACAAGTCTAATTAAATTTTTAAAAAAAAATTACAAATAGGCTTAATAATTTAATAGTTAGTAAAAAAATTGTCAACCCAAAAACCCAGTCCTACAATCACATCTAATCTGAGCCCACATTTCTCTACCTCTTTTGCTTTCTATTCTCTAAAAAAAATCTTAATAAACTCATCTTTACACACTTTGACACCCTTCACTGAATTGAACTAGATCGAGATCACCTGTGGTGACGGCTTGGCCGATTGGCAATGACTTCTAAGACACCACTGTTAACATTTAGGCGATCAACATCCTCACAACTTTAATCTTGGAGAGCTTGTTCGGCACTTCCCTGGTGGTTTGGTGATGCAAACAACGGTGAGGTCTGCCTTGAGATAATGAGGTTATAACCGAGGTACCTCTATTGTTGGTTGAAAACTATTTCTATACCCCCTCTTAGGTCTTGGTTAAGCCTTGTGCCTTTGAGAATAATTGGAAGGGATGTTTCTTCGGAGTAGGCCCTACTATAAAAAAAAAACTTAATTGTGCAAATAGGTATTTAGACAACTTTTTTTTTACAAAATTGTAGCAAAGGGATCATATATATTTGCGACACCTACTTTCAAGGACTACATTGATTGATTTTCAATTTCAAGGATCATCCTAATGTTGTGGGTCAATTTCAGGGACTCTTTGTGATAAAAAAAAATTATAAAAAAAAAAACTCATAAATCTTGTGGGGCCCATTTATATGCCATATCAGCACTTAACAGAATTTTTGACAGATTGTGACGGAATGACCACATTGATTTATGACACCTATTTTCATGGACTACATTGATTGCTTTTTAATTTCAGAGACCATCTTGATGGTAAGGGTCAATTTCAGGGACCATTTGTGATAAAAACCCTTAAATTAATTGATAAATTTAAGAATAAATTTAAAACTAATAAATTATTAAGGGGTTACGTTTAGCCTATTTGGTTGGAGATAGTATATGAATATGACTTGACACTATTCATTAAAAAGTGATTTTATGCAGAGCTATAATTCTAGACGGGACTATGTTTAACTCTTTCAGTTAGAACTTAGAAATGACCTTATAAGCCCATACAAGTTTCCTCCTCCCATCAATGTGTGGGATTCAATCCCAACACTACTGCTTTGTCCAACAACTGAACTTCATGCTTAATGCACAAGTATCACACAATTATGTACTCTAATTTTTTTTAAGTACTTTTATCCCAAAAAAAAATATCAAATAGATCTTCAAGTGACAATGAAAATAAAAAAGGAAATTCAAAATTTGAATAGTTCGCTCTTTTATATATTTGACTTACTCAAAATTAAAGTTTGATCGTGAATTTAAACAAAAATTTAAAGAGAAAAATTCGAATACATGAAAGAATAAATTGAATTAAAAGAAGAGAATTATTATTAGCACTCTAAAATTTTCATTCTACACTCCTAACTTTTTATATTTAGAAAGAAAAATATACTTGTGAGGAATGTAGAATAAGATTTTTGAAGTATTAATAACACTTCTCTAAAAGAATTAGACGATAACAACTTGTCAAAAGTGGTCATTTCTTTGAAAGGGAGAGAACCAATAATAAGGGCATCTTATTGTAAACTTCTCGTTTACTCAACAATTGTGGGTACCCAACTAACTAGCTTTTTACACGAAGAAAAAAAAAACCCCAATGATTTTGACCCACTAACATGACTTGTGTCACACGTTAACTTTTTAGTTTTTATAATTTGATCATCACAGAAACCGTCATTTTATATCCACTTCACGTAACAACAATTGTTTCAGTACAAACCATACAGCTCATCATCACTATTATCTTTCTTTTTTTCGTTTAAGATAAGAAGATTCACTCATCTTTTCCTCCACATCTGTAAGATGAACCCAATTTCGTTGCATTTATACAATAATATAAATTGATAAAATGTTGAAAAATAGAGTCTTACATCCAAAACTTCAAACAAAATAAGTCACAATCTATACGTAATGGTATTACTCCTAATTGCACTGTGACTTCTGGAATAAATTATAATATCTATAAAATTATGCAAGTGATTAAGTTGAGATAATAGAGTGTTGGGTTTCTATCTATGTCTTCAGAATTTGAAACTACTGTATCTCCTAAATTATTATAATAGTTTCAAATTTTATTCCATATCTATTAGTAGTAAAATTTAAACAAAAAATTAAAATAATATTAATATGTTTAGCAGTGCATCGCAAACCCGTTATAGTTTGATAAAATCTTATGCCAATTAAAATCACCAACAAGCAATTTCGTCTTTTGCCACTCCAAAGGTTGCAAAGTCAAGACTCAAAGCCGGCATAAGCAAATCCGTCAACGGTCAAATCGGAAAAAGCAAGATGACTGCTGCGTGCTCCCCAAGAAAGCATAAACCTCCTATAAATATACTAATCTCATCACCCTCTGAATACTTCCCATCGATTACAATTTCCCCATATTTCTTCCCCAAATTCAACACCAAAAACTATACGGCATGTCGGCGGTAGGCTATGGTTTTGCTGAAGCATATGTGCTGAGGGACCTCCACAAGAAGAAGATGAAGACGGAAAGAGAAGAAAGAGCCAAGCTCGGCAGGGCGGAGTTGGAACCGGAAATGGTAACGTCGAGTGGTTGCTTCTTCTTCTCGGTGTTGAAAAAAGTCCATCCAAGCAATGTTCAAAGGACTTGTAATGCTGAAACTGAAGAAGTTGGAACTTTGAACCATAAAGATTACGGAAACTGAAGAAAACAAGACATGGCTAAAAGAACAAATCCCCAGGGAAACATCGAAGCATATCCGCTGGCGGAAATATAGTAGCTAAGGCGTCTGCAACAAAGTAGCTTTTTCGAAACTCATGCTGGACGGAGATGGTGAAGTCCAATCTCTTGTGTGCTGTATATATAAGACATTGTTCTATTGAATGATTATTTTTTGCATAAAACTCTTTTGTCAGTCAAGCTCTAATAAAACATGATCGCTAGTTATTTCAACCTAACAATTATAAAGTACCGGATATAATTCCCAAAACAAAAGGTTACAAATGTGTACAGAACTTGTAAGACCCTCTAAACTCGTATACAAACTCACGAAAACTCTGCAAATTAATATTCGTTAGTTTGCTTTAAGGCGGAAAGCATGTCGGAATTCAGACTTTTGGCCCTAGCGGAGAAAACAGCAACTCTCAATCGAGAGCCAAGAAAGAAAGTCCTCGCAACAGAAGGCTTACTCAAATCCAAATTCTTAGGATATTTCTGAAAATTAAAAGAATGGAGCTCCATTTTGCACCTGAAATGTTCCGGATACATATTTCGGTCCAAGGAATGAACCATATGTTTACTCAAACACAATCTGCTAGCAGCTTCATCGACCATCCGATCATGTTTTTGTTCTAGTAGTACGACTATGGTCGTTGAACCGAAGCTTGTGCTCGAAAACAAAATCACCATTATTACAACTAGTAGTACAACTATGGTGTTGAAGGGACCGAAACCAATAAAAATAAGCTCGTGGTCGTCTCCTGGAAAATATAGCACCCCATTGTATGCAAAGGAGACCTCCGCAAGGTTATCACTATAAGTATCGCGGGGATGACACAGCTTCGGGCTTACAAGTAAATAGATTATGAGTTTTGTTTTCCATCTGAACTTTTAAAGTGTTTTTGTATAAATCGTGAATTATTTTTTCTTATTTACTAACCTCGTCAATATAAGACTAAAAAAATATTAATGTTTTTGGGTCTTTAAGGATATGTATAAGTAATGAATGAACATTAAATTAAACCTTTTGATGACACGTAATATTATTTGCAAATTTGGTCTAAAAATTTAGTCTACGCATTACTTTTTACTGATGATGAGACTTGAATTGGAATGGATATTTAAAAATAGCAACCAACATAGCTACTAGCTAGTAAATAAATTAACAACCAAACAAAAATTTGTAAAAATTGAAAAAAATAAACATGCACATAGCATTTCGAACTTAGGACCTCTCATTAATTTTAAACAACAAAAACCATTGCTTCTAATTAAACTTCTTGATCATTTAGCCAAATTTTATAAATTTATACATTATGAAAAGAAAATTGTAAAAATTGAAATGTAAATAAGCACACATGGTGGCTTGAATCTAAGACCTTCTCATTCATTTTAAACAACAAAACCACCGGTTCTAGTTAAATTTCTTTGTAACTAAACCAAATTTTATAAATTTATACTCTTATAAAAACATATATAAATATACCGCCTTAATAATTTTGGTGCCCCCAATTTTTTTGGATCCTAAACGTTCGCCCTGCCCGCACTGGGCCTGGGCCGGGCCTGGAGAAGACCTCCACGCACCTTTCGCAGATTCATCGCGGGCGAGGGGGGGAAGAATTCTCAACACCTTGCACCTACACTCAGCATCAAGTTGGATGTCATGTCCTTTCCAAGAAAATAAGAATCCGCGATTGAAGTGCGCCAAGGCTTGGACAGAGACTTGCATTAGAAAATAAATTTGTTGCTTGGAAGTCGGCAAAGGATTTCAACCAGTACAACGTCAGGGAGATCGTCAATTGATGATGACCGTCTTTCGGCTGATGATATCTTTGATCTTTTTTACTGACAAGAAATCGGCAACCCAAGAGACGATTGGGATCTCTTCCTTCCTTCGGCTTGAGTATCACACTTAGCGTCCGTGGATGATTGACTTCCTGCAAGATTTCGCATATCCTCGTAAGAAAAAGAGTCTAATTGCCCATCAAAATATCAATACTTGCGGGTACATTAGTCAAACGAAAACCATCAGTCTAATGGAAAAGCTCTTACTACCCTCGGATATTCCATTTAAGATTTTCGGATCCATGTTTAAATGAATAAAAAAAGGAGATGGTAAACACCATTTTCTTGAAGTTCTAATCAAACCGTTATCGTTTCACATAAATAATTTCAAAACGTAAAACGCATCTTGTCATTTTCTAGCAATAGATATATGATATAGAAAATAATATTTTAATTTTTAAATAAGAGGAAGTGTAGATAGATGTCTGATAAAAAATCAAAAATTAAATTTAGTCTATAGACTTTATTTAATGTCGCCACATGCATTCAATGTCATTTTTTATTGTTTATTTTTTTATTTTTGTCTTTTTATTTTATAATTTCGTGGTGTCTATTGAAACCAAATTCACACACCGTCGCTGACGAAGGAGGTTGGCAAGTCTGGTTACCGGTAAGAAAGCAAATAACCATAGTCAAGACCTTGACACCCTTTTAACACAAATTAGAAAATGACAGGCAATGAGTACGCCCCACTAACATGAGTGTGTCGCATGTTAACTTTTAGTTTTTGGTCGTCACCGATTGCATCACAGCAACTGTCTTTTTATATCCACTTTACACAACAAGAATTGGTTCATCACAAACCAAACGCATTAGCACTTGTATTTTCTTTTTGTTGTTTGAGATAAGTAGATTCTTTTAATTTTGTCTTTAAAAAAGTTACAAAGAAGATTCTTTACGGATATTGATGGGTCGATTTTATATTATATAGGGTAATATTTTACCTTATTTTTAGTAGGTTTTGATAATTATTTTGGTTGAATTTTGATACTTTATTTTGTATTTTCAATATAGAACATTCAACTTCCCCTGAAGCAAAATATGACCAAACGGACAAATTTTAGAGTGATTCAAATTGGAGGACGTTCATGTGTCTCTTAGCGTGTTCGTGTCAAAATTTCGGTTTTTTCTACCAAACTGTTATTTTCTGGCGATGGAATAAAGAAGCAATTTGGGTTGTTGGAAAGTGACGTTTATGGGCTTAATTGCAATTTTTGAAGCTCAAGATGACCTCTAATGGGCTTAATTTATTTTGGTTTCATAGTCTTATTGGAAGACATTTTTTCTAGGTGAATTGAATTATAGCAGTTTAAATAAGCTTGGCCGAGCTTAGAGATTTTCGGACTTTTACATTCAAGGTGTTTTTGATCTTTTATTATTTCAATACAATTCCTTTTGATTTTAATTATGAATATGCGTAACTAATCTCTTTTGCTAGGGTGAGGCCACGAGCTTAGTAAGAATATGTAGTTTATTTTCAATTTGCTTATGATAATATGCATGCAGGTTTTTGAGTTATTAATCAATGGTTTAAACTATCTAAGTATCTTGATGATTCGCGACCATTATAATGTTTAGAAAAGTAATTTGATGCAATTTTGGTCGAAGGTATGTCCCTGAAATTGACGAAGGCTTCTTATGGTTAATATGTGAACCATGTTGGTTGTAACACTTAGTATCACATACTTTGTGTCAAAGTACGCATGTTGAAGCTCTGAGTTAGAGTATAGGGGTAGGTCAGCGTAGACCAAGTGTTCCAGTGCTAGGAATGCAAAAGACTCAAGAGACGTTGTCTGAATTCCCTCTTCTTTAAATATTTGCCGAATGGCTTGTGTGACAAAAGATCGCAAGCAGTTGAGGGTCAAAACATTTGTAATGTGTATGCCTTCTTATAATAGCATTTCCTTCAGTACCTAATCCTCCACTTTGAAAGAGTGAAGCTTTGCCCCATAGTCATAATAGTCGACGGTACGTTCACCCCTGGTTATCTTGATACGAACTTTTATCCCTCTTGTTGTAATGGGCTTCCTGAGAGTAAAAATATTTCCTCTTACCAAGAAACAAATATGTTTGGTGACTTAGCGAGTAGCTAAATGAGGCAGGAGATGATGCAATGGGTGTCTGAATGGTCAATATCTCCTTACTTGGTAGAACTTGACTTCCACCTCCCATTTGTTGATAGGGGTTAACCATATGGAGGTTCCCTTGGTATGTCCTTGCTTCGGCGGAGGCGTGATTGTAAGCTTGTGCTATCACCTCAAAGTAAGTCTTCCATTTGTTGGCATTGATCATGTACTTGAAGAAACAATCACGTAGGCATGTCGTGAAGGCCTTGAGGGCTGTCTTGTCATCTGCCTCGGTACAACGGGAATACTTATGGCTGAAGCAACCAACATACATATGTAATGACTCGTCTGGCTTCTGGCGAATAGTGTACAAGTCACCGCAAAGTGCAAGCGATTGATCTGGAAAATGTGTTGAGAAACAAACAGTTTCCTCAATTCCTCAAATGAGTCTACCGTC
This sequence comes from Malus sylvestris, assembly GCF_916048215.2. Lineage (NCBI taxonomy): Eukaryota > Viridiplantae > Streptophyta > Magnoliopsida > Rosales > Rosaceae > Malus > Malus sylvestris. The sequence continues at coordinate 20,869,976 of NC_062267.1, forward strand.
TCAGGTGGAAGATGATAATACCAGTTTAGAGCTCCGCCAGAGAGGGTGAAGGGGAAGAGAAGACATCGCTCTTCGTCGATGTGCATCCGGTATGCCATGGTGGACTCAAAGAGGTTAAGGTGTTCAATCGGGTCCTCATTTCCAGTATATAGTTGCAAGCAAAGCTTCTGCTTTGTCTTTGCTTGGAGAGGGTGTCGAGGATCCTCCTTGTAAGAGGGTCAGGCCTAAGTTGGTTCCAATCAGGTATCTCAGCTTGTTGTTTGGCCTTCAACTTGTTTACTTCCTTAAAGATCTGTAGGACAAGAGGGTCCTGAGTGGAGTCATGTACCGCTGGAGCTTTCTTTCATAAATCTCCATCTCCTCTTAGAAGTAGGAAGGTTTGATCAAGAGCATGTGATTTTTCCCTGGACTTGTCGTACTAACTTCCAAGGTATGTCTGTCGGAACATCTCTGAGTCCTCTATACCTTCGTGTTTCTCTAGAACTTGTTGCCCCTTCCCCATATTGGTAGTCGGCCTGGGACATGGGAGGAGACCGAGTCTTTCAAAGACCCTTGGGTCATTGATCTTCGAGCTTACATGGATGGGATTGTCCCGACGTTGCTTTAGGAAGTCTCCACAGTCGTGAAAGATGACTTTCGATCCTTCCACTCCTTCTGTAAAGAGGTGCCTTCCTCCACTCCTCCTGCTTCGGGTCAAAGCAGCTGGGTTGAGAGAAGTCTCATGTTGGTCGCCATTTTGATGAGTAGCTCGCTCCTCAACAAGAATACCCATGTCAAGGGCAAATGACCCTCCGTGTTGGGGGGCACCCAGTTGATGGTTGACTTCCATAAGGGTGATGAGCTCATGTGTTTTAGTATATCTAGCCTCGTGGAGCATCTCAAAGACCTTCTCATACTGCTCTTGGAGGATCTCATTCTTCATCGCTATCTTGTTGTTCTGAGCTTCCAGCTCATCAACTTTAGCCTGAAGAGCAAACTTCTTTTGTTCCTTCTTTCGTTGCTTCGCACCAGGTGCGAGGGGGGTGTTGTTCTGCGTGTTGTGGATTCTTTTGCTCCCCATGTTGGAAAGGGATACCTGGTCAAAAGAGAGTGTACGAATGGTGGAAACCAGCTTAACAAAGCTGAAAAGAGTGGGAATAAGTGTCGTTCCCACATACAGCGCCAAATGTTGATGCACAAAATCAGTGAAGACTTTGGTACAATAGAAAGTGTTAAGTGTGTGACCTTCGCTAGATTGCTCCGGTCACTAGTGTGGATAAGTATGCAAATGGATAGAGATAGGGAAGCAAACACAAGATGTACGTGGTTCACCCAAATTGGCTACGTCCACGAAGTAGATGAGTTCTTATTAATTGTGAAGGGTTTACACAAGTATATAGGTTCAAGCTCTTCTTTAGTGAGTACTAGTGAATGATTTAGTACAAATGACATTAGGAAATATTGTGGGAGAATGATCTCCTTTTATAGAAGAGAGTTTCTAGCTTTGTTCTGACATTGACACGTGTCGTGTTGTGATTGGCTTCTGATGTCGACACGTGTCGCACTATGATTGGCTTCTGATGTCGACACGTGTTGCGCTGTGATTGGCCTCCTGGTTTGAGGGAAACTCTTCTGAGTTCTTAACAGCATACCGTTAATCAGTGCTCATTAGTTTCGGGATTTGTCAAGTATGGTATAAACATAAAGTAAAAAGCTAATACATTTCAGAAAATTCTGAGCAAACAAGACATTTTAGAAAATTTAGTAGAAAATTATTTAAGTGAAGATATAGTACGTGGGGAAGTTTCACTTTTGGGCCTGTTTTCTCCAATAATAAATAAATGAGGAAGGCATAAATATTGGACAGATGAAAAGAATAAATTCATCCCATTCCGAATCCCCTTCAAACACGACATACAATATGCAAAACATGCATGTAGAAAAGTAGAAAACAAATACAAGTAACAAACAAAATGTAGAATGGTAAAGTGAGAAAAGAATCAAACCACTACGTGTAAAAGTTGAGATTTCACCATAAAATTAATTGGCAATATAAGAAGAAGCCCAACTTATTTATAAGCTCATGCAAGGTCCCTCCTTCCTTCAATGTGGAATTTATTCTCAACACACGCCTTCACGTTCAACGGATTTTCAAGCCTCAATGTGGGATATATGAATATGACCTGACACTTTCATTAAAAAATGATTTCGTGCAAGGTTATAATTCTAGACTGGGCTATGTTTAGCTCTTTCGGTTGAAGATGACCTTATAAGCCCATACAAGATCTCTCATCCCATCAATATGTGTGATTCATTCTCAACAATATTGCTTTGTCCAACAACTGAACTTCATGCTTAATGCACAAGTATCACACAAGTATGTACTCTAATTTTTTTTAAAGTACTTTTACCCAAAAAAAAATTCAAATAGATCTTCAAGTGACAATGAAAATAAAAAAGGAAATTCAAAATTTGAATAGTTCGCTCTATTATATATTTGACTTACTCAAAATTAAAGTTTGATCATGCATTTAAACAAAAATTTAAGGAGGAAAACTCGAATACATGAAAGAATAAATTGAGTTAAAAGAATTAGATGATAGTAGCCTTTCAAAAGTGGTCATTTCTTTGAAAGGGAGAGAACCATTAATAAAGGCATCTTATTGTAAACTTCTCGTTTACTCAACAATTGTAGGTACCTAACTAACTAGCTTGACACGAAGAAAAAAAAAACCCCAATGATTATGACCCACTAACATGACTTGTGTCACACGTTAACTTGTTAGTTTTTTTGTCATCATAGATTACATCACAGAAACCGTCTTTTTATATCCACTCCACACAACAACAATTGTTTCAGTACAAACCAAACAGATCATCATCACTATTATCTTTCTTTTTTCGTTTAAGATAAGAAGATTCACCCATTTTTCCTCCACATCTGTAAAATGAACCCAATTTTGTACATTTAAACAACAACAGAAATTATAAAACATTGAAAAATAGAGTTACCCGAAACTTCAAACAAAATAAGTCACAAGTTATATTCAATAGAATTATTGCAATTTTTTAAATAAATTTAATTATGTAAAGTTATACAAATAATTAAGTTGAGATTATATTAATGTGAACAGTACATCGCACATCCGGCCCTAAAAGTTAATAAAAGTAGGTTCCAATCAAAATCACCAACAACCAATTTCGTCGTTGCCGCTACAAGGCAAAAGTCAAGACTCAAAGCCGTCGTAACAAATCTGTCAACGGTCAAATCGGAAAAAGCAAGATGACTGCGTGTTCCCCAAACAATTTCGTCGTTGCCGCTACAAGGCAAAAGTCAAGACTCAAAACCGCCATAAACAAATCTGTCAACGGTCAAATCGGAAAAAGCAAGATGACTGCGTGTTCCCCAAGAAAGCATAAAACTCCTATAAATATACTAATCTCATCACCCTCTGAATACTTCCTATCAGCTGCAAATTCCCCATATTTCTTCCCCAAATTCAACACAAAAAACTTTACGGCATGTCGGCGGTAGGCTATGGTTTTGCTGAAGCATATGTGCTGAGGGATCTCCACAAGAAGAAGATGAAGACGGAAAAAGAAGAAAGAGCCAAGCTCGGCAGGGTGGAGTCGGAACCGGAAATGGTAACGTCGAGTGGTTGTTTCTTCCGCTCGGTGTTGAAGAAAGTCCATCCAAGCAATGTTCAAAGGACTTGTTCTGCTGAAACTGAAGAAGTTGGAACTTCGAACCGTAAAGATTACGGAAACTGAAGAAAACAAGACACAGCTAAAAGAACAAAGCCCCAGGGAAACATAGAAGCATATCTGCTGGCGGAAATATAGTAGCCAAGGCGTTTGCAAGAAAGTTAGCTTTTGCGAAACACATGCTGGACGGAGATGGTGAAGTCCAATTTCTTGTGTGCTGTATATATAAGACATTGTTATATGTATAATGAACTGATTATTTTTTCCATAAAACTCTTTTGCCAATCATGCTCTAAGAAAACCTGAATAGCGCGCTAGTTATTTCAACCTAACAATTATAAAGTACCGGATAAGTCCCAAAACAAGAAGGTTACAAATCTGTACCGAACTTGTAAGACCCTCTAAACTCGTATACAGACTCAAGAAAACTCTACAAATTCATCTCCGTTGGTTTGCTTTAGGGCGAAAAGCATGTCGGAATTCAGACTTTTGCCCCGACCGGAGAAAATAGTGTGGAATTATCATAGAGACGGGCCGAGGCTCACTTCTAACAATATCGATACTGTCCCCAACTTGGTAATTACCACATGCCCAATCCGTCAAATGTAGGATTTTATCACAAAAGATCTAGGTATTAGTTGGAGTGGAATTAGGATATTTAGGGGGTGTATTCAATTGAGAATTTGAGAAACTTCAATAGATTTATAAATTCATGGATTTTTTATGGAGTTTAATTGATTTGTAGAGATTTCGGGGGGGGGGGGGGTGTATTCAATTGGGATTTTAAGATATTTTAATTCTTTTAATGAATTTAGGGGTATTCAATCAGGATTTCAAGTGATTCTCTGAAATTCTAGGTGTATTCAATTAGAATTTTAAGATAGTTTATTAAAATCCTTAGAAATCTGGGTGTATTCAATTAGGATTTTAAAGAAGTTTATAACATTTCAGGTGTATTCAATTAGAAATTGATTTTAAAGAATTTGAGAAAGTTGAGCAATTAGAGGGAATTGGAGAGATTTCGTAGTGTATTTTAAGCATCTACAAATCTCACCTCTTTCCAATGAGATTTCAAGGGAATTAAATCAAAATTTTATATGGAATCTCTACAAATCAATTAAACTCTATAAAAATCCATGGATTTATAAATCCATTAAAATCTCTCACATTCTCAATTGAATACACCTCCCTTCATATAAAATTTTGATTCAATTCCCTCAAAATTTCATAGGGAGAGATAAGATTTGTGGATGCTTAAAATACACTACGAAATCTCTCCAATTCTCTCTAATTCCTCAACTTTCTCAAATTATTTAAAATCAATTTTTAATTGTATACACCTGAAATGTTACAAAATTCTTTAAAATCCTAATTAAATACACCCGGATTTCTAAGGATTTTAATAAACTATCTTAACATTCTAATTGAAATTTCAAATAATCACTTAAAATCCTGATTGAATACCCCTATATTCATAAAATCCCTTCTTTCTTTATTTCTCTAGCCAATGTGAGATTTCAACAAATTCCCATTCTCAATCGAGAGCCAAGAAAGAAAGTCCTGGCAAACGAAGGCGTATTGCGTGTGTGTGTGTGTGTGTGTATAATGCTCTCTCTAGCCAATGTGAGATTTGAACAAATTCCCATTCTCAATCGAGAGCCAAGAAAGAAAGTCCTGGCAAACGAAGGCGTATTGCGTGTGTGCGTGTGTGTGTGTGTGTGTGTGTGTATATATATAATGCTCTCGTTGAGTACAATCACAACATTGAAAATTTAACCCTTAACTAGTAAATCCTCAAATCCAAATTCTTAGGATATTTCTGAAAATTAAAAGAATGGAACTGCATTTTGCACCTGAAAATTGTTCCGGATCCATGTTTGGGTCCAAGGAATAAACCATGCTACTGCTATGGTCGTTGAACGGAAGCCTGTGCTCGATAACAAAATCACCATTATTACTAATAGTAGTATAGCTATGGCGTTGAAAGGACCGAAACCAATAATAAAAAAAAAAAGCCTATCGTTGTCTCCTGGAAAATATAGCACCCATCGTATGCAAAGGAGACCTCCGCAAGGTTATCACAATAAGTATCGTAGGATGACACAACTGACCTTCTCCATTCACCAGTCTCAGAAGAGAAGACCTCCACATACCATTCGCAGAAGATTCATCGCGGGGGGAGGGGGAAGAATTCTCAACACCTTGCAGCCACACTTAGCATCAAGTTGGATGTCATGTCCTTTCCAAGAAAATAAGAATCCGCGACTGAAGTGCGCCAACGCTTGGACACAGACTTGCATTGGAAAACAAATTTGTTGCTTGGAAGTCGGCAAAGGATTTCAACCAGTACAACGTCAGGGAGATCGTCAATTGATGATGACCGTCTTTCGGCTGATGATGATATCTTTGATCTTTTTTACTGACAAGAAATCGGCAACCCAAGAGCGACTGGGATCTCTTCCTTCCTTCGGTTAGAGTATCACACTTAACATCCCTAGATGATTGACTTCCTGCAAGATTTCGCATATCCTCATAAGAAAAAGAGTCTAATTACCCATCAAAATATCAATACTTCCGGGTACATTAGTGAAACGAAAACCATCAGTTTAACGGAAAAGCTCTGACTACACTCAGATATTCCACTTAAGATTTTCGGACCCGTGTTTAAATGAATAAAAAACAAGATGGTATACACCATTTCCTTGACGTTCTAATAAAACCATTATCGTTTGACCTAAAATAATTTCAAAACATAAAACGCATCTTGTCATTTTCTAGCAATAGATATGATATCGAAAATAATATTTTAATTTTTAAATAAGATGAAGGGTAGATAGATGTCTGATAAAAAATCAAAAATTAAATTTAGTCTATAGACTTTATTTAATGTCGCCACATGCATTCAATGTCATTTTTTCTTTTTTTCTTTTTATTTTATAATTTCGTGGTGTCCATTGAAACCAAATTCACACACCGTCGCTGACGAAGGAGGTTGGCAAGTCTGGTTACCGGTAAGAAAGCAAATAACCAAATTCAAGACCTTGACACCCTTTTAACACAAATTAGAAAATGACAGGCAATGAGTACCCCCACTAACATGAGTGTGTCGCACGTTAACTTTTAGTTTTTGATCGTCACCGATTGCATCACAGCAACTGTCTTTTTATATCCACTTTACACAACAAGAATTGGTTCATCACAAACTAAACGCATTCGCACTTGTATTTTCTTTTTGTTGTTTGAGATAAGTAGATTCTTTTAATTTTGTCTTTAAAAAAGTTACAAAGAAGATTCTTTACAGATATTGACAAAGAAGATTCTTTACAGATATTGATGGGTAGATTTTATATTATATAGGGTAATATTTTACCTTATTTTTAGTATTTTTTGATAATTATTTTGGTAAAATTTTGATACTTTATTTTGTATTTTCAATATAGGACATTCAACTTCCCCTGAAGCAAAATATGACCAAACGGACAAATTTTAGAGTGATTCAAATTGGAGGATGTTCATGTGTCTCTTAGTGTGTTCGTGTCAAAATTTCGGTTTTTTCTACCAAACGGTTATTTTCTGGCGATGGAATAAAGAAGCAATGCGAGTTGTTGGAAAGTGACGTTTATGGGCTTAATTGCAATTTTTGGAGCTCAAGATGGCCTCTGATGGGCTTAATTTATTTTGGTTTCATAGTCTGATTGGAAGACCTTTTTTCTAGGTGAATTGAATTATAGCAGTTTAAATAAGCTTGGTCGAGCTTAGAGATTTTCAAACTTTTACATTCAAGGTGTTTTCGATCTTTTATTATTTCAATTCAATTCCTTTTGATTTTAATTATGAATAGCGTAACTAATCTCTTTTGCTAGGGTGAGGCCACGAGCTTAGTAAGAATATGTAGTTTATTTTCAATTTGCTTATGATAATATGCATGCAAGTTTTTGAGTTATTAATCAATGGTTTAAACTATCTAAGTATCTTGATGATTCGCGACCATTATAATGTTTAAAAAAGTAATTTGATGTAATTTGGCGGAGGTAGGTCCCTGAAATTGACGAAGGCTTCTTGTGGTTAATATATGCAAGTTCACTTAGGATGAATGCCACGTCTTAAGGGTTGGATGGTTTTTCAGAGTGTTTTCACAAAACATAATAAGTCATGCATGTTTGGATTTGATATGAATACTACAAACAGATTGCATGTTTGATATATGATCTATATTGGGGGTCCAAGTAGGCATATTAGGAAAATCTAACCTTCAAAATATGCATGTATTTTTTTTTTAAATATGCATGTATAAATCATAAGTAATTGAGAGAACTATATAGAATTGTTAAGGTGATGGCGAAACCCTAGTGCTTATTCAATTTGATTTCTAAACACTATTTCTCTCTTTCTTTTATTATTATAGATTTTTCTACTCTTTAAAATTAAATTCGTTTTTATTAAAATATGTTAGAAAACCAATTATACCAAAACTTTGCCTTTAAATAGTTAATTGAGATTTGAGTTTATACAAATTATTTAATAATCCTTGTGGAAAACGACCGTGCTAAAACATTTATATTACAATATCCTTATTATTCTTGCTGTTGCAGTCATATTTAAAATATGAATGTGATTGTGTAAATCCTAGGAAATCTAGGAATGTATCTTATATTCCTATTAGGAGTAGATTACCTATTAAATGTTGTAATCCTAAAGGGAAAGGTTTTTACCTCTCCTACTACGTACTATAAATAATGGCACAATGGGGTGAATCAAACACACATCACAATTAAATCAATCTCTCTTCTCTCTAAGTGTAGCCGGCCCTCTCTCTTTCTCTCTAAATCCTAGATCGTTCAATCAAATAGGTCTACAACACTTGCAAGTATTATAGGTGTTTTTAACCTTTTAGTGTGTGTGGTAAAAATCTTATCAGATATTAAACTATACATATAAAAAAATTTGAAGTGTAACTTCCCTAGAAAAATTACGGATGAGGAAAAATCCTCACTCTTATCCGTTCATCGTACATTGTATGGTCAGTTTTCGTTAGGTACTGTTTGTATTTAATTTTAAATAAAAAAATTCAAAATGATTTATGGCCGCCTGATGTATGATGAACAGATAAATGTGAGGATTCTAGAATCCTCACGAAGAGAATCCGAATGGGATCCAAACCCGAACAGATACATGCATGATCAATATTTATGATCTAAATTACCAAATCAATCTGCTGCCATAGTACGTTGGAATTGATAAGTAGATATAATTACATATAAGCTTTCCTCCACATTTGTAAAATTAACAGAAACCAATTTTATTGTTTTATAGCAAAATAGAAATATATATAGAATATTGAACTATCTCGGAAACTTCATCAGCGACAAGCAACGAGCAAGCCAATTTCGTCTTTGCCACTCAACACGCCATAGAAGATTATCAGCCAACGGTCAACTAGGAAAAAGCAAGACGCCTGCTTCTTCCCCAAGAAAGCACAAACCTTTTATAAATATACTAGCTATCACCCATCAATTACAATTTTCCCCATTTCTTCCCCAAGTTCAACACAAAAAAAAGAAACTTTACGGCATGTCGGCGGTCGGCTATGGTTTTGCTGAATCATACGTGCAGAGGGACCTCCACAAGAGGAAGCTGAAGATGGAAAACGAAGAAAGAGCCAAGCTTGGCAGGCCGGAGTCGGAATCGGAAATGGTAAAGTCGTCAAGTGGTTGTTTCTTCTGGCCGGTGTTGAAAAAAGTCCATCCAACAATTGTTCCAAGGACTCGTTCAGCTGAAACTGAAGAAGTTAGAACTTTGAACCATAAAGATTAAGGAAACTGAAGAAAACAAGACACAGCTAAAGAACGAAGCCCCGGGGAAACACCAAGGCATATAGTAGCCAAGGTGTCTGCAACAAAGCTAGCTTTGCGAAACACATGCATGAAGGATGGTGAAGTCCAATTTCTTGTGTGCTGTATGAGAGCTTTCGTAATTCCTCTTTAATTTGTTTATTAGTCTATGATGAAATTGTTATTGTTGGCCTGAAACGCTTTTGTTAGTGATGCTGCAATAAAACGCACGAATGGCGACCTAGCTATTTCCATGAAAACCCTACAAATTCATATTCGTTAGTGGTACATCCTCCGTGCACACCTGCGTATCGAACTATAAAACGTTTGTCTAGATGCTCCTTAAATATATATGGTTAGAGGAAGTTCGTGATCAACAACAAAATCACCATTATTACTACTAGTGTACTGCTATGGTCGTTGAACGGACCGAAACCAAGATAAAGAAGCTCGTCATTGTCTCCTGGAAAATATAGCACGCCATTGAATGCAACGGAGAGCTCCCCAAGTGCATCAAAATCAAAGACCTCCACGCTTAATTTGAAGGAATCACATTTCTCACCATTCGCAGATTCATAGGGAGGAAGAATTCTCAACACCTTGCAACTACACTCGGCATCACGTGGTTGTCATGTCCTTTACAATTGTCTTTCTTGCAGTTACGGTATTCGCGATGATAATCCTCGCTTGCGCGCACTAACCCAAGTCACTATGCGTTGCAACCACAACTGGCTCTCCTATCAAATTGTGGATGCCCACAGCATTTTAGGAGGGAGTTCCTCCCCTGTTTGGTTTATTAGGGTGCGTGCCTTGGGAGCATTCTTATAGCTTTGGATATGTACAAAACGACCAAGAAAATAAGAATCCGCGATTAGAGTGCGCCAACATTGTACAGAGACTTGCATTTGGAAAACAAATTTGTTGCTTGGAAGTCGCCAAAGGATTTCAACCAATACAACATGAGCCAAAATTTAACCTCGTTCGTGGAGAGGCAAACCAAGCAGCACACAGGCTTGCTCGTGCAGGACTTGGACAGCAACAGGAGGTGTCGTGCATGGTTCGAGGGACCACCGGATTTAATCACAGATATTTTGTTTGAGGATAGCTCCATTCGGTTTGCATTGCTATTTGATTGCATTTTCTTTGAGGATGGTTAACTTTTCAAGTTGCTTGTGCTCTTTTTCACTTCAACTGGGCTGAAACCTCTGACAAGATTTTTCTCGAGGCTCATTTGTGCATCCTATTCTCAAATATGTACGTATTCCCTTTTGAATATATTGCAAACAAAAACAAACACTTGATTAATTTTCAAACTTTTCAAAATAATGTGTAGTGCTCTTGCTCAAGTGTATGTGCTCAAACTTTTCAAAATTTTCAAACAAAAGAAGAAACTCAAGATGGAAGAAGAAAGAGGCAAGTCAAAATCCAAAAATACTGAAATGGTGCCAGCCTAAAGGTTGTTTCTTGTGCGCGTTGAAGAAAGTCTGTCCGAGCAATGTTCGAAGAGTTCGTTCAGCTGCAATGGCAGAAGTTGGAAACGATGAAGTTTGATCAATCGTACTCCGTCCGAGCAATTTTCAGAGGTTTAATACTGTAATTTGGTATGCTACCAGGTTATTGTTTTTTCCTATTTACTCCTTTACTGTATTTTAGCAGGAAAAAATTGTTACAGTAAAGTTTGAAATTGTTATATTCCTAAAAGCCGTTGAAGGACCATCTAAGTGTAAAGTTTCGAATTTTCTGCAGAACAAGTGGTTTGGAAATTGCTTGGATGGATTTTTCTTAACACCAGAAAGAAACAACCTAGATTTTACCACTTTGGATTCAGCCGTGCCGAGCTTGGCTCTTTCTTGTTTTTCCATCTTCAGCTTCTTCCAGTGGAGGTCTCTCGGCGCATATGCTTCAGCTAGATCATAACCTACAGCGGACATGTCCGGAATTTAATATTTTTGAATCAACGGACAGTTTCACATAAAAGTGTAAGAGCAAAAACTGGAAACCAATCAGAAACCAGTCACAGACAAGTTAGAAGACTTGACGAAAAAGTAAAAAACAAGATCAAGAAGACTGTCGTGAACAGCATTCCAAAACGGGCATTTGTCACTTAATTTGATATATATTTGCATCAATTTACACCAAGGAATGCGAAGACGATATTCAAATTAAATTACTCTAACAAAGAAACTTACCCAGACAGAAACAAGACAGCTTGCCAAAGGCCACCAAAAGAGGGTTGTCCAAGAGAGCAGCCAAAACACCCAAAATTAGTTTGGAGGATAGGGAAGGTCGTCCTTGAGCAAAAACCAGGGAAATTGGTGGTCTATCGACCCAACTTTGACGTTCCACAATCCTCAAAGCAAGGCAACATGGTGAGCCGCACCATTTGCCTCGTGAGTAGACCACTTCCAATGTCGGTCTTCAAAATTGATCTTCTTCGATCTTATTTCCAACAAGAGTGGATAGATTTCCCAAGCACCCTTTTCTATGTCACCCTTCAAGCACTTAATCGAAGCACTCTCCACCATCACTTTTGTGAAGCCTAAGCTTGCAGCTAGATCCAATCCTTTGATAACCGCAGCTCTTTCAGCCATAAGAGCAGAGGAACACTTATAGAACAGCCAAAGCACCTCTGAATGTTTCTAACCTCTCATGAATAACAATCCCCAGCCCCGCCTCCAATGAAGAAGTACACCAGGCCCCTTCAGTGATCAACTTAACAAAATAATGAATTGGAGGGCACCATACCTCATTGGCAAGGTCAAAATGAGAAGCTCCTGGACTCTTAATAGTTTAGCCTTCCAGATATCCCAACAGGTGATACCTGCAAGAGAAAGAAAGGTGTCGAGATTTTCTCCCCTTGTCCACCTAGAAATTTCGTATGAAAACCAATGGTCAAGAGATGAAACATCTTCATTAAGTCTCCTGTAATTTAGAGCAGTGCCAAACCAAATGCCTTTAACCCATGGGCATAAATTCCATGCAAATTGGACATAGGAAATTCATGGTGATACGTCTTCTAAACAGATTCTTTCTTGTAGGAAAAGCGCTAAAAAGGCAGGCTTCATGAAGTTCAGAATATGGGGGGTGGCTTTCATCTTCCAAATGGTGCTATCAACAATGTGGGAATGGAGGTGGGCAGGGAACTGAAGCATTTCTGATCTTTTGTCTTTGAAGCCAGTGATAGCCTGATCTTACGGAATGGATACCATTCACCTTCCAAGGCCAAATTAAACGATCACCACCAGTAGCAGAACCTATGGGAAGAAGCAGGATTTTATCACCTCTTGAGAAACAAAGGGGCATAAGAAAATCTGTCCACCACACTCTACTCTCTCTGTCCATAATGTCTGCCACTTTCCTTGCAGTTGAGGGAGAAAGGACTGTTGTTGTGTTCCTCCTCAACCTGAGATTGCTCCACAGTACTCCTCCTTCAGTTCCATTCCAAATGTGTTGTCATTTGAAACAACACAGAGTTCGACTTTACTCTGGTACTTCCGTGTTCATCTGTCAAGTGCAACACAACCTCTACCAAGAAAAAATAACCATACACAGAACAACATTCAAGCCAGAAGACCAGCGGGTGCCATCTAGCAGTTCTCATCAGCACCAATGAGGAACAATTAATGGATGCCAGCTTAGCATTCGAAGCCTCCTCTTCATCCTCACCCCTCTTCAAATGATTACATCAGTTTCCATGCAGCTTTTTGCAATTTCGAGGTTAATGCAATTACATCCTGAGACGAGCGAAACATGAACCTTTCTTTGAAGTCCGTTTAAGCAATCTTCCCCTGCTTCTGTTTCTTCTTCTACATTGCTTTCTATACTTGGATCAGACCTTAGTCTTGCTGCCCTGTCTTCATTTTATTCACTTGAATACGGCAAGGAGATGGATTCACAGCCAAACAAATACCCATTAACTAGTTTTTCCCCTTCCAGACTAACCCTATTTCTTCACGCTGATGAATATCATGAGCGCTCCCTGCTCTTTCCAAGTGCACACCGACAATTATCTTGAAGCCACCTTTCACATTAAGCTTGTCGTTTGATAGATGTCCCAGCCAAAGTTAGTCTTATGGGAAGCAACCATGGTCACTTGCATTGCACAGATGATAAATTCCCTCTGCTGGGTACAATTCACAGCATGAAATGTGAAGATAATCATCAGATTGGGAGTTATCTTATCAGAAGAGTAAATGATGCACACAGTCAGCGCCTTAAAATCACAACCAAAACCTGGCGGCACAACTATTTCATCCTTATGGTCGACCACCCTAAACCATGAAGGAAAACATTTCCATGATTAAAAAAGGCAACCATTTCCGCTCACACATTTCTAATACACGTGGAGCAACATTTGTACATACATTTCTAAACCATGACAGAAAATTAGTAATGGTGGTTTGGACATGTGAAATGAAGGCCTATAGAAGCTCCAGTTAGAAGATGCGATTACGAGACAAAGGTTCAGGGCCGAAGGAGTAGAGGAAGTCCTAGGAAAACTTTGGAAGAGACTCTAAGAAAAGACTTGGAGTACTTGAATCTAACAAAAGATGTGGCATAGAACCGAGCACAATAGCGTTCTAGGATTCATACAGCCGACTCCACTTAGTGGGATAAGGCTTTGTTGTTGTTGTTGTTGTTGTTGTTGTATTTATGTGCAAATAAAGGAGAGGGAGGGAGAGAGAGAGAGGGGAGCTGCAGGATTATTTCCTTACAAGCAGCAGTGAGATTGGTGCACCCTTCCACATGAATCCTTGTCATGATGTTTGACAACTTATCCAAGCCTGGAATCTCAGTGAGTTTGGGGCAGTGATTCAGATGCAATTCCCTCATACTCGACAGATCTGAAAAATCTGGCATTTTTTCCAATGCAATGCACTCATCTGCCTCCAGGATTTCCAATTTTTTTGGTAAATATGGGATCACCCGAAGGTTTGTACAATTATTCAATTGTAAAGTGTGAAGCTTGGAAAGGCCGCTGTGGTTAGGTAGCCCATAAAAACAATTGCCACTTAAGTCTAAAACGTCTAAAGAAGATAGACCCCCAAGATCCTTAGGAAGTGCATCATCTGTTAGATCGCAGTTCGCAAGAGACAAATACTTAAGGTTCTTCAGTTGTACTATGGAAGGGTGAACCTCGGAAAAACTCTGGCAGTCATTAAGTAACAGTTTCTCGAGATTTGGGAGTTTTGAAAAGTTTGGTGATCTTTTCAGGTGATGGCAATACCCAAGATTAAGAAACTTCAACTTCTCAAGCCGCTGTCAGATAAAAGGAAAACATAAATCAAAATACAAATATAAGCGAGAGAGCATGATGTTATTTCTAACAAAAAAAAAATATCAGGGATTTGGTTGAGAGTGTACTATACCATGTTGGAATCATTCCAAACTTGTATTTTGCTATGGCTCAGGTTGACATCAACTAGGTATTTAGTAAAATCTTTTGGTATGACCCCTTGAGGAAACTCAGGCCAGCACAACCATCTTAACCTTTTGGAAAGATGTTCGCAGTTTCCTTTGAACTTTACGCCTTTGAGTTTGAGCAACCTGAGTCTCTGCATCTCTTTAAATGCTTCTGTACTGAAGCTAGCCTTGTCGGGTTCTTGCAAATCTAACACGAGTCCTTCAACGAACTCTGTTCCCTTTTAATAGAAAACAAATAATAAGGAAATAAGAAATGATGAATGCAACTAATTAAGAAAAGGGTTATTTGCATAATTTATAAGTATACAGCAAAGCCATATAGTTGTATTTCGACTTCATCTCTCCTTCCATTCAACCTGTAGTTTTGTTCAAATCAATGCATATCATAGTGTATATTGTTCAACATCCAGGGCATACAATTTATTACAGTTGGGATAAGCATACCATACACTTAATATCATTTGACAGCGAATGTACTTACAGATTTGCTCCTCAATACGTCTTTTACATCTTCTTGATCCCACAATCTACAACGTTTTCCAAGGATGTTAGGGGATTTTGCATGTACGATTTGTCTGCCCATATCTCGAAGCAAATCATGCATTACCAGGTTGTTTCCTTCATCAACAGTTACAAGGCCTCGATCACAGAGTTCTCCGATTCCTATTTCTGGATCAAAGTCACAGCCATCCAATATTGCCATGACATGTTCCTTGTTCATTCCAATAAAGAAACAAGATATGTCAAGGAATATATCCTTCACGTCATCATCAATTAGCCCATCGTAGCTTATTTTAAGCTTTTCGTAAATTGGCATATGAGGATGTCTTTTCAATTTACGCAATGCACTTCTCCATTCACTTTTGAGTTTTGTACATAAATAAGAACCTAATACTTCAAGTGCTAGTGGCAAACCTCCGCAGTAATTGACAACTTTGCTCGACAGTTCAAGATATTCTTCATCAGCAGGATAACTCTCTGTAAAGGCATGGCAACAAAAGAGCTCAAGAGCTTCTTCTTTATTCATTATTTGTGCGGTACATGTCTTATCCACTTCAAGTATCTTGAGCAAGTGTTTGTCTCTTGTTATTATAATAATTCTACTCCCTGGACCAAACGTGTCACGATTTATAGCCAACTCATGTAATTGTTTCACACAATCTACGTCATCAATTATGACAAGTACCCTCATGTGGCCAAGTCTTCTTTTTATCTCCTTAGTCCCCTGATCGACACTACTTACCTCTACATTAGCTAGTTTCAAGATATCACTAAGAAGCTTGATTTGCAATTTAACCATATCCTCTTCCCTCACTTTTGAAAGGAAACAGCTACCTTCAAACATTTGATGAAATCTGCGGAAAATGGCTTTTGCAACCGTTGTCTTGCCCGTCCCAACCATACCCAAAATTCCAATAACGTGAACATTATTTGATCCTCCGACATCTAACTCATTACTGATAAGTTGCACGCGAGAATCTATTCCAATTTGGTTCGTGGGTACATCTGGATATGTGTTGTTCAGCGACTTCAGTCTTCGAGCGATGTCGTCGACAACTTTCCTTATAAACTTTCCTTCGTACCTAGCAGTTAAAATACAAAATTAAACAAAAGTAAGACTCACATATAACTGCAGGATTCAACTCAAGTAACAGTTTTTGGGATCAAATAAGTTTTCAATTTTTAATTAAATACTTTGTTCAACTTCTGGCGAATTATGTTGTGTTTGAACCATAAATTTTCAAGCATGACCCTAGTAAATTAAGGGTGGTGTGCCTTAAAAAAGAAAAAGGAGCTTGGCAAATGAAAAAATCGAAATGAAGATCTCTACAATACACACGCAGGGTCTAGATGAGTTTGTTGTTTAAGCACTCCATACCAGCATGGAGAAGTAATAGCTCTTCTCAACTACTCCACTTCGCCATGAAATACGAAGTAACTAATGCTCACCTTTGGTCTATGGAAGGGGACAAAGCCAAGGAGAAGGAAAAAAGGCACAGATGGCAGAAAAAACATTTGAGAGAGAGCAAAAAACTGCAAAAGTTCATAGTGAGTTCAGAAAGAAAGAGCAACAGGGTGCTAAAGAAATCATTAGAGAAGAGAAGAAGACAAGAGTTTCAGACGTGAAAAATCTCCAGCCGGACGAGAGAGAATAGCAAACCATAGGCACAAAAAGGGGATAAAACCCATGTTGTCACTTCAGTGCTTCTTTCATCTTCTTTTCTGTACAACTTTGCAGGTGAGTCTGGTTGTGAACAAATCATAAATCAGCACCAAATTGTCATATGACAACTTCTTTTGTATCTCTTTTGTGCAGGAAACATTATGAAGTGGCAGTCGTAAAGAAGAAGAGTGAAGTTCATGTTCCTTCAAAAAGATGCAGAAAATGAGGGAATTTTCTGAAGCCAAACAAATTAAGAAATTGCAGTCAATAGCCTCTCTGGTCACCACTCATATTCCTTTTCCGTCAATAGGAGGTTGCTGATCACAATCCTTTTTCGTCAAAAAATGTTGCTGAACAAGTACTCTCTGATAGAAAAGAAGAGGAGAAGCTGCTGGCTAGAAAAAGGTGTGGAGATGAAGACTGCACAAAAGAGACAGTCACAAGACTTCTCAGCTGAACGAAGTGTGCCAAAGAATGGTGTGGTTGCTGTTACTGACGGAAAAGAAGGCTGCAAAAAGGTGTCCGCAAGACTCTTCTGTTGTGCATACGGTCCAAATTGCTGATGGAGTAGAAGGCTGCACACGAGAGGTGTCCACAAGGCTTGTCAACTGTGCAAAGTGTACCTAAATGGGTACAGATGCTGTCAGTTGTCAAGTTTCTAGCTGAAAATGAAGACAAAGCCCATGAAAAAGAGATGTCTCGAAGACCCCTCTCTCATATGCAACTCACATACGAACACCCGCAAGGTCTTCACGTCATTGCACCCACTCATAGAACACCATCAAGGTCATTTATGATCACCAAAGACAGAGAAAAGCAAGAAGTAAAAAGTAACAAAGACGGAAAAGACCAATTAGCAAGTAATTGGTACAAGACTCATCATCAAAGGAGACTACAAAATCTAAGTTCATTGCACCAGTCTTTCCAACAAAATCACGAAGACTCTAGGTCGGAAAGTAAGAAAATTTGAGTTGATTCAAAAAGGAAGACGTAGATGAAAAGCATGCCCTTTTGGCTAAAGAAGATATTTGAGGTTTTCAAGTCCTTTTTGCAGCTCAAGTGCTCAGCCTAGAGCTCCCATGGAAACGCCAAACCAAATGATTCCAAGAACTCGACTGGCTTGATCCCTCAGAAAGAGTATATAGGCAATCTAAGGCTCGACCTAGGTGCAGCAGCAAAATCAAACAAACCCCAAGTACAATTTATTCATATTGGAAACAAAGGGCGTTTCCTTTTTAACAAAGGATTGGAATTGATAGACACTTTGTCCTGATTTGGTAGTACTCAAAATAATAAAATCCTCCTACTAATTAACATGGGTGAAGTTATGTCGAGTGAATTATTTGTTACGCTACAATCTTTGCTCAACATGTTGATCCATGCGAATGCAGTTAGCTCAATTCCCCACACTGATAGTTAGCTCAAAGCGTTTGTAGAGTCTCAAACTTATCAGGGTTTCTAAGCTTTGCATTACTTTATGTGAAATGAAAGATTCTGAGCCCTACTTGAGAAGCCAACACATGACATTTCGCAAGCTAATCACAATCAAATATCGACTACATAGCGATCAAATTTTGATTAGTTCAGCATTTGAAATTTAAAAAGTAGATTTTGCTAGGAATTAACAATTAAGTGATTACCCATCAGTGTTTCTAAGATTCCCACCAGCCAAATTTGCAGCTAGAGTGAAAGCCGATCTCCACCTCTGCACCGTATCGCCATCGAAGCACTCTTCATGCTTCCCAAATGCCGTGGAAAAACTACCAGTCTGATGCCTAACTTCGGAAGGATCAACATCGTAGAAAATAGGCAAAAGAGTTTGACCCATTGTTGCTCTACACTCCACGATCTTCTCCAGCTCCTCAAGACACCATCTCGAATCCGCGTACCGCTTCGAGAAGACAACGACGGCGATCCTGGACCGCTTGATCGCTTCCACTAGCTCGTCTGTTATATTTTCCCCTCGTCGTAGTTCGTTCTCGTCGATGAAGACGTTGACCTTGTTGTCTTTTAATGTCCAGTAGAGGTTGTCGGTGAAGGTCTTGCGCGTGTCTTCACCTCTGAAGCTCAAGAACACGTCATGCTTCCATTGTTTTGGGGAGGAGGAGGAGGAGGAGGCTGCGACGGCCGCCCTGGCATCCATTAAATCAATCATATTCCGCCGGTGGAGGTTGTGTTTTTGGCCAAATGATGGGCAGAAAAATACAGACCCAAGTCACGTCAACTCAGCTCGTTTTATTTGACTCGCTCGCTGTCCACCAAACGGAAAAGAAACGTCCGTTTGCTTCACGAATTAAATTTCAATTTTTTCTTTATCTTATGAGAAATTTATTGCATTAGTCATCTACTTTTAAGTTTAACTAATTGGAATAATCATTTCTCAACTTCTTAATTGAGTATAACGTGCAATTATGATTTTTTTCATCAACTCTGTTCGAATTCTATAAAAATGACTCATACGTTGGAATGATCATTGGTACAATGTTTTAAAGTTGAGAGAACTGTAATTGATTTAAAGTTGAAGAACTATTTCTCTAATTGGGTTACATTCAAGAACCATTCCTACAAACTTTTTTTATTTGATTTTTCATATTTATCCCTTGATCTAGCCTCATGTGCGAGTATACTTGGCATTTTAAACTTGATCCGTTAACCCGACCCAATCATTTAAAATTAGTATTCGAATGAGTATTTAACGGGTCGAGTTGTTAACGGGTCAACCCGTTAAATAATGGATCATTTTAGATCAACCCGCGAAACCCGTTAATACCCGTTGTTGAGGGCTTTTGTGTAATTTCAATAGTTATAATAGGAAGCCCTCAAACTCAAAGCCTATCTCTGCCACTTCAAGGAGGTCGCCGATATGCTCCAGGACTACATTCTCGGGTCAAAATGGCAACAGACTACTCTTCCTCCTCCTCCGGTGGCTCTAACACTTCATCTCATCTGCTTTCTTTAGAGCGAGTCAAGCTTATCTCCTCCAATAGCGGCAACTCGTCCTCTGGCTTGCCGGATCGGGATCCTTCCTTCAAGTGCTTCTCTGTCTCGGGCTTGAAGAAGAAGGTCATGGTAGGGCTCTGTCAAACGGCGAAAAGGATGGACAATGGAGGTAAGTGTCAAAATGGATTGATTCCTTTGGTTTTGCATATTGGGGATGGACATAAATGCACTACCAACTATTGTAAATGAAATCTGAATGTGAGATATTGTTTGTATGCGTAATTTGAATTGGAATGCAAAATTAAACAAAAAAACAAAAAAAAAAATCTTAATGGGCGTTAACGGGTTAAACGGATGAACGGGTGACTAATGAACTTAACGGGTTGAATTCGGGTGACTGATTGGATTCGAATGTCCCGTTAACTTAACGAATCGGGTAAAATTCGATCCAAACCTAATAAACCCGACCCGTTTATAGGTCTATGTGCGAGACAAGTAACTTATTTTGATAAAAATTTTAACTAAGTTTTAACTGAGTTAACGAAAAAAAATTATAGATACATATTTTAATGAGTTAAGAAATTAACGTTCATAGATTTTTAGGTAATAAACTATTGCTCTAATTAAGTAAAAAGTTGAACAATTTTCTTTTATTTTAATCCGTCGAGCCAGTTTGACCCGCAAGTATAGATGCCTTGCTCCTCTCTGTCGGTCTCTCCGTCTCCCCCCTTCCCCTTTCTTTCTCCTTTTCTTCCTCCCTCCCACAAATTCTCTTCTCTATGCACCTTAAAGCTCACGTCTTTGCTCCAATTAACAAAAACCATGGATCCGACGTCAAAGTCCCCACCACCCATATCCCGCTCCGGAGACCGGAACCCGGCTTCGAATGAGATCCAATTCAGAGGTGTCCGGAAGAGGCCTTGGGGACGCTACGCCGCCGAGATCAGAGATCCCGGGAGAAAAAGCCGCGTCTGGCTCGGGACCTTTGACAGCGCTGAAGAGGCAGCACGTGCGTACGACAAAGCGGCGCGTGACCTCCGCGGAGCCAAGGCGAAGACCAACTTTCCCGCCTCCGCTGAGAACCTTCTCGAGAGGCCGAGTGGTAGCGAAGGGACCTTTAACAGCGCTGAAGAGGCAGCACGTTCTTACGACGTAGCGGCGCGTGGATTGCGCGATGTTAAGGCGACAGCCGACCTGAACCTCCCCGCCCCCTCTGATCACCAGCTCGAGAGGCCGAGTGGTAGCAAAAGGATCGTACAGGTGCAACAGCAATTAACGGATACCAGTACCGTTACATCCCTCGGACCTCCCTCGGCTTCCCCCTCCGCCATCTCCACCACCACCTCCTCCTCGTCCTCCTCCTCGTCCTCAATAGAAGATGAGATTTACGACGTATTCTTGAGCTTCAGCGGTGAAGACACGCGCAAAACCTTCACGGACCACCTGTATTGGACATTGAAAGCCGCCAGAGTCGACGCCTTTATCGAAGAGAAGGAATCAACGAGAGGAGGGGAAGAAAAAGCATCAGAGAAAGTGAAGCAAGCAATCCAAGGGTCCAAGATGGCTGTGATCATCTTCTCAAGGAGGTATGCTGATTCCACCCGGTGTCTTGAGGAGTTGGTGGAGATCATGGAGTGCAAAAGAACACTACGGCTAATGGTTTTGCCAATATTCTACGACGTTGATCCTTCAGATGTGAAGAACCAATCTGGGATTTTTGCAGAGGCATTTGAGAAACACGAAGATCATAAGGAAGAAAAACTAGGGCGGTGGAGAAAGGCTGTTTCTGAAGCTGCAGACTTAGCCGGTGAGGTTTTTACAAAGACTGACGGGTAATTATTTACTTGTATGAATGTTTTTCACAAATTTTACAAAATTATCATCGGAATCCAAGGTTTTGATTTGTAAGGAATTAAGGGTTTAGTTCAATTTAGTCTGGTTAATTTTGGGTTTTAACTACTAGGTATGAAGGAGTGTTTATCAGGAAAGTTATTGACGAGATCACCGGAAAACTGAAGATGAAGAGCACATCCCTAGGCGGAGCCACCGGGCAATCTGTGCAAGAAATCAGGCTGTTCGGCGTGCCCCTGGTGGTCGATTCCATGGGGAAGAGCGACTGTCGTAATGGATGATGCCGCGCCAAGGAAAAGCACAAGATATTCCTGCTAGGATTGCAGAAAGTTGGGAGAGGATATTGGAGAGAGGGATCTTAAGGAACTTCGTGAAGACTCGCACACCCCAACCACAATTGTGCCGGTGCTGCAGATATAGCTTCTTTGACATCACCGCCGATAATGTCCAATCGATGAAGAGCAAGTACATTATCAAGATAATACATCTCAGTAACATCCGTTGCCACCTCCCCACCATCCGTGCCTTTGCAATCCTACTGGATTTTTTATGATGCCAAATTTAACACAATTTGACAGCTAGTTACGTACGGAGTTGTTCCTCAATACACTTTCTACATCTTCGTGAACCCGCAATCTACTACCTCTTTCAGGATTGCCCAAGGATTCTGCACTCACGATTTCCCTGTCCATGTTTCAAATCATATCATGCATCATCAGATTGCCTTCTCTATCAACAGTTACAAGGCATAGCTTATTTGAATGGTCGTCACTTCGATGAAGAACAAGGACCACGATCATCCAATATTTTGAGGATGTAGTCCTTGTTATTTCCAATCAAGAAACAACATATATCAAGGATTATTATCTTAAACTTTCCACATACATCCCAATGATGCTTTATTTTTAATGAACAACTTCGTTTGAGAGTTCAAGATATCCTTCATTTCGACAACGATTTCCAAAGGTACTTGAATTTGTTGAATTATCTCAAAGTAATGAAAATACATGTCCTGCTCTTGTCGAGTACAATTCTATGGCTTCGATCAAGGGGTACCGCAGCAGCTGACGGTAAATAATTCATTGCTTTGCTTGCTTGTGTATAAACCATATTTTCAAATGCAAATAATCCTTTTCTTACTCAATTCCTTTCTTTATTTCTAACAGGGTGCAAAAAAAAAAAAAAAAGTAGACTCCTACTGAACCCCCAGAGTGCCATCGTTGAGAGTGGGTGCACTGTATGCTCGATACAGTCAGTTTGAAGTACATGGCAGCAGGTCCTCAAACCCAATTTGCTCTTTGGGTTTTAATCAATGTGAATACCATTTTGCTGCTGCCGGGGTCTCTCAAAGAAAGTTTAATGACTTTTTATGCATTCTTCAATGGTTCTGTTGGTATTCATTATCCAGCGATCGAGATGTCAAACAAACAAAGGATCAGCTGTGTTTGCTGAAACAACTATGTCAAAAACTATCTGGCTTCAACTGATTTTGATGTAGTCAAGGTGTGTATATTTTGTGCTATTTCAGTTGTTTATTTTACTGGTAAAAAAAATAAAAAATAAAACTGCTTCCTTCTGAATGTTGGCCTGTTAACCACTGCACATTCTTCCTTGTGATATATGGAAGTGATGATGATAGGAGAATTTTAATTGAAAAATGGATTGCTCTTTGTTGTAGTTTAGTTTTTCTGTCCCAACGGTTTCTAATACATGAATTGTTCGAGTCCTTAGAAAGTTAACAAAAACGTAACACGTTATCTATATTTTTCTGTTGAATATAAACACAAGATTGCTCATCTTATGCGTTTACAACAGTTAGTAATTTTCCGTTCCTTGAACTCTTTCTTTGGTTTCGTATGGTTCTTATTTAAATGAAAACTTTATGCTCTGCCGCTGATATACAAATGTTGCTGATTGAACTTGTAATTAAGTAATCTGAGATTGAAGTCAATCAGTAATAACCTTGTATCATGTCATTGGTACTAGAATGTTCCAGCTGCCTAATTAGCATGAAATCTCTCCTTTCATGTCCGATGATATTTGCGTTGCCGACTTCTGAATACCTTGACTTTCTTGAAACTAATTTATGCCACTTGTATTTCAGGTTCCTTGCCTTAAATCAGTTTAGTTTTCGCGCCTGTGCGCGCAGCTGATCCTCGATTCAGTTGTGAGGGTTGAGAAAAAGACGGCAGATTATTCTGGCTGCAATATGGTGCATTGACGTGATTGAATACCTGAAACGAAGGCAGATGGATGCATTGACATGTTTGAACAACTATATCGGTTGTGTTTGGTAGCTGAAAAAAGTTGCTTTTTCTTGAAGCAGGGTCATAAAAAGCAGAAATTGAGAAGGTAGAAACAGCATGTAGTAGGCATTGTCTGGCATTTGAACACATTCTAGCATTACGAATTACACATATAATAGCGATAGTCTTGTAGCTCAAGTGGTTAAGACTTTACTTCTACCATTTCAAGTCCTGTCTTCGATTCGGTACAACGAAATGCATCATTGTTATTATATATATATATATATATTTGGTTGCTTACTTTGTACAATTCACCAGCGTACTAATACCACTATAAAAATACAATAACTAATTATTAGTCTAGCGATATTTTTCTTTTCAATATTTAGAAGTCGCAAATTTTGTTTAGTTTAATTTGTTGAGGAACAGATGAAATTCATTAAACCGAAGCATTACGAGATGCATCAATATCGTTACACGAAAAAACACTCTAACCAAAGAGGGCATCTTCAACCCAAACTACATCAACATCGCACGACATTGCAAATTTGGCAAGTTCTGAGTTAAAAAAAAGTGTCATAATTTTCGTTTTACAATAATTGAACATCGTTATAGGTATATTTAACATGCATTTCTCCTCCTATCGCCGTTATCTATTCTTGATTCACTTTAGTCCAAATCTTGATCAAGATTAATTGGTTCATTTTTTTTGGTTCTCGTTTTGAGTCTCCATCTTACTAACAAACAAACCAAAATATATGAGCCCTGCACTGAAAAATAATATACTTATAGTAGACAACAAAATTTATAATCCCAATTAACAATCAGTTGCTTCACTATATAATCTCAATTAACAATCAGTTGCTTCACGTGGTATTAAACTCGAGTCAGTTATCTCAAGAGCAACTAAAAATGCAGGTTCAAAATTCAAATCCTGCCAACAGATTCCAACATTAAGTGACTGTAATGACTCAGTTTAATCATGTTAGTATTGAGAAATTAAAAGGGAAATAAACGGAAACACTAGAAAGTGGTAGTTTAAGTATCACGAAACAGCTAAACATGTTGTGTAATTCAACGAGAACAATCAACAAACAATACAAATGGTTAAATGGGTACTCGTTTGTACTCACGGGTAATACATATGCTCACCATTTATATTTCACCGGTAAACAGTTATACCGTATTTATTTAAACGGTTGCTTAGAACCATAACCATTAAGTTTAAATGGCTGAACAACCACTGTTACCCATACCCACGGGTATTTTGTCCATCCCTAACCACTAGGAAGAATCCATAAGAATTTGCCCATGCCTAACCACAAGGAAGAAGGTATAAAAATGAGTTCTATCTGTTTGTAACTTTTTGGACACTTTTGATTGATCAGACTAGGACACGCCATCCCTAACCACTAGGAAGAATCAATTAGAATTCCCATCCCTAACCACAAGGAAGAATATATAAGAATGAGTTCTATCTATTTGTGACTTTTTGGAGACGTTTGATTGATCAGACTAGGACTATAATGAGTTCCACCAAGAGGGATTATCGATAGTGAGATTTGAACCTAGACCTTGGTCTAGCGAAGAGAATGACCTTACCAACTCAACCAACATTTGTCGTCTGCTCCTATAAGTTTTTTTATTTATGATCAATGAAACTTTCATTAACAGAGGAAAAAAGAACCAACCTAACTTAAACCAATTTATACAATTAGTCCAACCAAACTAAGGGTTCGTTCAGAAGTACTTTTAAAATGATATAAATTGCTTTTAAAGAAAATATTTTTAGGATTCAAAAGCACTTAAACTGTTTTCTACAAGAAACACCAATTATGTATTTATTTCAAGAAACACTTTAAGTGTTTTTCCATAGAACCTTTGAGGGGTCTTCTTATCATTTTTCATTAAAACAAATTATGAATGATAATCTCCACATATTGACTTTTACACATTAGGCAGGGGACCAGTGGCAATAATAATATTGATTACCATAAGATAAGACTAATTAGAGCATCTCCAGCAGTTCTCCAATTGCCCTTCCAATTGGGTTGAAAAAGAAGGTTCAGTGGAGAAAAAAAGGGCGGGCAAATGGGCCAAGGGCTTGTGCCCTTTCAGCTGCCCTTGCAAGAATCAACTGGGCTCGCGCCCGCCGCATACAGAAATGGACCAAGTGGGGCCCGTCCACGTGCACATCCCAGAGTCAATTGCCACCTTGCGC